>NC_064559.1:92805864-93445739 GCF_937001465.1 Orcinus orca | reverse complement strand
AACCTTTGGGATTTAAAGAGCCTATAATTGTCTATTAAATAGGGGGAAATCAGATCAAAGAGGATTGCAAAAAGTCTCCTACTATAAAGCCCAGGTCTGCTGATCAGTCAATTGAATGTCAGAGAGAATTGCAAGCTGTGACAGAGAAGAGGCTCATTTTTATGGTAATGAATTTGAATTTTTTAAAATGTACTAAACTACAGTTGCTTGCTCCAGATTTTTGAAATTCATTGGCATTACTTAGCAACAGGGATTTACACAGAGGTGGGAGGGGATCCCACCAGCCTTCAGAGGGCCTGGGCTCAGGGAAAACTATGCCCCTGCACTATGGCTGCTGTCAAGTTTTCATACCACATCCTACACCCCGCAGAGACCGGTGACCCTCTTTCCTGTTTCAAACTTTAATTTCATAGTAATGTTTACCTGACAGCAGTGGGGGAGCTTGTCATCTTGGAGGGTTACAGAAAGTGTTTCAATTGTATTGCTAATGTTTTCTTTTAAGTTAGGTGTGGAACATGGGTGGTCATTATTAGTCACTCCATAGGATGGTACAGATGGATCTGAACTCTCTCTGCTTTAAAAGTTGCAGAAGATTCCTGTCTCTGCTGGGCAATCTCTGTTTATGGACATCTTCTAGGTAGGTACTGCTAGAGCAGGTCCAGAACTTAGGTCCCAAATGCTTTGTAGACTTTTCACCTAATGCCACAACTTTCAGTCTCACATTTCTTCTCTTGGCTCATTGCCTGACACCATGAAGATTGGCTGGTCCCTCATCAACCCTTTCAATGTGCTCAAAGCTGGCAATATCTCCTTGTCTTTGTGACTAAGACCATTGACTCGAGCACGATATTGGTGCAACTAATAACTAAAATGTAATGTTGAGGTTAATCAACAAATGTCCTGATTTATTTGGAAAGTCTGGACTGGAAAATTCATCTGGAGGCATATTTAGTGTTGAAATCATGGCATCAGCCAGAATGGATATGGAATTTAAATAATATTACAGTGGTAGCATTAGAAACAGCTCTTTACCCTCCAGTAGTTTCAAACTTATCACCTGATTCTGGGTAATCTCTGTTAATTAATTTCAATTTTAGTCCCTCCTCCTACATATTGTTTGTCTTAATCCACATCAATCAGATGAGGATTCTGACCTGCTCCACCAATAATGTGATTTTGGTTTTACTTGCTATTCTGTAAGTTCATTCATGGGTGGTTCAGATAATGTTGCTAATTAATTGGGTATATCAAGGGACATGCCAAGATGCAAAGCCTAGTCCCATGTACTTCAAATGTAATGCCTGTCCTGAAGATACATCTAAAAGACATATTAGTGTCACCAGGTATAACAAGAATACTTAGGGTATCTTGGGCCATCCCCTGAGTGCTTGGTCTGCTTCTAAGACATCATGACATTCATCCTCAAAACATTCAGAGTGTCACATGCCGTTAACTAGATTACTGACTGGGGACCTTAGGGTCAGAGCAGCTTAATATCACACATTTAGCCCAGGTACAAGGAGCAAATTATCAGCAGTTCCTAGTAGCAGTCTCTGGCTTTCCTACATTAAAACTTAGACCCCATTCAGTCAGCTGTCCTGCACCAGGTAATGGTGAGCTGATATTTAACCAAATTATTTTGCATCAGTACCGTATATGGCTCTCATTACTGTAGTGTTTGAGAATAGGTTCAAATTACCCGCCAGTACACAAGTGTTTTTTGAACTGTTAGGAGTTTTAAGGGCTTTAACTTTGCAAGTACTGATAAGGGTTAGTAAAATTACTTGATATAACCTGTCCTAGGGTTAGGCATTTGGGCTGCAACCTAGGATGAAACTCACCACCTCCTCTCCATGGTGTTCCAGACCATTACTACCACTTCTCTCTTCTGTGTCCCGCAATTCCTTTACCTACCTCTTCATGTCTCACAGTAGCTTATTATTATTTCCCTGTATGAATAACTTCACCACCGTCTATGAGCTCTTGTGCTTATTCACTGTTTAATCTCCAACATCCAGCACAGTGCCTGGCATAGAGACACTCGGTTACTGTTCACTGTCGTTATTAACCAATAGGGAGTAGAGGGGTTCCACATCCTTGGCCTCCGTGGCATCCTATTCACGTCCTTGTCTTCCTATACACAGTTCTCATCAAGAGGTATGTTGAATGCATTATACCATGCCTAGCACAGGACCTTTCTCATGCTGGGTATTTAATAAATTTTGCAGAATGAAAGTCATCCTGCACCATGACAGGCCTTTTAACATCCACCAGGAGATATGTTTAGAGGTTGTCTAGAGTACATAACATTGGACATGAAAAACCGCCATGCTCCTGTGTGGCCGCAGCCTGGCACTCCTCAGGGCTGCGTCTGAGGCCCTCATTTCATGCCCTGCACTTTCCCTAGGCTTTGTCTGCTCTTCTGATAACTCCCAATTCCACATGTCCAACCCAGACCTTTCTTCTGAGCCCCAGGCCCATGTATGCAACTTCCTGCTGGGCACTTGGATGTCCTAGGGGCCTCAATCCAACACACCTGAAATATAACTCATCATTTTCATCTCCCCTTCTTAGCAAGCAGTACCACCAGCCACCCAGTTGCACAAGACAAGGGAGAAAAAAGACTTCCCCTCATTCCTTTCTCTCCCTCATGCCCCACAACAAACCAATCAACAAACCAACCAACTCTCTTTTCCAACCTGATATTTTTTTCCCATCCCTTGGGCCCATCTGCCACATTCTGTCTTGCTCTTCTCCATTTCACATCCTACGGCAAAGCCAAAATAATCATTGTTTTTAAAAAAATTACTCATCTCCTTAAAACGCTCCGATGTTTTCCCATTGCCTTTGGGATAAAGCCTAAACTCCCAAACATGGCTTTCAGAGCCCTTGGTGATCTTCTTTGTCTCATGATCTTCTTGCCTTCCCCAAGCTTTAAACGATCGCTTCCTCTCAATGTGCAGATCTTGACACAGATGTCATCTCCTCAAAGATATACTCCCTGACCACCCTGGCTAAAGCAGCCCTGCCCCTAACCCACTCAAACTCTGTCTCCATTATTGTATTATTTTTTCCTTTGATGAACTTATCAGTACATGAGGTTATCTTATTAATGTTTCCCTGTTTGTTGTTTGCCTTCTACTAGGATTTAAGCTCCTCTTCAATGCCTGTCATACTCAAAGCTGCACCTCTAGATTCTAGAACAGTGCCGGCACATAGTAGACACTTTGTAAATATTTGTAGATTCTCTGAAGCCGGCTTTATGTTCTGGTTATTTCCACGACACATCATACTCTGTCTCTCTCATTAGGGGCCTTTATACATGCTATTTCACCCCCCTACCCCATGCCTAACACCCATTTTTCTTTTAAGCTTGCTAGCTGCATTATTTACAATATACAAGATATGGAAGTAAGTTAAGAGAAGGTGTGGTATGTATATACAATGGAATATCACTCAGCCATTAAAAGAATGAAATCTTGCCATTTGCAACAACATGGATGGACCTAGAGGGCATTATGGTAAGTGAAATAAGTCAGGAAGAGACAGACAGGTACTGTATGACATCACTTATATGTGGAATCTAAAAGACAAAACAAATGAACAAACATAACAAAACAGAAACAGAGTTATAGATACAAACAGGAAGTTGCGGGGGGTGGAGGGAAAGGGGGATATTAAGAGGTAAAAACTTCTAGCTGCAAAATAAATGAGTCACGGGTATGAAATGCACAATGTGGGGAATATAGTTAATCACTAAGTAATATCTTTGTATGGTGACATATCATAAGTAGACTTATGGTGGTGATCATTTTGAAATGTACAGAAATACTGAATCACTATGTCATGTAACAGGAACTAACAGTGTTGTAGGTCAATTATATGTCAAAAACAAACAAACAAACAACTCATAGAAGAAGAGATCAGATTTGTGGTTACCAGAGGCGGGGGCTAGGTGGAGGGGGAATTAGATAAAGGCAGTCAAAAGGTACAAACTTCCAGTTATATAAATAAGTACTAGGGATAATGTACATAATGTACAATATGATAAACATAGTTAACACTGCTGTATGTTATATATGAAAGTTATTCAAAGGGTAAATCCTAAGAGTTCTCATCACAAGGAAAATTTTTTTTCTGTTTATTTTTGTATCTATATGAGATGATGATGTTCACTAAACGTGTCGTAATCATTTCATGATGTGTGTAAGTCAAATCACTATACTGTACACCTTAAGCTTATACAGTGCTGTATGTCAATTATATCTCAATAAAAGTGGAAGAAAAAATAAAGTAAAAACATTATTTCCTCTAGGAAGACTTTCCAAACCTAGGTAAGGCCCACTGTGGCATCCTCACACATACTATACTTTTCCTATTGAAGACATTCAACGTTATTGAAATAATTGAAGAATTAACTGCCTTCCACACTAGACTATAAGGGGCATATTTATGTTGTTCACAGTCTTATTCCTAGAGCCTAGTATAGTACCTGGCACATAATAGGCTTTCAGTAATAACAGGACTGGAAGAATGCATGAATGAAATCTATGTTTCTGCTCCGTGTTTTCAGATCAGATTCCAAAGAGAAAGCACTGCTTCCTCCCAGGAGGGTGGATGAATATTCTCCTGTCATCCCAGCATGCAGACAATCCACTGGGCAGAATGCTGATTGCACAGGCAACTCGGATTAGAAAGCTGCAGCACCAAGCAGACAGATAGAGAAGCTATTCCTAGGGTGGTAAGTGATTAGCATACACTTGGCAGAGTGTATTGGAAGGAGCAAACATCCTTAGCAGTACTCTTGGAAAACGCTCAGAACTTAAAGCTGAGAACAAACAATGACCAATTGCAGACAGACACTAAGAAAAATCTTCACATAATAATAAGAGCCTTATTGTTTGAAGGCATCATTCCAGAAAGACTTGTAGGACAAGAACAGAGTGTAATAGATGGCAGAAGCTCCAAAATTAGAACTAGGCAGAAGAGGAGGAATCTGGCTGTCACTAGAACAGAGCTATTTTTCTTCTCTTGGCCACACCAAGCTAAATAATTTTTTTCTAATTCCTTAATGAGGAACAAATTGAAGAGGAGTGTTCCAATCCTATTTTATGTTTGCACTGGTTGATGTACAGAGAATTCTTCCTAAATTGATCATATTCCTTAAAGTGAATATTTTCATTTGCAGTTCATACTTTTTTTTTTAATAACATCTTCATAGTTTTTAAAAACTCCAATACCGTAATACATTTAGACCAGGTAGCTGCTACTGTGACTCTACCAGTCAAAATGCTGGCTCTCAAGTGAGCAAATGAGGTAATTTGTAGTTTTGCTTAAACAAGCTTATTGCTCTCTGAGTAAGCTACATAAAATTCAGTGGAATCATTTGGTAGATAAGGAAATCCATCAAATGACTTGCCCAACCAAAGCATTCTAAGGTGTACTGATGAAAGAAAATGCAGCTGGGGCTCGAGAACAGGAATTCTGCCCTAACTGCATAATTCAGACACAACCTCTCACCTCCGTGTTCTCCTATGCCTATTAATAGTCCTGTAGTTTCTCTAAAGAAGAGCCTTTGCCATCCCAGAAAAACCTTAAAATTAGGGTTGACAGATAAAATATAGGGTGCCCAGTTAAATTTGAATTTCAGGTAAACAAGGAATTTTTTTTTTTTTTTGGTGGTACACGGGCCTCTCACTGTTGTGGCCTCTCCCGTTGCGGAGCACAGGCTCCGGACGCGCAGGTTCAGTGGCCATGGCTCACAGGCCTAGCCGCTCCGCGGCATGTGGGATCCTCCCAGACTGGGGCACGAACCCACGTCCCCTGCATCGGCAGGCGGACTCTCAACCACTGCGCCAGCAGGGAAGCCCAACAAGGAGTAATTTTTTAATGTAAGTATGTTCCATATTTATATTTATTGTTTATCTGAAATTCAAATTTAACTGGACATTCTCTTGTTTTTATTTGCTAGGAAATCCTAATTAAAATTCATTCATCATTAAAAGGAAAATACCATTCCTCTCAGTTCTTTCTACCCATAATCACATGAAACCGCAGAAAGTTAGAGAAGGAAGTGAACGAAGGTTCTTTGAGCTCTTACTAAGTGCCTATTGCTGTCACATGAAGCATAAATGTTACATTACATGGACTTCTTAGGAAGGGAGAAGAGTTAAGAATCTACTGAGGGAGGTGGCATTTGTGAAGCTGGTGACTGGATTTCCACACGTGGTTTTTCATTGTTCGTATCTCTGTTGGCAAAGCAGATTGGTGTGTTTTGTAGCAGTTATCTCCTTTGATAAAAGCCAGGTACTGATGAAGCTGTGGACTCAATTTTCAAGAGTATAAGGTGACTCGTTGTCTTAGTTTAGGGACCTCAGTTACATTACAGTGGAAAAAAGAGGGGCCCTTTGATAAATCGTAAACAACCAGCTGATTGATTGGTCCCAGGAATTTAAATATATAGGCATTCATTATAATTAAACCCTTCATTGGAAAACGCATAACATAGACTATAGTCTCTAGAACTGTGACAGCTATATTGCAGTTTTATAACCCCAAATTTAATCAGCAGGTGCTGATTAATCCTGCTCTAAAACTCTTCCATAGCAAGGCAGTTGCCCAGATTCTCTGTGCTTCAAAAGGGGAAGCGGGGGTGGGTGGATGGGGGGTGGTCAGTGCTAAAAACATAGATGGTCATCCTTTTATTTTTGCTCCCTTGTTCTCTGGGAGTTTTGATCTCAGCTGAAGGCAAACTACCCTCTTTAGCACATGTGTTCATATAAACATCATTTAATATTTTTAAAGACTTAAAGAAGAGTCCCCTCTTAAAATTATCCAGCTTGGAGTTTATAAAGACTGGGTTCAAATTTTCATAGCTCACTTTCAATCAGTTAAATATAAGACCCCTCCTGGCACCACCTTCCCAGACTGACGCCCCTCCTCATTTCGGTACTCTTCCCCCAAACTGCACAGGGCTTCTCCCCTTGACCCGTTCTCCTGCCTAGAATGTCCTCACTTTCCTTTGTTTAGCCAAATGGTCTTTATACTTCTGTCAATCTCCAGCTCAGAGGCCACCACCTCCTGAAGCCGGCTCTATCTTCCCCCTCAGCCTGTACCAAGTGCTCTTCCTCTGTGACCCCACAATCGCTTTGATGTGTCTGTATCACTAGGTGCATGTACACTAGATTCACATTTTAAAATATTTATTTTTATCTGCTTCTAAAAGTAAAGTTTGCTTGTAGAAAATGGAAAATGGAAAAGTATAAAAAAACTAAGAATCACCAGTAATTCTGCCATTCAGAAGTAACAGCATTAATATTTGGATGTATTACCTTTTGGACTCCTTTCCACGTACCTTGTGATGTGTTAATTACAAACATTTCCCCAATTCTTCCCCCCTTGCATGCATTCTTGTCATTTGCAATGTGACTTTGAGGGTCCTTCTGTCAAGAGGTGAGGTCTATTTTCCCTCAGTTCTGTTTAGGCTTATCTCCTGACTTTATTTGGAAAATAGAATATGACAGAAGTGACAGTGTGCCAGTTCTGAGTCTTGTACACTTCCACTGTCTCTCGGAATCTTGATTCACCATGAGAACAACCCCAGGCTAGCCTGATGAAGGCTAAAAGAACATTTGGAGAGTAGATGAGTCATTCGAGCTGAGGCCATCCTACATCAGCCAGCTCCCAACTGACCAACTAATCAAAGATGCCCAAACAAGCCTAGCTGAGATAAACCTAGATGAAAATCGCCTAGGTGAGCCCAGCCTAAAGCGACTGCAGAATTATGAACTAAATAAATGGTTATTTTAAGCCACTAAGTTTGGGGAGTAGTTTGTTATGCAGCAATAGCTTACTAATACATATATATGGACAGGGACCTATATATGCAACAGTAGTTTACTGATACATACATACATATGTATACATATTTACATAGTAGAGAGTACAGCAATTACAACAAATTTGTATCCCACTCTCCCTGAACATTTGAATTAAAACCATACCATTAAAAAAGTCTTGCCAAGGATTATATTTATCACTATATGATAGTCTATTTTTTGAATGCAGCATATAAAACCTTACATTTTTCTATTATTCTGTATCTATATTGTTTTTTTTTATTTTTATAATAGCTAGCAGTTTAATGGACATCTTTAAGGTAGAAGTAGAATTACTGGGCTAAAAGCCATATGAACATTTTGAAAGCCCTTGATACACATTGAGTAATTTTTTTCCAGAAAGATTACAACTATCTACACAGTCACTGATGCTGCCAGAGACAGCTCATCTTACCATGATCTTGCCACAGTCAAATATTACTTTTAAATAAATTGTAAATTTTCATGGCCAAGAAATGCATTAAATTATATTTAAAAAATTATTTTATAAGTGAAGTTGGATTGAAGTTCTTTTTTTTAATTAGCTATTTGTATTTATTCTTTTGTGAGTGGTCTCTTCATGCACATTGTTCATTTTTCTTCTTTTTTGTATTGATTTGTATGCTCCATATATTAATAGCGTATATTACCAATTACTACTATTTATTTCATGACTATGAAGAAGCAAACACTTCATATAAAGTATCTCATCTAAATTCTCACAAAAATCTTTTCAAGGTAAATTCTAGTATTTTCCTTTTTTACAGATGGGAAAAGTGAGGCTGGAGAAATTTAGTATCTTGCCCAAGATTATACATAGAAGATCCAGGTTCTAGAGTCTGACTTTTACCTTTAGACACTGCTACTTCACTTTGTTCATCACAATTTTGCAAGAATTTTTTTTTTGTTCCTAACTTGTCAGTTATGATATTACATAGAGATTATCTCTTTACAAGTTCATCTGTCTTTCCCACTATACTGTAAACTTCTTGTGGTTGGAATCATATCTTTAAAGCCACTGCACCTAACATGGTCCCTGGACATAATATACATTCCATAAATATTTGTTAAACTAAATGGTTTGCTCTCACATTGGCACTGATACTTGATGGCCAGAGTCTTTGTCTAATAGGCTATTAAATATACTAGAATTCCCTCTTCCCCAACCAGATATTATAAAATTAGCAAGCTGATTACATTAGATCATTTTACTTAGTCAATTTATTTTTCCCAGAATCAGGTAGCAAATGATGCCAGATCCACAGTCTATAATCATGATTGAAAGCAAATAACATTGGGTTTTAGCATTCCCCAAATGTCTACGATCCCGAATCACCTGAGGTAGAAAATCATTCACAATACTCCTCAATCCTCTTCCATATGACTGGAATTTGGTCAAAAGTACATTGGTGGTAACTTTACCCCTTCTCCTTAAAAATCGTTAGTAGTCAATCCGACTATTCCTTGAAAAATAGTTCTGGAAAAAACAAAACATAGTTACTGAATACAAGATCTGTGCACAACTTTTATGGTCTTTTTCATATATCGGTCACTTTGAAAATAAGATCCCAAACTATGTTTAAGAAGATATTAAGCTAACATAAGGATACACTGAACTGATGATTTGTTTTACAGTACCAACTTAAAAACTGTGCATGACTCCCCTGGTTTTAAATTTTAAATTCACCCTAAATTGGCCCAATTTTGGACTTTGTAACTTTTCTGAATGCCAGATTATACCTGTTATTTCTGTGAAAGTTCTTCGAAATCCTTGGTCAAAATAGAAAAGTTTCTGATCAGATTCATAAAAGAGAGCCTTTCCAATCTGCACACATATCGTCTGTGGGTACAGTGAAATCTCCTTGGAAACAGGAAGGATGATGCCATATATATTTATACAATGAAATAGTTACTAGGTTAACAAATGAGTTCTCATAGGCGCTTACTAAAATTTGTGTGTATATGCTTTCTAAAGCAAATCAAAATTAAATAAGCAACACTCTTTTCTTTCCTGGTGGGATGTTTAGCAACCTTGGGGATAGATTGACAGAACTGCTAGCTTCAGCCTAGGGAGGGGTTTGAATAGCCTGGAAATGCTGAGCTGTGCCTTTGTAGAAATGTGCAGCACCTGGCACTAGTATTTTAAAACCCCCTGGAGAGAGTCACCAGTTTTTTAAAAGCTGAGCAACAACTTGCTGGGCTCCAAACTAGGTCAGGGAACATAGAAGGTGGGAACTTTCTGTTAAGATCAACTTCTCATTATATTTAATAAGAGTTTCAAAAACAAGGTGGGGAGGGCATGCACATAGGATTTCTCAAATGGAAAAGACCACCTGGCTCCAAAATTCTGAAGTCTATTTAATGATACTCCAATCATTTTTTTTTCTGTGTTTTACAGCAGGGTTATTAATCAGTAGATTGGAATCCTTTAGCAAATACCTTTTTCTCTTAAAAATGAATATAATATCAGCTCAGAAATATGCAACTAGATCAGCTCAGTGGTATACCACTGAGCTGATCTAATTGCATATTTCTGAGCTGATATTATACTATAGTATAAATAAATAGCGTAGAAAAGATATTGAAATATATATGAATTTATTAGATGATCAGTGTGACATTTCAAAATGATGGGCAATGGCTGGTGTAGATACCAGCGGCTACTTATCTATTTTGAGGACACAAAAGCCAAATTCCTGTCTTGCACCTTGCATAAAAGTAAATGTCAAAAGAACAAAGCATTGAAAGTCAGAATTTTAAAAAAATTACAAATCTCGAGCTGTGTTCTTCATTAATCCTGCACATTGCCTTACATATTTATTTCTGGATACTTTATCTTTTTTCTGCTGATGGGATACCCTTTTCAATTATACTTTCCATCTGATTATTAAAGATTTTTTTTTTTTTTTTTTTTTTTTTTTTTTTTTTTTTGCGGTACGCGGACTTTCACTGTCGTGGCCTCTCCCGTTGCGGAGCACAGGCTCCGGACGCAAAGGCTCAGAGGCCATGGCCCACGGGTCCAGCCGCTCTGCGGCATGTGGGATCCTTCCACATCGGGGCACGAACCCGTGTTCCCTGCATCGGCAGGCGGACTCGCAACCACTGCGCCACCAGGGAAACCCTAAAGATTTTTTTGATGTGGACCATTTTTAAAGTCTTTATTGAATTTATTACAATATTGCTTCCGCTTTATGTTTTGGTTTTTGGCCGTGAGGCATGTGGGATCTTAGCTCCACGACCAGGGATTGAACCCACACCCCCGGAATTAGAAGGCGAGTCTTAAGCACTGGGCCACTGGGGAAGTCCCACCACCTGATTTGTTAATATCAAGGACAGCTGTTTAATGTTAATCTTATACCCAGCCACTTTCTAAATTCTCTTCTAATATTTTTATTTTGGGTAAATCTCTTGGAATATATACATATGTCATTTTATTTCATTAGCTATTAACTCCAAAATACTGTTTAACTGGTGAAGACAGTAGGCATTTCTCTCATTTTTGGCTTTAAGGAAATATATCCACAGTTTCACTATGTAATTTTACGTTTGTTATTGATTTCTATTACATGCTCTTTGTTGTTTTTAAAAATTTTCATTGTATCACTATTTTGCTTATGATTTTTTTAATGAATTGATGTTTATTTTTATTAAGTACATTTTTAACAGTCGTTTTTCAATGTTTTTTTCTGTTAAATAGCAAACATATTTAAAGTGAAAAACCACTGAACACTAAGATTTTTTAAAACATTTAATAAAAATACACAAGTAATATCATTTATTGCTATTTTTTGCTCTTACTGAACCTTCTCAGAATAAGTTCAACTTGGTCATGAATAATTTTTTAATGCATTGCAAGACATTGCTAGTGTTTTATTTGGAATTTTTTGTATCTAAATTCATAAATGCTATTGGTCTATAATTTCTATTTTGTGTTTGCTTCCACCTTTTCTAATCTTTGATATTGTATACAATATCCTCTCTTATTACTGGTCTATTCAAATTTCTATCTCACCTGAAATAAGTTTCGGGTAATTTATTTTCTTAGAAATATGTCTATAGAGTTTTCAAATTAATTATTATGCTTTATATTTTTAAATAATTCTTTTTTATTTAACTGTATTTGTAATTGTAACAACTTTGTTTTCTGAATTTGTATATTTTTGTTCCCCTCCTTTTTTTGTCTTTTGTTTCCTCTTTGAAATGTGTTTATATATATTTTTCAAGTTGTTACAGCTTTGTCATTGTCTTTTTGTTATTTTCTAGTTTTATTGCATCATTCTTAAGAGAATTTTGGAGTCTACTTTCTTTGTGTGCACAAATGTGTATTCTCCTTCGGTTAGATACAAATTTCTATATATCCACTAAAACAATGCATTATTTGTGTTAATCAAGTTATTTCCTTATTTATTGAGCATCTACCACGTGTTGGGCACTGTATGAAGTTCCAGGTTCATAGTGGAAACCAAAATAGACATCCTTCCTGTTTCAGATTTTAATAATTTTAATGAGGTAAATTTTACATAAAATAAACTGTTCCCACTCAAAGCACACAATTACATGAGTTTTGGCAGGTGTGTATACTCGTGAAACCACAATCACAGTCATCATACACGACATTTTCATCCTTCTCTAAGTTTTCTTGTGCCTCTTTGCAATCCATCTCATCCTCCTGGTCCCAGGCAACCAGTGATCTCTATTCTGTCACTATAGGTTATTTTGCATCTTTTAGAGTTTTCTATAAATGGGCTCATACAGTATACACCGTTTTGTGTTTGGCTCCTTTCAAGCTGCATAATGATTTTTGAGATTTATCTAAGTTTCTCTATATGTCAATAGTTCATTCCTATTTAATGCTATGTGATATTCTATTGTGCGGATATACCACAGTTTGCTTATTGATTCACCTGTTAGTGGACGTTTGGATTATTTACAGTTTTTTCTATGATAGATAAAGTTGCTATGAACTTCTGTGTACAAGTGTTTGTGTGGACATATGTTTTATTTCCTTTTGGGTAAATAATTAAGAGTGAAAGACTGAATCCTAAGGTAGCTATATTAGATTAATCTTTATAGACAGCACAAACTTAGATTTTGGCTTTGGAACAATGTGTACATTTTTCTTTATAACAATAGAATTTAATCCATATATATTTATGGGCCCAACTGAACTCTATAGTCTCACTTATGTTATTTTGTTTTTATATGCTTTCTTTTCATTTTTCTACTTAAATGTTTTTCCTGATAATTTTTTTCTTTCTGGTGTAACATTTCCCAAAATATGTACTGTAGAATAAATCGTCCTATTGAGAAGCTTTACAAAAAGTAGTTTTCATAATCAAATAAACTGAGGAAATGCTTCTTCTTAAATATTTACAATTCATATTAGTGTTTTTTAACTTATTTTTTATTTATTTATTTTTGGCTGCATTGGGTCTTTGTTGCTGCATGTGAGCTTTCTCAAGTTGTGTCGAGCGGGGTCTACTCTTCGTTGCGGTGTGTGGGCTTCTCATTGTGGTGGCTTCTCTTGTTACAGAGTATGGGCTCTAGGCATGCAGGCATCAGTAGTTGTGGCACGTGGGCTTCAGTAGTTGTGGCATGTGGGCTCAATAGTTGTGGCTCGTGGACTCTAGAGTGCAGGCTCAGTAGTTGTGGTGCACGGGCTTAGTTGTTCCGTGGCATGTGGGATCTTCCTGGAATAGGGATTAGAAGCACTGAGGATTCAGCAAAGTTTCTGTACCCATGTCGTTTACCTTTTAATGGGGCCAGCCAGCCAATAAATGTCTAAAAGTAAACAATATGTCAAGTGGTAATGAGTGTGTGAAGAGAATGAATGGAGCAGGATAAGAGGATAGGGTATGGGACTTTGATTTATAAAGGTGGGCAGAGAAGACATCTTCTGTAAGGTGACATTTGAATGAAGACCCAAGATGAGTAAGCAGTGCTGCTATCTGGGGAAGAGAATTCCTGAGAGCAAAGAGCAAGGGCTAAGTCCCTGGGGTGAGAACTCATTTGGCAAAGAATTGAGCATAGCGATAGCAAGAGGACTGCCAGGGAAAATAGTGGGTGATGAGGTCAGAGAAGGTGGGAGGAGGGGCATGATGTTGTGCAGGACCTTGAAGGTTCTGCTGAGAGCCTTGAATTTAACTCTGAGGGAGATGTGAAGGTATTGAGCAGAGCAGGGATATGATGTGATTTATTTTAGAAAGGTCACTGGTTCTTGTGTGGTGAATATCATAGGAGGAAGGAAGATTGTTAGAAGTCTTTTGTAAAAATATAGATGCAAGACATAACTAGGTAATGGCACACATAGTGGGAAATGGCAGGATTCTAGATATATTCAATATAGAGACACCAGGATTTGCTAATGGATTAGTTTTGGGGTGTCAGAGAAATACAAGAGTCAGCCATCACTTGTGGGGTTTTTGGCTTAAGCAACAGTTCAAATGGTGTTGTCACTTATTGAGAATGTAGATTGTGAATGAGGAGACCTGAGTTTCGTTTGATCTTGCTAAGTTTGAGATGCCTACTAGAAATCCAAGTGGAGATGTAGATTAGGTAATGGCATATATGAGTCTAAAAGTCAGGGGAGAGATCAGGGCTAGAGATATAAACTTGGAAGTCAGCAATACATTGATATTTTTTAAAACTACTGGACTGGATAAGATCACCAAAGAAATGAGAATAGATCAAAAAGAAAAGGAGTCCAAAGACTAAACCTTTGGTTCTTTAGTGTTATATCCTCACGGTAGTTAGAATTGACAACCTCACTATCTAAGAAAATAAAATTGCCATAAAAAGCTTTTCTCCTTGTTGCCCCCAATTTTTTTTTAATTGTATGAGAAAAATTTCTCTTCTCCTTTCTTTTTGAAAACGTAGTTTTGATAACCATTTAGATCAGTATATGCTCACAGCTTTCTCGTCTTTTTTCATTTTATATTGATTCATTCCTCAATTAATAGCACATATATATGTATATGTATAACTTATTCACTTTGCTGTACAGCGGAAACTAATACAACATTGTAAATCAACTATACTCCAATAAAAATTAATTTAAAAAATAGCAAATGACTTACACATTTTCAGGATCAGTACATAAATGATATCTTTTCTTAGTCCTCATATATTTGAGAGTATCTTTTTCTTAACACAGGTATTACAACTTCACTGAATATGGAATCCTTGAGTTATAGCTATTTCCTTTGTATGCAGCAGTTGCTGATCTCTTGTCTTCTAGTCTTCTGGCATTTACTGTTAGAAGGAGAGATCCTGTGTTTGTTGGCTTTTCTTTACTTTTTTTGCTGTGGTTATAGGTGTTTGCCTTTTTTTCCCCTGACTGGATACTCATGGGGTTATTTCTTCATTAAATTCAAAAAGTTACCACAATATATTGAGGTCTTGATTTCTGTAATTTTTTTTCAGATTTTAGTATTAAAGTTATACTTTCTCCATAATATAAATTATAGAACTTCCCCAATTTTTTTATGGTTTAAAACAGTTTAAACAATACCAAATATAAATGATAGAATTTTAATTATTTTCCAAATTTTTCTGTGGTATCTGGGCCTTTTCAAGTTTTCTATTTCTTCACAGGTCATTTTTATTCATTTACATTTTATTAGTAAATTATACATTTTCTCTAGGTTTTCAAACATGGCTCCACAGAGGTGCATGTTATATTCTATTTCAATTTTCAAAATTTCTTCCTCATTTCTTCTTCTTTTTTTAAGTTTTATATTTTTACTCATTCTTTCTTTTCCCCTTAAACAAGATTGTGTGGAATTTTTTAAAAAATTGTTCTTTCAAACAGCTTTTGGAGTTATTAATATTCTTTAACATTTTGGGGCATTAACATGCCCCAAATTAACATTTTAATTGTGGCATTTATCTTTACTGATTCTCTTCTACTACTTTCTTTTGAACCCATTTGTTTCTTTATAAAGTTCTTAAATTGTGTACTAAGCTCCTTTGTGACTATTATATATTTTAAAAAGAACATTTTGTTTTTAATAAATTTTAAATAAATAAGTAACATTTACTGAAATTTTCCTTTGAGTAGAAATTTAGCTATTTCTCACAAGTTACAATATGACATTCTTTCTTTCTAGAGATTGTAATTTCAATTTTTACTTCCTTTTGGATCAATGGCTTTGTATCAATAGAACTACTTTTATTAATTTCTAATGAGTTAAAATTTTTATGCCATCTTTATTTCTATTTGTATTGAAATAGATTATAAAATCTGTTCTCTGAGAATTGTTAAAGTTTGTTTTACGGTAGTTACATAGAGTGATATTTATATATCAGGCTGGGGAAGACAGGAGGGTAGGATAGGGAAAGGATGATATGGTTAGATGTAGGTTCCGGTTGCTTTCTTGCCAGTTATTTTAGGTAGGGTTTCTCAGGTGTTTGTAACATAATTAAAAATAATGAACAAAACATTCAACTAACTAAATAAGAGTAAGCTATGAATGGACCAATGGTGATGAGAATATATCATGAACTAGGAATTATGAATAATCCACTTTTGTGAGCCCAGGTTCAAATAAAAATAATAAACTGGGCTTTTAAAAAATCAACTTTGATTTGTTAATTTGTTAACAACTCTTTGATTTGTTAATTAACTTTAAACAGTACCCCATCTGATATTAATCTTGATACTAACTTGTTTTGTTTGTTTGCATTTGTCTGGTACCTCTTTGCCTAACTCTCTATTTTCAATGTCCTTTTATAAAATTGTTTTAAACATGTGTCTTGTAATATAATATTTCTCAAACTTTAATGTGCATGTGAATTACATGGAGATTCTTTTTAAACTACAGCTTTTGTTCAGTGGGTCTAGGGTGGGACCTGAGATTTTGCATTTTTAGTCCAGGCGATGTTGATGTTGCTGGTTCTACACACTTGAGGTAACAAGGTTGTTACAACTGAGCTTTGTTTTTTTGTTGTATTTTTCCTTTGAGCTTCGTTTTTTTAACCAAGAAAACCTCAGTCTCTGTATTTTAACAAGGGACTTCAGCATATTCACATTTAACAAAAACAAGGAATATATTTGGTTTTAATCTTTTCATTCTACTTTATTTAGCATAATTTAGCATTTAATTTAATTTATTTATTTATTTATTTTTGCGGTATGTGGGTCTCTCACTGCTGTGGCCTCTCCCGTTGTGGAGCACAGGCTCCGGACGCGCAGGCCCAGCAGCCATGGCTCACGGGCCCAGCCGCTCCGCGGCATGTGGGATCCTCCCGGGCCGGGGGAAGAACCCGTGTCCCCTGCATTGGCAGGTGGACTCTCAACCACTGCGCCACCAGGGGAGCCCTAGCATTTTATTTTTTATGTTAGTTGAATCAAGTTACTATTTATTCATTTATTCTCTTGTTTGGAAGTTCTAAAATAATTTTCTATTCAACTCATGGTGTTTTTCTCTTTCTCAACACCTGCAATTTATTACTTCATCAAATATTAATAAATGCCTACAATTAGTTGTTGAGTGTATTTCTTTACTATTCTTTGAAAATAAAATGCCAACTATTTCCTCCTTCCATACAGGATTCATCCACTGATTCTCCCACTCCAATATAGACCTTCAGACTATTTTCTTCCTCTTTCCCCAAAAGGGAATATCTTTTTAATTCATTCAACCCATCCCCCTAGTCTATAACCCGCAGGTATTACTGAAGTAGTGTTATACCTTTAAGTTCAAGCTATATTTAGGTTTTCCCTTTCAGCATGTGCCTTTTATTCTAAGAATTTTAGCTTCACAGTGATGCTGCTCATTATCATCACTCTGTCATTATTCTTTTAGATTCAATTATACACATTGCAAGTTTCATCCCTCACTTCGTTTTCCTCTCCTTTTTGTCTTCCCCTGACTTAACTTCTTTCTTGGGATTCATTCATAGTTTAAAGTCCCTTTCATTGATGTTTCTCTCAGGGAGGGTATGTGAATGGTATATTTTCTAAATTCTTGTATATCTTTCTCTTATTGTGATAGATAGATGATTGCTATCTTGGCTGGGTATAGAATTCTTGGGTTGCATCTACTAACTTTTAAAATTCACAACTTACATTTCAAGCTCTAGGAAGTGTCTGTGCTTTAATTTACTTTCCTTAAGTGTTCATAGTATTATTTTACCATTATTTTCAAATTATGTTCAAATTGCCATCTTTCACCTCCAAGAGTTCTTCTTCACTAGGAAGGAGTATGTGTGGGTGCTTGGCTTGTTATTCTTCTCTTTGAATATTTGTTTTTATCCCTTTTCCTTTTATGTCATTGCTCTTTTAGATCTTGGGGCTCAGGTTCAGCCACTATGCACTCTCCATGGGGTCAGTGTTGGTCATGAAGTTAAAATAGTTATGTCTGTCCCTATGGACCAGGACCAGGAGTACAATGGCCAGCAAGTCAGCTCTCCATCTCTCAGCTCCAAAGGCTAGTGCTCTTTAAATTTAGATGCCAGATACTTCTGCAGTTTTTCAGGAGCTGGGGAGACCAGATGGTCCCAACACCACTTGTTCATGTTCACTCTGTTCTTTCCCTGTGAGTTCATTCTACAGGAAGACTAACCTCCCTAAAGACAGCATAATCAGGCAGTTCTTCTCCTATGATCATTCCCCTCCACATTATCTTCAACACCAGGATCCCTACTACAATGATTTTCAATCCAGAGCTTGTTTCCAAGATCCAGATGGCATGAGTAATTGTCTAATCGGACCGGGCAGTTATCTGATTACATTAAATTATGTCACACATCCAGGTGCTCAGGGCTCTGACATGATATCAGCATAGAATAGAGTTTTAATAAGATATTTTTCTGAAGGAGTGCCTTTGTTAGTTTCTTAGAGATTAAAAGCAAGAAAACTACTGGACTACCATGGCAAATTGTAAAAAATACAGAAGTTAACCATAACGTTTAGACAAACAAATCAACTCTTACTCCTCTTTAATGTTTCTAAAGCAGTAGCTAGTGGAATATAATTGTTTTTATTTCCATTTTCAACAGAAAGATCTGTATTGACCACCTTGATAGGAAGTTATGGTTAAAACAGTTTTGGAATGAAAAACTATGCTGATTGCCCTGGGAAATTCATTGATTAATTTATTGTGACATCAACTGCACAGATACCTATTGAGTATCTGCTTTGGGTCTGCTGCAGCGGTAATAGCTTGGACTTAACACTTATGTCCACCCTCTGGATCAAGTTTCTTAATCTGAACAGTTAGGGATGTTGATATAATTTTAGCTCTTATCACTCAGACTTCATAAGTCTTTGTATTTTGTCACTCTTAATATTTATATGACATCTAGTGAGTGATTGATCTTCTGTAGGACCCTATGGTCATTCACATTTGCTTATCATCAGCACATGGGGTCAATCCACAGATTTACGGCTGCCAATAAAAGTTGCTACCAAAAGTACAATTTCTTTTTTTCTGTGTGTTAATTTCTAATAACTCTTGTGCATGAGAGCAATTACTGACAAAAGTCAGCCTCTGTTAATAGAGTTTATCACACTTCATCATATATCCTTTGTAGTTGGAAGCATTTTGACAAGCCCAGGGTTAATTAAAACCAAGAAGACAATAAGATACACCTAATCAAACATTACAGGTACAGAAATCAATTAGCAGACTTATAGCACTTTGGAGGTTTCCACAATGTATAAAATTCAAAGAAACTGTCATTTCCATTTCCTCAGGACAGTGTAATTAAATTTCTAAATGAAAGTATTTTTCAGTAGGTAATGTACAACCCACCCAAGTTTGATTTGCATTAAAGTGGGGTCTACAGAGGTTGAAAGAGCCTAAGAAATTAAAGAGATCATCAAGTCATTTCCATTACTGTTATTTTGTCTACCTGAAAGTTAGGAAAAGTTATACTGGATAAAAAAGGGAGGAGGGAAAGTAGTGCTTTGCATGATAAAGAGAATAAGTGAAGTCATCGTATATATCAAGGATCTCTGTCTTTACACAGTGCAAAAAGAACATCAAAGAGGAGTCCATACCTCAGATAATTCACTAGATTTGCCGGCGTTGTTAAATAATAAATCTGACTTATTTGTTTTCTCTAACTTGATTGATTCTTTTGACTGGATTGATTGCAATGATTTGTTGCTTTGGTATCATGTAGATGTGGCTTTAAGTAAATTACATCTTTTTGCAGTTTTATCCCCCACCCCTACCCCCGCCGCAGCTGGGTTAAATGTGGTGCTGATTGCCATGCCTGGAACACATTGTCTCAATGGGGAGTGGGCAGGGGGATCGGGCAGGCAATGTGTATTTGTTGAATGTCTGCAAGGCTGTGTTCAAACTCCTTGTGGACTAGCTGACTAATGGGCACATTTTCCCTTACTGTCTGGGGTTTTCTCCTTTAGCCATTTGTAAGAGTTATTAACAAATATCTTACTAGCTAAGCATAGAAATGATCATATTCTTTACCCTGCATTCAAAATGATCCCTGTTTTGAAATTTCTGTGCAATTGACATTTGATTTAAAGAAAAAAAACCTTCCTTTTCTTTTAAGTACTATCCTCAAATGTAATTATTATATTAACAACAACAAAAATAACTTGTATTTATTTCCTGAATTCAGAACCAAACCATACCCATTTTCAGGGTTTTACTTTTACACTCTTAACAAATCAAAATTTACTATTCCTTTCATAGAATGATTGCTATAGAACAAACCTCAAGGTTAAATTTAGACTTTAAATATTTCTTTTGGTTTGTGGGGTTGTGCCTACATAACGTCAAGAAAATCCAGATAATTTGAATAATTTCATGGAAAAAAATCAGTTAAAACATTTTTGGGGTTAACATAGACAACAGCTAATTAATTATATTTTTCTGTTAAGAGTTAAGATATGTTGTTAACAAAGTAAAACAAATGAAAGATCCAAATGTATATAAACCAGTTTTAAGTCAAGCAAAGGCAGATATAATAATGTTTTCATAAATCAGACCTCGGGCTTCTTCTTCTTCCCTAATGCTACCTGTTTTCTGCCCAGTTCATTATTTTCAACAACTTCAGTTGAGTGTTAATGGGCATTCAATAGATATGAAAGAGGCAATGATCCCGTGGTAGCTGATTTACACTGCAACATGTCCCTAGGTTTAGAATGGTGCTGTTTTCTGGGCTTGCTCTGCTGTTGGTCAGTGGACGATGCATCAGGACCAAACTAAGGCCAAAATTAGATTTTAAGCTTGAGCGGTCTTTGTTATTTTCATATACAGTCATCCCTCAGTATCCCTAGGGAATAGGTTCCAGGAGCACCCCCCTGGGGATACCAAATTCCTTGGATGCTGAAGTCCTTTTTATAAAAAGGGGTAGTATAATAAATACAGCTGGCAGTCTGTATCTGTAGGTTTCATTGCCACAGATAAGGAAGGCTATCTCTAAACCTTTCTCAGTTCTTCACTGGCCCTTCTTCCTTCTTCCACTCCGTAACTATGAACACCTATTTAAGACTCAGCCCTCAATTCTTATTCTTACTTTCTTATACACTCTTCACCTGAGAATTCGTTTATTCTATGGTGTCAACAAATTTTACTTTGCAAATAACAACTCTCTAGTTCCTATTGAGTCCTTTCTGTTAAGCTTTGGTCCTACTAGCTGCCTGACTTTCTGCTCTGTTTTAGTATTTTCTAAACCCCCAAATGAACATCCCCTTCCCAGCTCACTACTTCTGTTAGTGGTGCCACCATTCCTAAGATAATGGTTAGATCGTCTGATTTCTAAAATAATAGACAAAAGTGTATAATGATTCAAACTCAATTGAAGTTTTCTCTTTACAAAACAGTATAGAGTAGGGAACAAGTCTTCAGGGTAACCCTTCTCCAAGCTGTCATTCTGGAGCCCTGAGGCTTGTCTCCATTGCAGCCAAGTAAAAGGGAGGAAGAGAACGGAAGATTGCCTGCAGGGGGTTTTATGGATGAGGCCAAACTTGACCTTAAAGCGTTTCATAATCTCTGATCTCTCAATTACTAGAGCTCCGTGTGTCATGGCCACACCTAACTGCCAGGGAAACTGGGAAATGTAGTCTAGCAATTTTCCCAGGAAGAAAAAAGCAAATGGAGTTTGATGCGAAGCTATCAATCTCTGTCATAGCCATCTAAATTTAAAACTGTAGATTTCAACTTTGTTTCATTTCCCATATCAGGTCAAAGACCAAATCCTACCATCTTCTCATTTAAATCATCTCTTATTACATTATCCACATACTCCTAATACTATCTCATGGTCCAGGCTCCTATCACGTCGCATCTAGATTACTACATTAGTTTTCTAGGTGATCTCCACAACTACAGCCTCTTCTTCAATTCATCAAACAAACCCTTTTCATACGTGTTTTCCTTATGTACAAGTTTCATTGCCTTATATCATAGTTCAAACCCTTCAACAGCTCTCTTGTCTAACATATCAAATCTCATCTCTCCTGCTTACCTTTTAAGAACTGATGTAAGTTAGAAACTCCTCTTCCTACATCAGCCAATCTAGATCAACTGCTTTTATGTTTTTGCAGGGTTTTTCTGTACCACTCAATTTAGATGTAATGTAAAGTGTCTTGTGTTGTTTAATATTACTTCATGTGTTTTAGAGCTGTCTTCCCTACTATGTTGTAAGCTCCTTGAGAAAAAAAAAAAAAATGGATGTCTGGTATTCTTTTGTTTTGTCCCCCAAATAGCCTAGCATGCTGCTCAGTGCCTACAAGGTTGGTTTCCAGTGAATACTTGTTGATGACATGGCTAGCTCAAAGAAGGAGTTAATTATTATACTGAGTTTTATGAAATTTTACTCCCAAAATGTGCCAGTCATATTGGCAAATCTTTGTTACAAACTGCCATTTTTCCATGGAAATCTATGCTTAATTTTTTTTTTTTTTTTTTTTTTTGTGGTACGCGGGCCTCACTGTTGTGGCCTCTCCTGTTGCGGAGCACAGGCTCCGGACGCGCAGGCTCAGCGGCCACAGCCCACGGGCCCAGCCGCTCCGCGGCACGTGGGATCCTCCCGGACCGGGGCACGAACCCGTGCTCCCCGCATCGGCAGGCGGACCCCCAACCACTGTGCCACCAGGGAAGCCCCATGCTTAATTATTTTTATGCTTAATTTTAATTGATGACAAAGTCTCTCAACATAACCAGATGTAAACTGAAGACATTTTATAACCTTGGGGAAACTAATTTCAATTAAGTATTTCTTTCATCAGTTCAACCAACAGTTTAAATTCTGGTCCCTGTCCTGAAGAGGCTCACAGACTGGAAGGGAAGTAAGGATTCCTGCACTTTGTCGAGACAGAATTCTAAGGTGGCCCTCCCAATTCCTGCCCCTGGTGTACATGCTCTGTGTAATTTCTTCCCATAAGTGTGAGTGGGACCTGTAATATGATGGGGTATCACTCCCATAATTATGTTACATTATATCACCAACGAATTGTATAGATATAACTAGAAGTCCTTAATCAATTGACTTTGAGTTAATCAAATGGAAGATTACCTTTGGTGGGTCTAACCTAGTCAAGTGAGCCCTTAAAACGGACAGGAAGCAGCTTTCCTGTGGGCCTGAAAAAAAGCAAAAACCATGCTGTGAACTGATTATGGAGGGGGCCACATGGCATGGACCTGAGGGCAGTCTCTAAGAGCTGAGTGAGATCCCCAGTGAAGAGCCAGAAAGAAAGTGGAGACCTTAGTCCTACAACTGTAAGTAACTGAATTCTGCTAACAAACCAAATGAGTTTGAAATAGGATCCTGAGCTCCAGATGAGAATGTAGCCCTGCCTACACCTTGATTTTGGTCTTGAAACAGTAAGCAGAGATTATGCCATGCTCAGGTCCAACCCATGGAAACTGTAAGATAATAAATGTGTGTTGTTTTAAGCCACAAAGTTTGTGGTTACAAATTTGTTACATAGCAATTGAAAATTAACACATACATTTCCTATAACATGCTGTATAATTACTATGAAACACGGTTTTATATGAGTTTAATCATTTTGAGAGTCTATAAATTTTAATTTTTTAAGATTTGGATTAATTACAATACAGTCGTGTATCAAACAAAAATACTTTTGGACTTGAAAATACTAATGCTATCTATTTCCATTTTCCTGACCTTGAGTCAGTTAACATCTAACCCACAACAAGGAAATGTAGATTGACATCACCTGGTCTATTTTCAAAGACTTGTACAGACGACAGTTCCACCCTATTATCAGTGTTTTGTGCGTGGGTCACTCCTTCACTCTTACCTACTCTAGCATGCATATTGTGCTGACTTAACATTATCTTCTGGGGAGTCCACTGGGTTAAATATTCCAAGAATCTTTGGAGGAGAGCCAACTAGTCTTTTTGCTCTTTAAGAGGAAAGTGGTTTAAAGGAAGCTGCTGCTTAGCAAAGCCATTACTCTGTTGCAAAACAGGCATGTTTCCAAAGTACATTAACAATGCTAATGAGAAAACTAGCCCTGGAGTGAAAAAAAGAGAAAATGAAGAATTCATTTCATCATAGGGAGCCCTGGAGTGCTAGTTGAGATATGTGACCTCTGCTGGCTGGCCCTGTAGAGCTCTCTAAGCTTCAGTTTTCTGATCAGTAAAACAGGAGCATCAACTGGATAATCTCTGAGTTCTCTTTCAACTTTGACATCAATGATTCACCAATCCAATGACAAAATGGAGGGAAAAAATGAGAGATCTTGGTGGGAAAGGTAGCACGCTTAACGTTGTGGGAGGATAGTGGTGAATGAGTATATACTCTGAAGACCAGTTCCCATGTGAAGACAGACTCTAGCTTGTATCAACAGCTCTCTGTCTTCCCACTGTTAAAATTCCGTAATTTAAAATGCAGAATCCCCCTAGCCACTTCCTCTGGTCTTGTCCATTCTTAAATTCATTATTTCCTTTAATAGTCTTTATGCTCCCTTCAGGTTGAATGGTTCCATATATATATATATATATTCTGTACTTTCCCACCTGTGCTTGGCTTTTGTGGTACTCATAACTGGATTGCTTTACTTTCCCTTTTCACCTGACAAATCCTGGTCATCTCTTAAGGTCTAACTCAAAAATTACCTTCTCCATAAAGCTTTTCCTGCTGGTTCTGTTCTGTGTCCAGCTATGATTGAGCTTTGGAAACTCCCTTATAATCTACCCTCCTCTGAGCACAAATCTTCCTCTACCTTACATGTTAAGTGTGCATTGCTCGTTCCTCAGGCTGCAAACATAGAGATGTAGGAGGTCGAACTGAGTGGTTCCCGAATCCAGGTCATAACCTGAAGGATAGCTCATATTAGCTTGTTTACCTAACACCACCTTGTCTTCTTGTTCTTCTTTTTCTTCTTACTAGAATGCAGCAAAAGTAAAACTGTGGTTTTATGACAACACATAAGTTCTCAGGAGGCCTTCCTGAAGAATAGTCATGGTTATAAGATTCGGGAGACCAGATACTATAGAATTAGCCATGTACCTTCACAGGGGGTTTGCATGAGCCTGAATGTTGGCCAAGGTAACAAAGGCTCAGAGAGCCTAACTGATTTGAGGAGAGTCACACATCCAGTTAGAGACTCAAACTCCTCACTCGTGACTCACAGTTCTGTAGGAGGTTTTTCTCCCCTCCTTTCCAACACAGGACACTGCTTTAGGGATGATACTGCTTTCAGGCCATCCATGAAAATTGCTCAGGGCTGCTATGATCCCCGAGGCAAAAGTATCTTCTGAATGAAGGGAGCACTTATTTATTTCTTTACAAGTTTTACTCTCAGATGGTGACTCCAGACTTATAGAATCTCAATAACTTTTTATTCCTGCTCAGTCAGTGACTGATTTGCAGTGGTTTTCCATTTATAATTTCCAAGGTTGAAGACTTATAACTTTTCTGTTTCCCTTCTTTTTCAACTTGGAGCTGGAATCTAGAAAAAAATAGTTGTAAAAAAATAGTTGTAAGTAGTTAAGAGGAAATTGCAAAGACAAACAGGAGGTTTAAAAAAGGGGGAAAAAACCTAAGGAAAGAAGAAAATCAGAGGAGTAAAAAGACAGGTGGAGAACACGGTCAGTACTACTCAAAATTACAGAAGTTATGAGCTGTACTCAGTACTTATCTGTGATGCTTCGTTTCATTGTCATGGCAACCGAGAAAAATTAAATAATGTGCCCAAGATCCCACAGTTAATAAATTATGGAAACGAGATTTGGATCAAAGACTGAATTCAGAACTCCTGTTCTTTGTACCACCCTTTGCTGGGGGGATGCTGGATAGCACAAAGGAAGGCTGAATGTGCATCAAGTAGGGGCTGGTTGGGAGATGGAGGGAAAAGGATGGGCACATCTTCCTAGTTTTGAAATTAAAACAGAACACCAGAGCTGGAAGGCACACTGAGACATCCTCTAATTTCCAGCTACTGTGACAGAAATCTAGAGAAAGACAACCAGTGGGCTTTAAGGACCTTAATTTAATATATGCTTCTCAGTTTCCACTTGCTTTGATTTTCCTGAGTACCAAATTAGGTATATTAGTCCAGAAGCTTTGTTTCAAGTGTTCTTTTCCTTCCTCCCTTCCCTCCCTACCAAATATGACATTTTCACTTCTGAAAACCTAGAGTGGCCCATCCACCCTGACTGAGCCCTTGAGGTCAGTGCTCTCAGACTAAGAGGTAATGGGGAAGTGTCTCAGCAGAAAACAAGGAGTGGAATCCATCCCAGCCCCAATCACTTGGGTGATAACATCAGGTTTCTGATGTTTTTGTAACGCATATGCCACTACCTATCCCAGAACTTCTTAGCTACCTAAAATTTAACCTTATGTCTTTTGACTTGCTGGGATCAGAAAAATAAGGTGAAAGAAAAGAAAAAGGTAGTTTTTTTTAGTTCATTCATTTATTCACTCAAAGCTCTGCTACTCTGTGAGAGAAATATAGATGAAGTACGTGCACAGTCTTTGCTTTTGTGTTTATTGGAGACACTGACCTAAAATTAGAGAATAATAAGACAGATTTAAGGCAGTGAAACGAAGATGAGAAAGTGTCTAAACACAGTGTAGAAAATAGGTGATAAGGATTATCACGAAGGGAATAGGGCAGAGTGCGCTGAATGAGAGGCAAAGAGGGGCAGTTGAAAGAGACAAGAACTTGGACACCAGGCCAGGGATGTCAGGTGGGGTGTCCCTGGAGCCTCAGTGAAATTTGCCTGAGAACTGACTTCAATGCATGAAACAAGTGAATGATTAAGAGCTGGTATCCAGAGACAGAACCAAAGCCAGAAGAAGGCAGGCATTCTACCCAGTTGTTAGAGAGGGCTGCATGGGAGGGTGTCACCATGGTGACACCCCAATGGTGATGTTCCTTCTAAGAGGTCCCTGGTGCCGTGTTTAAGGTAGGCTCTGGGGCCAGACTGACTGGCTTTGAACCCTGGCTTCTGAATGACCTTGTGACAGTTACTTGACCTTCCTGTTTTACAACTTCCTCATCTTTCAAATGTCAATAATCATTATGGTGCCCACCTGAGGAGTCGATTGAATGCATAATTGAGTTAACACAGGTAAAGTGCTATGAGTGGTTCCTAGCGCTTGGTAAGTGATCAAAAATGTTAGATTTCTTTTCTAGTTTTTGCTAGTTAAGGCCACCTCTCAAAATATATGGACGTAAATTTTGAGAATGATTTTCAAGTCTGTTCCTTATTAATGCCTTGGCCCATTCCGAACAGACAGCTGAAGAGAAGAAAAGAGAGGAAATAAAGCAAAAAGAAACTAGAGGGGACTAAAACAAGCTCCCATAGTCCTTTGAGAATCTCTTTGTGGGTCTAGTTTTAAAGAAGAGTACATGAAGATAATTGAAGAATGGAGAATGTACATACTGACCATCTTTTTATATGAAATTTGTTGACTCCGTCAATACACTTCTGGTGCCACCCTCCAGTTTTCCCTGATCTTCCTTATGAAGAATAAGAATTCTGTTCTGTCCTCTCCATCCCAGACTCTAAATGCTCTTTTTTTTCTCATGAAAGCAAAACTCCTAGGCTACATCCCGTGTAACTTCAGCAATGCGAGCTTTTGTTCACAGTATTGGCAGTGTTTCTCCTTCGTTTGTCCCCCGCCTGTCTGCAGGTCTCAGAGCTGCTTTGCTGTCAGAGATTGCACAGAGTGGGTGGACTCAAGCCATAGGGCTTCTTTTATGAGCCAACTGCAGAGAAAGGAGTCTTTCACACTCCAGCCTCACACTCAGGTACTCCCTGGTGGGCTCCTCAGAAAACGTAGGACCTTGGGCCTCTTCCCCTGGAGTTGGCATTTGTTTTCTTACAGGGCATGCTCCTGGCAATGGGAGAAGGAAGAAGCAACCCAAGTCAGCAGCTCCCTCTGCAACCACTGCAGGTTGCTTTAGCGCTCCACCCATAGAAGTCAACTGGTTTGACCCACTCCTCTGTAAAGCCAGCCTGAGTTCTTTATTAGCAAGCGTGGAAAATGCTTCAATCATGGCACCAGATGGTACCCAAACCAATTTGGGTCGTCAGCTGAGGTCTACTCAATTCCAAGGATTTGGTCTAACATCAGTGTTATTTCCCTTACTACCCATCCAGCCCTAAGAGATGATCCTGCTGAGATGATTTTGATGAGAAATAATATTTTCCTCTACACAGGACCACAATCACTATTTCTTTGCATCTTTATTAATTCATTCAACAAGCTTTTATCGAGTGCCTGCTGTGTGCACTAGATGTTGTAGGGAATACCAAAGAGAAAACCATTTCTATTCAAAAAATTATTAGTTGAGAATGTACAATGTATCAAGCACTATACAAGTCATCACTAAGATGAGGTACTTGTCTTTGAAGAACTTATAGTCATTGAGAGATGTTCAGAGTTGCACAGTGAGTGAGTACTGAGGTGAGGCAGGTGACCCAATGTCCTGACACACTTTTTTGCATTTTTGCTGCTTGAGCTATAAGCCGAATTTTGTTTGGTAGTCTATCCTCTCTTCTACAAGAGAAGTTGTCTATAGCATTAATATACCACCTATGTGGGGCTGCTATCACAGAAGGAGAACGTTAAGAAAGGATATAGGGGGGCTTCCTTGGTGGTGCAGTGGTTGAGAGTCCGCCTGCCGATGCAGGGGACACGGGTTCGTGCCTCGGTCCAGGAAGATCCCACATGCCGCGGAGCGGCTGGGCCAGTGAGCCATGGCCGCTGAGCCTGCATGTCCGGAGCCTGTGCTCTGCAACGGGAGAGGCCACAGCAGTGAGAGGCCTGTGTACCGCAAAAAAAAAAAAAAAAAAAAGAAAGAAAGGATGTAGGGAGAGTCATGATTTGGTTCTCTGCTATCTTGCTACCAAAAGAGTGGGCCATGAACCAGCAGCAATGGCATCTCCTAGGAGCTTATTAGAAATGCAGGCCCTGCCCTAGACCTGATGGATTAGAATCTGCATTTTTAATAAGATTCACAGGTGATTTATGCCCATTAAAGTTTGAGAAGCACTACTCTGCTTGTTGTTTATTCCTCAGGTATTTCAACAATGATGATGGACTCAATGAAAGACCACCACATTCATTTTTTCTTTAAATATTTATTGAGCACCAACAACTCTGTACCTGCTAGTCACATAATCATTTTGTAAAAAAGAGGTGTAGGCAATTCCTTACACACGGGCTACTGAGTTTTGGGCCATGTCACCCTGACCTGAGGGCCACAGATGATAGGACAGGGTCTAAGGCAAAAATAATTTGTTGATGGGCTAGGGACCTTTGCTGCATCCTGGCAAGAAAACTTTCTACAATCGGACTGCTTTATATTATATATAATTCTACATTATATACAACTAACCCAGTCTGAGGCATTTCCTTAGGGAATTAAAAAAAACTATATAAAATTGATATTCACCATAGGGAGAACTAGAGAGATACACAAAAAGAAGCAAGTGGAAACCATTGTAAAGAGTAAATAGGGAATATGAGAGAAACGTGCAGGGCAATACCACCACTTGTATGTGTTCATTTAGGAAAATGTTGAGAACTTCACATATATGACCTTTAATTCTTACTACACCACAGAAAGGCCAATGTTATTATTGTATTTTTGTTTTTCTTTTGCGGTACGCGGGTCTCTCACTGTTGTGGCCTCTCCTGTTGCAGAGCACAGGCTCCGGACGCACAGGCTCGGCAGCCATGGCTCACGGGCCCAGCCGCTCCGCGGCATGTGGGCTCTTCCCGGACCGGGGCACGAACCTGTGTCCCCTGCATCGGCAGGTGGACTCTCAACCTCTGCGCCACCAGGGAAGCCCATTATTGTATTTTTTAAATTGAACAAGCTAAGGCTCAGTAAAAGGAAGTAATTTACCTCCGATTAATCAACTGCAGAATATTAAAGTCAGAATTTTCACCCAGTTCTATTAGACTTCAAGCCCAGAGACACCAGTCTTTTCATATTTTTCCTTCAGCTTACTGTCTGTGTCTTTGCCCCAGTCTTTTCCTGGGCTATTTTGGGGCCACCTGTCTCAAGACAAAGTGATGGACAAAACTCATACTCAAGAACCACATAAAGGAAAAGGCTTAGTGTCTCCAGGGAGACTCAGGAGCAGGTTTTCTTCACACACATTCACATGAAGTCACTGTGGGAACTAGGAGATAAATCCTGGCTTGCCTTCTTTATTCAAGTCTTTCTGAGGAAGAGAGGGCTGAAATGGACAAATAAATGATGATATAAGTTAGCAGATATGAGATTTGGAAATTTTATGCAGGTGGTAGGATTTTAGCAGGGCCATAGAAGAAGGACTTTAGATAGATGTTGAGGAGGAAGGGTCATTCTAGGTTGGGGTTACCGTGTGACAACAGACAGGAATGAGTCTGTTGAGGTGCATGAGGGAAAAGTGAATCATCTCTTCTCACTTCTCAAAAGAGCGTCTAATTCAGGCTCCGTGAATGCATGCCGTGGTCAGATATTTGCAAAGAATCTGCAGGTCCAGTAGGTACTGGAGACAGGCTGCAAAGGGTCAGAGAGGAGAATCTAAACAATGAGGGAAAAGCCACGAATAAATGGACCTACTGGGAGTGGCCTGGAAGAAAGTGTAGATGAGTCAGACAAAGTGCCCAGTAATTGTGTCTACACTCAGAAGAGTGGGTGGACTGGGAAGTGGGTTAATCAAAGTCACCTTCCCCTCTCACCGCTGCTAGGGTGGCAAGAGTTCTGAAGCCAATTACTTCGTAAGTTTATTCTCGGAGCAGGTGGTGGTTCTACCACCTGAGTTGTCTCGGAATCTGTAATTAAGAGACTGTAAGAGACTGTAAGTGCTCAACGAATATCCATGGGCACCCCTACATTTCCTACCTTCCGTAGAAGCTACAAGGCGGCCAGTGCCTGGGTTTTGTCCAATGGGATGCAAGCAGATGTCAGGCACTTCTAGGCCTGGCCCTTAAAAGCATCCCTCGCGTTCTTCAATTCTCTCGTTCTTCTTCAATGATTTGAAGGCCGCATGTCCCAGACAGTGTAGCTACAAAATGGAGGAGGGCTGCTTATGGGTATTGAATTTGAAATATTCATTTAGAGCTGCTGAAAGTTTCACGTTTTTTTGGTTATCATAGCCAAGTCCAGTTTATTCTATATTGTTTGTTTCACCCACTAGGCAGTAAATGTCAGTAAGGATGGTCACCAATATATTCCCAGTGATTACCTAACACATAGTAGGTGTTCATAAATATTTTCTGAATGAATACATGAACCATTATATCAGTCACTGGGACCAAGTTGGTATGATTTTATAATCTTAATTTTCTAGTCTCCAAGAGCAGAGTGTGGTTTTTTTTTTTTCCTTTTTTTTACTCTTTTACCTTCAAAGTTATCTTGAGATCATCTTTTCCTGGAGTTACCTGAGTTTTTGAGATAAAGTTGAGAAAAGAGTGAAAGGTGTTAGAGTGATTTTTTCCACTGCCCTTGCCCCTGCTGGTGGCTGTTCTAGGGTCCATCCTTCCCTAGGGACATCCTTGCTAAAGGAACTAAATAGGCCAACTAAAAAGTCACTGCAGGGCTTCCCTGGTGGCGCAGTGGTTGAGAGTCCACCTACTGATTCAGGGGACGTGGGTTCGTGCCCTGGTCCGGGAAGATCCCACATGCCGCGGAGCAGCTGGGCCCGTGAGCCGTGGCCACTGAGCCTGCATGTCCGGAGCCTGTGCTCCACAACGGGAGAGGCCACAACAGTGAGAGGCCTGCGTAACACAAAAATAAAGTCACCGCAAAGCCTGCTGTAGTTCTGCCTTTTGCCCATTTAAAGACTGCAAATCCAGGAAAGTTTTTCAGAAGAGCATTGCAAATCTCTGCAGCCTACTCAACATCTTACTTGTCTAACACATCCACCCAATCATGTCAAAACCTCTGAGTTTGAAAGAGATCAGTTCTGTGTTGTACTGAATACTTCTGCTATAGCTTGATGTCCACAGGCTCTGATTTGTACTAGAAATGGTGTAGACTTACAGAGTACAGTCTGGATTCAGGGCAAAGGAAGGGGCTCCTGCTGGAGCCCTTCTATTTCCTTACACGCAAACTTTATCCACTTAGCTCTTCAACTGGAACAAGATGAGGATTTGTTTGTTTTGTAATTAAGTGCTAAGTGAAACCTTTTAGAAGTGTAGACTTTGGGGACCAATGTTTCCTACCAGGTCTCTGCCCCCTCCAACCTTTCTGCTAAATATTGCTAACCCACATGCCTGCTGAGAGATCAGACCCCCATAAGGTCTATTTGGAATCAGTGGCCTAATTTTTTTGAACTTCAAACTGATAATACAATAACAGCAACATGAATTTTTGTTTGTAGAAAAGTGTTTGGGGAGCCTGGGAGCATATCCATGATAAAACTGCATCATTCACTAATTAATACCTGTCCCAATTCGAGTCCCAGCAGAGAACTGGTATATTTAGTCCAGAGAGAATTCATTTAACCAAAATTTGATCATTTAATTCCAGAATCCATTCAGAGCGACCCCACAGTCTTAGAGATGTGTAAAGCTGTTTAACACTCATCGATAGTTAAGACGTTTTCTCTCTGAAATATGAAGTTAATGCTTCGTTATTGGGGGAAAACTTTACAAAAAGCACTACCAAATGACGTCATCTGTGGCAGGAGGGTATTGAGAGAAGTGCTAGGTGTGGGGAGAACACCCAGATCTTCGTTGCCATTCTACTGCTAGCTGTGTGACCTTGGGCAGGTCTCACTCTTTTCTTTTTGATTGTCTTTGTTTTTGTAAAAATGGTTGGTCCACTAAGTGATCTTCGGTTCTAACAATCTAAAGTTTTCTGGAAGGCTTAACACAAAATAAAGCAGTAATATATTTGCATAGCAGAATGGAAGCGGGGTTTCCACTGTGCTGGACTTCTGATTGGTCCATATTTGTGGAGTTCACTGTGTTTTAAAAATTCCTTTTCCTCCTTTGTCTCTCTTGTTCTCTCTTTCTCGTTGTTCCACATTCGCACAGAGGAGGCCTGCTCGTCTGGCCCTCTTGCTTGTTCCATTCTGCTTCTTTCCAGGGGTCTGCAGGGTGGAGAAATCAGACACCAGGACTTGGGAATTAGGAGGACTAAAATAAAAGTGAGACCTCACAGCCTGCTTCCATCTGAAGCTATTCATGGTAGTGGGAATTGGGAAGAAGTGCTACTTGACCTCCCAACATCCACAGCATTGAATTTGGGAGCCAAACTTACTGGTTCATTGTGCACTTTCCCTCAGGACTCCAAGGGTGTGGGTGTCTCTGATTTTAAAGAGAAATGAGACATTTATGAGTTCCCTGGCCTAGGACCATGTTAATTCTACCCACTCTCACCTTGATTTTTTTTTTTTTTTTTTTTTTGGCCGCGCCGTGCAGCATGTAGGATCTTAGTTCCCCGACAAGGGGACCAGGGATCGAACCCGTGCCCCCTGCATTGGGAGTATGGAGTCTGGACCACTGGACCACCAGGGAAGTCCTCACCCTGATTTTTAAAAGTGAGTAATAGATATAGGTAGTCAGCCTGACTTAAATCAAACTATCAAACTCGGGTTCAACCTCCAGGGTTCTCCTCAACATGCCTTTAAAAACTAAACAAAGAAGAAAACATAATCAATCTTCTCCCCCTTTCCTGGATGGTCTTAAGCCTTCAACCCTAAGTATGTCATCCATGGATAAACATTGGGACCCAAGGAAGGAGGGAAAAAAGTACAGAGACCTGATCGGCTCCGAGTGCAGCTGCTGGAAACATGGGCATTTGGAGGAGCAGGTGGCATTCTGGGCTGGGCAGGTGTATTTCTCTGAGTGCATCAGCCCGGAGAGTTCCATCTTTCACTTAAATCGACCTTCCATGGAAGAGTTCCACTCTTCCAGCCTCCTCACCCCACGCATGCTCGTCCCATCACCTGCTCCCTACCTAGAGCGTGAGCTGGCACTTATGTTTCCCTTCCTTCCATTGAGAAGATTTGCCACAGAAATCATTTGAGCAGTTGGCACCACATGTGGCAGAATCTGTCCCTGTTTTTCTGCACAGTTGGGGTTTAAACTTTTTTTTTTGGGGGGGGGCTCATGCCCGGAGCTCATTTCCCTCCCTCACAGAGGAGTATTTGTCAGGGAGAAGCAAACAACCACTTAAATGGTCAACCAGATTCCAGCCTGTATTAATTCTATCGTTCAGAGGTTGAGGGATTTTTCTTTGGCTTAAATATAGCATCATGAATGCACAGCTGCAGAGACTGAGCCAAACAGCTCAGCCGGCTGTACGCAGTGCCATCAACAGAAAAGCGTTTTTCTTTTCTCCTGCCTGAGGTGTTATCACCAGGAGCCATGTGGATGCTCTCTGGGCCAACCAGCCATCCCTCCAGCACATCCACAAAAGCAGCCGCAGTGGGTGGTGGGCTCTGCCTCGTGGAAGGCCTCCCAGGGGGAGGCTGGGATGGGGAAGGAGAGAGGAAAGGGAGATATAGGGAAGTCTATTCTGCTGATCACCTGACAGTAATTCTGAGAAATGAGATACTACGTTCCTGGGCCGGGGCTGTGATCAGAACATTGTACCTGAGATAGACATTGTTTCCACATTCTAATAAGAATTGTGGATAACGTATTTACGTCATTGACACCACTCTGTCTGGGAACAAGTTTCCAGCTGCCTCTGCTGTTCCCTTGAACTCCATAAGGAGGTGGGGGACCAAGATCTGTGTCATAGACACTGCAAAATCATTATAGACATAATGAAATAATTTGAAAAACAATGCCAGGAAGTATACAGTTGTATCATGCCCATACTTGAAATTGTCCGTGGTTCCCTGTTGTATAAAGAATGAATTTCCAATCTCATCACACGAGGATCTTCAGCAAGACCCCAGGCTTTCTTTGTAGCCTTATCTTCTACCTCTGTGACCTGGATGCTGTCCTCTGTCCACACGAAATTACCTACCACTCCCCAAACAAGGCAAACACTCGAATGCTTCTTTGTGTTTGCATGTGCTTCTTCCTCCACTAAGAATGCCCAAATCTTTCTCCTCCACTTGGTAGATGCCCACTGATCCTTCCCGTCAGGGCTGCGGTGTGTCTCCTCTTGTCCGGCCCTTGTTGATTTCCCCTGACAGCTAGCATCTTGCTCCTCTGAGCCCCCTGTACTTTGCATCTCTTGATTTCCCAGCACTCAGCGCATCTCCACCTCAGCATTCTGCTAGTTTCTCTTCCAGGAGACTGTTAACTCTGCAGGGATCAAGGACCACCTTTGGGAATTCCCAGCATCTGGATCAGTGCTTGGTACGCAGTAGGTACTCCATGAATGTTTGTTAAGTTATTTGAAAAATATTTTAAAATAAAAAAATGTACACATGCTCAGTGGAAAAAATTTAAACACAGAAGGTACAAAAGAAAAAGGGAAAAGTTCCTTGTCATTCTCGTGCATTCACGCATTCATATATAGATACACACACACACACACACTTATTTTGTTGTCGTGCTTGTTTTTAAGATAAGTGGTACAGAAAATGCACAGGAATGTTGCATGTTCAGGAAAATGTTCAGGGATGTTGTCTGGTAGTATTTCGGGTGCAGTGTGTACTGGAGGGGAAGAAAATAGAAAGAGGGAGAGAACAGAGATAGGGCATCTGGTGTTACTCAGTGGTGATGGGGAAGGGAAGGAGGAGGTAGTTAATTTTTGTTGGACACCATCTCTGTTCCCCACACTAGACACCTTACCCTCCTTATGTCACTTACTCCTTCCATGTCTTTGTTTTAACTTTATTTTTTAAATATTTATTTATTTATTTTATTGGAGTATAGTTGATTTACAATGTTGTGTTAGTTTCTGCTGTACAGCAAAGTGAATCAGTTATGCATATACACAGATCCACTCTTTGATAAAATATCCTTCCCATTTAGGTCACCACAGAGCACTGAGTAGAGTTCCCTGTGCTATAGAGTAGGATCTCATTAGCTACCTATTTTATACATAGGAGTGTATATATGTCAATCCCAATCTCCCAATTCATCCCACGCCCCCTTCCCCCTTTGGCAACCATTCATTTGTTCTCTACATCTGTGACTCTATTTCTGCTTTGCAAATAAGTTCATCTGTACCATTTTTCTAGATTCCACATATAAGCGATGTGAAACGATATTTGCTTTTCTTTTTCTGACTTACTTCACTCTGTATGACAATCTCTAGGTCCATCCACGTCTCTGCAAATGGCATTATTTCGTTCTCAGCCAGGTCTTTTTTTTGTGTGTGTGCGGTACGCGGGCCTCTCACTGTTGTAGCCTCTCCCGTTGCGGAGCACAGGCTCCGGACGCGCAGGCTCAGCGGCCATGGCTCACGGGCCCAGCCGCTCCGCGGCATGTGAGATCTTCCCGGACCGGGGCACGAACCCGTGTGCCCTGCATCGGCAGGCGGACTCTCAACCACTGCGCCACCAGGGGAGCCCTCAGCCAGGTCTTAAGATGAAGATGCAGAGGAGGCTCAGAGTACCATGCATATGGCCTGAAGTCCACAGTTTTGAATGTGAACCCACATCTGTTTAGCTTGGGAACGTTTGGCCTTCTCACTGCACTTCACTGCTCCCCAGCCTGGCGAGGGGATCCGTGGGAAGTGGCTGAAGAGGAGAAGGGAGAGATGAGGGAGATGCTGTGGAGGACGGATCCCGGGGAGAGGGGGACTGTGAATGTGAATAGGACTCATAAAAGTAGGATTTAGAGTGGCTCAAGGGCTCATGAAGGGACCCACGGGGGACTCTTTGACTTTTGAAAGCAATGACTTCTGGATGGAGCTTTACTGAAAGAGGAAAGATCGAATTCCCTAAGCTATATCTAACATGTCTCTGTGCCCCTTCCCCCCCCCCCGATTGTACTGAATTTTCCTCTTTTTGAGGTTCTCTATGAAAAATCCCCATTTCTATTGCCACACACTGAAACTGAACATTCGCTCTAACAACAGGCCCTTTGGAACTGTGTTTGTCAAAATGTCTCCTTTCAGTGACTGGAGTTATGTCAGTCATCTGAGAAAAAGTATGAGAGTGATAGGGTCATGGACACTCGTTGAGAAGGAGGAAATACTTGGGACTTCCCTCCCCCGTCCCTGAATCTAGACCCCATCTCAAGAACAGCCAGAGCAGAGGGTCATCTCCAGCACTGCGTTCCCCTGAACTTCTTTGTTCCACTTCCCTTGCATCTAGCACTCACGCCTCTAGAGGGCACTGTTTGCCTTGAAATGAAGTTGCTCAAGTTTCCCTCACCTTTCCCTCTGGGGTCTATTGTTTTTGCTATACGTACTCCGTTTCCTTCAAGAAGGGTTTTCTTCCCTTTTGTGCCTGTGTATTTGTGTAAGCGCCCGTTTCTCCTTTAGAAGTGAATTTAGCACGTATGAACATGGCAGATAATTACTCTGACCAAAGCCTGTCATTGTCTAGGCAGGTCTTTTGAAAGCTTTCTTCCCCCCATATATTCTTCCAGTGCCCCTCCGTCTGACCCGCAGTGCACCTCCCCCAACCCCAATTATTTCAGCCTGGGGGTCACCGTCACAGATCTGCCAATGCATCTCAATCCTGCCTCACAGCTGCCTGGGCCGGTTCAGCCAGGGCTCCCCACTCAGGGCAACTGAGCCTTGATTTATTACCTCGCTTTACACTGGTCCTGGTCTCTCCGCCGGCGAGACTGCTGATCATGCTACAATTTCAAATTGGTTCTGCACTGCAAACCAATGCCTGGGAGGGGCGATAATTTGGCCCTCAAACCCATTTCAACTGTGACCTCCCTCACTCAGGGGTGGACCTCTGCTCTGTGGACATGAAGGGCACCTGGCTGCCCCCTTTATGTTGAGAAGGTGGCTGGATAAATATTGCTTCTGTTTGCCTCTGCCTGAAATGCAGACACACACACACACACACACACACACACACACACACACACACACACACAGGGTCTCAGCTATTATGTCTGTGTGATGCACAGACACTTCAAGAGTTCTGAGCAGGGCTGAGTGCCAGGCTGGCTTGGGCTTCCCTATTCTTTCTTCATTCTGTCCCAAGGGCCAGACAGTTTCATGTTTCATGCTGCACACATGAGGGATAGAGGCATGTCTCAGGAGTGGAAATTAATGTCAGTGAACCTTGGGAAGGGAGAGACCCAGGACTGGAGAGCTGGATGGATAGAAGTTTCTGGGTAGGAGGATTGGGTGTTCCTTGGAGGCAGAGGGCATCTGTAGATGGCTTTAGGAGGGGCTGGGGATGACCTTTCCTGGTGTAAAACCAACCAACAAAGATCTCTTCATTGTAATTCAGCGGATGGAGACACATTCATTGGGTCGTTACCGCAGAGCTGTATTATTTTTCATGGACAAGTCATTTAGAATTGTTCATTTGAAAATGTTTGTAAAGTTTCTTGCTTGTTTGCGGAGGGTTCTCTCACTAGCATATCCCTAGAGTATGTGTCCCCCCTCCCCCCTGCCCCAGCAAGTACTTGATCACGATGCACGTGTGTGAAGTGAAGCAGGTAATGGGGCTGAGCCAGACTGAATGCATATGGGGTCAAATGAAGTAACACATGTGGACATGATCTGAAAATTATAAATCCCTGATATTGCCATTAAAATCCAGAAGCTGATTTATTTTGGGTCAGGGCGGTAGACACACATCTTTGCCCAACTCTGAGTCTGTTCCATCAGTACATATTTGTGGAGTGTGGCAGAGAGATCAGGGAATGCTTTAGTGCTCCGTTTTCCTATCCATGGCCACTACATTGTCTAGAGCCCAGCATGGTGACCATCACGTAAGAGGCTGTCAGAGTTTGCTGAGTGCATATACTCTCAGAAACCTTCTTCTCATCCCTCTCTTAGACATATCATAGTAAATGGAGTCTCCTTTTCCCTCTAATCTCCACTATGACATCAGGAAATAATAACTAAGCAAAGTGGTTTCATCCAGCCATTACACATTCTCTCTCTCTGTCTGTATGTGTGTGTGTGTGTGTGTGCGTGTGTGTGTGTGTGTGTGTAGATAAGGCAGAAATATTCTCTGGCCTTAAGCCAACCTCTATCTTGGATTTGTGCTGTGTCTTTAGCAACACTTAAATGGGTTTCCATCTATAGAAAGAACAGAGATCACATCTCTTGAATTTTTTTTTATTAACCAGACTTGAATTTGAAGAAGGACATTGAATAATTAATACCTCATATCAGGAAGAGCTAGATTTAGTCTCAGATCTTTCCCTAGAAAGTCTGTCTCTCTTGATCCTTATAACAATGAAAAAAACAAAAACAAAACAAAAAATGATGCAGGCAATGGAGGGCGATATAGGTTCCACAGAAGACAGTCAGATTATATTCCCTAAATTTTCTCATTTAAATGCTGATACTTATGCTATCACATCTGTCTGGGACACCATTACCTCATTCTTTGTTAAGAGAAATCCTTTTATATGTCACCTATTCCAAGAATCCAGACTTTACATCTTTTCTTCTCACTAAACTCTTGCTTTTGGTTTGTGCCTCTGTTACGAAGTTTATCATATACTGTCTAGGTTTGCAGTGTTTTAGGCACATACCGTACGTCCCCTGGTAGATTGTAATTTTCTTTGGGGTAATAAACATATTTCCCCAAATAGAAAATACTTTGTTCATCTTTCTATCCTCATTTTTGTACCTCACACACTGGAACTGCTCAACTAAACCCTGTTGAATAAATAAATTAGTGAAAGGGTAGAGATGCAAGATCAGGTTATGAATGACCACAGACAGCCTTCTTCCTGAGCTCATCAGTAAATTTAGATAGAATGCTTAGCTGAGCACCAGGCAGAATGGAACCTGAGTATTACCTTCAGCTGCTCAATGCTCAGTGTAAGAGATGAACTTGCCACGCTCCTTTTTTTTTTTTAACATCTTTATTGGAGTATAATTGCTTTACAATGGTGTGTTAGTTTCTGCTTCATAACAAAGTGAATCAGTTATACATATACATATGTTCCCATATCTCTTCCCTCTTGCGTCTCCCTCGCTCCCTCCCTCCCTATCCCACCCCTCTAGGTGGTCACAAAGCACCGAGCTGATCTCCCTGTGCTATGCGGCCGTTTCCCACTAGCTATCTGTTTTACGTTTGGTAGTGTATATATGTCCATGCCACTCTCTCACTTTGTCACAGCTTACCCTTTGGTAGTGTATATATGTCCATGCCACTCTCTCACTTTGTCACAGCTTACCCTTCCCCATATCCTCAAGTCCATTCTCTAGTAGTTCTGTGTCTTTATTCCCGTCTTACCCCTAGGTTCTTCATGACCATTTTTTTTTTTTTTTTTTAGATTCCATATATATGTAGCATACGGTATTTGTTTTTCTCTATCTGACTTACTTCACTCTGTATGACAGAGTCTAGGTCCATCCACCTCACTACAAATAATTTCATTTCCTTTTGTGGCTGCCATGCTCCTTTCTAAGGCTAAAGTCTCCACTTGTGAATTGTATTCTAACCCTCCTTGTTAAGAAAATCGCTCCAGCAATTCTCTTTTCTCTCCTGCATCATCAAAATTATCCCTCTTTATCAGATGATTCCCATTCACATATAAACATGCTCTAATTTTTACCATATTTTTTAAAAAGAAAAAAACAAAAGTCCTCTTGACCTTACATCCTTCTGCGGTCACTCTCTCATATCTCCATTGCCCATTACAATAAAACTTCTTGGAATTCTTGTCCCTACTTCCTATCATCAGTATCCTATGTTCCTTTTGCATGTGCTCTGGTAAGCCTTTTGCCTCCACTTCTTTACCAAAGTGTTCTTGCTAAGGTCACCCATGACCTCCCTGATGTGAAGCCCAGTGGTTCATTCCTGGTCCTGGTCTATCTTTCCTATCAGCAGCATTTAATATCCATGATTCCTCTCCTCTCACCTGGCTTCCAGAGTGCTGCACTCTCCTAGTTTACTTCCTAATTCACCGGCAGTTCCTTGTCCTGCCCTTTTGCTGGTTCTTCCTCACGGTCCTGCAACTCTAGAGTAACTGTGACATGATGCTCAAACCTCTTCTCTTTTCTATCTCTGTTCACTTCCTACATGAAGTCCTCCAGTCTCATGACTTTAAATATAGTCTATATACTATGGGCTACCAAATAGACACCTCTAATATGGACCTCTTCCTTGGGTCTAGCTGCCCATTCAGCATTTAATCTTGGACATCCACAGGGCATCCTAAACTCAACATGCCTCAGTTCTCAACCCTGACCTGATCGTCCCTTCACACTTGTTTCCTCCCCTCCCCACAAGTGATTCTCCTCAACTTAGTAAATGGTAATTTTATTCTTACATTTTCTCAGATAAAACCCTTAGTGTCATCGTTGAAGCTCTTCCTTTCATATTCCATAACCAATTAATCCTCCAATCCTACCAGCTCTACCTTCAACCTACACCCTGATTTCCACCATTGCTCACCTTTATCTCTACATTTCTGGTTTAAGGTGGCCATCATCTATGGCGTCACCTCACTGCCTTCACTCTTCTCCCCCACCCTCTGTACTCTAGTCTCAAGCAAGCCACCAGGAGAATCCTTTTATTTTTATTTTCATAGTTTAATTTTTATTTTTTATATAGCAAAATTAAGCTATGAGATGAATGTACAAAATTAAGCAGTATATTAACCCTTAACTGATAGTGAAAATCGTGAGTCAAGATTCTAGTTCCTAGATAATAACACTGTAATAGCTCTATAACATTAACACCTGGCTATTATCAGGTTACAATTTTCTTTTTTTTTTTTTTTTCTTTTTTTTGCTTTCCCTCTAGGAGAATCCTTTTAAAAGCACAAATAAGATCATATAACTACCCTGGCTATGGCTTTCCGTCTCAGAATAAAAGCTAAAGTTCTTATAATAGCCTACCAAATGGTAAGCCACACTGACCTTTTTATGGTTCCTCCAGAGGGTCAGCACAGCCCTGCCTCAGGGCTTTTGTCCTTGCTGCTCCCTCTGCATGGAATGTTTCTCCACGGAGTTTCCCTGTGGTTCACACTTTCACTTCTGTCAAGTCTCTTTTCAAAAGTCGTCTTATCAAGGACACTATTTCTAACCAATCTATTGAAAAGCATTTCTTACTCCTCTTTCCCTTTTCCTTTCTCTCCACTAACATATATCACCATCTGACATGCTATACATATATATATATATATTTTTTTCTTTTAAACGTCTGTCTTTGTCTGTCTTTTTTTAAAGTATATTTATTTATTTATTTTGGCTGTGTTGGGCCTTCGTTGCTGCACGTGGGCTTTCTCTGGTTGCAGCGAACGAAGGTTACTCTTTGTTGCAGTGCTTAGGCTTCCCATTGCGGTGGCTTCTCTTGTTGCGGATCACGGGCTCTAGGCACGCGGGCTTCAGGAGTTGCAGCATGCAGGATCAGTAGTTGTGGCATATGAGCTTAGTTGCTCCATGCCATGTGGGATCTTCCCAGACGAGGGCTTGAATCTGTGTCCCCTGCATTGGCAGGAAGATTCTTTTTGTTTGTTTGTTTGTTTGTTTAACATCTTTATTGGAGTATAATTGCTTTACAATGGTGTGTTAGTTTCTGCTTTATAACCAAGTGAATAAGCTATACATATACATATATCCCCATATCTCCTCCCTCTTGCATCTCCCTCCCACCCTCCCTATCCCACCCCTCTAGGTGATCATAAAGCACCGAGCTGATCTCCCTGTGCTATGCGGCTGCTTCCCACTAGCTATCTATTTTACATTTGGTAGTGTATATATGTACATGCCACTCTCTCACTTCGTCCCGGCTTACCCTTCCCCCTCCCCATGTCCTCAAGTCCATTCTCTACGTGGCAGGCAGATTCTTAACCACTGCGCCACCAGGGAAGTTCCATACTACATATTTTATGTAGTCAATATTTCCTGTCTGTTTGCTCATCACTAGATACTAAATCTCATAAGAGTGAAATTGTTGTCTGCTTTTTTTTCACTGCTGAATCCTTTCCTAGAATCAGTGTCTGCCACAAAGACGGTGCTCAATAAATATTTGCTGTTCTTCTGTAAACAAAGCAATAATATTAACCAACGGCTGCAATCTCTAAGACTCGTGTTTTTCTCTAGGGCTGTGAGTGGCCATGCTAGTGAAGGGAGGGTGATCTTGAAAAGTTGACAATGGGTTATGAGAGAGGAATTAAGGGCAATTACAAAAACGAATCAGCAGTTTCTAAAGTAATATAAAGTACTATAGAGTATATATAAAGAATATAAAGGAATACAAAGTAATATAAAGAATTCTTTTTTCAAGGCTTGGTATCTCACTTTTTCCTTGTCTGCTCTTCTCTCAATACTGTGCCCAATACTGGGGGCCCATCTTCAATCTCCAAATGATACAATTTAGCCAGTGTATGGGATTTGGGAACTAGTGGGAGCAATTTGTTTTCTTAAGATGATTAACACACGCAGACATTAGAGCAAATGTTACTCATTTGTACGTTATTTATTTTAAATTTTGAGGGCTTGTGGGTATCTTGCTTGGCACTCTGGTTAGCAGTGTGATGGACAGAGACAATACAGACCCTGCTGTCTGTATCTTTCTCGCTGTCAGCTAATCCCCATGAGGAAGTAGTGGAAGGGGGGCAGGTCCAAGGTCTGTGGGCATTTGGGTGTGTGAGACAAGAAAATGAGGGTGGGAAGGAGAACAATGCTCATAGGAGCGAAGCAGAATCCTGAAATCCCTTACCTTTCAAGGCCTTGGGGTTTTGCCAAAATGTAGGTTTTGCGGGGAAATAGGCAGCTCTAAACCTAGAAAGACATGTTGTTGAAATTAGAGAAAAAAGACAAACTTATGAGGAAAGCTACTGGATGGAAGGCTGGAATGGTTTCCGTGGGGAGTGGTGAGCCCCCGTGTGTGCCCGCATCCATGCTGGCCTTCATTTATCAGAGTAGTACGCACATGGCCACATGGCCAGAGTGTTCTAACAAACTGCACCAGATGTTACTAATAAAGGAGGGTCCTCCTCTATACATACCAGCATTGGCACAATATTTTCTATGTTCCCAGCTCTTGTGGAGGCGTTGTTGACAGTTTGATGGCCTGAGGACTCACTGTGGGTTTGACTGTGTTTCAATCATGGAAACCCCAAACTGAAAGGTAGGCAGAGCATTAATAAGAGTTAACTATCTGTCTGGACTGAATAATATAATATGGGTGCCTCAGGTAGGACATCCCAAGAAAAATCATTTTGCATAAGAAAAGTCCCAGAGGCAGAGGTATAAAGCTTCCTGTCTTATTTCAGGTTCAGAATATATGAGATGTAGATCATACATTCTCTAGTGCAGATTAACTATGAGGGAGGGAAGTCAGGGAGGGTGGGGGGAAAGTCAATGATAAAACCAACGTGGACTAGGCCATCTCCAAGAACACTTGGCACTTGTACATATTAACTGTCATTGCAGTAATAATGATGAAATAACAGTAGCCATTCATTTAGTGACTATGTTTTGCTGAGTGCCCTCTCTCTCGTACACTATATATATATGTGTATATATATATATATATATATATATATATATATATATATGTATATGCATATGTATATAATGTACCCATAAATACATATTGACAATTTTTCCTCTTGGAAAAATATGTGACAGATATTAGAAGCCCCTCCATTTGCCTTACAACGTTCATTTCTGGGACTTCCCTGGTAGTTCAGTGGTTAAGAATCTGCCTGCCAATGCAGAGGACAGGGGTTTGATCCCTGGACCAGGAAGATCCCACATGCTGTGGAGCAACGAAGCCCATGCGCCACAACTACTGAGCCTGCACGCTACAGCCCATGAACCATAACTACTGAGCCCACGTGCCACTAATACTGAAGCCCGCGAGCCTAGAGCCTGGGCTCTGAAACAAGAGAAGCCACTGCAATGAGAGGCCCACGCGCTGCAACGAAGACTAGCCCCTGCTCGCCACAACTAGAGAAAGCCCGCATGCAGCAATGAAGACCCAACGCAGCCAAAAAAACCAAAAAAACAAAAAACAAATTCATTGCTTTCTCTCGGTTCTCCTTCCCTCTTTTTCCCTACCCCAAATTCCTCTTCAGATTTTGATCACCCTCCTTTCCCATCCCTACCAGGTTGCAGCCTCATTCCGGCTGAGCGCCCTGTGGTCAGAACTATGGCGTCATCGTGTCTCACATCAACCACAAGGGTGACAATAGCGAGTTTAAACCTTTAGATTCTTCTGTCCTCTGTAGGACTGAGCTTGGGACTTGCAAGTCCTCAGCATGGAGTAGTTGTAAAACCAAAACCAAAAGCCAAGAACAAAACTTTCTTCTGCTAATATTACTATCTCTGAGGGTATAACTTGCTACCAGAGGTAAGAGGGGAAAAGGAGTGAGGGGGCTAATAGGTCTTGCTTGGAGCACATTATTTTCTTTATTTTATACATGAGAAAGCACATTTCAGAATAGTTAAATTGGGGACTCGTAAGTGGGGGAAATGTGTTTTGAATTTAGAGCTCTTGGATTAAAAGTTCAGAGATCATATGCCATGTACTTTCTCTTGGCCTCTATTTCCATTTTTCATCTCAGAGGTCTTTCAAAATTCTGTGTGAATGAACCAGTCTGACCCTTCTACTACCACTGTCTCTGCAGGTCCCAGATGCTTAAGTTGTTGCTAAATGGATGTGGGGCGGGGGAGAAAAGGCAGCTCTGTGTGGGGTGAGGGGAACCACATAGAGCACAGGGAGACACAAGTCTATCTATAACGTAGCGGGAAGAAAAACAAGACCTATAAACTGAGAAGGTGATTGCATCAGCTCTTTCTAGCTAGAGCTAGGTTAGGTTTTCCCAGCAGAGACCTTAGGTCCCGTTTCATGATTCCCGGCACCGCCCCAGCAAAGCATGTGGTTAGGCCACCAGCTGGAGAAGACAGCAGACCTTGTCTCAGGCAATGGGCTGTCCTATGGGACCTGGGCTGTGCCCTCCTCTTCTTTGCTCCTGGGAGACTGGGTGGCTGTCCCTACAGTAATGATCTTCTCACACCCACATCCCCTCCTTTCCAACTCATCCTTCCTTCCCTTCATCTGCCTCCAAAATCCCCCTGCCCTGGCGTGGGAATTAATAAAAGACCCCAAACTTCTGGGCAAAGATACCTCACTCCACTCTTCTACTGCTTTGCCACTAACATTCCATGGTTGTGAGCAGAAGGGAACCATCTGCACCTCACCACTCTATGGAATGAGGATTGGAGGCCAATTTGGAGAGGATGTTGGAGCCCACAGGGAAAATATCCATAAGCCTCAGGGCAGTTGTGCATCAATTGTGTTCTTTCCATTGGGAACACATACAATTCTTTATCCTCGTTTGTGCTCGTTTTCCTCTTAAGTTGTCTACTAATGAATGGAATTGCCATGACAAGGATACAGAGTGCCTTTGATACTTCCAGGTCAGCTATTTGGACAACTAACAGCTGATGCAAAGGCACAACTTATCAGTTACTAGGCTGCCTCAAGTCTGTAAAGGAAAGATGTGAAACGAAGACACAAAACCAACCGAGACCCTTGAGAATTGTCAGGAGACAGAGGAAGAGGAGGAACTGAGTGCTTAGAGTAGAAAATAAACTACGTCCTGAAGAACTCAAATGAAAAATCAGTATCCAGCTGGTGATGTGGATAACGTGCGGGCTGCTTTCGTATTCACAGCCTTTTATAGCAGAGTCCATATTAACTTATATTTACAGTCTAAGATCTATTGTGCTGATCAGGGCAGTGGGTCAAAGGAAGAATCTTTAAAAGCCTGGAGGTTAAAATTCTTTCCCTCATAAAACACTAAATCAGAGAAAAGAAAGAGGGAAGAAAATAGAATTAGTACGGGAGGGCTGGAATAGTGCGAGGAAGTTTGGGGGGAAATTTAAGAGAAAAATTAGAGGGTGGGTAGCAGTAGCAGAATAAGTTGCCCTAGATAACAGCCCTGCTGGATGCAAAGAAGAGAAAAATGAGTGAAGAGAATCTTCAGGATGCTGGTCGAGAAGCACATAGTGGAATTGTCCCTTTGGGGCTTCTTTAAGAATCTTAAAACCATTGCTTTTCAAGGTCCTTTTATTATTATTATTATCATCATTGCGGTTGTTGTTATGTGACACTATGTGAAGGTTGGCATGAGGGAATCGACTTTATTTGGCTGCCTACACTTAAAGAACTTCACGAGTGGTAGACGGCTCATATGATATTCAAAACCACAAATCCCTTTGGTTTCATTACCACGTGTCTAGTTTTCAGAAAAAAAAATCAAACATATATTTTAAACTTTTTGTTTCAAAGTGTTCTTTGTAAGTCTTCACAATAGTGATTTCATTAAGATAGTTACTTTATAAAGCATTGCAGATGTCATAATTGTTAACATAATTCACCAGACTCTAGTTAATGGGTACAGTTCACTGAGCTCATTTTAAATGGGAAAGGAAATGCCCAAACTGAGTAAAGTAATCCCATCACAGCCTAGCAGAACAAAGGAGATGCTGTTTTCCAGACACTTCAATCAGGCAAAAAAAGAGATACAGAGTTTCTCTCCTCCAGCTGAAGTGCTCCATCAGTAGAAATATTCTGATAAATAAAAATGAGACAGTCAAGACCTAGTGACACTCAAGAGATTCCACAACTGGTAATGCAGTAATGCTTCACCTTCTTTAGCTCTGAAGTCGGAGGATTTTTGTTATTTAATTTTTAAGTATCAAACTTGTGTTTTTTTCAGCAGCAGCATCTTCACTCTGAAATAAGCTGTCTTCTTCACAATGTGATTTTTTACATCGTCAAGCTCAATTTTAATACTAGGCGCACACCACATGACCTTTCTGAAAACTGCTTTTCTTCACAAGTTATGAAGAAGTTCAAGGAGGCATGGTTAAGGCAGAACGGTGGTAGTAAATACTACACAATCTTTGGTCGTATTGCAACCTTTGTTTCCAATTTAGTGATCCTGCTGCTGTGGAGTCAGATAGCGACAATGACAACTACATTAGGATTTATTTTTAAACTGGGATTTAGAAGCAACCGAGCTTCCAGATTTTAACTCCTTGGCAGCAAGATCCAACTTCCTCATTCTCACACTGGCCCCTACTTGTCAAAGGGTTAAATAGCTAGCTAGCTAGTATGGTACTGTACCATACTGCCCTTCCGATTGCAGCATGTGGCAGAACTGAAAGGAAAGGAAGTTGTGTTACACACTGAAGGGATGGCGCAAAACACAAGAAGACACCAGGAGAAGATGAAAACGTCACGTGAGGGCTTCGGAGCCCTGTACGCATCCTTCATCACATCATCATGGTACTCGCCAGGCTGGCTTGAATCCCTCTCCAGGAACCACATTTTGCTTCTTTCTCCTCCTCTTGCTTCTGTTTGTCATTGCAAGGCACGGTGAACGAATTGGTCATCTTTTTCAAGTCATCAATTTCCAAAGAAAAACACACCTCTGTATTGAAGGATTCCTAAAACCTGCATGGTATAGTGGCATTTCATATTGTGTAATTTTATCTTTTAGTAACTTTTCAAAACAATTGAAGTCATCTCTTGAAAATGGGCTCAGAGCATGGATTCTTTAAGCTCTATTTATTAACACCAAATGTTTCTTTGGCTAATTTGAGGTCTGACTCTTCCTGTCATTTGTTTAGCCTAGCCCCGGTTTATCTTTTAATTGTTCTCTGGTGTTAGAGCTTTAGGTTCTTCTAAACTCTTTTTATTTTTTCCTGTTGCTGTCCTTTCTTTTTGATTTTTTTTCTCTTTTTTCTTTTCTGAAAAGTTTATTTCTGGTTTTATTTCTTTTTCTTTCCTTTCCCATTGTCACTGTCACCCCATTTATCCTTGAGAGCCATACACCTGCCTTCCCAGCTGTCCCCACCAGGGTACTGCCGGCCCCCACCATCCACATAGGACTCCATGTAAAGCATGTCTGCATCCAGACTGGAGGTTCCAACGTCCCCCTCCAACTCAGGATGCCAACTGCGAGCCCATGTTTTTACCTGTATTTCTGATGGACTGGCTATAAATCAGAGGTTCCCATGACCCCTTCCTTGGGTTCGATTAATTTGCTGGAGTGACTCACAGAACTCAGGAAACTTTTTTACTCACTAAATTACCAGTTTATTACAGAGGGTTTTTAGAGTGGCTTCGTTATGTAGGCACAGTGGATGAAATCATTGGCCAGTGGTGATAGAACTTAATCTCCAGCCCCTCTCCCTTCTTCAGAGGTTGGGGTGTGAGTGGAGTGGATGGAATGGGCCTGAAAGTTCCAAACCTCTAATCACAAATTTTGCTCCACTGGTGACCAGGCTGCATCCTTAGGTGCAGTCCAAAAGTCACCTCATGAACATAACAAAAGACATCTTTAGCTCTCAACATTTACGAGACTGTAAGCGTTTTAGGAACTCTGTGCCAGAAATGAGGATGAAAACCAAATACATATTTCTTATTATAAGTCTATATCACAGGCTGAAACTGAAGAGGGTCTTGGCCAGCCGGGCCTCTTGGCACCTGTACCAATGGCAGGTCATGCTCAGGATCATTCATGTAGCAAAGTAGCTGGTAGAAAAGCAAGCAGGAAAGATAAGGCTGAACTATGCAATGTATCTAATGTCACAGTGGGGTTTACATTTGGCAGAGTTCTAAGAGACATAAATCCCAAGGGAGAAGGAAGGAAGGTAGATGAAAGGATAGTCAGGAACAGAAGGGAGACTTGGGCAATAGAACATTCTGAGTGCCAGTACAGCAAGGCCTCTGGTTGAAGCAGAAACCCATCCCAGAGCCTGAAGATCCCTGGGTCCCTGGGAAAGAATAAGAATTTTTGATAAAGGATACCTGGTGATAAGATGAATGAGGGGGTGATTCATTTGAACTCCAATCAACAGGCATTTATTGAGTTCTTCCCTGTTTGAAGACCACACTTATAACAAAATTACATATATGTAACCCTTTGACACTTATAACAAAATGACTCCTGTATGAGCCATGTTCTTAAAGAGGCTATAATATAGGAGGAGAACCAGAAACCCTACAAGAATTAAGTCAGACTACGATCAGTGTTGAAACAAAAGTGACACACATGACCAAGTACTAGGCGATAACAAAGAAATGTGTTATTTCTGAGGAAAGCACAGACTTCTGGTTGACAGGTAAAGATCAAATGACCCTGCTTTCACAATAGCCATTACTCTGGCAAAACCCATTTTGAAAGAAAGGTCAAGACTTAAGAAAAGGCAGTATTCACTGAACGTGGAAACAGATGTAATTCCTTCCCAATGGCTGCTACCCTTGCTGGTTGCCTCTGCCACACACACACACACACACACACACACACACACACACACACACACACACACACACACACGCAGCTCTCTTAGTCTATCATACGGGTTTACAAAATCTGCCAGGCAGTTTTCTGAGTGCCTAGTATGTGGAGGCGTGTAATGGGAAGGATGAGCAGTGGAAGGAAGGCAAAGAATAAATGCCCCAGAGTCTGACCACAATCCAAAAGAAGCAGATGCCTGAGAGAGAGAGACAGAGACTAGGTCGAGGGGTCTAAGCTACAGAGGCAGCATTTGTGCTCTCGCTGACTGCGCACGCCTGTAAAATGTGCCATGACCACCCTTCTGGGTTTGGAGCTGAATGTCTTGTTTGAAAATGGGAAGAAGGGTGAAGAGAGGACTGACAATAGTCTGCTCTCCTACTTGGAAGATCTGTGGGTTCCTGAAGCTAAGAGGGAATTAAAAATGTAAATTAGACTACAGAGTCATTTATCTCAAGCTGTGAGGAGTGCAACTCTGGGCAAAAACATTGAGAAAGTGTCCTCCACCGAAAAAGAAAGCCCCAGCCAATGCATCTTCAGTGCTAGCCTGAAAGAAGGAACAAACGAGATGGTCCTGTGTTTAAAGCCTTTACAAGGAGGTGTAGGCTTCCCGACAGCTGATAGGAGTGAGGTCCCGGTGGGAGGTGGGGCAGGCAGAAAATGACTGTAATCCTGACCCCCATTTAGAGGTGTTTAGACCAGTGATTGGTGGCTGTGACCAGAACCTCCCTGATAAGGAAGAGTGGTATCCCTGGGACTTGGGGCTCTGAATATGTATGGCCCAGGTTTCTTTTTGTGGCTGATATCTGGCTGTATATTTATTCTTCTAGATTACACATTCTGACGCTGAGGAACAAAGGGCTGGTAAGAGCTGCTCTCTGGTGTTTAATAATTTGAAGGAATTTACATTTCAATGCAGCCTTGTGCTACATTTCTCATACAACCTCTCCCCCTTCTCCCTACTTGCCTTTCCCTCCCCGTAATTTCTTCTGATGGAAAGAATGGACCACTCTCCCAGTCTGGGAAAGGAGGTAGGAAGAAGGGAAGAAGGAGAAAACCATGGAGACATCATTGGAGGGAAGAGATTTATTGATATTCCACTTAGAATTTATTCCCTCAGAATCCTATTTATTTTATTTATGTTTATAAATCATACATTACCAAGTACAATGAAATTGCCTAAAAACCCAGAAGGTTACTTGGTGTTCTTTGTGATTTGACAGTGGAAACAGAGGGAGAAAATGAGTAAGAAGTGAAGGTATGGGAGGGGGTGGGGACAGGACCGGGTAGCTCTGGAGAAAACATTTCCCAAGGAATAGCACATGTCTGTTCAGCTTGCTCTGTGACGGAGTGTGATCCAAATGGTCTCCTCTGTCCTTCCATCACTGGAAGCACTGTTCCGCCTCTCAGGAGAGGGGATTCAGTGTCAGGTAATTAACCATCAGCATTACAGAAAGTACTTCACCAGGCAGAAGTGTGAAAACACATTTACACCTCATGTAAATGGGATAGATTTTACCGTTTGAGTGAAGCCCGAGGAGTCATCGAGTGAAAAAGATAAAGTCATACATGGTTAGGATTCCGAGATCCTAAGAGTTTACATTCTGCTTCTGCAATGAGTCACCCTCTCTCCCTTCATGTGGCTGCCCCAGAATATATAGTGACCTGTGGGCCACAGGGAGCTTTGGGTATAACTCGGTGGACATGGCAGCCCAGCTAAGACCCTACACAGGTAAATTAAGGGTTTTGTTCTGCTCTTGTTAGTGTGGTTATTCAACAATCTTGAAGACATGCTTAATTTCCACTGTAAGGCACTGTTTCTGTCTTCAGGGTACTACTGATCTATGAGTACAGGGCGGTAATACAGGGTGATTATAGCAACAGAGGGGGCATGTCCAGGAGGCCACGGGAACCAGAAAGAGACCGTCCCAGACGCCTCATGGAGGAAGTAAAATGACAAAGGTCTAGAGAATGAAGAGTGGCTTGTTAAGCGGAGAGGACTGGCAAATGCAAGTGCACCGAGGGCTGAGGGTAGTTTTGCTTTGCACGCTGCATGGTTTGGTAGGTAGAAGAGAGTGGCTAGATGAGGTTATCTTAGGAGGACAGGTTTGTGAATGTATCACAAAAATAACTGGATTTTCTTTAGTAAATGATAAGATTTTATAAGAATGAAAAAAGTGGCAATCTATGGATGGGGTGGGTAGAAAAAAAGAATGGAGAAAAGGAAAAATGATCCCTATACTCCAGGATGAAAGTATGGAAATGGTTAATGGAAGCCCTCTTTTATTTTTTTGAATTTTATTTTATTTATCTTTTTATTCAGCAGATTCTTACTGGTTATCCATTTTATACATATTAGTGTATATATGTCAATCCCAACTCCCCGTTCATCACACACACACACCCCCGCCACCCCACCACTCTTTAATCACAGGACGAGTAGGTCTAGGTTCCTCTCCACTGAAGGAGGAGGAGGGAAATAAGTGACTATAATTTTTCATACCCATGAAGATATTCTGTTCAATTATTGTTTTCTCTAACCAGAACCTTCTCCGTTAGGGGAAGGGCATATGTGAACTTGAGGCAGAGCCTTGAGGGTGCCCCGCTGTGGTGTTTAATGTCAGTTGCTATTAGAAAAGCAAAGCTTCAAACTGAACTGCCTCTCCTCCAGCTCCAGATTAACTCACCTAAATCCTCACCATAGGAGAAGTGGTTCACGTTCTGAGGGTCCATCCCATCTCCTGGAAGTTATAGCCATGATTTCAACAAGCCTTGGGGTTCCATAAAAAGATGAGATTCCCAGGGTGTATGGGGACATGTCTGGAGCCAATGGACAAAGATGTGGGCCCTTTACTAAATGTTATTTGATGTCACAGAATTTTGACCTAAGCAATGGGGTTTTGGGTCTACATATTTTAACAATTATTGAGAGAGGGGTGTTAAAAATCTCTATTATAATTGTGAATTTGGCTCCCTCTCTTTTAAATCAGTTTTTGCAAAGGAGTGCAGAATGGGCTTCTAGTGAGTAGTTCATAGGAAAGGTTTAGGTGCTAGGGTTGAAAGATGTGAGCACACTAGTCTTTTCCTTCTAGTCTTATGTTCTTATTTTAGATTCTGGAAAGTTCACAGGAAGTTCTTCATTTCAGATGAAGCTCCATCCCAAATTTTAGTTTACCTAATTATAGATCCCCTTAGTCAAGCAACGCTTGATTAGTAAGTTCCTCATTGGCTTAACAACATTAGCCTCTAGTTAGAAGTAAAACCAATTCATTTATTTAGCAAGTTAAGGGTAGGTGCGGTTGGCCCCTGTGAGTGCTAAACAATTGTTCTAAGCCAAAAGATGAAACTGAAGTTTCCTGTTTTCCTGTTATACATGAGTGTTTTTAATCTTTAAGAAAAAAGGCACACATATATATATATATAAATGCATAAAAGAAATATATTAATAATATGTATTTGACTTTCTTTAATTTTCTTTACTTATCTTTCTGTCTTCCTGGGGTTAAAATATCCTTACTACCGAGAAAACTGTTACTTCACTGCAAACACTATGAGGGTTATCTTCCCATGCAAACTTTTTGGTTGTCTTCTCAGCTTGCTGAAGTTCTGTAAACTGGAGAGGCTTCTGGCCTGAAGGAGTACTAGTTTCTTGTTTGTATATTGATGCGTCATGCTGAACCCCATAAATAGTCACAAATCAATGACTACGAAATTCAAAGGAGGTGATCACATTGTTTGCAGTTCCTAGCTTCGTGTCAAAAATTACATATTTCTCAAGTCATTTTGCAGATTCACTTATGCATTCATTCCCATAAACAAACATTTCCTGAATTCTTGCTGTGTGTATGGCATATGCTAGCCCAAGGTTCTCAGAGTGTGGCTCCTGGACCTGCAGCATTAGAATTACTTGAAAATTTGTTAGAACAAAGTCTTGGACCTTACACCGGACCCACTGAATCAGAAACTCTGGGGGTGGGCCCAGCAATCTGTGTTTTAACAAGCCCTCCAGGTGACTCTGATGCAGCTCCCGTTTGAGAACCACAATGTTAGACAATGGAGTAAAGACAGTGATGAATTAGATACATTCTAAAGTTCTCATGTCTAAAAAGCTCAGAATTTATTCTGTAAAATGAGAAATCTCAGGTTCCTCAAGATGAAATATCTCACTTGCCAGTGGTCTCACTACTAGTGAGTAGTAGAGTTAAGACAGTCTTCTGAAGGCCCATCCAGGGGCCTTTAAGTAACATCATATTGATTAGCCATCTCTTGCCCTCTCTTCTCCTTCTAGTTCCTAACTTAAAAATTGTATGTACTTGGGTAAATGTAGAATTGACTTCAAAGAACTGACTCTGGGTAGCTGATAGGGAGCAAAGGCACATTGTGGTAACTGGGCCTTATGAGGAATCCTGTCCCATCCTCCAGCAAGGTACCTGGACTCTTAGTAGAGACAGTTAGTCGGTCAACAAGTATTTATCACCAACCACCACTAAGTGCAGGGTACAAAATGCATATTGCCGTTTGGGTGGCCTAGGACTGGGTGCATGAGAAGAGGAGGAAACAGTTCCTGCCCTTGAAAAATACACACACACACACACACACACATTTTGAAAACATGGAGGAACAAGTCTGCTGCATGACAATAGCAAGGGCAAGATAATATGTACAGATAAATTGAGCATTGCTGGGGGATTTCAAATCCTAATGCCAGTGCTGGGAGGGTGGGGAGTTCATCACCCTCACTAACTCATTGGGCAATTTCTGCCTCATTTCGTTAGACAGAGGAGATTGTTACCAGAAAGCCAGAAAGGAAGTACCATCTGGGACTGTGTGCACTTCCAGACAGATGGCTGACTCTTCTAGTCCTGTTTTATTTCTGGCTGCGGATCACACAGCCTACAACTATACTGTAAAAATGGGATGTGATGGGACACGGGATGTTTTCAGAGTGTGTTTTTCTTTTTCTCATTTTTATCCCCTGGAAACTTGTGGTAAAAATAAAACTTAATGACAGTCTTCCTGTTTTTCCTGTTGTTGTTCGAATGAAGCCTTTGGTTGGCAAAGGACTGATGGGTTCCCTGGAATTGGAGATGATGTGCAGGGATGTGGCAGAAGGCCAGGCCAACCTTGAGGAGGCTGCTCCATGGAAACCCTTTGTTAGAGTATGTGTGTGTGTTGTCAACCTTGAGATGGTTGAGAACTGTGACACACTTTAAAAGTACAGAGTGGTCCAGCCAGACTGGAATGCTTCTCTCAACCACTTTTTCCCTACCTACTTCCCACTCTGAGGTTTCCCCTCACCCGCCACTAACTCCCTTCATGCCGGACAGGGGAGAGATGCTGACACGAGCAGAGTAGTTGCAGTCTGTCTGCTTTTGGCCTACTCAAGGCCCTGGGTTTTAAAGTCTGGGATGTGAGGGATTGACTGGGAGATTGATATAAATGAGGATTCCCCACTGCCAATAGATGTGAAGGTTAGAGCAATTACTCAAGCTACTTCCAGAGTATAAGATATCAGCTTGTTCAATACATATTTCTTGAGTGACTATTGATAAAGTATTACATTGTAGGGGTGTAAAGATGTAAAAGATGATCCCCAAAGTCAATAATGTACTAGAAAGAGCCTTGATCCCAAATTCTGACTTAACTGGCTTTGTGATTTGGGACAAGTGACTAAACTCACCTGGTCCTCAATTCTTCTATAAAAGCATTTACTACTGCCGTTGCCCTTCCTTCACCTCTTTTCCAAGTTTGGTCTCCATCTCTAACCCTTCACTGATTCTCAGACTTTGGAGGTACATACCAACCACCTGGGAAGTGCATTAAAATACACATTCCTAGGCTCAGAAAATATAAAGCAGTACATCTGTGGTAGAATCCAGGAACCTGCATTTTTAGTATGCCCTGGTATAATTCTGAAACAGCTCATCAGTGGGCCATACTTTGATAAACGCTGCTTTCACACTTTTCCAGATTTACGAACCCAGGTTTAGTCAATATTTTTAACTCTTTCTCTGAGCTCTCATAGCATTTTATTTAAGCTTATGAATACTCTTTATTATGAACTGACTCACATTACAATAGGATCAAAAGAAAGAGTTAAGCCTTCAGAACCATCTAATAACTCATTTATTCAACAACTATTTATCAAACACTTATTATGTGCAGTCAGTGAACAAAACAGAATCATCATGGCATTTACATTCCAGTAGACTGAAACAGAAAATTTAAGAAACCCACTAAATAATACACAAACAATAAAATACATTAGAGAGTGATAAGAGACATGGAGAAAAGAAGCAGACAAGCAAAAAACAGAAAGCAGAGCAGGGTAAGAGGATCAGGGATGCTGAGGTGGGGGGCGGGTTGAAGTATTAAATAAGGTTTAAATATTAATTGTATCCCTTAAAGGTTTTATTTGGCCTTGAGCAAGTCTCTTAACCACTTCAATTATCAGTTCCTCATCTGTAAATTGTGAATAAGAAATCCCAACCTGCAGAATTGTGAGGTTTCAAGAGAATGTAACACCTGGCTTTATAATACAATTAAGAAGCACAATTTTCTTATCTGTCTCCTTGTTCAGATTATAAATTACTTGAGGGCATTTTCACCTTTGTATCTCAAGCACTTAACAGTACTTGGCATGTGGTGGGCACTCAGTAAATGTCAATGTTTGAGGCAACCAACTACTAAATACTGAGGAAAGAATACATAAGAAGCGTACTTACTCTTCAGGGCTCTGAGACTCACAGCATGGGCCTTTACATGCGGGCTTCACTCTCTGAAAGTAGCTTAGATATTGGTGTAGTCATTATCACATTGTGATTTTGAACCATGGCCAGGGTCAGATCTAAATGAGAAATTCTCATAATGCCATTAGGTTCCTAGGGAGGTTTCCAGGAACACCAGCAGGCCTGGACCCTTTCCCTTCATTTCCTAACAGAATAATGCTTAAATACTAGGGTCTAGATGACAATGGCCAGCTGCCCTCTTGGCTGTTCTACACCAGACTGGTACTTGGTGCACAGAGTAGGGCTGACAAGCCATCGTCCCTTCTGAAATTGTCTGGATTCTAAAGATGTCACCAATTCTAGGAGGTAGTATCCAAAGAGTATTTTCCTTATGAGAAAAAAATGCTTTCGGATTCAACATACATAATAACTGAAAATACATCTTAATTTCAGGAATGTTCGAATGTAGAAAAAGTGTCCAGCTCAGAATGGAGAGACTTGAATAATAAGACCCATATATCCTGAGTTCTTGGGTCCCTGTCACGCTAGAGGCAGTGGTAGTGGTGCTCAGATTCTCCTGTTCTGCCCACTACTTCTCCTTCTCCTCTTCTTTCTCTTCCTTGGCTGCTGCCACTGGGCTACTGCTATCTCAGCCCTTCCCTTGTTGAAGTAGGACCTGGAATGTCTTCTCAAAGAAAAGGAGATGAGGGATGCAAGAAGGGCTGGCATGCGCTTTGATATTTTCAAAATGGCTAAGAAGTCATCATAATCATAATGGTGCACAATTATTGAGCTCTTATGAGCCAGGTCCCGTTCCACGAGCTTTACGTGAATGACTCTACAATCCTGTGAGGGGGGCACAGTCATTCTACCTACTTTAGTGATGGGGACATTGAGGGATGGAAAGGTTAAATAACTCCCACAAATACAAATAAGGAGTACAGCTGGGGATACCCAGCTCTGTCTGACTCAGACGTCAAGAGCTTCTCTGTTCAACTCTGCTGCTACTCTATGCAATCTCATCTTGATTAAAAGAGCAGTTGGAGTCAAATCAGGGGGATGATATGGAATAGGGTTGGTGGGGGTCTAGAAGAGCCATCTCTGCAGTAAATTACCTCTGTGACATTACAGAAAGGTAGAAGAAGCAAGGGGTAGACTTTAGAGGCGGTTGGTATCTTGGGATTTCTTCATTCAGGGCCACTGAGCTGGCATCTGCGCCCCAGATGTTGCCCTTGAGATGTGGTCAGTGGCCCTAATAGGCTATGCCAGACCTGGCATCGAGGACCAGGTGACTTCTGTGTCCTCTGATGAGTGTTCACCTACTGATAAGGCAAGCTGGAGGGAATCAGAAAACTCAGTCGGGAAAAGATCAAGGCCTGCATTAAGGAGGAAAGAAATGTCAGCCACTCTGATAGGGAAATAGATTTTTGTGTTTCATCGCACCAGCATGCACATATGCACGCAAAGCCTGCCACATTTCAAAGCAGCCTTCAATGCCCTGGTGTTCGCTTGGAGGAAGAGAGATCTGAAGCCCCTCAAAGGCTGCAGGTACAGAGCAATTCACACAGGATACAGCCAATAGCCCTCTCCCACCTCCTTCTTCCACCTCCCTCCCTCCCGCCAGCCTGCGGTTTACTGGTGGTACTGAGGAGGTACGTGTGAGTGTCATGTGTGCACATTTAAATCCAAACTTAAAAGGAAGGGAAAAAAGAAAAAAAAAAAGTGACAGCTTTGGACCAAAGCAGCAAGTATTCATAATGAATGGTGGAGTCATCATGAAAGAGCCGGGGCACTTTAAGAAAAACAAACCTCCCTGAGGAAGGCAGCTCTGTGGATGCTGTTGAGGTAGGCAGCTTAAAAGACCCTTCATTTCAGAGCCAGCGAGAGGCAAAGCAAGGATTTGATATACAACACAAGCTTTTTTCTTTTTTTCCCCCTTCCCTTCTTCTTCTTCCTCTGAATCCCATCTCGGCTGAGCCATGGCAAAACTAAATTAGAAAAACCTGCAGAGCATTGAGAGTCCAAATGAAGCACACAGCCAATTTATCACAACAGAGCCCAGTTATCTAATAAGCCCCGTATGTAATAAATGTGCTAAGTGCCCACCTTTAACTTTGGCGCACACAGCAGCGGTCACTGGCGGGCGATGGCAGAATCCCTGACAAGGGGATGATGTCAGACTCAGCCTGGAGCTCTCAGCATCTGGCTTACATCACTGGCTTTTCAGGGTGCTGAGCCAAGGTGATAATGTCGAGGTCTCTGAAGGCAAGGCAAACCATTGCTGAATGTTTAGAATCCAAAGAGATACCTGTTTACAGATAGTTCTGTAGGCTGAGCCATCACCATGAAAGCAGAGCTGGGGAAACTGGGATGAGAACAGTTGCTTTTCTGCTTTGGAAAAATGAGTGGTTTGTGGAAGAAGAGCCCTCATCAACATACAGTGTTTCCTAACCAGAGGTGGAGACAATTCTTGGACATTTTGTCTTGTAATAGACTATTTTTGTGTTTGGCCGATTAGTAAAGGGAAAATTTGTGATCTGATAATGCCAAAGGGGGTGGAGAGGTAGGGCATAGCATTCTTAGTTTATCCCTAGGTAACCTTGTGACAACAGGCTTGGGAGTCTAAACGAGAGAATCAGGTTGTAGGTCAATCTTTTTTTCTATAAGGACAGCTGGGTCTATAAGGGTGTCTCTGGGGTCCTCTTCATAACTGGATGATCTTGGCAAAGCTGAGCAGGATGTATTCCCCGATCTTCAGATGGCAGTGTGTTTGAAACATAAAGAGTAGTTTCTATAGAACAGTGGTTCTCAGTTACAGCAGTATAGTAGAATCTCATGGACAGCTTTAAAAAATATTGATACCTGTGTCCAATCCTAAATGTATATATATATATATATATATATATATATATATATATAAAAAGATATTGGTTTAATTGGTTTGGGGGAAGGTCCAGGGTCAAGATATTTAAAAGCTCCATGGGCTTCCCTGGTGGCGCAGTGGTTGAGAGTCCGCCTGCCGATGCAGGGCACACGGGTTCGTGCCCCGGTCCGGGAAGATCCCACGTGCCGTGGAGCGGCTGGGCCCGTGAGCCATGGCCACTGAGCCTGCGCGTCCGGAGCCTGTGCTCCACAATGGGAGAGGCCACAACGGTGAGAGGCCCACGTACCGCAAAAAAATAATAAATAAATAAATAAATAAAAGCTCCGGAAATGATTCCAATATTTAGCTGAGCTTGAAAACCACTGTGGCAGAGTGAAAAGCAGGTCATAGTCCACAAAACCGGGAAGTACTGGAAATCCCCAAGTTTTTGAAATTAACCTGAGAAACAGAAATCAGTCTAAAAAACATTGCCGTTTTTGTAGGTCAAAATTATAGAATGTTGGCAATTTCATATGGTTCAAACCAATAGATTAAATTTGTGTGGGTCCTCAGTCTTATAAGATCCCCTGAGTTGGAACTTTGTTCCCAGTTAACAATTACTCTTCTATATTTCTTTTTATCTAATATATGATTTATAATCTGCCTATATGCTAAATGGATTTAAGATAGCTACAATACAAACACACACGCATACACATGTGTATATACGGTAGCTAAAATGAATACTAGGAAAAGGTCAGAAAATACGTGGGAAAAGGAAATTGTTATTACAGTTAGTAATTAAGGATAAGATATTAATATAACTGAACACTTGGTATAATTTTGAGCTACTGGAAGTACAAGAAAAAGTGGAATTTATTTTCACTGTCTCTAAAGACAATGCATATTCATTTTTAAGGACAGCACCAAATTCTGGATAGACTCTACTGTGTAGATTCTAATAACAAGAGCCTTGAGTGCAAAGTAGATAAATGTTGTTTTTGTTGAAGATGCAGTGATGATTTCAAGGCTATTATATGGAGTCACGGTTCAGTGAAATAATTTTTATGTCAAATAGCCTCCCAGAATTCAATAGGGACCTGTCCTCCAGTGAAAAACAGTGGAAGGTATAGTGCCCTGAGAAATGGGTGTACCTTAAGCTGCTAAATCTCAAATCAGCACACTTTCCCCTTCCTGCGTGTATGAAACTGAATCACTGCTAATATTTCATCAGGAGTAGTTCTTGTGTCTCCAGTTTTTTTTTTTTTTAAGGGTGAGAATGGGTTTGTGGTTGTTTTCTCTTTGCTTTCTTTATTATCAAGTGTGAATATTTGTGCAACTGATTAGTGGAGTTTGGACATAGTTTGCATCATGGAAAGCCTCACCCTACAACCCACTTTGATTTAAATCCATTGAAGATTACTTATTCATTCATCAAACTTCCTTCAAGAACAGATTACATTCCCATCACTGTGCTAATCACTGAAATCTCAACCCTTGCCAGATGGAACTCAGTGTGGTCAGTGAAGACAGCTGAAATGTGGACAGATACTTGGCAAGACACTGTGCTAAGTGTAATGGAAGCGTGGAGAAGACACAGACCAGGCAGAAGGAGAGAAATAAACTCCCCATCAGCCTTCCTAACCTCCATGGTACCAGAGCAAAGTTTGCAAAGATGCGTGGAGTTTTCAGATGGACAATGGAGAAAGGTACTGAGTGAGCAGATGCCTGGTGGCTTTGTAGAGTAACAGGCAGCTCACTGCCATGGGAGCTTAAAGCGCTAGGGTGGATAAGAAAGAGAAGAGGGCAGGGAAAATACAGAAAACATTGCATTCTAGTACAATTTTGCATATAATCTTTATTCATTCCACCAATATTTGAGTGCCAAGTATGTGCCAAACCCGGTGCAGGGAGGGAATAAGTAAAGCCCGATGTCTATTTTTATAAGTTTAAACATTTGCAATGCTGTTGTCATTTTGTTCCACTCTGAGCTAAGTATAACCCAATTCCATTCTTCTGGGTGTTTCAAGCAGAGCCAACATGCACAAGGCAGCTCTCTGCTATCAGAAATCCTCCCCACCCCATCCCCTGTTCCTATAAAGAAAGGAGAGGCAGCATTGATTATTTTTCATTTAAGTCCTCCTTCTGATTTTTTGTTTTGTTTTTGGAGGTCCTGCAGGACGTGGGCTAATTTGTATGGTGTGTTTGGGTCAGTTACATCCTTACAAATCTATGTATTTTTGAAACAGGTGAGACCATTGTTTGTCACTCAGATTCAGGCAGAGTGATTAAAAAAAAAAAGCAAAGAGGGAAGGAGATAGATGGGTCTGACGTTGCATTCACACTGGAAAAATTGAAAATAGACGTGAAGCAAGCCTCGGAGCAGTAACCACTAGTCTTACCCTAGCTGGCTGTTTCAATCCTCCCAAAGTGGCCGAGTTCCAGAATCACCTCACTGGGGCTCTGCCTGAAATCCGGTGTGAGGCTGGGATAGTGGAAATATTCCTTGCATCCCACAGGATCTGGTTCCTATTGTCTGCTGCCTATGCTTCTCTCTCCACAGCACCTCGAGTAGATGGTACTGTGATCATGGTCATAAGTATTATTAATGATAGCAGCTATGACAACAAGTCAAGGCCCGGTCACTGGCTTTGATGTCAACAAGAGAAAAGGGAGGTTTTCATTTGTTTCAAATGAAAACAGATGCATATGGGTAGAGCTAGCATTAAGCAGAACAGTAGAATGGTGGTTTTCGTTTTGGGGGTTCCCTCATTCCCCACAAGTTTCTCTATTAGGCAACCCTTCCCTCAGTAATTTTCCCCATGTGATGAGCGGGGAGACAGCTCTCCTCCAGCGTCTGTTCATCTCTCCTTACCATCCAGGCTCTTCCTGCTTTTTCCTGAGAATGGTTTTGTGAAGGAGAGAACCCTAAGGGAAGATGTCCCCTCAGCTTGAAAGCCTGCTTTCTCAGAGAATGTCACTGTCATTGTCTAAGCCGGGGGTGATTTTAGAAGTAGAGAAAAATTTGCTCACTCATCAATATCTCTACCTTGTGCCTGAAACTTCCAGCAAGCGAGTCGCCAATCAATTCAGCTCAATCCTGTTCAGTTCATAATGATACCGAGGGTTCGTCGCTAGCATGTGTAAAACACTGTTAGATGGACAACTCTATGTCCAGCCAGGATTGTACTCATTTTAAATACCCCGTGTAGTTTACTTTTTGCCCTGCTTGGATCTTTGAAAAAATGTAGTGTACATGAAGGACTCGAGATCCACTAGACGTAGCCATTGCCTTTAAGAAGCCCGTCAAGGTGGAGGAATTGTGAATGAAGTGTTCTGTGCTCTTTGGGGGGCAGGAGTATAAATAAAGGTGCCGCCACCCACCCCAGGCTCACCTGGCTCCCATTCCTTACGTCTCATGCTCTGCCTCTCCCTGGCCCAGTTGGGCTTATTCTCGGCTGGCTTCACTGTCCACCTCCACTGCCCTCTCTGCTTCTTTCAATTCCATGGTGCCTGCGTCTCTCCTCCTTCCCAAGCTTCCCCCAGTTCCAGCTCCGCCCCCCAGATAGTCTCAATTGTTCCTCCCTACACTTGGACTCCGTTGGCTTCTTTGGTTCTGGAATCTGTTCTTAGATTAGAATGTGGATCGACAGATTGGAGCATCTTGATCTATGGCACCGACCCTGTCCTCACCTCTTCTGTTGGGAATTAGGCTTCCCTCATCTCTCCTTCCTGATTCCTTTTGGGAAGGTCAAACCTTCCCCAAAGGAAAGGTCCATGTCCTTCCATTTTGGGGCTCTCTCTAATGCAGACTTTATTACAGTGACTATTTTTGCTTTCTTGGGTCTGATTTCTGAGTCCCTCAGCTAAACTACAACCGCATGGCCTCTCAAGGGGTCCCACTTTCTGGGCTCTGGAGTAGGGGCTCCTGGGTTGAATCCTTCCTGACTGCGGGCAAAGTGTTTCTTTCTTTGTGCTTTTATTTCTTCTTGTTTAAGAAGTGTCCACTGCATAGTGTCCTTGTGAGGGTTCAGTGAGATAATACATGTAAAGCACTTTAACAATGCTGGACATAAAAGAATATATATATATATATATACTTATTATTATTATCATTATTACTTGTTATCTATAGAAGGATATCTGGCTAGGCCAGGAGGGATATGGGACCCTGTGTGTCTCCTTGCTCCAGATCTTAATCTTTTAGGTCTGTGACTAACAGCATAAAACCTGAGGTGGTAAATGCAGTGTTGGGCTCCTGGAGTTTTAGACATTTTTCTGGAGGTTTATGGCAGAACCAGAGTTGGTTGGGAAGAGATTAGAGCTCTATTGTTGCTTTAACACTTCTATGTAGATTCTTGCAGGATAAAAAATACTTGGTAATTATATGTGGTTGGTTTAAGAGAACAATTTTCCTCATAAAAAAAATAATACCTTGACCTTGAAGAAAGAGGTTATTTGGCATTTACTTTCAGAAATGGCAGGCAGTTTTATCGGCAGAGGAAGTAATAGATTAAAGTCCAGGAGGACAGAGGGATAGAGGATTCAAACACGGTTTAAAATATTACTTAAACTTAATGTTGTATTTATACATTTAATTTGTTTCTATTAGCTACCAAGATATTTAACATAAAATAATTAGAATCTCAAGATGGAAATCAAAGTGGCCACAGTTTTAATTAAACCATCTCCTAGGGAATTAGGCTGCATAATGAGAGGTAGCCTGGTGTAGTGATGAGAGTCAGAGGGCTGGAGGTACTGCCAGTAACCTGTGGATGCCTGGGCAAGTCACCTTATCTCGAGTCCAACACCAAAGAGTTTATTTGTTGGTTGACTCCCTCCCCAACACCTTTTTTTTTTTTTAACAAAATAGAATTCATTTTTTTTCTCTAAAGGAAATCTTGTATAGAATCCTAATATAGAAAGGAAAGTAAAATTAGCCTCTCTTATTCCCTCTCCCCTGTACCAGCCAAGCCCCTCACTGGTCTCCCCTCCAGCCACTAAAGCCCCGAGGTACCCTAGAACAGGAACTCCACAGAACATATTGTGAAAAATTGCCTAGGGGATCTTGATCTTTCCTTCCAGCTATAAAAACTCTATGATTCTGATTCTAATATGTCCCTATCCTACATTTCACAATCTTCTGCCCCTTTTGTATTTTATTCAAGTATATTTTAAAAAAATCAATGGAGATGGACTTAGTAAGCAGAAGAAAAGAGAATAAGAAGGAACTGTTTGCCTCACACATCCCTATCCCTCCCCTCTCATCTCCTTTCTGTTCTTCATGCCCAAGGCTCTAGCTGGATTTGTGACTCCAGACTTGCCTGGGGCTACTATGCATTGTGATGAGTTTGACTTAGAAAAATTGATAAAACTCTCCTTCCTTCACTGTCCTACTCAGTCTCTGCTTCCCAACTACAGATTTCCAGTCCTTGGTGAATAGGCTGGCAGGTCTTGGGTCACTCACATCCTGGTTCCTACGGGCAACTGGCCAAGGTTACAAGGCCAGGGGAATGTGATAACTTCTTTCTTACTTTCTTGAATGCTGAGCCTGGCCAAGATCTAATGTTGGCATTATATGTTGAAGAATAATCAATTATCAATTAATGAGATTGTGAATAAATGAGATATTATATGAAAAGGACTTGGCATGCTGCTTCACCTCAATAATGTTGCCTTTCCCTCCTCTTCCAAATTTTTCTTCCCTTTGGGCCTATCCAAGGGAACTATAACCATAGATAGGCCTACAGGATGTCAGTCAAGTTGCTGGGTGAATCTAGTCCCTTTTAAGACTATGTTTAGCCACTGGCTAGACATATATTATAACCTTTGTAAATCCTTGTGAAAAGCAAGGTGAGATGTGCCCATCACGGGCATTCACGCAAACAAGATTTGCCAAATGGTTAAATATACTTAGTTTTCTTTCTCAATTGTCACTTTTTCCACAGTTAGTAGCAAATCTCTTTCTTTAAAACCATCTTTTAAGGTAGAAATTCCTTCTTTAGTTCATATAAAGGAGGGAACATTCTTAGTGTCAAATAATAGAATTGCTTCAAAATTGTATCTCATTATAAACTCTTATTTCAAATGCTTTAACAATTTGCAAATTTGCACCTTGGGACTGCTTAACTACTGTGCTCAATTGCCCAAATGTGGATTTGGCAGAGGAAGGAAGAGATGGGGCAACGGAAGGGATGCATCCCTGAAAATATCCTCATGACAAAGTTCAGCTGTATTTAAATACTAAGAATGTTGATAGAAAACCAGGTCTGGGTTTTAAAATAGCTAATCTTATAATGGATCTCACTAGTTCACATTGTACTGACCTGTCCAGTGCTGTTCAGTGATTACGAAAAGGTGATTATTTCTCTGGGAGGTTCTGCCCCATGCCAGGAAATTAGACATGGCAAGTGGAGTGGGCTGGATTTCAGCTCCCACATGCTCCATTGCAGACTCTTGTGCAGGGTACAGCCCAAACATATATGCTGGCTCTTGGGCGAGGCTGGCCTGTTCACTAATCTGCAACAGTTCCAAAGGAAGAGAGGAGGTAACAATAGACTGAATCCATAATTGTTTAATGGTTTCATTTTTCCTACTAAGTCCAAGGCTGCAGCTCTCCTCTGTCCCCTCTCCTGACCAGGACATTTCAGGTAATTTTTTCCAGTTTTGCTGTCTCTTGACCTTGACCTTCACACTTTTTGTTGGATTCCACTGAGTTCTGTCCTTTGGGTCATGTTCCTTTTGTCTGTTTCATTGGTATTAAAAGCATCTCCAATGAAATTGGAGATGTTCATGTACTTGTTTTCATTTTTATTTTACAAGTAATTTGTAGAAATCAAAGAAAAATCAGAAAATATATACTGTAGACATAAAAAAAGATAAAAATCACCTCTAATCTTAATTATATGAGATAACCTATCACTGTCAATATTTTGGCATATACTCTTCTCAACTTTCTTATATTTAAATCTGTGTATAGAAATCATCTTTAAAATATTTTCTAACAGAAATACCTGTCTTTTTAAATTCAGTTTCATCTCAGAAGGTTTCTCCCAGATAAAAAGGAAACCCAGAATAGTTTTCAAAATGGAATATTATAAAAGAACAAGCTATTCTTCTTCATACGTATTTTCAGCAAATTTTACTATAATTTCAGACCTGTGATCTATATCCACCATACTGAATCCAAAGTACGGTCCATGCTTTAAAAAAATGGCACAGTAATCCCTCCAACTTCATGAACCAAGATCTGTTATCTCCAAGCTGGACTGGATCCCTGGGGCTAGGGCGCAAATAGGGAAGCATAACCCACTCATGCAAATAAAAATAAGATCCTTGTTAATCTTCCTCCACTGGTGCTTTGGCTACCAGTGCACTCATAGACTTTTATTTCACAACAGCTGGATCAATACCCAGGTTTTGCCGGCATCATATTAAATCGAGTCTTATGATTAGAATCCTACATTATTGATTTCAAGAGCTGCTTCAATGAAAATTTGGGAAGCACTTATTTGAAGTCTAAAAAATAAGAAAACAGGACATTGCATCATTGAAGTGACTTCATTTCTAGAAGTTTATGTTTTAATAATACATATGTGCAGTCTGCTCTCATTACTTGTAGCTCTTAAAAAGATAGTACCAGGAAATCTGTTGGATTACTGTAGTATCTTTGGATAGTAACCTCAGAATCCTTTATATTAGAGATTTTATCTTAACAACTGCAATGTGGTTTTCTAGTTTAAATTTTAAATTGAATAAATAAATTGTGAAAAATTGCAGAAAAACAAAAATGCCAATTGCTTCAGAGAACATGCATTTTTCATTGTGCTTCAATAATTCTTATTAAATCCTGCTGCTAAATAAAAAAAAAACAAGCATTTGTGTACAAATACACACACACACACATATTTACAATATGGTTTCCTAAAAATTAAAGACAGAGACAGAAGGACAGAGAAATAATGAAGGTATAGGAAAAAATGTGCCATGGTGATAATTTAAGGTTACAATTTTTTTTTTTTGCAAATCAGTTTCTTAGGACACATGATTACACTAGACACATATATTTTGTCAACTGTCTTTACAGTTCCTAGAGAAGACTGTGTGTGTGTATGTGTGTGTGTGTGCGTATGTATAAGAAATGGGAGAATGTTGGTCTTCTCAACCCAATTAAAATTTAACACTTGTCTCTTTTTAGCTGACATCCTCATTTTAGGGGAAAGAGTGAGGAAATACAATGCAAAGATGCTCTTTACAAAATAAAGATATTTCCTTCCTTCTCTAAATTGGTTTTGGCACAGCTGATAGCTCACACAAAGACACTTGGGATACACTTTTAGGCTATAGTGTTCTGAAATCCCCATGAAAAAACTCCTTACCAGTTTATTTATATTTATTTTTTTGCTAAGGAAATGTTCTTGATGCTGGCAAATTGGTCTGCTTCTTAAGATTCATGTTGGTGCTTCTCTGATGGCCTCTATTACCCAATTTAAATACACAATAGTGAGACGGTTCGAACACACCATGTTAATCCAGCATCAGAGACCTCTGTGTGGCTGTTTGTTAAAAGAAAATTGTACCTGTTAAGAACTGGAAAGAGGCACACAGTTGCTGTTAACTACTTTACCAGATTGATTCTGACTCACTCGTTTCAAAATGAAAATTGGAATGCTTTTGCCTTTTTTTTTTTTTTGGTGAGAATTTGCTTTACTTAGCACTTAAGTGGGTATCATTTCTTGTGATTACAGAAAAATGCATCATAACTTTTGATTACGCTGCTATTAAGGATGCACGGTAGCAATTGCTAGCACCTGTAAAGTACTGCTGGTGGGTTCTGTGTAACTCAGTTTTATTTGGAACTGAGTGGAGGAGGAGGGCATAGATGAAATCACTCAAAGCTTGACTTACATAATGAACTCATTATGAACTCAGTCACCTGGGAGTGGAAGGAACTAGAAGGGAAGAGGTTTTGTTAATGGATATTCTCTCCACTTCAACCCCTGTCCCAACTGCCACCCAATTATACAAAAAACTCCCATCAGCCATTCCTACACTTACTCGTTTCTTTAATAAATATATGCAGAGGTCTACTGTGTACAGGATGCTGACTAGATATGGTGGGGTCAAAACAAAGGAATATCATTTGAGGGGATATAAATTCTGAGGGAGCTTATAATACAGGGTAAAATATATCTACATAAAAATTTATGCACATAAATTATAAAAATAATAATTTATATGGCATACATTAAAAGTAAATTGGATTAAAGGTGGAAAAGATGACAGAAGCCTGGATTCCTGAAGAATTAGCTTTAGTCCTCCCATTAGGTTGTAAACGTCATGAGAGCAGGGATTATGTCTATCTTGTTTCCTGCATTATGTAGATCACACAGCCTGGATGCAGTAAGCACTTAATAAAGATCCATTCAGTAATGAATAGCCCACAGTAGTGTGCTTGCAAGGGCTAATTGTGTGCGTGTCTTCTCAACTCTGTGTTCAGTGGTATCATGCTGGTAGCTTGAAACTGGTCATGGTGGGAGTATTTACACTATAGAACCTGGCAAACATAACAAGGAAAGTTTTCTTTCCTAATAGCTGATTGTTAAACATTGACCAGGACACCATGGCCACAAAGCCTTTTTTACTTCATGCACATCTTGAGATAAATAGATAGATAGATAGATGATAGATATAGCAAAATCTATATCTTGCTATATCTATCTATCTATATCTAGGTATAGCAAAATATTAACAGTGATAGGTGATTGGAAATGTCCAGTTCCAAAGTAACCATCTTGTGAACTGGGCTGGCCACCAGAAAGCCTCCTTTTACCTTGACTCAAGGCAAGCTGAAACAACTTTTCTTTTGTCCTAGACCTGCAATGCTTACCTCGTCAATGAGAGAAAGCAAGTCCATAAAATTGTTCTCTAAAGGAGAGTAAGTGGGCAGTATTTCTCTATTCAGTGCTTGCCTATCCTATGTGTCTCATGTCTTTCCAAGCAACAGCCTCAGTCTGCTTCCCAATGTGAGAGAATAAAACCTGAATGAACATAGCCCTTGGTGGGCTGAATGTTGAAACATGCTGAGTTATCACAGTGAGTTCCTTGACTTCAGCATTGTGGCTCAGTAAAAAAATCCTTGCCCTAGATCCTGATGTAACCATCACATCGGGAGAAGCTGGTAAAGGTGGAGAAAGGAAAGAGAGAAAGCAGGCATACTGAACAGATAGTAGGATGTGATTGACAGCACAGAGGTAGAAAGGCCTGGGATATATCCAGTGAGCAGCCCAATCTGCAGGAGTAGGCAGTGAAGGGCTTTGAGGTCAAGGCCTAGGAGTCTGGCCTTTATTTGGCAACAGGGAGCCCGTGAAAGGCTTCTGATTCTTTTGCTAAGACCACTCTTGGTGGTGGTGTGCAGGATGGCTTGGGCAGAGTACAGAGAGACTAAAGGCAATGTGGCAATTGTCCTGTCCAGGACAAACATACAAGGGGTCTGAGTTAGGATGATGACAATAGAGTTGGAAAGGCATAAATTTATTTTAGCATTAAAAGCTCGTGGGGAGGTGTATTGAATGTAGGAGGTGAGAGAAAGCTGAGGGTGACACCAGGTTTTTAAAACTGGTTGACTAGGAAAACAATTACTCAATTAACAACAAACAAACAAACAAATTAAAAAACAAAAACAACCCCCCCCAAAAAAAATCCCCAAAAAACAATAAAAAAGAAAACTCCTGAGACAAATTTCATGGCAGATACTACACTCAGCATCTATTTCCATCCCTTTTCCTCTTTTCTCTGTCATCATAGATAGAAAGCTAGGATCTCACCTCCTCAGATTCCTGTGCTGTGTGAGACAGTGGTCATGTGATGAGGTGGCCATGTGACAGGGCAGTGACCAATGAAACATAAGTGGAAGTCTGTTACTGAGAGAGTGCCACCATTTCCAGCATCTGGCCTTTCTTCTTCTGCCTGAAAAGCAGATATGATTGCTAGAACTATAGTTAGTGTCCCTGGAGCATAGAGGAAAATCCAAGAGTATTTCGGAGATCACAGCCCTGGTATCCTTGATTTGCCAAACTAAAGCCAGTGCTTTCCTACTTCTGGACTTCTTGTTGATGAAAAAGAAAAATGAAAAAAAGAAAAAAGAAATTGAACTCAATGCTGTCTAATTAATACAACTGGTACCAATGTTGAATTCAGATTTAGACATGTTAAGCTTGAGAGTAACAATAGAATACCCAGGTAAAACGTTTCAACAGAGGTTTGAAAATTATAAGCTAGCTTCACATTAAAACTACCTGGAGAGTTAAAAAAGAAAAACCATACCTGGGTCCACCCAGGCTAATTGAATCAGAAACTGAGAGTGGGTCACTTAACCTCTCAGAGGTGGGGATGATCTGACAGTAGAGCAAGAAGTCAAGAGTCCTAGCCTGGTTGCCTCTATTTCCACGTAGAATTAGGAGGTAAAATCATAAGCAGAAGTACTGGGCTGGGAAACTTGAGGACTGTTTGAAATCGCTCTTGTTTTAAAAGTTTTTTTTTTTAAATTAAAGTATAGTTGGTTTACAATGTTGTGTTAGTTTCAGATATACAGCAATGTTATTCATATATATATATTCATATATAGAACATATATATTATATATATTCATATTCTTTTCCATTATGGTTTTTTACAGGATATTGAATATAGTTCTCCATGCATACAGTAGGACCTTGTTGTTTACCTATTTTATATATAGTAGTTTGTATCTGCTAATCCCAAACTCCTAATTTATCCCTCCCCACTCCGTTTCCCCTTTGGTAACCATAAGTTTGTTTTCTAAGTCTGTGAGTCTGTTTCTGTTTTGTAAATAAGTTTATTTGTATCATTTTTTTAGATTCCACATATAAGTGATGTATGATATTTGTCTTTCTCTGTCTGACTTACTTCACGTAGTATGATCATCTCTAGGTTCATCTATGAAATAGTTCTTGAAGGGGATGGGAGAGATTGCTATCGAGGAACATATGGAAAAATTTCCAGGAACCATGGATGGGGGTTGGGAAGATGAAGTCAGAAATGAAGAATCTATAGAACCAATTCAAGTGATTTGGAATTTTCTCCAGTAGAGGTTGAAGGTCTAGGTTTAAGATCAGAGAAAGAAAATAGTTGCATTGATTTCAGCATTGGCCGATTGAGTACAGAGGAAAAACAAAAGGCAAGTTAGTTGAGGATGTTAACAAGAAGAGAGGCTGATGATGTAAACCATGATTTATGGGCCAGATAAGTAAGGAAATAAAATCAACCAGAGGCAAATAAATTTGGGAGAAAATCAGGATCAAAAAAATGGTTCTGTGGATGAAATTTGAACAACAGATATTATACACATTGGGGAATGGGGGAGTTAGAAGATTAAGAGACCTTTATTGATGCAAGTGTAGTGTGCTGGCATTCTTTAAATTAACGGTTACAAAGTAGAGTAGTTCCCTGTGACATCGAGGTCCAGGGTGTGGCCATTTGTCTGAATGATTCCAAAGGAGTTAACAATGACTGAAATTGAAGAAGGAGGGAACTGAGACAAAGTTGATGGATCATCCTCTTTACAGGAAAACTGAAGCCACCGAGGATGATTATGAAATCTCAATTAGAGCAGTTGACTCAACCAAGACCAAAGTCTTCAGTCAATATAAGGGGCTGACTGGGAAGTGGGCAGGTGATAACAAGGTGAAGAGTAGAAGAACCAGCCAGATATCTTAAGGCTCTACAGGGAAGATATTCACACAAGAGTAGGGAGAAAATGTTTGGAAAAGAGGGACATCTTGTAACTCTGACAGAGAGGGAAGGAGAGCATGAGAACGAGAAAATACAGAGGGATCTAAAAGGGGAAGCAGCTAAGTTAGACTTATTGTCAGAGGGGTTTTAGAGATAGAAGGACACTAGGGATCACCTAATCCAAACGTCTTGTTTCAAATGGTGAAACAGAAACTCAGAGGGGGCCAGCAGTTCTCAAAGTCACACCACTGGTTAGCAGAATCTGGTTTATTCATCTGCTGGTTATTGGCTATTAATTAATCAAATATTTATTGAGCAATTAGGGCCAAGATTCAGGGTTACCAAAATGAATAAGCTCAGAACTTGTCCTCAAGGAACTCCTAGCATTGTGGGACAAGTGGATGAAGTCTGAAAATCATTCAAATATAGTGTTATACAGGGCAGGAGAGGGCCTTACAAAGGTTGATGTGGAAGTACAGGGATGAGCCTCTTGCCTGGGGGAGGGAGTAAAGCTGTGCGATTGTGATAGGGGTCTTGGTGGCATCAGAGCAACGTAGATAGAACACAATATGTGATTGAGAAAATTAGACAAAGATGCTTTTTCTTTCAGGCCAAGGCAACACTCAGTCAAGGCACAGGGCTTGTCACATTGACTTTGACCTAGATTTTCTCCAGCTGCCACCCTCCTCCTCTCAACCTTCGCAATTATGAGTGGCAGTCATGGGTAAGAGGTAGGGAGAATACTGGTATCAAGGGAGATGTCCCAAAGGAGATGGGGAACGTTTGAACCAATCTCTGCCTCCAAGTCCAAAGCTCCATCTGACTTTTGATAGTTAAAGGAGCTAAGCATCATCTTTTCTACAAAGGAGGAGTCTGAGCAATCTACTTGGAGTAAGGACATTAGGTAGTGGAGGAGAACTGGAAACTGACAATTGTGGGAAACACTAGAAACAGGTGTCATGAAGTTTTAAAATAAGAAAACCAAGGGTGGAATGTACTGTTATTAAGTTTACACCGAAGCAATTTTTTATTTTTGCCCGCACCACGAGGCTTTTGTGTGATCTTAGTTTCCTGACCAGGGTTTGAACCCGGGTCCTCGGTGGTAAAACACCGAGTCCTAACCAATGGACCACCAGGGAATTCCCCAAAAGCAATTTTTAGTCTTTCATTTCATCCATCCTGTGGTCAAGTCCATGCAGTTCCTCCACACCCAAAAGGAAGGGTGATAGGATGATGATTTGGAGACCTTGGTTATTGTAAGTGGTAAAGTGCTTTAGACCCAAACAAGACGTACTTTTCCTGGCTATGCAGATATGGCTACAGAGTAGTTTTTCTTACAGAAAAAAAGATAAAATGTAACAAGAGACATGAGAAAAAAGTGTTAACTGGTCAAAGTGAAACTATATTAGAGCAAGTTATCATTGAGAATAGGTTAGGTAATGTGTTTGCAAGATTCAAATCTCAGTGGCCCCAAATAATAAAGGTTTATTTCTCTTGTTGCTACATTGGCAACATAGGGATTCTGTTTCACATCATCCCCAGACAGAGATGCAGACTGAAGAAGGTCCTGTCCTCTAGAGATTACTGGATACTGAGGGAAACGAAGGGAGACAATGTGCAGGGTTTGCACTGGGAATAAAATGATTCTGTCCTGAAGCAACACATGTCTTTTCTGTTCAATTTTATTGGTCAAAGCAAGACACGTGGCCATGCTCAACTTCATGGTAGTAGGGAGGTACAATCCTACATGTGCTAGAAGGGAACAAAATTGTAATATATAGTGAATAGAATGAAGATTACCAGATAACTTCTTATAGCATCTCTGAGAGCCCACTGGTTTCCCGTTTCTCCCTTCATCAACCTACTCTACATACTTCTACCATAGTAACCTTCCTAAAATGGAAAATTCCTCTTCCTATAAACTTCCACAGCTTCTCCTTACCATCTGAATCAAGTCCCAAATCTTTAGATCTACTTTGCAGGACCATTACCATCTATTCCAGGTCTACTTTTCCAGACTAATCTGGGATGTCTTCTTTCACGCTCCACACACTACTCATCTATCCCCACCCCCATCTTTACGATTTAGGTTTTCATTCATTTTTTTCAAATGTTAGCTTAAATGCCACAATCACCACAAAACAAAGTATTTTGCAACTCTTCCAGTTGGCATCTTGTCAGTGTTTTGTCAGTGATTCCCAATAAACATTGCTTATAGCCCTGCTTTCATAATAGAAGTCTGCATCCATGCCTCTTCCCCATTAGATAATAAGTTATTTGAGGATAGAAACAATATCTTGTTCATCATTATGTGATTCCCTTCCTGCCTTTGTCAAAGTGTCAAGCACAGATCTTGATGCATGACAGGCATTCATTTTATGTTGCCCTCCTTGATTTGATCTGGTTGAGCCTTAATCTATCATGTCCTTCCTGATCCTCTGCTTGTAGTTCCAAGGACTTTCATAGTTAAAGTAGAGTTTCCCTGTTTGTGCTCATTATTAACATCCTGGGTTGGATGTTAGATATTCAGAGGTCAATTGTTTTTAACTATTGTGAAAAAAATGGTGCTCTGAAAATGGAAAGGGAATATAATTGGTTGGGAAATCTTTTAGGAAAAAGTGAGAAAGAGAAAGAGAGAGAAGACTATATACACATTCTTTTTAAAGAAAACCAGAATGATAGCTACCATCAGACTACTTTTTATAGATAATTTCAGTTTAAATTTTGTTCTTCTCATTAGAATGTGAATGTTTGGAGAAGATAGAGTACATTGAGACATCTTTATACCTACCATACATGCACTGTCATGCTCAATACAACTGAGTTTCTTGTCAATTCTGTTAAATCTTGGCTTCTCCCCCATTGTGTGCATAGGTTGTGTTCATGTGGGGCTAAATCAGGATGATCATTTTATAATACTGGAAATGTTTGAGACCTAAGACATTATCGATTTGACTTTTTTTTACATTATAGATAAAGAAACTGAGTTTTAGGGAGAAGAAGCGACATTATTTTCTTCCGAGCGTGCTATGCAGACATTCAAAGATTCCATCAAGTCTTTTCCTTTTGGAAAGTCTAAAATGCAAAACGATAATACTGACTAATGATCAGACATATTAGTGAAATCAGAGTAATTACTTGCATGATATTATTGAGTAGATATTAAACGTCAGCTACCTTGCTAACTGCTGGAAATTCAAAGAGAAAGGACATGATTTCCTGTATATAATAGCTCTAAGTCTAGTCTATAATGTGTCAGGTACCTTGCTGGGTGCTCTGGGAGACTGTACCACTTAGTGCCTCATGGAGATGTTTTAAATGCAATTATGCACTCATGTTGCTAAAGTATTTTTCAGTTAAGTACTTTTAAGTTAAGATTATTCATTGAATTCTCTAATTGTTGGTTTAAAAGTTTCAAGATAAATTAGTTCTTTAAGATTAATGAGGGGCCATAATGATGACAAAATGTATATCTAGACTGGATATTCTTTTTTTTTTTTTTTTTTTTTTGCGGTACGCGGGCCTCTCACTGTTGTGGCCTCTCCCGTTGCGGAGCACAGGCTCCGGACGTGCAGGCTCAGTGGCCATGGCTCACTGGCCCAGCCACTCCGCGGCATGTGGGATCTTCCCGGATTGGGGCACGAACCCGTGTTCCCTGCATCGGCAGGCGGACTCTCAACCACTGTGCCACCAGGGAAGACCTGGATATTCATTTTAACCATAATTTCAAAACAAAATGAACTGACCATGGGCGATGCTTTCCTGTATTGAAAGTCTAGGTTTAAGAACACAAAACTCTATTGCTGAGTTTCAGGACAGAAGCAGCAGTAGCAGAAGTAACAACAATAATGTCAACAAGATCTCAGAAAATTAAAAACAAATTCTTTAAATAGTTCTATGTTTTATATTGGATGTGAAAAGAGGAAGGGCTGAATGATAATCAATATATTTATTTAGAATCAGAGAAGGGCAGAGGACTCAAAAAACATTCAAAGAAATCTCACCTTAGCATTGATCTCAATCACAGAGAAAACACAAATGTGATTCTAAGGATTATGTTTCACCGAGAGCAAAGGGGAGCAACTGAGAAGAGAGATGGTGAAGGTGACAATGAGATGGTGGAACTACTCGGGAAATTAAAACCATAATAAGGCACCAGTGGGTTGTGTTTCTGTCCCTTTGCAATAACAGAATGTGAACAAAAGGGTCAGAGAGCAAAGGTTGAAGTTCAGCTTAGAAAATGAGGGCTGTCATGGGGCTTCAGGCTGTGCATATGGCAGGTGGAACAAGGCTGACAAATTAGACAGATCTGGACAACATTCATGGTTGAAAATCGGGTCTCTTCACTTTGCTACAAAAGACTGAGTCTAGTGTAGGTAAGAAAGAGGAGTAGCATCAGTTCATGAAGCTTTTAAAATGGGCAGTATGCTGTCTCAGCTTAGAGGAAGGCAGAAAAGGAGACTGAACAGGGAAAACGGGTGTTGGGTGTGGGATTGGAAGTGTGAAAGTCAAAAAAGAAAACTAAAGAGAAAAAAAAAACAGATGTGAGAGAGAAAAAGAAAGTGCAAGAAGGTAGAGATAAAAATGATATGAGAGCCAATATGAGGAAGTTAGACTGTGAGAGGAAAAATAAATTGAAAGAGCAAGAAAAAATGTGTTGGGAGGAGATCAATAGACAAAGATGTGAGCTAAAGAGAAAGGGTCAGAGGAAAGAAGACAGGCGAAAGCCAAAAAAGAACAACAAATGCAGACACTCCACTGCAAATTCAGGCCTGTTTCAGTGTGCAGTTTCAAGGGGACTGCTCAGAGCTCTCTGCTGTCAGCCAGGAAGTAAGGAAGGGAGAGTGAGAAGGCAGAGGTGAGAACAGGGTTCAGGCACACAGGTAGGTCCGGTGGATGGAGCTGAGCCCTTAGAATGACAGAGGCAGAAGCTCTCCTTTCCTTATCTACTGCATGCTAAAACCAGAAGATTGGTCTTTATTTTTTCCCTTTTTTCTTTATCTACTGCATGCTAAAACTGGGAGATTGCTCTTTATTTTTTTCCTTTTTTCCTTATAAGCTATCTTTGTTTCACATGCTCTCCAAAGCCATTAAAATGTTTGTAGCAAAGCTTTTCAGTTGGTCTGTGTACAGGTCATAATATTCAGACCAAGAGGTTATTATAAGGAAGGGAGATTACAGGTTTTCCCAAGTGGAGATTTAAGTAATACTTAACAGTCTGGGCCATCTGGTGAATACCATGGAAAACAAATTGCCTTTCATAAGCAGTTTTACTATTGCTACACCATGTTAATTTGGGTGGACAAACTATTCCTTAAGGGGTTTCGTACAGACAAAGAATAGACAGCAGCTTCTCTGTCCTTTCTTTGGCTTCTCAAGACTACAAAATGTCTTTGTTTTTCAGCCTGTCAGGGCCACAATGGTTGGGAATATTTATTTGCCTTCTTTTAAGAGTCCAGGTGACACCCACTAATAGATTAAAAGGTACTGGTTGAGCACCTACTATGTGATCGGATGTTATGAGACAGGCACAGAATTATAATTGTCTTATGGACTGTCAGTAAGTATAAATTTACACCCATGAATGTTCTATATCTTCATAAGTGCTTGGCATACACACAGGTGCATTTGTCAAAATCTGTACATGTGCACTTAAGATTGTGCATTTCATTGCATTTAACTTTTACTTCATAAGAAAAACACTGTACATAAATATTGAAACCTATTCACCACTATGCATACTTGCATGCTGATATATTTGGGGTGAAGGGTACTGATGTCTGCAATTTACTTAGAAATACATCAAAAATAGGATAGACTGATGGATGGAGAGGGATAGATAGATGAAAAAGTAAGAACAGCAAATATTAAAACTTAGGTGGTGGTGTATAGGTATTCACTATAAAATTCACTTTTGCTATGTTTGAAATTTTTGTATTTATTTCATGAAATAATCAGTAAACAATTAAAAGCTATTGATGTAGTACTAACTCTAGGAGTTAAGAGAGTGATGGGGTAAAGAAGGAAAACAGGGATGTGGACAGAAGGAAGATAATGAGGTATAATTGTATTAGTTATTTATTGCTGCATAAAAAATTACTGGAAAACTTATGGGTTTAAAACACCACACAGAGATTGGCTCAAGATGGCAGAGTAGAAGGATGTGTACTCACTCCTTCTTGTGACAGTACCAGAATCACAACTAACTGCTGAACATTCATCGACAGGAAGACACTGGGACTCACCAAAAAAGATACCCCACATCCAAAGACACAGGAGAAGCTGCAATGAGATGTTAGGAGGGGCTCAATCACAATAAAATCAAATACCATAACCACCGGGTGGGTGACTCACAAACTGGAGAACGATAATACCACAGAAGTCCACCCATTGGAGTGAAGCTTCTGAGCCCCATGTCAGGTTTCCCAACCTGGGGGTCCAGCAAAAGGAGGAGGAATTCCCAGAGAATCAGACTTTGAAGGTTAGCAGGATTTGATTGCAGGACTTTGACAGAACAGAGGGAAACAGAGGCTCCACTCTTGGAGGGCACACACAATGTAGTATGTGCATCAGGACCCAGGGGGAAGGAGCAGTGACACAATGGGATACTGAACCAGACCTAGCAGCTAATGTTGGAGGGTCTTCTGCAGAGGCAGGGGGTGGCTGTGTGTCACCATAGGGACAAGAACACTGGCAGCAGAAGTTCTGAGAAGTACTCCTTGGCGTGAGCCCTCCCAGAGTCTGACATTAACCCCACCAAAGAGCCTGTAGCCTCCAATGCTGGGTTGTCTCAAGCCAAACAGCCAACAGAGAGGGAACTCAGACCCACTCATCAGCAGACAAGCAGATTAAAGTTTTACTGAGCTCTGCCCACCAGAGCAACACCCAGCTCTACCCACTACCGGTCCCTCCCATCAGGAAGCTTGCACAAGCCTCTTAGTTAGCCTCATCCACCAGAGGTAAGACAGCAGAAGCAAGAAGAACTACAATCCTGAAGCCTGTGGAACGAAAACTACATTCAGAGAAAGATAGAAAAAATGAAAAGGCAGAGGACTATGTACCAGATGAAGGAACAAGATAAAATCCCAGAAAAACAACTAAATGAAGTGGAGATAGGCAACCTTCCAGAAAAAGAATTCAGAATAATGATAGTGAAGATGTTCCAGGACCTCGGAAAAAGAATGGAGGCAAAGGTCGAGAAGATGCAAGAAATGTTTAACAAAGACCTAGAAGAATTAAAGAACAAACAGAGATGAACAATACAATAACTGAAATGAAAAATACACTAGAAGGAATCAGTAGCAGAATAACTGAGGCAGAAGAATGGGTAAGACAGAATGGTGGAAGACATTGGAAGACAGAACAGTGGAATTCACTGCTGCAGAACAGAATTAAAAAAAAAAAAAGAAAAGAAATGAAGATAGCCTAAGAGACTTCTGGGACAACATTAAATGCACCAACATTCACATTATAGGGGTCCCAGAAGAAGAGAGAGAGAAAGGACCCAAGAAAATATTTGAAGAGATCATAGTCAAAAACTTCCCTAACATGGGAAAGGAAGTAGCCACCCAAGTCCAGGAAGTGCAGAGATAAACCCAAGGAGAAACATGCTGAGATGCATCGTATTCAAATTGACAAAAATTAAAGACAAAGAAAAATTATTAAAAGCAACTAGGGAAAAATGACAAATAACATACAAGGGAACTCCCATAAGGTTAACAACTGATTTCTCAGCAGAAACTCTACAAACCAGAAGGGAGTGACACAATATATTTAAAGTGATGAAAGGGAAGAACCTACAACCAAGATTACTCTACCCAGCAAGGATCTCATTCAGATTCGGCAGAGAAATCAAAAGCTTTACAGACAAGCAAAAGCTAAGAGAATTCAGCACCACTAAACCAGCTCTACAACAAATGCTAAAGGAACTTTTCCAAGTGGGAAACACAAGAGAAGAAAAGGACTTACAAAAACCCAAAACAATTAAGAAAATGGTAATAGGAACATACATATAGATAATTACCTTAAATGTGAATGGATTAAATGCTCCAACCAAAAGACACAAGCTAGCCAAATGGATACAAAAACAAGACCCATATGTATACTGTCTGCAAGAGACCCACTTCAGACTAGGGACACATACAGACTGAAAGTGAGGAGATGGAAAAAGATATTACATGCAAATGGAAATTCAAAGAAAGTTGGAGTAGCAATACTCATATCAGATAAAATAGATTTAAAATAGGGCTTCCCTGGTGGCACAGTGGTTGAGAGTCTGCCTGCCGATGCAGGGGACATGGGTTCGTGCCCCGGTCAAGGAAGATCCCACATACCACGGAGCAGCTGGGCCCATGAGCCATGGCCGCTGAGTCTGTGCATCCGGAGCCTGTTGCTTCATTTGCAAATATTTTCTCCCATTCTAAGGGTTATCTTTTCATCTTGTTTATAGTTTCCTTTGTTATGCAAAAGCTTTTAAGTTTCATTAGGTACCATTTGTTTATTTTTGTTTTTATTTCCATTACTCTAGGAGGTGGGTCAAAAATGATCTTGCTGTGATTTATGTCAAAGAGTGTTCTTCCTATGTTTTCCTCTAAGAGTTTTACAGTGTCCAGTCTTACATTTAGGTCTTTAACCATTTTTTTTTTTTTTTTTTTTGCGGTACGCGGGCCTCTCACTGCTGTGGCCTCTCCCGTTGCGGAGCACAGGCTCCAGACGCGCAGGCTCAGCGGCCACGGCTCACGGGCCCAGCCGCTCCGCGGCATGTGGGATCTCCCCGGACCAGGGCACGAACCCGCGTTCCCTGCATCGGCAGGCGGACTCTCAACCACTGCACCACCAGGGAAGCCCTCTTTGTTTTAATTGAGGTAAAATTCACATTACACAAAATTCAGCTTTTTCACCATTTTAAAGTGTATAGTTCAGTGGCTTTTAGTATATTCCCAATGGTGTGAAGTCATCACCACTCTCTAATCCCAGATAGTCCCTCCCAAAGAAACCCTGTACCCATTAATCATCACTCCCAATTTTCTCCCTCCTACCTCCCAACCACCAATCTATTTTTTTCTATATGGGTTTGCCATGACTTTATGGTTCTGAGTCAAGAACCAAAGAGGAACCAAGGTCAGACTACCTGCAGAGGAGAGTCTAACATGTGTGGGAAAGTGGGAATTGACAAGTCCAAGAGAGCTAGTGGAAAGATGATACAATCCCAAGTAACAGAAAAGAGAGAATAATGTGAGTATACTTACATAAGTAGTTTGGGGCCCTCTTATAAACTTAGACACACTAAAAGGGAGTGGTCATTTGAATGCGTATTACCTGAAAATTAAGAGTGATTCTAGAGTGTCACTGGATTCTAAAATTTACCTTAGAAGAACATCCACACATTATCCTTGACACACGATGAAAGATGTAGCGATTCAACCCCAAATTGGCTGTGCTCCAATAAGAAACGTCATCTAGTTATTTTAGAAGCATAGATAAGAATCTGGTGGAGAACAACTGACTAGAGAAATAATAAAACTCTAGATGTCATTTTGAGGGGCAGTTTGGGGAATCAGTTCAGTGTATTGGTTAACTGTATCTTTTTGAGCTGGACATCCTATGTTTGAATTCCAGCTCTGTGACCTTGGACAAGTGACTTAACCTTTCTGCCTCTTTTGTAACCTAGGAAACTAAGTAATAGAAAAGTAAAATAATGCCCATTACATTTTAGGATTGTTAAGTGGAATAAATGAACCAACACACTGAAGACTTATGAACAGTGCCCAGCACACTACTGTAAGCGTCCACAGATGTTTGCACTGATCACCTTACCATTGAAGGAAGCACACTCTTTAGGGGAAACTAAAGAGATGTAATGTTTCTTTCATCCAATTATTTTAACATATAAAATCCTACATATTTTATACTAGGCCCTGGGCAGATGGAGTTTTAACTGTTCACAGTGTAAGACTGTGAACGAAGATACTGCAAATTCAGTCACAGCGTCAATCTGCTGACAGTAACTGTTTCCCTTTGACATTTCTCAAAACCAGGACACCGTCTTGAATGCTCCAAGTGTGTGAAAGAACTCCTCAAAGAGACTCTAAGCTTTAAAAATACGAATCTGCATCTGGAATCACTCCTGTGAACAACACATTTTATGATTCAAATATCTCCTGGGATCTCTGTGTCACCAACTCTTTTTAAAATAATGGAATTCTGTAATGGAGAAAACATTGCTCTATAAAACATAAAGTTTGGCTGTCAAAAAAAAGGGAGAAAAAAAGGAATGGGTGAAAGATTTAGTAACTGAGTCCTACGGTTAGAAGTGGGTTGGTAAGAGTACTGCCAATAGGTCAAATGACCAGAGTAAGCCATGCTATCAAATCGGATAGAATATGTGGGAGACCAAGCTCCTTTATGCCTAGCTTTTAGGATACTGTGGTTCAGCTGAAACCTGCCAACATGTGCTAAGGATCAAAGTCATTAAAATAAAAAAAGGATCAAAATGATTATTTAAAGAGTACCATGAGAACTGAAGATAACCATTTGGTAATACCACTTGCCAAACAGGTTGTGCATAAAATCAGCTTATCAACTGACTGTCAGTCTTTCTCCAGGATATGTTAAGTTTCAACCCAGTCCACTTTTCTAGTCATCTAGAGATGACTGCTAATTTAGTAACCAAATTTGTAAAGGATTTTCTAATGAAATAAGGTGTAAGAGAGAAAAGGGGTTAGGGGAGAGATAGAGAGAGAGACAGAGAGAATAAATGTATTCATAAAACCCCAAATCTTCCTTTATGACTTATTCCTACAATCAGATCAGTGGGTATAGGTGATGCTTGATGACCTGTCAGATGAGTCCTGTGTATATATGTCATGATGCCATTGTAGATGGGTGTCAAAATCTCAATACTGCTGTTTAAAATTTCTGGCTGCTAGGCAATAGCTAACCTGCTTCTGGCCTATAAACAAGCCTGCCCCATCTACAAACTTATTGTAATAGTAAGCTGCATTAGCCAGCCAGGGCTCTCTGTTTCTACTCAGGACACTTGACCACTGTCCTATGTGTCCTGTGTTACACTGAATTCATTTCTGAAAGACTGAACTTCTGGCCTTCTGATGCATAACCATTCCATAATTCCCCCTCCTCTTCTGGTAACATATCCTCTATTTGCACTCTGCCTCTATGTGTTTAGGGTTCATATGCAATTTTTCTGACATTTGGACTTCAGTTTTTTTCTTTAGATTTCGGGTGAGTTTAACCCTTTGACTTTCAGTTTTCAATGTAGTTTAATATAGTTATCCCTGCACTGTCCCAGCCCACTAAAATCCAATGTCCAATGGGTGGCTAGGCCAATATTGACCTCTTAAGGGAGGAATTAAAAAATGGGCCATTATTCAGACAGACATCTAGAAAATCCTCTCTGTCTTGTACAAATATAAGCAATACTAAACTGGACTTTGGCAGAGTTTTAAGAGACAAGCGAAAGAATAGAAAGTCTGTTTAGTGGCCCCTCCCCAACTTTCTGGGATATATGATGGCTTAGGTACCCATTTATTTGATTGTCTAGTTTACTGATTGAGTTGAAGTAACTGCAGTCAGAAGTAACAAGACTTTTATCACAGCACAATGATGAAGGAATAGAGAGATTTATTCTGATCAGTGTTAATATTTAGATATTAGAAGCATGAAATATCTACCTAAATTACTGGGAATTAATCATCGATGTAACATAGCCCACCTGAGTCAGGGCAAATTGACAAACTGATATCTGAAAACAATATTTAGATATTACGTTGAAAAGGCTTGGGTTCAAACTCTGTTTGATGCTGATGCTAAAAAAGACCTTAGATGAGGGCCATGGAAATGTATCTATAGGAGGTGGTGTCTGAAGAAGCCAGACTGCTTTTTGGAACTCTTACTGAGTACATTAAAAACAAGTTTCACTAATGAGAAGTGACGTTGCTCTGTGGTTAATCATGTTAAAGAAATGTTCCACATAATCACTGTGAAATTGAATGTTGGTAAATAAGCTGCTTAATATTTATTTAAATAATTTTGTAAATGAAGAGGAATAAGAAATAAGACGTTCAGTCATGATAAAAAGATTTGCCCTGAGAAGCCACTCACTTCAGAGAGCCGAAATATAATTGCAGATGTTCCAGGAGCTGTTGTAAAGCCAAGGTATGGTTTCAGTTATCTAGATTGTGTTAGGAATTTTATGTGGATAAATCAGGGCATGCAATTCATGTATAAATGCTGGTCATTTTGATGGAAAAATGTAAAGGGAAGATCAGAGTTCAGACACTTGCGTTCTCTTTGAGGTGTTTCTGAAGATCCTGTGTCCTGATAAAGCACAGCGTCCTTGAGGGTGGGGAGCTGCTTGCCCTCTTTTCTTTAAAGTGACCCCTTGGACCTTTGGAGTGGAATCAGAAGCATCACACAACTTTCTCTATCTAGAAATCAAAGGCTTGTATGATGACTTTAGGCACTAGCTAAGGAAAAATTTATTACTCACCCTGATGATGAGCGAAGAATTGTGACACCCATTACCAACGGGGAAAAGTCTCCTGGCAAAGTATCTGTGTAAGTAACTAAAACTTTTAGGAAATTATATCCCACTATCACTTTCTGTCAGTTGGATGCATAGATGATAAATATAAATGACACATATCATTTTTGTGATTATAGGTGCTTCATAGAGATCTATAATGGAAAATGTATTTTATATATTCCATAATGTAAAATGTATTATATATAAGAAAGCACAATGTATATAAGCATGGAATCACCAAGAGACTTTTGAGTACTGTTATTGAAAATATGATATTTAAGGAGTTGCCATAGAGAAAAGGCCTATAGATTTATTAAACAGTCTTTGAAAATCATGGAGACTGGAAGGGCTTCTCTTTTGGGCAAAAAGACATTAAGAAGAGGTGAGGCTGAGGTCACCATTTTTACAGTTGATTGGGAGACTGCTATGTACCTGTAGCTTTACTTAACATTATATTAGTCCTTCAGATTACCCTACAACCAGGTTCTTATTTCATTTTATACATGAGGAAACTAGGAAATAGGAAGGTTAGGTAATTTGTCTAAGTTTACAGAGCTAGTAAGTGGCAGAGCTGAGATTTAAATCCAGATCTATCTGACCCATAGCCCATAATCTTTCCAGTATGCAAAACAAAATGATGTTGATTAGATAAATGAATAGTGATATTCCTGTTTCCTTCTGCTGACATGTGTGAATGGTGGGTTCCTAAAGATATGTCAGAGATTGCTGAGTTGCCAGTGGGCCTCTTCAGGAAGAAGGTGTGCTGGACCTGAGTATTATTAAAAAAGTATTCATTCATCACATATGTTTTGAGGCCCCTCCATGTTCATGACGTACTATGAAGTTTGACAGGTGATACAAAGGTGACCACAGCTGCAACACGAATAGCGCATGCAGGGCTAATCTTTAAAATGTAAAAATGACCTAACAGCAAAGATTCATGAAAGACTGGCATGATGAACAAGAACACTGAGGGCGGGGCTTGTGTTACATGCACATCAGAGTGAAGATGATGATATTTTAATCTGAAAAAGCAAGGGCTGAGAGAGACACGAGGGCATCAGATCAGGACTCAGTTGACCCTTTGGCTTCATAACCCTGAGTAAATAATTTAAAACATTTGAGGTTTCAACTTGTTCTTTTGTGGGGATCCTAGGAAAGCCTCTTTGGTGCCTTGGTTTCCTTATTTTTGATGTAGGATTGGTAGTATCGACTTTGCCTATCTCAGATCATTGTTTTAAGAATCAATTTGAGGAACTCACAGAGTTTTAAGTTCTAAATAAGCAAAAGGAATCATCAACTTTATTAAATAAAATTAGTCCCTAGGAACCTTCAAATACGATTGACAGATATGAGAAGCACGCAAATTCAACATATGATCCAACAGCCCCCGGTTAGAGGGATACAAATGAGGGGCCATGTTCAGGTGGGAACTCAGCTGGAAACTGAGCGTGGTCATTTGTTTAGAATTAGATATAACAATACTCTCTAAACCTCAAAAGGGTTGGTAGCGTGGTATAGGTAAGTGTTCATTAAATTTGAAATGTCTATGGAATGATCATAACATTGTAGGGTACTGACTGATGCCGAGTCATTTAATCTGGATGTAAAGTGGCAAATATATTAGGAGGTTTTCTGAAAAGGAAAACCAGGGTTTAAATGATTACCTGATTTTGAGCCTTTTTTTCTATGCAAGGAGAAAAGTGTGGGAAGTGAGCTATCACCTGTTTTGGGAAGGAGGTAGTATATGGTGAAGGAGGATCAGTGCTGCTCTTTGACATTAAAAAAAAAATTATTGGAATATAGCTGCTTTACAATATGTGCTAGTTTATACTGTACAGCAAAGTGAATCAGCTGTATATATACATATATCCCCTCTTTTGGGGATTTCCTTCTCATTTAAATCCCAATGAGACCTATGGCAACCACAAATGGATGGAACACTCTGATTATTACCTTGTCAATGCTTTCTGGAGTGCCTCCCATGCCCTTTACTATCCAGCATCCAATTGCCTGGACAGCGTCTGTTGACAAAACACTCCCCACTCATAGAAATAACTCCATGTTAACTGAGGCTCATATAGATGATGCATTGGCCTCATAATATGATTCTAAAGCCAATTCTGAATCATCAAGGTGTGATGAATTATGTTCAGAATAAATTTTATGCCCCAAATATTTTGTTATGTTCTATATATCTTATAATAGGTAGATTATTTCAATTGTGAGTTTCTGATTGTCAGAACACCTGATTAATGAGAACGCTTTCCTTCCCTATGCTGAATAGAAGTTACTATCTTACTGATCTAGTGATGTCATGGATTGGTGAAAATTCAAATTGGATCACATTCCTGGGGTTACAAAATTTGGGTTCAATGCCTTCCACAAGGTGAGACTTGGGATATGAAGGGAGAAGAGAGATGCTGCAGGGAGCTGGAATAGATAATGGACAATTCACATTTATCCATCTATTACCTATCTATCATTATCCATGCAGCCTCATTTTTAAGCCTCTTGAGAACTCAATGACACTGGAAGGAGAAGAATGTAAGCTAGTGACTTAAGGGGCCAGGACCAGGAGAACGGATCTGACTGAGGTAGTCATTAATCCAAATCTCAATATCCAAGTGGCCATAACACTGCTCCATAAAGAGGTCCAATTCTTTAAATGGCAGCAGAAATCTCACTTAAAAGACTGTTTGGGGTGGTTAGTTGTATTGTGATTACATGGAGAAGAATGTCAGCCAAAATTTGTGGTGTGGACAGCCGGGACTCAGAGTCCAGCAGAGGTTCAGAGCCCCCAGGAAGACGCACAGGAATTCAGGGCCAGGTGTTTGCCTCAAAGGGGAACTGTGGTGCCATCAGTACATCAGAGCAGAAGCCTGACTCTAAAAGGGGGTCAAGATGGGAGAAGTTAGAGGAAAAGGCTGACGCTTAGAAGACATGAGGGTGTCCAGGCTATCTTTGGACACCAAAGATGCCCATCTTCAGGAAATTATGCTGATTTCACTTACTAGGAAATATTAGATTTCCTCCTACATTTGGAGGATGAGTCTACAGGCTGAAGATCTTTATACCTACAGGCAAGCAGGACTTTGGTTGTAAGGATGACACTGACATGTTTCCATTGTTATTCTGCCGCCTACCAACTTTCTGTTCTGATAAAGTTCTCTCAAAGAGAAAGGATGTGAGGTAGGCAGCCAGCCGGGTCATTATAGACACTGTCACATTTTGGGGTTCTTCAAAAGAACTTTTCCTAATTATAAGTTTTGACTGAATGAATCCATTCTGAACCTTTAGAGATGTTACAGAAGGGATGGTTGGATATGAGATAATGCTGTAGTTAGAGCAGCTTATGAAGGATTTTGTTGTTGCAAATGTAAAAACAATACATTTAATCAAATCAGATGGGTAAAATGAAAAATAAATCAGTGCCTCATAGCTACTCATATTTTTGTTTCTATTTTACAACTAACATTTTAGGTCTATTCCCACGATAGGCTGACTTTTAAAATTTTCATTTAAGAATTTGCAAAGATAGGGATTTAATCTGAACGTTGATCTTCATTAAGACAGGTAGTTTAAAACTTTCAATTTTGTCTTTTTTTTTTGTTTTTTTTTTGTGGTACGTGAGCCTCTCACTGCTGTGGCCTCTCCCACTGTGGAGCACAGGCTCCGGACTCGCAGGCTCAGTGGCCATGGCTCACGGGCCCAGCCGCGCCACGGCATGTGGGATCTTCCCAGACCGGGGCGCGAACCCGTGTCCCCTGCATCGGCAGGCGGACTCTCAACCACTGCGCCACCAGGGAAGCCCTGTCATGATTTTAAAGCTGTGCGTGCAGCCCTTATCTCTTCCCATTGAACGTGGGAGAGAAGGGAAATCTGTAACTGCGTTGGTGATCAGATTGTGGCAGAAGTCACACCTCTTGTCTTCTGAGGCTTGGTTAGAAAAGGCCACACAACTTCTGCTGGTTTCTTTTGGGAAATTCTCTCTAAGAGCCTTTGGCTGCCATGTAAGAAGCCCAGCCACTCTGAGACCAGCATGTAGAGAGAGAACATGGAATGAATGATTATATACACAGAGAGATGCCCAGTGAGCCCCAGCTGTTCCAGTCGCAACTGTTTTGAGTCTTCCCAGTCCAAGCACCAGAGAAGTAAATAAAGAAATATTTGGATCCACTTAAGTCACTATTCCACTGCAACCTCTTTAAAGATGTTGAACAAGAACTGCCTCACTGTCTTAGTCCGTTTGAGCTGCTTTCACAAAAGTACCATCAACTGCTTAGCCTACAAACAGCACAAATTTGTTTGTCACAGTTCTAGAGGCTGAAAAGTCCAAGATTATGGTGCCAGCAGATTCAGTGTCTGGTGAGAACCCTGCTTCCTGATAGATAGGCATCTTCTCACTGTAACCTCACATAACGTGATGGAAGGAGCAAAGGAACTTTCTTGGACCTCTTTTATAAGGGCATTAATTCCATTGATGGGGCCCCACCCTCATAACCCAATCACCTTCCAAAGGTCGTCCCACCTCCTAATATTATCACGTTGGGCACTAGATTTTCTTTTTTTCCCTTTTTTTTTTGGCCTCACCACGTGGCTTGCAGGATCTTAGTTCCCCAACCAAGGATTGAACCCAGACCCCAGGCAGTGGAAGCGTGGAGTCCTAACCACTGAACAGCCAGGGAGTTCCCAGATTTTCAACATATGAATTTTCTGGGGGATACAAACATTCAATCTATGACACTCACTGAGCCCAGTCAATTCCTAGATTCATTAACAAAATTAATAGTTGTACTTCTTTAAGCCATTCTTTTGGGGAAGTCATCGCTTGGCAATAGATAACCAAAACACAATTTAATGACCATTTCTATGGAGTCTCTGCTTCCTGTTGGAGGGGAGGGGGTACAGGCGGTGGTGGTAGTGAGAAATATCGTCCCTGAGTTTGATGGGATGGTGAAACGGGATCAGATGGAAGTTGCCCCTTACTGCAGCAATAGCTCCTGTCTTTCTACTCGCTAATTTTACACTGTCTCTTCTACCTTCCCTTTCCCTTCCTGCCCTGCTTCTATGAAAAAAAAGGGACACATGTGTTCCTTGCACCTCTTTTCGGAGCACATAGGTAGACTCCTAGAAGATTCCCTGTCTCTCTTGAAGTTAGGTTGAGGCCAGAGTGATATAAGCATGCCCCCTTCTTGCATGCCTAGCCCTAAAACCTTCCTATGTGACACTTGGATACTCTCTCTTTTCTTTCAGCAGTGATCTTGGAGGCCATGTTTCGGAAGGTGTAGGAGGGCAATGCAACCCACATCAGCTGTGACATGAGGAAGAAATAAACTTCTACTCTGTTAAGCCACTGAGATGCTGAGTATTGAGGCTATTTGTTCAGCAGCCAGTGAGCATTACCCTAACTTACGCATAATCCTTTGATCTGACTCACTTTTTGCTGACATGGAAGGCACCTGGGGGAGCAGTCCTTTCTGTGAATATGTCACAAAACCTCAGCCCATCCTTTTGTTTTTCTTTCAGTTTTATCGAGATATAATTAGCATACAGCACTGTATGAGTTTAAGGTGTAGAGTATAATGATTTGACTGCCTCTCATTTCCAACCCTCCTGTGGGGTACATAGAATATGATCAAAGAGGCAGAACCCCCTTGGGACTCTGAGACCTACTCCCTTGTTATACCCCCCTCGATCTTATAAAATCACATGTTTCTAACGTGTGCTAAAGGAACTTAGCCGTCATGTTTCCCTGCCATTGCGGCCTATGATTTACACAGAAGAGATCAAAATTCTGTATTTCATAACTGAATTTTCTCTCCTAAAGAAATCACAGTAATAAACTTCAAAGCAGATGACACAAGAGTAGGGGGAAGAAATGTAGAGAAAACTATCAACTCCCCCCCACCCCAAAAGAAGACTGATCTTTCTTAAAGATACTGTTTTTTGTCAGTCAAATTAAGATATGCTTTTCCACAGAGAAGTCAACTTCTCAATTGATAGTCAATTCGAGGAAGATTGAGTCAGTTCAGAAAATAAAACAGTGGTGTAGAAAAGTTAAGCTATAATCTGGTTTTTCAGTTGAAGTGTTCTCAAGAGTTGTGTATTTTCCAACTGCCCCCCTCTTCCCAGTGAAAAGGGAAAGAGATTAAATAATACCCACAAATGCTCTTCTAATTGTCATAGTCATTACCTTTTTCCCGATTGTTCTGTATTTTTCTCTCCCACACACAAACACATATGCATTCGGGTTTGTAATCATCCACCAGCACACGAGAATCATGGCCATCTTAGACATTTGGAGATGCTCAAAGGTGATGGGGGGAGGGGAAGAGGGACCAACTACCCTCTGCCCCAGGAGGGAGTTCTTCCTGCCCAGAAGCTAATAGCGCAACATCGCCCCACAGGTCATTCGACCCCACAGTTAAGAAAAAAATGCTGGCACCGGAGATAAAAGGGATATAATGAAAATGTAAACGAAAAACTTTATACCAGGCATGGCCTGACAGAGGGAAGATTGATATCCCATGATGCTTTGTCTTGATGAGACAATGAAAAATAACCACCACAGCAGCTGTGTCAATATCAGACTTGGTAATGCACCACTGGCTGTGGGTTTTTATTTAATCCGCTTTGCTTTAAGATGATAACGGTTGTTACTTTTCAGTGCCTGTCTGTCAGCGCCCAGCATTGCAATATTCCTCCGCAGCTCTGCGAGCGGGTTTCATTTATTTTAAAATACCATTTCACACACTGCTGACTTTTAACAGTGTTCTGTGTGAGTTTGTGAGATTGAATAGTGACAGAAACAACACTTTTTATGAGAATACAGAATATTAAAAACGGGGCACAATATACAGATGGCAGTTTTCACTACAGCTTGTTTTCTTCCCCCTTGCTTCTGCTACTGAGCTTTCCCACTGAATGCATTTGTAGTAACACCATAAATGTCACTTTCACTGACTGCCTTTTGGCATTTTATTTAAATGGAATTCAACTCCCGCTTGCTGCTGCCACTGTTGCCGCTGCTGTTACCAACTTGTTTTAGGGTGGCTCTGTTTTACAGAATCGTCCCATTGGCTTCATTCTTTGGGGCCCCAGATCGGGAAATATAAGAATAACTGCTCAAACCCTAATGGCAAGGAGTCAAGGTCCAAGGATTCCAAAAGAAAAACTTTACCAGCGGAGGTGACTATAGACATACGTGTTTGACCTTCACAGCCACCACTTAGTGGAAAATACTTCTCAACTCAGAATACTTTTGACTGGGACATGAGTTACTTCCTTGTTGTGGGGGAAAACCAACATATACAAACTGTCTTCAGTTGAAAGCCACAGGAAAACAGAGAGACGGGGCTCTGAGTGACGTATCTGGGCCTTGGGTCTATTATTACTGACTAGCAGTACTTTGGTTGGGACGTTTACCTGGGACCTGGCTTCTCTCCATCGATTCTTATCTTGGCAGATACATGCTTATGCTGCTGGGCCTCTAGACACGTACAAGAGGTGGCATCTTGCTGCCAACATGATGTTGACGTGTGCAAATTCCCCTTTCTCTCTTGCATGAATCATCTATTGCTCCATCCATTCCAGAGACAAAGTAGAATAGACAGGGGTGGTGAAGCCTTTTCCTGGGAGAACCTGCAATTTGGGGAAAACTGGATTCTTGTCTAGGCCAAATGAGGCTAGAAATGATCTGCTTAATGCAGCCATATAAATGTGTTCACATCTCACAGGCTCGGGCCTGAATCAGAGGCCTGAGAGATTTCTAGCTGAGAGCTCAAATTTTCAGAAAATTGGAATCTTTATAGAAAAAATAGTTAAACAGAAAATGCAATTCAAAACCTCAGTCCTGGCCTGTATACTGTGGCCTTCATGGCCCTCTGGTACAATACCCCTTAGAAACAAGTAAAGATGGGAATATTGGGTAGGTCCAAAAGCATTTTTACAAACCTGACGAGTTTGTGGAGACATCTGAAAGTCTGTCTCAGTCTCTTTTTATCCTTTTAATTAGAAAAGTTGGGAGAGGTAGGAATGGGAGACTAGAGAGATCCCCATAAAATAAACTTTGGAATCTCTTTGTTTTGGACTGTTTATACTTCAGATTAACTTCCATAAGCCTTTCAGAAGTGCTGAAGCAAAGGTAACAGGACAGCAAATTAGGCCACAAAAATATTTAAATAAATTTGGGAAATGAAACTCTTCAAGACCCCTGAAATGAAGGAGGAAAGAAAGAGAAAAGAGAAGTAGGACCCAGGCAAGGACAACGTTTTATACTATTTATGCATTTCAGATAATACCTAGCACAGAAATCTGTCTCTTCAAATGCACTCCCATCTCAGTGAATGGGAAAAACATCTAAGCAGTTTCTTTAGACAAAAATCTTGGGTGTCATTCTAAACTCCTCTTGTTTGGCAACCTTCTCTTCCAATCAATCACTAAGTTCTGACAAGAGATCTATTTAATATGATTTAAATGCATCTATAATTCTCTCCATCCTCACTTCCACCAACATTAAATTGTATCACTGTTGATGTAACAGTAGTCTCCTTTTTCTCTTTTCTCCTCAAATCCATCCTTAATAATGTTGCTGGAATATTATTCTAAACAAACACCCGGCAGTGACACTTCACCCTTCAAAACCTAGGCACTGTTCCTCGCTGATGTGACCTCATGAAAGAAGTTTTCTCTGAGTGCTTGAGCTCACTGTCGTCTTTATCCTCCTTTACTTACCGTAAGCATCTCTCATGTGACTTGGCCTGTGTTTGTTGTCCTCTTTTAATCTTCTCATTTACATATGTCTTTTCTCCTGTCTTAGAATGTAAGGGATCACATTTATGTTCTTTGGTACCATCAACAGTAGCTAGTTGGCTGTTGGGTGCAGTGCCATACCCCCGATAAATTATGGGTAAAAATTCATAGGGTTTACTGAATGTTTGTGTCTGTGTAACACGCAGCATAGCACCTGACCCAGTTATCAATGATAGAGATTTTTGAAACTTAAGGCACTAATTATGAGGCAGGAGAAAAGCAACTCTCTACTGTGTGTGATGGTCACCAGCATGATCTTCAGCCAAGCTTACAAGTGAGGGAAAATCCCCTGTCTGAGGTCAGAGATCTCAGGGTTTGCCTAGAAAATCTTGGGATAGAGATGGTATTTCTCCTCCCAAATCCTTCTGCTCAACTACACTGACTTTTTTTTTTTTTTTGGTATGATTAGAATTGAGGTCAGTAACTCTTCTCTTGGGCTGTTGAGAAGAACTAGACGCATCTCTCCCACCATCTTAACTAGACAGTCAGCAAAGGAGTGATGGGACCTCCCTTTCGAGGGTTTGTGAACCATCTGTCTCTCTCTGGAAGGGAAAATTACTATTGGAAAAGTGGGCAAATCTCATCTCTAAGTTTCTTCTTCCACTGGTTCTTTATATTTTAGGCTTTGTCACTGAATGTGTATAATTAATTTGGACTGACAGTTTCATTTTTTAAATGGGAATAGCTGTTATTTTAAAATTTCTGTGGATTTTTGGGATAACATTTTTGACTTTATGATTTCTAGAAGCTCTCTTTGTAGTCTCCCTCTCTCTCTGACTTCTGTTTTCTCTCTATATTTTGCATCCTCTACTCACCTCACAAACATATATGCCTTTTACTTATTTATTATTTTTTTAGTTTCATAGCGATAGTCCTTAAAGGTACTATCTCTTTCCATGACCTCCACTTAGGATCAAACGGAAAAAAAAATATTGGGGAGAGTAAAACTCAGCTAAAACAAGTTTACCCAAAGATGCAGCCCAAATGCATTTTCCTTTAGCTTCCATAAGAAATCTAAAACTAAACGCTGAAAAAGGTGACAAAAACAAAGGTGTCTTCCAGGATGAGCCAAAGGATCTTTCAGGATGGGAGATGTGTGATGACCTGTGTGGCTGGCAGGAAGTCCAAGCCCTCACCACGGTAGGGTTGTCACAAGCGGAGCTGTGAGTCAGCTGTTTCTCCAGAGGCTTCCTACCAAGAAGTATTTCATTTTCAAGAGAAAGAGAAAAAGTATCCTCCCTCCCTATTCCTCCATCCTCCATAAGTAAAACAGTTTCTAAATTTCCAGGGCTTAAAATCAGAGCTAATTTGAAAAAATATTTAGAGGTCTTTCAATGCCTAAGCACACAGATACAAACTTTTTTTTTTTTTCTTTTTAACCCTAGAGTTTTTCTCTCCATTAATTCAAGGCAACAAGAACTGGTATAGTTTCATCCTACCCCATGCCCCCATCCCCTTTCCCAGCCCAGACTCCAGAGCGAAGTTTCTGGGCCTCTAGCCACATCGGATTTCCTAAAAATTATAATTCACTTAAACTGGCATTCTTTGCTTTTTCTCAAGGTATAATGGGTGACTGTAGACTTCATGTCATTTTATCATCTTCAAAGAGGGCTTTGATATCTGGCTAAAGCCTTCTTGGTCTCTCCAAAAGACATCTAAAATATTGGGGAGACGGGCTTCCCTGGTGGCACAGTGGTTGAGAGTCCACCTGCCGATGCAGGGGACACGGGTTCGTGCCCCGTTCCGGGAGGATCCCACATGCCGCGGAGCGGCTGGGCCCGTGAGCCATGGCCGCTGAGCCTGCGTGTCCGGAGCCTGTGCTCCGCAACGGGAGAGGCCACAACAGTGAGAGGCCTGTGTACCACAAAAAAAAAAAAAAAAAGGGGAGATTTGGTGTCTTTGTTGACATCACATCCAATGCCCCCAAATTACAGTCCCTTGCCATGTTTGATTCTAATCGTTCTTCGGTCTCCTCCCCTCCAGCACCCCTGTAATATTCTATATTCTGACCTAACCTTTGTCTTCCTTATGTTTGTCTCTGTTATTTACACTACACATCTGTGCTCTGCTCTAACTGTGATCTCCAATTCTTTGACTCCTCCTGTTCTCCAAGTCTGTCAGGACGCCCACCCCTGCCTGACTTCTCCTCACTCACAGTCCAGAATAGTCACCATCCTAGTACATCATGGAATCTTTTGGTGGGGACGGTGGACATCCCTCACTCCCTTGTTTTCCTGCCCCCTTCTCTCAGGGCTGCTCAAGAACCATGCCACGCATTCCTTGTCTACTTCTCTTCTCACCTTCCAAAGCAGTTCTTTCAAGCCTTCACTTTTCCTTGCAAATTCCCTGCCTCCGCAGCCAGCCTTCTTCCCAGAAGGAAATAGAGGGCATTAGGCTTCTAACTAGCCCACTGCTGGATGCTCATACCCTTGCGAAATTAACTACCACTTATATTCTAAGCACTCCCAAATCTGTACTTTCATCTCCAGCTTGTTCTCGTCACTGATATTGGAACTCATGAATCCCACTCCCCAATGAAAATTTATTGTTGATTGTTGCTCATTTGTCTTAAAAATCAACAGGCCCCACACTGAATTTATTATATTCCTATTCTTAAACCTGGGATGTAATATAAACTTCATCATATATTCATGTTATTTTGAATTAAGTCAGAAAAGAGAACAACTAAATGATTTTAAACTATTGAGAAATAGAGCCAGAAGGACTTAATGATCAATCGAATATGCAGGGGTAGCCACAAGTCTAGGATAATCTCAAGATTTAGCTTTAAGTGACCTGAGTTGTGTGGTTTCCTAACAGGAGAGGGAATATAAAAGGAAGAATGCATTCGGCAGTTAAAAAAATGAGGTCATTTCTGGACAAGTATAATTTGAATGAATTTAATATTCAGAATGCAGGTAAATGAGTTTTGGATTCAGGTAAAAGAACTGAAAGTAAAAGATATATTTTGAAGTTATCAGTATAGAGGTGGTAGAAGTTGTTGGGCTGGAAAGTGTTGCCCAGGAAGATTTTCAGTGAGAAAAGATCAAGAGTAAAAGCCTAGGGAACATCATTGTTTAAAGGTAAGTTGAAAAAGAAACCTGAATATGAAACTAAGGAGAAGGTGATAACACACAAGTAAGTTGGATAATTTGAGGGAAAAGAAGTGCTCAAAAGAATCAGATGTCAAGAAGAAATTAACTATGATAAGAACTGTTCAGTGGCTGTTGGACTTGGCAATTAGTGGGTAATTACTGATGTTAGCGATAATCATTTCAGTGGAAGGGTTCACAGGGAAGACAGATTTCAATGGGATAAGGAGGGAATGTAAACTCAAATGGGAGAGAGGGACACACGCATCATCATCTGTAGTGTAAAGCAGACCTGCGGAGAGTTATAATACAGGTATTGATGGGCTGTGGGTGGAGCAGGGAGAAGCATTTCCTGTGAGTTTGGAGATTGGTGAAGGCTTCTTTGAAAAGGTAGTATTTCAGCATGGCTTTTTAAGGATAGGCAGGATTTTTAATCCATGTTATTGAAGCATAGTTTACATATAATAAAATGTGCCCATTTTACGTCTGCAGTTCAAAGAGTTTGACAAATATTTGTACCCATGACAACCTCAGTCAATATATAGAACACTTCCATCATCCCAAAATATCCTGTCATGCCCAAATGCAGTCAATACTTACTCTACTCCCAGCGCCAGTCAACTCCTGCTTTTCTTTCAGTCACTGCAGATTAATTTTTTTCTGGTCTGTAATTCCATATAAATGAGATCATAGATATGCGTTCTTATGTGCAGCATATTTTTTTTTCTATTCATGCATGTGGTTGCATATTTAAGCAGTTGTTTCTTTTAATGGTGAGTAGTATTCCATTGTATACCACAATTTGTTTATCCATTCGCCTGTTGATGGACATTTGGGTTGTTTCCAGTTTGTAGCTACTGTGAATAAAGCAGCTTATAAATATTCATGATCAAGTCTTTCTGTGGACACATATTTTTACTTTTCTTGGCTATACACCTAACAGAGGAATTTCTGTGTCATATGGTAAGTGTAACTTCATAAGAAACTGACACATTATTTCACAAAGTGGTTGTAAATTTTTACATCCCAATCAGCAATATAGGAGAATTCCAGTTGCTCTACATCTTCATCAGCAGTTGATATGTCAGGTTTTAAACTTTAGCCACTATAGAGGGTGTGTAGTGATATCTCATTATGGTGGTCAAGTGCTTTTTCTGCATGAGACACAATCTTGTAGTTTTTCTGTGGTTTATTTTATTGTAATGTCTTTTTGGAATCAGTTTAATGTTGGCCTCAAACAGTGGGTTGGGAAGCATATCCCCTTCTCTATTTCCTGAAATTGTTTGCATAAGTTTAGTAATATTTATTTCTTAATTGTTTGATGGAACTCAGAATGAAGCCACCTGGACTTGGAGTTTTCTTTGTGGGAATGTTTCTAATAAAAAATTTAATTCCTTTAATAGATTGGAGAGTATTCAGCTTTTGTATTTAAGGAAATTTCGGAAATGTTTTTCAAGGAATTCATACATTTTATATAAATCGTCAACTTTATAGGCAGGAAGTTGTTTTTAATATTCTTCTATAAGAGTATTTGGAAATGTTTTATTTGGAAATGTTTTCAAATTTACAAAAAGAATTGCAAAAGAAATTCCAGAAAAACTCATGTCTTTTACTCAAATTTACCTCTTGCTAACATTTTACCTCATTTGCATAATTATTTGTTCTGTTGTCTATCTATCTGTCTCTCTCATAATTTTTCTCAACCTTTTGGGGGTAACTTATATACATCATGACAATTTGACACTAAATACTTCAGTGTGTGTTTTCTAAAAATAAGGATATTATTTTACATAATCATAGTCCAGTTATCAACTTCATATATTTACATTGATTCAATGTTTTTATCTAATCGATCATTCATATTCTAATTTTGTCAGTTGATCTAACATTGTCCTTTATCACAATTTTTTCTCTGTTCCCTAGAGGATTCAGTCTGGTATCATGCATTGTATTTATTGGGTTGGCCAAAAAGTTTGTTCGGGTTTTTCCATAGGATGTTACGGACTTTATGGCCAACTCAATAGTTGTCATGTATCTTTAGCTTCCATTAATCTGGATCATTTCTATAGTCATTCTTTGACTTTTATGATATTTTGGAGGAATACAGTCCCCTCCCTTTAAAAATAGTTTTTCCTTTTTTAACTTTTATATTTCTTATTCAAGCTGTTTGCTAATATCCTCGTGTGCTTGCTTAAATTTCTGTTATTATCTTCAACTTTGTGGTTCATTGCATTTTTTTTCAGAGACTCATGAGTAGAAAAATCTTCTGTTTACAAATTCTGACATTTTGCAGTAGTTTTGTGTGATTGTGGTTTTGTTTTTCTCTACTTGTATTCATTTTGTAGATAAGATTCCAAATTTGACAACACCCTCTACTGACCTTTTTGGCCTTCTCTGCTCATAAGCTGTTTTTCTTTAGTATTGATATATAGCAATTTGATTATGATATTCTTGGTGTACTTTTCTATATGTTTATTCAGCTTGGGCTTTGTTGAGAGTAATGGATCAATAGGTTTATGACCATCATCAAATTAGACAATTTTCAACCATTATATTTTCAAATATTTTTCTATTCTCCTTTCTGTGGCTAAAATTTATACTTATTTTCCCACAAGCCACTGAGTCATTGATCATTTTGTTTTTGCATGTTTTTTCTGTGTTTCAGTTTGGATATTTTCTATTACTATGACTTTAAGTTTAATGACCTTTTTTTCTTCAGTATTTAATCTGTTTTAAGTCCCAACTATGTAATTTTCAGTTCAGATACATTTTCATCTCTAGAAATTCTATTTTGTTTTTTTAACACCTTTTATTTCTTTCCACATTAAGTCTATGTGTGCATTTTAATCTTTGAGCATATTTTAATATTTAAAATAGCTGTTCTAAAGTCTTACTAATTTAAAGTTTTCTTTCCTTTCTGAGTATGTTTCTATTGAATGATTTTTTTTCACCTGATTATAGGACACATTTTCTTGCTTTTAAATATCAGTAATTTTTTATTTAATACTGGACATTTTGAATATTACATAATTCTTGCCGGATTCTGTTGTATTCTTTTAAATAGTATTGGGATTTGTTCTATCAGGCAGTGTAATTTCTTGTGGATTAGGTGATTCTTCTGAGGTATGTTTTTAAATTTCTGTTAAGGCAGAAGTACAGTAGCCTTTACTCTTCACACGAGTAAAGTATGAACCTCCTAGTGTTCTAATGAATGTCCTATGTATTTGACGCAGTCTTTCCTCTCTGGCTGGTAGGAACCCAAAGGATTTACAACTTGTGTGAAGCTCTGAGAATTGTTTGGCTTATAGTTCCTCATTATTTGCTCTTTCCTGGGCATGACCTGGGGAGTTTACTTATGTATGCACAGATCAGCCAAAGACCTTCGGGACCCATGCTGATTTCTGGAGAACTTTCCCTATGTAGTTCCCTCTTCTTGGTACTCTACCCTACAAAGGCTAGCCACATTCGTATTTCTGAACTCCACTCTCTGTCTCCTTAATTCTCTGACTGCCAGGCTTTATCTAGATTTCTTCTTCTTACATTATACAGTCCAGAAATTTCTTCCTGGTAGAAATCCAGGGTAATTATAGGGTTCACTTCAGTTGTTTTCCTTCTCTTAAGAAACAAAGCCCTCTGCTGCCTTTTTTTTTTTCATTGCCTGAAGATAATAGTTTCAGACATATTATCCAGTTTATGGAGGGAGGTAATGTCCCATAGAAATTACTTTTTTATTGGCAGAAGTAGAAATGAAGTATGATTTTTTAAATAGTGGAAATGGAGTGAATGAGCAGCCCAGGAAAAAAGCAAATAATAAGCAAAGGCAGTGAGGGGCAAAATTCTGTGTTCAAACAATAATGGGCTGTCTGGGTCACTGGAGAGAACTATCTGAAGAGGAGGAAAGAATTGGAGATGTGGCCTAAAAAGCCTGATTCACTGTAGCCTACAAACATTTCTCTAGGTACTGTTTGTGAAGGGACTTTTCAGATGTAACACCAGTCTCAAATCGGTTGACCACAAAATAAGGAGATAAACCAGGTGACCTAATCACATGAGCCCTTTAAAGGCAGAAAGTTTTCTCTGAGTGGTTACAGAAGAAGAAATCAGAGAGATTAAAAAAAAAGAAAATGTGAGAGGGATTTTCCATGAGGGAGGTTCTCTGTTGCTGGTTTTATAATGGAGCTGGACCTGGGCAAAGAGCAGCTCTTAGAGTCGAGATCTGTTCCTGGCTGACACCAGCAAGTTCATGGGGACCTCAGTCCTATAACTACAAGAATGGGACTCATTCTCAGCCTGCTGACATCTTGATTTCAACCTTAGCTGGGAACCCAGCCATGTTCTGTCAAACTTCTGACCTACAGAATTATGAACTAGTAAATAAGTGTTCTTTTAAGCTTTTAAATTTGTAGTGACTTTTTTTAAACACAGCAATAGAAAACTAACACAGAGGCTAGTAAGATGTTTTATAGTGCAGTTTATCAAGATTAATTATAAAAGCCCTGATTTTAGAGATTTAATTGTATTACTTTAAGACTACTTGCTAAAGATTTTTGTGTGTTGAAAATTTGCTCACAAGGAGATGGAACAATCTTCAACCCACCCATTGGACTATTAGGTGTGTATATCAATATACCTAGGGTAAAGGGAGTAATTTTCTAGGATTGGACCAGGAGAGATGCCTACTTGGTCTTGTCCCTTTAGATCAACATACCCCACTTCTGCAACATACACTTGTCGCCTAAAGGTTTGCCACAACTGGTGTTTATGACATTCAACTAGAACCAAACTTGCCCACTCCCTACCTTGAGGATGCTTGTTCAGTTTGCAATCTGGATGCACGTGAATTCTTGGTTCTTTTACCCATTTTGATCCTTATCTTCTAACTCCTAAGACTTGGTATCTGAATGTGTTTTTCCTTGTAAATATATCTTGGATTTTCTTTATAGACCTGGACCTGGTCACTCATCCACTTCCTGGATTCATCATTACATATAATTTGAAATATTGAATATAGTACGATCCTTACAACATACATGCCTAGTACCCATTCAGGCCAGCCTGGTCTCTCTGGTAATGGTGTGACTCATACATTCTATATAAAATCCTGAATTCTGGGCGTCCTTCTTTTCCATCCAGGAAATTGAGATGAAATTACCAGTAGGCATTTGTGGAAGAGATCACAGACCTCTGTATACAGGTGATCATGTGGGATATCCAATGAAAACATGAGAAGAAAGTTAGTCTATACAATAAATATGGCAACAACTTTTATTTACATCTTTACATCTGTTGCTATTGCTGTACATGGAAACTATTGCAACCCATCTAGAAAACTGGGTACTCATTGCTGAATATGGCCACTTGCTAACCTTCATGCTGTTGCTGGAATGTCCTCCCCTGTCTTCTGTAACTGGAGAAATACTACTGACCCTTCACTATTTCTCTACTAAGCTGTAGATCCATTGGAGCTGGTTGTGATTGGGTCTTGGTCATATATGAATCCTTGACCAAAGAGCTCTCCTCCTCTAGCTTTGAGAAAGACAAACATGGGGAATTTAGTAAAGGAAGAAGCACTTTCCTCTTCCCAGCAGACTAGAGAATGAAGTCAAATCTGCTAATCGATATTATTACAGATGTTCTGCCAGACCCCCTCACAGTGCCTTGAATTTTGGTAGTGCAGAGGAAGGTCGAAAATTTCTATATAGGTGGGATCATTGAGACAAAGTGAGATGGGGTGGGAGAGTGCTAAGGAGACTTGGCTTGGAGCTGGATTTGTGTAGAAAGCATGCTTAACACTTAGATCAAGTAATTTTTAGACTAGGTTTGGGAGTTACTGATGGATATCATAAAATAGAAGAGGTATAAAGCTTTTTTGCCAGCCCTGAGATACTCTTTGTGTCTACTACTGAAATGATTTTAATAGAGTTGAAAAGAGAGAGTTTGATTAATCTCATCCCATGCAGCCAAATGTGCTTGCCTAGGCAGTTCCTATAAGTTACAGGAATCAATAAAAAATATCCCTTGTGCAAAAATTAGACTTGAAGTCTTAAGTGATCTTATGTGATTCAAAACATAGGGAGGACGAAAATGCAGTAGTATTCATACCTCATATAATTGCCCATAGCTCTTATCCCAGAAATGAGATATACAAAAATCTATTTCCCATTTGAAATCAAGGGAAGTCTCAGAGTCAAGGAAAACCAAGTACACTAATTTTTCTTTTCTTTTTATGAACTTAAGTAATGGAGGGAGGATTGTGCATACTTAAGAGAAGGCAAAGTTGGTTTCTGAATGCAGACTTTTCTATTTGACTTATTCCTGGGTGAAACCCCTCTGGGGAATAGGCACTATGCATTATATAGTATATTTTGCCTGATATCATAACTCAAAAGTCAGTGAGCACATAAAATTAAAATTAAAATGTCTCTCTCTTAAAGCATAGCCCAAAACTGTGCATTAACAGTACATAAGAGGAATTACAATCTAAAAGAAGTTTATATTATTTTTCTTTTATCTAAAAGTTCTTAAGAAAATGAAGACAAGATGTTTTACTAGGTGTTTGGGGATCTTGAACCACATTCATGCATTGAATGTGAGAACTTCAGAAATATCATTCACCAAACCAAAATTCATAATTTGATAGTGGATGAACGGATAAAAAAGATGTGAGATATACACACACACACACAATGGAATATTATTCAGCCATAAGAAAGAAGGAAATCCTGTCACTTGTGAAAACAAGGGTGGAACTCGAGGGCATTATGCTGAGTGAAATGACAGAGAAAGACAAATATATATAATATCGATATCACTTATATGGGGAATCTAAAGAAGCTGAACTCAGAAACAGAAACTAGATTTATGGTACCTGGGGCTGAGCAGTGGGTGAAAAGGGGAGATGTTGGTCAAAGAATACAAACTTCCAGTTATAAGATGAATAAGTTCTGGGGAATAATACTGAATTATATAATACTTGAAAGTTTCTAAGAAAGTAGACCTTAGATGTTCTTACCACAAAAGAGTATTGGCAATTATGTGACATGGTGGAGGTGTTAGCTAACTTTATGATGGTAATCATTTTGCAATATGTAAGTGTATCAAATTAACGTGTTGTACCTCTTAAACTTACACAATGTTATATGTCAATTATATCTCAATAAAGCTGGAAGAAACAGACCAGGGTTGCTTGGAAGTAGGAATGCTAAGGCTTGAACTATCCGTGCAGGTGTGCTCTGGGTATTTCCAGAAGAGATTAGTTTATTAATAACCTATATTTTTTCTTTTCATCACTGATTCAGGTAATATCCTTTGTCATATAGGGGGATGGGGTATTAGATTTAACTTTTAATGGGCATCTCCATATATTGTAATATTGTTGCTGATGTAACAAGGTAGAGAAATTCACATTATGCTTGTGGATAAGTATTTTCCTAGTCCTTTGGCTTTGCTTTCAGTTGTTTTGTTCAATTTTGTCTTTTAGAAAGGAGTGAAGATTTTCCTTTAACTGCTGGACCCTGGAATTTGGTCATATTGTTTCAAGTATTCGGCTTTATAAAAAAAACTCCTAAGGAGGATAAAGTAGTCTATTTTGTAAGGGTCTGTTTGTGAATTGTTTTCAGTGTTTCATCTAATACTATTCTAGGTTTATAAAAGCCAAAGGGGTCTGTGGGATCTTCCCAGACCGGGGCACGAACCCATGTCCCCTGCACCGGCAGGCGGACTCTCAATCACTGTGCCACCAGGGAAGCCCCCAAAGGGGTCTTTTGTGTCTGAGGGCCTAACAAGAGCAGAGACAGGGAACTGGATAGATAAGGTGATAGAGGCAAGATATAGACAGACAGACAGACAAGAAATGGGCCTGGCATTCAGATCCCTGGGCCCTTTGCCTGAGTGTGGCCCTTTCACTGACCCAAAGTCTGAAAGTTCCAGGGCCTGCAGACCTGGAGAGGTCCTACCCTGAGTGCCTGGGAAGTGCCCAGGACCAGAAGATGGACCTCAGACATGGCTGGGGAAACTTGCACAGGGAGCCTATGATGGGTCAGTGAGACTTAATTTGGCTGGTACCTTAACTAAGCACTGGGATCTTAAACATCAACTCTTGCAGTGGGTGGGAACATTTTCTGTGCTTGGAAATGCTGGCCACTCTCTTTCTCTGGAGTGGGATCCTTAAAATGTAGTTAGATGACTGAGGAACTAAATTTTAGTTCCTCAATTAAACTTTATTTAATTTGAATTACTTTTATTTTAATGGGCATGCCTAGCTAGTGGCTACCATATTGGATACAGAACTTTCCCATCATCACAGAAAGTTTAATAGGACAGCACTGCTCTAGTCTTTTACCCAGACAAGCCTAAGCCTAACTTGCAAGTGTTCTAGCAGGTTCCTCAACACTAAACTCCAAGGGGACTCTTAGGAGTCAGGATCTGGGGTACCTGTACCTCAGAAACAGACTGGGACATGTTTAGCCCCCTAGCCTAGGCCAGAGAGGAGTGGAAACTACAATAATATGCATATTCAACCCCTTGAGAAATGAAAAGCTTAATTTATAAGGTCATTGAGGAATAGGTTATCACAAAGTTGAAATTGAGGATAGAAGATGGTTAAAAAGAAAACTTTAAAGATGTTGCCATTAGAAGGAAGCATCTGACATTAATTTAGAGAAACTCTAGTTGAGACAACTTTTTCTGAATGAGAAAAATTTTTCATCTTGGACCTATTCTGAAAGTTGCTTTTTCCTCATCAAAACCTGGAAAGGCTAAATTCCTAGGGAAATTGCTTAAGTTCTGTGCAGTAAAAACTAAAATTGTGATAACTATAAAACAGCAGTAGATGAAGCTCAGTATTTATGTACTGAATTTGAGCAATTTCAGAGATCATCATTCCTTGATGGTGGTTCAAATGCTCTAATGTAAGGAAGCAACATTTCCACTGCAGACCAGTGTGGGATAAAGCATGAGCTTCTGTTTCTTTGATTTCATCTCTGTTGACCTCTTCCTCCACCGCCCTTAAGCCACCCTCTCCCAGGGTCACAACCCAAGTCTTGCCATCACCAGAAACTATCAATTTCAGACACTTAACTTCCAGCCCAACATTTCTTATATTCTATGTTCTTCCAAATTTTCTTCTGTGGGTATACTAACATTTGTAAATTATTTATTTACTTTTATAGAAATTAAATCATACTGTGTAATACTGTTCTTCCACTCTTTCTTTTCATCTAGCAATATATTATCAACAATTGTTCTATACCAGATTCTTCTAACTTTTGGAATATATTACTAGTTCCTTCATTTTAAACTTTTTACTTTATACATATATACATATACACATATATGTGTGTATATATATATATAGACACACACATATATATATACAAAGCCTTAGCCATATCTTGCAAATTGTTATATGATATATTTTCATTATCATTCAGTTTAATACAATCTCCAATTTCCATTGAGATTTCTTCTTTGATTCATGTTATTTAAAAGTATATTGATTGTATGCTTGAAGCCAAGGATCACTAGTTTCTTTAATGAGAAATGATATTTAGAGACCATAACATGGACTCTAGTGGTGCTTATTCCTTTTTGGTTGGTCAGTGTTTCTGGGCCTCTTCAATGAACAGAATTAAGAAATATGTACTAACTTTTAAAATATATGATACATTCAAATGTAAAATTAAAATTCAGAAAAGCAAATAGTATATTGATTAATTTACAAACACTTGGAATATGGGGATTTTATAGTCATCTTTTCATTATTGATTTCTAGCTTTAGGTACTACAATAGAAAACAAACAACATGGTTTAAATATTTTTGAGTTTGCTGATATTTACTTTATGGTCAATTTTGGTAAATATCTCTGTGTGTTTGAGAATTTGTATTCTGAAGTGATTGGCCCAGTACACTGTGTATGTCAATTAGATAAAGTCAATTAGATAAAACTAATTGTTTTATTCGAACATGTTTGAATTTTCTATAGCCTCTGATTTTTTTTTAAATGCTTGTTTGCCCTATTAGTTGTTGAGATAAAACATTGAATCTTGCATAATGATTGGGAATCTTATATAATTCTTCAGTCTGTCAATATTTCAAAATTTTGTATCTATTTTGGGTTATTATTACTAGCTGTAAAGAGGTTTAAATTGTTTTATCTTCCTGGTGAATTTACACTTTCATTGTCTTAAAAAGTCCTCAATTTGCAGTATTGCTTCTTGCCCTAAAGTATACTGTCGTTTATTATGTATTTTGGTTTTCCATCATATGGACCTGAATATTTTTTTAAGTGCCAGGCAGGCATTATTTTGTCACAATTTATAGAAATAATTTGAGAATAGAGTGACGTTTTTCTTTCAGGGGATTTAGTTTGCATCATAGTCTACTAGGGGCATAGCAATTGCAGATTTGAACAAAAACCTACTGAATTCTGAATCACTGTTACTCCTACTTTGTAGCTTTTTGATGTTTGAGCCCAGAGGGAGGGATAGTGATTAGGGTACTCCTTACTGGTAGTCCCAGGACTCTGATTTTGTCTTCCTGTCCTCTTTCAGTTGCCTCTTCTGGGAGCAGGAGATGCTGCTAAGGGAAAATGTCCTCAAATCCTTTGCTCAACTCTTTGGCTTGCGTTCTTCTGGACCTTGGCCCCATAATTAGCTGGAACCTTGTTATGTTTATAATAACTCAAGCAGATAAATATGTGTATCTGTGTGAGTGTATTCCAGTTTTTCTAGTTGTTTTTAGTGAGAGAGTTTATCAGAATTGTTTTGGCATTTCCTCTCCTTCACTCTTCAACTGATTCAATCTGGTTTCCTTATCTACCATTTAGCTGCCTTGTTAACATCATATTGGCCACCATGTTTCCATATTGATTAATATTTTCTTGAGTCTCATCTTACTTGAATCTTCAGTAGCATTTGGCACCACTGATTATTCGTTCTACCTTGAAACCTTCTTCTCTCTTGAGTTCTATAACCCCACACTCCTTTTTTCTCTTACCTCTCAGACATCTCTATCTCAGTTTTCACTGATGGCTTTTTTTACTTTACCTCGAAATGTTAGAGTTTTGCATAACTCTTTTCTCCTTTTCTTTTTCCGCATTCTCAACTAAAGTGGTTTTATCCATTCCTGTAGTTTTAAACAACAGATGAAAAAAAGAAAAAAAACCTGAGATTTATTGGTAATACCTGCTTCTTTCTCACCTCTCATCAAGTCTTTCATTACCCCCTATAGTTCCAACCTCCAAAATGTTTATTCTCCCCATTTCTCTTGGCACCACAAAACTCAAAGCTGTATTGATTTCTCACTTGAACTAAAGCCAAACATTTCTAACTGACCTCTTTGTTTTTCCTTGTTTCTTCCCCTTCAATTCATTCTCCACATAACAGTCAATTTGCTTTTTAAATATGTGAATTGGATTTTGTCATTCATGTGTTTAAAAATCCCTCTTGACTTCTCATTACAGTGAAAATAAAATAAAAGCCCCCCTTTTTTCTGATGTCTGTGTCTCTCAGGTATAGTGTTCAGCTTCTAAAATAGATATCCAACTAAGGTATTTAAACAAATCAAAGGTTTATTCTTTCATGTAGAAGAACTATGAAAAACATTCATCTAGTGTTGGTTTGGTGGTTCCACAAAGTCATGAGGTACCCTGGGTCATTTGATGGTGTTAGTCTGCCATTCTTAGCCTTGGCTTCCATCTTCAATGTGGCCCCATGATCATAACATAACAGAACTTACAGCTATTTATTTTTCAAATGGGAAGAAACAAAAAGAAAAGATGCAAAAGCGCCCCCTCCAGTTCTTTATCCCCTCTTTGAAGGAACTTTTCTGGAGGTTCTCAGCCAAGTTCTGCTATGTCTCCTTGGGCAGAACCTAATCACATGTCTATATCTATAGTCAGAGGAGGCTAAGAAAGATGATATTTTATCTGAGTATATTTCCAACCTCCAAAAAAAAACCCAAAAAACAAAAAAACAACCTAGCTTGTCCTATAAGGGAAGAGACTACTACCAGTCTCTACCACAAGTCCTAAATGATTTTAACCCTGGCTCATTCTCCAACCCTATGATACAACCTCTTTCTCTGCTTTTCACATCTCGGCTGCATGATCTTTTGTGACCATTGTCTAAATTATGATTTTCCTGTTAATCTCCACCATAGAAATCATTGTGCCTTATAGTCTTTCATTAAAAGCTTTTGCTTTTAATGATCTGGCTGAACAGCTCACCATCCAGTAAACTGTATATTGTTCTTATCTCATGATATTAATTTATTCATTCTCAAATCATTATACTTATGAATTACCAAGTTAAATAACTATTCTATATGTGATTCAAACAGCTATATGGAACAATTGGATACCCAGTGATAATCTCAGCCAAATTTCCAGTACCTACAATTAAAAGATGAGCAACATAACTATGTGTTATATCTGTAAGCACCAAGTGTTTTCTAGAAAACAAAAAAGTACTTTTTTGTTTCATTTTCAGTACTTATGGCTCATATCATTGCTATTTGCAATTCAGAATGGTTATCTGGCCTGTTCAGGGTCATAGATTTAGTGGCAAAGTTAAATTAGACCTGAGGTCTGGACACTCAGACTGACATTGAAAACAACAATAACAACGAAAACCTTAGATTAGCTCAGAGAAAACAAAATCCAAATTAATGTTCAATTCCTTCGATCTTTCTTGTGGATCTTCTCATTCCTACATTTTTGCAATCTGAACCCAGAGACAGTAGGGGGAAGAGGCCCAGAAAGCAGGCACACATATCAAGAATTCCAGCGCTTATGTCGTCCCCTTAGAGTCAGGCATTTCCCAGAGTGTGACGGGAAGAGCTATATATTTCCTAGGTCGGGCCGGTGGTCTTTGTATCTTTAGGAAGAGTGTAAATGTGGGGTTGGCACAATCACCTCTGGGCCCTCAGAGTATTGTGGTGGGTCCCCATGACCTTCGCAATTTTTTTTTTTTTTTTATTTTGCGGTACGCGGGCCTCTCACTCTTGTGGCCTCTCCCGTTGCGGAGCACAGGCTCCGGACGCGCAGGCTCAGCGGCCATGGCTCACGGGCCCAGCCGCCCCGCGGCACGTGGGATCCTCCCGGACCAGGGCACGAACCCGTGTCCCCTGCATCAGGCAGGCGGACTCTCAACCACTGCACCACCAGGGAAGCCCTGCCCTTCGCATTTTGTCAAAGGGCATCAACAGCCTCCTCTCCTCTGCAGAGGGGTACGGGATGATGGTGATGGGGGAACCAATTACGGCAGCTTCTCACTGCGGTGTTCAGAGTGGCTGGGTTGTCATTCATTACTACCTAATGTTTAGCTGCAGTATGCAAGCCACCAAGGCTGGGAGGAATCACGGCTGAGAAGGGAACGCCTGACAGGGGCAATAAAGCACCTTCTTCTTCAAGAGGTACCACTGCAGGGTCGTAGAATTTGCATGCTGCTCCAGTGTCACCTGGAACTCAGGTTATTAATTATTATCCAAATCACCCCCCTTGTTACCTCCAAGCTCTCATTATGGCTGCAAACACAGGTATGTTCAACTCCCATCATGCCACCACTTTGTTCTATAACTACTGAGAGCAGAAGCCCATCAGAGGAACTTTAAACAAAATAAAAGCTCTGCCGAGGACTGCTTTCTCTTGGTTTGGCTTAAAGAGGATGGCGGTAATGTAAAATACCTTCACACTGAAGTTCAGTATTCATACTTATCAAGTGGACTTAGATTTTGAGATTATCTTCTGTCCTTTTGTCACAATGCATTTGCTTTGTAAAGGGCAGCATCAGCGCGGGATGCTCTTCACCGCGCTCAGAATCAGGTCCTGCCATAAACAGAAAGTTAGGAGCATCTCCGAAGCAAGAGGTTAACCTGATCATTGTTGTTTATTGAGGCCCATGTAGTGCCTTTCACAAGCCTCAGAAGCTTTATGGAATTCAGACTGACCCCATAACTCTGCCTGCTGGTGAAACGTGGCCACCTTTGCTGCAGGGCTCATCTCTTCTGTAAAATCACCAGCAATTGAACAATAAATGGTTTGCTTTAGAAGAGTAGGCTGTCTCCTTGCCCGCACGACCTCTCTTGCTCCCCCTGGGATCTAACAGTCTCCACCGTGTTGGCCTGGCCTATTCCCCACTCCAGAGGATGTGCCAAGAAATCCACACTACCTGCACATTTTTGGAAAGCTGATGTCTTTTACTTGCAAATTGATACCTCTATATAATCTGTATTTATATCCGTAAAAATTCATTCTCAAATATGTGACTAGTGGGTACTGACTTTTATACTAAACCAAAGCAACTGTGATAATGTGGCTATAGCATTTAGTACAGTGCTAAGCAGCTTCATAAATATTGCTATCGTTATTTAAATCAGTTTTAATAATAAGTATACCCAGTTGCTGACAAAATTTCTCCAATAAAGGCCGTTACCATGGGAAACTGTGTTTCTATATATCTCTTCATTATTATTCCCATTGTCCCAAACTAGGATTTCCAGACTGGATGTCTCTCCCAGTTTTGTCACTTTCTCTTTCTCCATGTAGTGTGTGTGTGTGTGTGTGTGTGTGTGTGTGTGTGTGTGTGTGTGTGTATACAAATATATTCAATAAAAGAAAATTTCAGCTCAGTAAATATTTATATAGTTTGCTCTGCATTCTGTTACTATGCCAGCTCAGCCTGGACTCCTCAGCAATAAAGGCAGCAAAGTGGTGAACAGTATATGCCATTTTACTGGACCTTGAGTAGGAAGGATTATCCCAACAGAGTCACCATTTATGAGTATTCGGATTTTATAAAAGTATACTTTATCCATGCAATATATTTGCCTCCTGCACACTCAGAATTGACTCCTGTATACGTTGAAACATGGAGGCAGCAAATTGAGGGCCAGAATGTTTTAACAGAGATATGATCTTTTTCACTGGTTCTAAAATATACACCTGGAGATTGGAAAAAAGCAAGGGCTTTCAAGTGCCTTAGCTTTGCCCACTGAAAGAGTGAAAATAGGAATATTATTTCCTGAGCTCCATGGCCCGCTCATCAGGCATAAGAACCCTCACAACAATTCTTTCAAGGCAGATGCTATTCACTTATTGCAGCTGAGGGATATGAAATGGAAAATGGCCAAACGATGTTTCCAAATTGACAGAGTAAGTGGCAGAGTGTAGCTTTAGCCCTAGATTTAACCAACAAAGGCTAGGTTCTAGTCACGATACCACATTTCCCCGGTGCGTGTCGGGCTTCAAAATACTCACACTGCAATTGCTCAAACATCTTTATAAACGCCTCTCTGGGAATATCCTTAACAGCTATTTCCCCAGGTACAGAAAACATCAGTATCATTGCAACATTGTCACATCTGGTTTTTGACCCAGAAACACATTACTCACCTTAATTGTCAGACTTAGTTCCAAACACCTTTTGCCTGTTTTCAGAAATTAAAATCACCATGAAGGCATGGGAGTTTGCTCCACTGAAGATATTTAGTTTCTAAATAAACAACTCCAAAGAGGGAACACAACAGATGCTTTAAAAAACGGCAGTATCTGTGGAATCAATATACAACTCATTTGTGTGGCTTGAAACATCCTCTTATACCCTGCATTGCTCTTATTCTTGGTCATCAATCCATGCCATCTCATCTTGTCCCAATTTCCCTTTTCAGATGCAGGGCTCTGGTACCCACAAAAATCAAAATGGGAGACCAGGGTGGCTGTGTGGTTTGGGGTCTCCCACAACAGGGTCTGGGGGCAAAAATAGAGGGCTTTGAAATAAAAGGATTTCCTTCTCTTCACCTTACACCCTACTATACCCATCGTATTTCACAGTGGTGAGGTGGCCCAGGGATTGTGTCATCTCAAAGGCTGAATCCAGTTTATTGACTAAAATAGCCTAGTGTCAGCTCTGTTTGGGGAATAAAGAGAGGATTTGCTCAAACCATGGAGTGTAGAAGTGAGAAGCATCTTGAAAAGCTCAGAAAAACTGTTCTCAGTGGTGACAAATGACAACAGGATTAAGTAAACTCCCCTTGGAATCCTCAGGACTTGCAAAACGCACAGGGCTTCCAGAGGTCAGCTGGAACAGGGACTTGGATGATGACCTTTAGGATATTACAGGTGTAATGTGACTAGGCAGACAAGAGAACTTGAAGACAACTGAGTTTTGTAGAAAAATAGAGAACAAATTCTATGATGTTGGTTTAAAAATGTTAAAAATTAGCATTTCTTGTTCACACATGTTACAGTTAGACTGGGTCCATTAATTTTTACCTATAGGAGACAATGTATGTAAGAGATCTCACCACACTGATTGACGTCTAGTAAGCGTTTATATCTGTCAAGTTTTATTGAAATGTGTGATCTTTGCAGAATCACGGTAAATCAGAGAGATGCCAGAAGTTTAAATGGGCAAATGCTATTTTGATTCCCAAACAGAAAGAGAGGATGAATTTCATAAATCCTGACAAGGCTGGCACTGTTCCTTAACAAGATGCTACAATTTGTAGACATTTAGAAGTGGTAGTAGTAACAACTAAGGGCTCGGTCTCTCTTGGGTTCACAAAGAACCTGCTGGTCCAGACCAGCCCCATTCATTTCTTTAACAGTATGATTAGATGACAACGTTAGGGAAATGGGGTTAACCTAGTCTAGTTGGATTTCAGCAGGGTGGGTGTTATGGACTGAATGTTTGTGTCTCCCCAATCATATGTTGAAATCCTAACCCCCCCAGTGTGATGGTATTTAGAAGTGGGGCCTCTGGGAGGTGATGAGATCATGAGGGTGGAGCCCTCATGAATGGGATAAGTGCCCTCATGAATGGGATAAGTACCCTCTTAAATGAGACTCCAGAAAGCTCCCTCCTCACTTCCACCAGGTGAGGATACAGCCAGAAGATGTCTATGAACCAGGAAGCTGCCCCTCACCAGACAATGAATCTCCCAGCTTCTTGATCTTGGACTGCCCAGCTTCCGCGACTGTGAGAAATTATTTTGTGTGTGTGTGTGTGTGTGGTACGCAGGCCTCTCATTGTTGTGGCCTCTCCCGTTATGGAGCACAGGCTCTGGACACGCAGGCTCAGCAGCCATGGCTCACGGGCCCAGCTGCTCCGTGGCATGTGGGATCTTCCCGGACCGGGGCACGAACCCATGTCCCCTGCATCGGCAGGCAGACTCTCAACCACTGTGCCACCAGGGAAGCCCCAATTTTTGTTTTTTATAAGCCACTCATTCTATAGTATTCTATTATAGCAGCCCAAATGGACTAAGATAGCATGTAATAAAAACTCTTTCATCATACTCTGTGGACAAGGAGAAATAAGAACTTGTCCAGTGTATCCTTATACCATATTTTGAAGCTTCCATTCAGTTTTCATTAATCTTCCTGTCTGTTAATACATGGTTTTAACTAATTAATTTTAATTCTCGAGACTTTAACATATACTTTAATCACAGAGGACAGATTTTGCGGTTGGATAGGGGTGTGTCTTTTTGGGGGGCGCGTATTGAGCTTGAGTTGAGAAACTCACTGAGTGAGAAACTTCATGAATGACCATGTCCAAAAGATGATATTAATGAATTATCACAATATCAAAGGAATTGTGAGTGACACCCAGTAACACTGTCCTGATCAAAATTTTTATCAACAATGTGAAGAAAGCTAGTTTCAAGAAATTATTTCTTCAGATTTTTCCAACAGTGCTCTATTGTCATGATATTGTTCATCTATATTACTCATGTACTGTATCTGGCTCCTTTTTTTCTCCTCTGTTTTTCCTTTTCACATTCTGGGAGGGATAGCAAATGTAATTGTGACAGAGTCTGCATCCAAAAAGATGATTTGCTATCGAAGTTTTAGCCCTGCTGTACACATAAGTGATGATTTTCACATACAGGAAACCCCCTGGGGGCATATTCAGATCCTCATGAGCCCCCAAATGATGTTCTAGAGAAATAAAACACCTGATAATTTATAATTTCAAAAACTACGATGCATTGACAAGGCTCAACTAAAATACATGAGAATCCACAGAAGACATGCTATTTGACCCCACTTTAAACTGATATATTCCTTATCTATTTGTTCAATGTATATTTAGCATGGAATTCTATCCTGGAGAATACAGTCAGAAGGCCACTTCTAACATTCTCATGCTTTCTTCTTTTCCCCTAATCTGTTCAAACTAGCTATCCTGTTTGCAAGATGAGTTCCTTCATTTACCCGGAGTTACCGTCCTGAGAAAGCAGTTTAGCAATCATCTGCTGTTACTACCTGTGACCCCTCTACTCCCTAATTGGCACCTTGAAGTCATCTTATTAGCCACATAAACAATTTCCCTCAAAAGCAGTTTTGCTAGGTACCTTCCCAGTGATGTTTTAGGGTCCTCGTAGACTAGGATCTTGAGAAACTGCAGGCTGGTAATCCAGCTCTGTATGTTAGCGAGAGTCCCTCATTACCAAGTGACCATGTAATTTATCATCCAGTGTGAGACACTTTTGAGAACAGGAGGAGTTATCAGTAGAATTGCTGGGATGCTGGGACAGCACTGGTCCCATGGGATTGTCCTAGGCCAATCAGGATGCGAGGTCACCTTACTCAAAGACTCAACTGCTGCAGAGATAAAGAAAGACAACAGTCTAGGGTGAACCCCTGCTCTTCTTAGTTGAAATCCATTTTCAAAGAAACCCAGGGTATTTCATTTCTACACCTAGTTCCTGAAAAACATTCACTTTTGCCCAGCTCTTGGGAGAAGTGCATCTCACTCTGGAGACAGCTACCTCTTTTTACTCTGCCCTAAGGCTGTGACTGAACATGGTTTCTTGTCTTGGGTCATTCCCAGGGGAGAATCATGTACCAGTCCCTGTGTGTCTTGACCTCCATGAGACACAAGTCAAGCCCCCAAGTGATTCTCTCATAGGTCTTTCATTTGACTTGAGGTGAGCCCTTTTGTGTCAGCTGGAGGTGTGTGTTCAGCTAAAGCATGGAGGACCAGTTCATGGCTCTTCCAGCTCTGCACAGAATGCCCCTAATCTTATCTGGCCCTGAAAATGTACTTGACACCTACCATTTCACTCTTGGCCTTAGGGGGCTGCAGCTGAAGAAAACGTCCTTCGTTAACATCCTTGTATGCTTTTCTATGTATGTATGCTTTTCTATGTATGTATGCTTTTCTATGTATGTATGCTTTTCTAGAGTGCATACAAAGATTCTTCTTATAAATTAGACCTTGAAATTTTCTTTTACAAATGTCTTCAGTGACATTTTTTGACTACATCAAACCTTATACTTTTGGCAGACACTGCTAATTACCTATCTGATATCCAGTTTCTCCTTCTTTGATGACAAAACTCTGCCTTTATTTGGGTTGTAGGAAGCCTGATTAAAAAAGATTCATCTTCTTCAGATTTCCTTGAAATTGGAGATTAACACAAGACCCCGTTCTGTTCAGTGAGATGTTAAGTGGCAGTTGCTAGATGAGGTTTCTGGGAAAGCTTTTAAAAAGGACAGAGTCATTCACACATCTTTTTGCTCTTTTTCTCTTCTTTTGGTCTCAATTGCAGTCATGATGCTTGGAAGTGCTTCTGCCATCTTGTGACCTTACAGGTGAGACCACACAGTAAGGATGGCAGAGCTTGAAGAATAGGAGGGTCCAGGGGTCCTTGAACCACTGTCCAGCCCTAGACTGCCTACACCTGCACTTCTTGTTCCACGCAGCAACTACAGCATTTCTTTGTGCAAGTCACTCTCTGAGGGATTTTCTGTTACTTGCAGCTGAATGTATCATATCACTGACTAATAGAGTTCTCTGAACACCCAGTGTCTTTCTCCCTGGAATAAGTAGGAAGTAAAAACAAATATGTACATACGCCTAGATTATTTTGAGAGTAATAGGATGTCTGCTTATTTTTTTCTCCAGCTCTCCTAAGACTTACTTGGGGGAGGAAGAAGCAATACAGAGAAAGGAAAAATAAAATGCTGTTTCCCTAAGATCTCCCTGATATGTTGAGATGACAGGCCTGCCTATTTTGTAGCCTAAATCATCAGATGTAGCATAAAGTATTTCCTCCTCTTGGAGCTATGGTTAGGACTAGGTAGCAATAAGAAATGGACACATCAGGCTGAGCAGTCCCTCAGCGTATTCCATGAAGCACCCCCTATGTGCCAAAGACAGCTGGAATGGAGAAGAAGCAGGACAAAGCATCATGCTGGTGTGGCCTCCTAGGTTTGGCAGCAGTTTGGATGCCCTGGTGTGCATCACTAGCTTTTGGAATTAGTGAACTTATGGGAAGGGGTATTGGCAAAAAAACCTTGCAGTGTCCTGGCAAGAAACATAAATATGTGTGAAATGTGAAGTGACAGTTGTAAGACAATTAATTCAAAGTGGTGGAGTCTGTCAAACTAGGGAGGACAAGCTGGCTTAGAGGATCAAGCCAACATTTAAAAAATCTTTGCCCCCCAAAAAACTTGTACATAGGGTCATCCAAAGACAGATGCAAATTTGCTTTACTGAGGGTGGCAGCAAAAGGAGACAGCAGGGCTTCCCTGGTGGCACAGTGGTTGAGAGTCCGCCTGCCAATGCAGGGGACACGGGTTCGAGCCCTGGTCTGGGAAGATCCCACATACCGCGGAGCAACTGGGCTCGTGAGCCATGGCCGCTGAGCCTGCGCGTCCGGAGCCTGTGCTCCGCAACAAGAGAGGCCGCGACAGTGAGAGGCTCGCGCACCGCGATGAAGAGTGGCCCTCGCTCACCGCAACCAGAGAAAGCCTTCGCACAGAAACGAAGACCAAACACAGCCAAAAATAAATAAATAAATAAATAAATAAATAAATAAATAAATTTTAAAAAACTGGATAGGAAATGATGAGGAAAAGCAGAAGTATAATAATTATCTTTAAAAAAAAAAAGGGAGACAGCAGCAGGGTAAATTGAAGCCAAAGAATATGGGGAATATCTCTTAGCTGAGGGAACTATTTCATGAGCCCTCAAGAAACCACTCAAGAACCCCAAGATTTAATTGGGAAAGAAGTGGTGGAGGCAAAGCCAAAATAGGTGCTTTTGTTATTAGGATCATGTTCTTTTTATCCCCAACCTGAAATAGTCTGGGAATTGCTTGTTTCTGTGAATATTTTTGCACTTATGTTGAAGGGAGATAAAGTACATTCATTTCAGGCTCCATGTTTTCCTTCATCTTTGACCACACGTAGCACAGAGATCATGATCAATAAATGGTAAATTAATAAGGGGATTTCAATCAATCCTGGTAATAATAGTGATGATTAAGATGATGATAGCTATGATAACACTAATAGCTATGAATTTTGAGTGATGATTGTGTGTAAGATGTTATCTATGGATGAGACCTACAGATGAGAAAACAAGATGGTTGGGGGGATTATAAAAATTGGTAAAGCTGGTTAAAAGTGGCAGAGCCTGGGATCAAAGAAAAGCTGGTCTTACTCAGGAGCAGAGCTTCCTACCTCTTTGCTGTACTGCCTAGGTTAAGGGCTTTTATATAGTGAATTCTAGTATTTCCACAAAAATAATGGATATTTCTAAAAGAACTTAAAAAATGGTTCTCTGACAAAGCTAAGCAGCTAACTCCATTCACACCATCACAAAATAGCTGCTTTCCCAGTTTGCCCAGTTTGCCCAGCAAGCAGACCTGCAGAGTGAATGGCTTCCTACTAGGCTCTTTCCCTTGAAACATAGGGAACAAAGAAGAAGAGTGATGCTGTGGCACGTGTAGTCCGCTGATGCTGGGTCCGATGGTAAGATAGATGAGTAGGAGAATAACAAAGAGCAGTCATCGTGGGTGCAGGCCTGCCGCAGAGAACAGAAAAGGATTCCGGAAGAGTGTTCTAAAAGTCAGCTGCACCCCCTTCCTCACCACCCACCCCCAACACACATCTACAAACCTCCTTGAATTCCAGTGGAGGCTGAACTTTTTGACTTCAGGCTCTAGCTGACTTGTAGGAATATAAACATCAACAGGTTCCCCTGGGAATGAAGCTTGTACTGCAGCTTCATTGTAATTTATTAATCGCAATGATTTCAAGATGAAAATGTAAGCTTGCTGTTTGGCCACACACACATGTTACACATAAAAGGCTTCAAAATATCAGAAGAGCAATTTCCTCTGGGGGAAATGGAGCATGGAGTACGGCTTAGATACCAAAGCTGGGGCCACAGGGCCCTACGACAATCACCAAGCTACGGCTCCATTTGTATCTTTGGGTTTGTCTGTTATTCTAATGGTTAGATCTCTGTCTTGTGCTGGCCAAGTTGCCTGCCTGGCTGGTTCAACACAATGAAAACTGTCTGCAGAACTAGAGCAGGTGTCAGTGAGTACCTTCAACGCCATCATTGGCAACATCTGTCAGGAAAGACTTCTTACTTCCTCAAAAGGGGCCCTGGGGCTGCCCAGAGACTTCCCTGCACCCCTGTCTTCTAGAAGGTTCTAATGCAGATATATGAGGGAAAATGTGATCATGCATTGGGAAGTAAAACTAAACATCAAAATGAACATCAAAATGAACATTAAAGTGGTTATAAGTTTATTTACAATCTAAAAATAAGTTTGGTTTTAGGTTGGGAAGGGAAAAGGATGAACATAGAATTCATCCATATATACATCCTTCTGGTTTCAAATGTTAGTGACACATGTGCTTGGTGTCAGCTCCTAAAGTGAGACCTGGAGGGGAAACAGAGGTGAAATTCTGGGGGTTGAGCATAGGAGAAACTGAGAATTTCCTCTGTGGTCCACGAGGAAAGGGCGACAAGCCTTGCCTAGCAAGGTGATCAGGGACATGCTTGTGGGGAAGGTTGGGTTTCAGGAATGATTTACAGGATGGGTGGAAAGAGAAGCGATGGGAAGAGAGGTGGCAGAGGTGAAGAACATTGTGTAACAGAGCCAGGACGGACTCTCTGTTGATGTTGCCCCTGCCACTCTGGGGGTTTATAAAAGTTGATTAGATGCTCTGTTTCTAGTACTCAAAAAATGTAGAGAAAAACTCCCCAGGGACTAAGAAAAATCATAGTATGTGGATGCCCTGCATTTCTAGAGAAGAGAGTCCTGAAAATCTGGGCCTCTCCTTTTTTCAGGACTCCACTGAATTAGGAAAGTCTCAAAGGAAGGAGGAGCTGGATCCCAAATGTGCCTCTTGGGGTCCCCAGAGGGAATGAAGTCTCCCAGGGGATTTCTGAGCTGGGGAAGCAGACGCACTCCACTGCAGCACCATCAGCAGGACGCGCTGAGTAAATCGTCAGGCCCTCTGCTGGGGTGTGCCTGGCTCCTGCTCTGATTCTCTCCTCCTGACATATCCATGATGTTTATTAAGAGATGACAAGTCTATCAGGCCTCATGAGCAGTCTTTCATAAGGAGGAGATCTTCCCGTACATCCAGGGAGTGTCATCAATCTTGTGCCGGCTCTGAGCTCAGAGCCTCCGAGTGAACAAGGCCCCTTCTCCACCCCGCCCCCTCTTTGTAACCATCTCTCACTGGCTTCCTTTGCCTCCTCTCCCGGGCTTTGTAACACAGCAGGAGGTGGCAAAAGAAGAGATGCTATACGCATGAAGTGTTCCCGGTAAAGAGACGAAGGATAGACTAAAAGGGCCCTTTCTCCTATGTTACTGGCTTTAGGGAATATATTTCATCATTAGAAAGGGAATGGGCAGAACTGAGACAGCAGAAATGACTGCTAACACAGCTAACATTGTTTATGTTACAAACATCTCCAGTATACAAATGTGTTTCATATAATACATGTGAATATGACACCCCTCTCATAGAGACTCAGTTGTCCATCTTTCTAAAATATCAAAAATGTGGAGATTCCATTCAGTGTGTATAGGCATTGTGTTGCCTTTCCTATGTGCCTGCTTTGTTTTCTTTCCAGAAAGAAGATTTTTGTTGTAACTATCAGCATTTAATACTCAAGAAAAAACTCCATTGCTTTGCATAGGAAGCAAAACTGATACTAGTAACTAGCAATTGCAAATGGACCTCATTGAATATATGTCTTTTGAATATTATATATGTCACTATATTTGTAAGTCAAATGTGTTCCACATTTATTTTTCATTAGAAGGCCCCTAATCTGAACCACACAGCTTCAAGTCCTGAAAGACACTCTGTCAGATGGGATAATAATATCATTTTTAAATTTCATGAAATTTATTGAGGCTTACACATCATTTTTTGGCACTGGTTCAATATTTAAACATTTCAATCTAACATGTCATAAGGTTGTTTTTTATTTTGGGATGGGAGAGAGAGAGGAAATTATTTTCCTGTATCATGAATGCTTCCAAATATTTTTTTGAATCTTCTTCTTTACTATAATATGTGCTTTTCAAAGATTTTGACACTGGGCTTTGTTCAGAGACACGAGGAAGGTCATGAAAAATGGCTCTTTTATCCTTTGCACGGCACCTCTATGACTATAGCAGAATCAGATAGGAATGAAAGATTAGGCTGGTTTCATTCACACTTGAAGGCCTTTCTAAGACTTAGCTGCTGGTAAAGTGCTTTACAATGCTTAGATTCTGTGATTTGTTTCAATCTGGAGCTATAAAGTTCCAGAAATGCTGTTTTTAGAAATATAATAAGCACCCAACATTAAACAGTTGCATATGCCAGCCTAGCCAGGACCTACCTTGGTATTGCAGGTGAGGGTCCCCAAACTGTTCCATGTAACAACCGAATGTAGGCTTGTGTGTGTGCACATATGTGAATGTGTGTGTATGTGTGTTATGGAAAGCAGGTATGGTTCAGACCATTAAAAGAGTAATACAGTAGCAGCATAAATGACTTCTGATGGTGAGATAAGCTCTGCTCCGGATACCTAAACAGAATCTTGTTACAGTTAAATGTGAAATTATATTATTTTCCTATTTTGATGAGCACTACTAAAACGGGGAAAAGAGCCTGGTCTTTTATGGGAAAATTAAGTAGGGCAAAAAAGTTTCCAAACCTCCAAATGAGTTATGACAAAGATATTCATTTTTATTAAAAATTAGCTTCCAATATTGGCTTGAAAATTTTAGTTCTCTTTTTTCTAGAATACGTAGAAGCTTTTATTTGCATGGGGAAGAGTTGGGGGACCACTTCTTCACCATCATTTCAGACATGTTTTGTTTTTGTTTTTTAACAGCTTTACTGCGATATAGTTAAAATACCATGCACTTCACCCATTTGGCATGTACAATTCAATGGCTTTTTATATATTCACAGATTTGTACGACTCTCACCACGATCATGTTTAGAACATTTTATCGCTCCCAGAAAGCAAGCCTATCTCCCTCGGCTGTTTACCTTCCAGCCACCTAGGGAAGCAGGATCTATTCTCTGTTTCTATGGAATTGTCTAGTCCGAATATTTTATGTAACTGGAATCGCCTCATATGTGGCTTTGTGACTGGCTTCTTTCACTTCGTATGATATTTTCAAGGTCCAGCCGCGTTGTTACACGTGTTGGTACTTCACTCTTTTCATTGGTGGATAATATTCTGTTGTGATGATCAGTTTGATGGGCATTAGGTGTTGTTTCTACCTTTCAGCTATTATGAATAACGCTCCTATGAACATTCATGTACAAGTTTTTGTGTGGACATGTGTTCACTTCTCTTAGATATAAATCTAGGAATGAAATTGCTGGGATCATATGATATGTTTGTTGAATGTTTTGACAAACTACTAGACTATTTTCCAAAGAAGCTGCACCATTTTACATTTCCATTAACAGGGTGTGAGGGTTCCAGTTTCTCCACATCTTTGTTATTAACTGTCTTTTGGGTTACAACCGTTCTAGTGTATATAAAGTAGCATCTCATTATGGTTTTGACTTCCATTTCCCTGATGGCTGATACTGAGCATTTTTATTTTTGCCTTTTTAAATTTTTAGAGAAATATCTACTCAAATCTTTTGTCCATTTTCTGGTTGTATTATTTGCCTTTTTATTATTGAGTTGTGCGAGTCCTTTATATGTCCTAGGTATGCATCTCTTAACAGATATATGATTTTCAAAATTGTCTCCATTCTTTTCCCTTTCTTGATAGTGTCCTTTGAAGCATAGGGCTTTTAATTTTGATAAAGTCTAATTTATCCTTTTTTTTTTTGGCTTGTACTTTTGGTGTCATGACCTGCTTTATTTTTTACATGACTCTTCAGAGGAACTCCTAAACGTTTGGATTCTGGCTGCAACAGGAACATTGAGGGAGAGTGGTATTGGAGTGGATGGTATTAAAGATTGATACCAGTGAGTTTAGAAAACCCAGATTTCTGCTGCAAGCACTTTCACAGCATACCACAGTGTCACCACATATTGGTTAGGAAAATATGTTGTAAAAAGTTTGTTTTCTCAACTCTTCCAAGTATGTGTGACTCTAAGGACACACATATTGACTTTACAGTCAACTCAAAAATATTATACAGTATGCTGCCACCAGGTGGTGGTAGCAACAGCCTTGAATGCACAGTCTCATTGTTTGCACTTCAGGAAACATGGTTTATGCGAGACCTGGGCTTTCTATTCTAACCCATTGTAAGAATAACTTTTCAAGACTCTATTTAAAAAACTCGAATTTTCTAATCAAACCCAACACTGAATGTTAAAAGCATACATTTAAAAGAAGATAAAGAGAAGAACAGACAGGGAATAAACATTTACTGAGCACTTACTATATGACTTTATGTATACAATTTTATTTAATCCTCATAATACTTTTTTATATAGCTTCAGTGTCTTCAGTTTAAAGATGTTTAACTTTTTTGTCTAGGGTCATATAGCAATGACATACTAGAATTCAGGCTGCCTGGCTGTAAAGCCTGTACATTTGCTACTATGTCTGTATTTTGTGGCTTCATGTCAATAACTAAAATGTAAATTCATGTTCGACTAATATTTAGTAAGCATCCACTGTAAATATGGGTACAATTTGGATTTTTTCCATTAATCCTAATTATTATCTAACATTGCTTAAAATAAAGGTGATCTTCCCCAAGAATTGATAAGGTTCTTTTTCTCTTTCTCAAGCTCTCTCTGCCTCTCTTTCTCCTCCTTCCCTTAAAACCAAAAGGCTTCACAGGCCAGCATGTAGTTTGGGGGTTTCAGCTCAGCTCATTGTCTAAAAAAAAATGCTCCAGGAACACTTGTCTACAGCTTTCTGGTAGTTTGCAGATTTCCTGTTTCAGCTGGAGAAACACTGTTTCTTGGCTTATTGACACTAACTGGGTGGCAGCCTTGTCCATACAGATCCCCTGAGCTTCCTGAAGGAAGAAATTCTATCTGCTTGTTCTCCACTTTAGCTCCTCCAAATGCTTCTGATGCAGTAAATGAGGATTAATTTAGTCTGATTATTTTTATGTTTTTTTTAATTTTTGTGTTTTTATAATTTTTTTTTTTTTTTTTTTTGGCTGTGCCACACGGCTTGTGGAATCTTAGTGTCCTGACCAGGGATCAAACCCTTGTCTTCAGCAGTGAAAACATGGAGTCCTGACCACTGGACCTCCAGGGAATTCCCTAGGCTGATTATTTTTGAGGCCCAGAAGACTTAGGAAGCAACTTTGACCTTCCCCTGACTGTTTAAAAGAATATAGATAGAGAGCCTGTTCCCCAATAGAGCTATCACCAGAGATACCTGCAAAGAATATGGACTGGGGTGGTAAGGAACCAGGCAGGGCCTAGAGATCGGAGTCCACTCTGTGTCCCATGTCTCTGCCAGGGCCAACAAGTATTTATTTACCAAATCTTTGCTTTCCCATCTCCATGTGAATTGCTTTCCTCCTCTTTGAAGTCCCAAACAACTACCCCCAATATCCTCTTTCATCTTTAGCGGAAGACGGTGTTTAAGGTGAGGGCTTTGGCCATTTTGGTGAGTTACTCATTTTTCCTGGGTCTACCTCCTGTTTACATGTTTGTTTGTTTGTTTTTGCGGTACGCGGGCCTCTCACTGTTGTGGCCGTTGCGGAGCACAGGCTCCGGAAGCGCAGGCTCAGCGGCCATGGCTCATGCAGGGGCCCAGCCGCTCCGCGGCACGTGGGATCCTCCCAGACCGGGGCACGAACCCGTGTCCCCTGCATCGGCAGGCGGACTCTCAACCACCACGCCACCAGGGAAGCCCCCTGTTTACATGCTTTTAAACTTTTGTTTGATTTTCTCCAGTTAATCTGTCTCAGGTCAATTTAATTCTTAGACCAGCCAGAAGAACCTAGGAAAGTGGAGGAAGGTGTCTTCCTCCCTGACACTTCGTTTCTTCTCCTCCTCTCTCTCCCTCCCTCCCTTCTTCCTCTTCTTCCTCCTCTTAGCCTTCCTTCGCCTTTGAGAAAGACTTTTTTTTTTTCCCTTCTATTTTGCTCTATCCACTTAGTAATTCAGGGCTTCTTTATGTCTTGTCATAAAATTCTCCATGATTGTTCATGTTCCCTTTTCACATGAAGTTTTACTTTCCTTTAATGAAGAGGAGTATGTTCTGCCTGCTTACATGTATTTTCAGGGGGAATCACTGTTCAGGGTTTTTTGACTTTTATAGGCATTGTTTCTGTTTATTGTGGCAATTATAATTCCACTCCAATATTTATAACCTATCTCTGCAAGAGAGATCTTCAAAATTGACTTTAATTTTTTTTTTTTTTGCGGTACACGGGCCTCTCACTGTTGTGGCCTCTCCCGTTGCGGAGCACAGGCTCCGGACGCGCAGACCCAGTGGCCATGGCTCACGGGCCCAGCCGCTCCGCGGCATGTGGGATCTTCCCAGACCGGGGCACGAACCCGTGTCCCCTGCATCGGCAGGCGAACTCTCAACCTCTGCGCCACCAGGGAAGCCCCAAAGTTGACTTTTAAAACAGGTAGTATGCATACTCGGATAAGATTTGTTTTACCAAAACTATAAATGGTGTTTTGAATCTTAAGATTCCTCAAGATTTGGGGAGGATAAACACATATGTACCATAGCTGCTTGAGTGAGAGTTAAGAGAGCAGTGTTTTTCAGTTTTTCATGAAATAAGATAAGGGAGGGTAGAGTTGGAGGTGATTAGTTTCAAGGGCTAGTGTTTCTCCAGAGTCAGGGAAAGGGGGCAGGTGTGGCAATGGGTAAGCCTGTGCCTGAGTCACGGCCCTCACGTAATGCACAGGAGAATCGCCACGTGTGGAGAGACTTACATTCACAAACAGCTTTCACATCTTGAGGCAATATCTATGCATACAAATATTTTAGTTGTTCTGCCTTTAAACCATTCAGCAACTGATTACTGTTAATGGGCAATTAAAAGCTAGTCTTTTCCAACAAGCTGGCCATGGAGGGAAAAAAATCTGGTGTACTTCCTCCTGACTTTATTATCTTCCCTCTTCCCTCCCCAAGCTTAAGTTGGCAGTAAGAATGAGAAGGAAATCCAGGAGAGTCGTTACAGCTTTTGGAAGCCCAGAGCATTCATGTGGGATTGTGAGAACATGGGGCCATGAAAAACTAGCCCTGTGCTCTCTTTTCCAGATATATCTCAGAAATTTGGACCTATGCTGATGAGAAGATCTCGGTCTGCAAATAAGAGCAGGCCTGCATGCAGGGGGGAGCTCTAAGCAGGAGCAGTGACATCAGGAATGATGGGAAGGGAGACACATCAGGACCTGGTTAGCCCTTCTGTGCTCTGAGTTATTGGAAGTTTTTAACAGCCTTCCAAAATAAGGACAGTTTTCTGGGTTTCCCCAGGACAGCAAAAGCCTGCATAGGAAAGTTGAGATATACAGACAGGCAAGTGTTTAATTATGTGAGCTCAGGAGCTCCTGATAAGGTAATGAAAATCTAACCCATCTCTGTTAGGGGATTTTTACCGGCCCCTAAGGCACTCTCTCTGCTCTTGTTTAATGTACCTCTACCAAGAGTAGGGAAGATCCCTAATTATCCTTCAACACCTAATGGAAATTCCCTCTCCCCAATTCCTCTAGGCAGAATAAGTGACTCCTGCTATGTGTTCTCATAGTCCTTTTACACAACTTTACTGTACTGTTATTCATTTAAAAATATTCATTCATTCATTCATGTATGATTTGTGCCTTTTCAGTTATTCATTCATATATGATTTGTACTGCAGATGGTGGATACAGAGATTACTAGGAGACATTCCTTGGCCCTCCCAGAGCTCACAGCCTCAGGAAGCAAACATATGGGTAAGCAAATGATTAGAGCAAGGTTACTGTTGTCATTGGACAAGGTTCTGAGAGCACAGAGGGGAGGAGGAAACTTTCTGAGAAGACTGGTGTAGGCTTCAGAGGAGGCAGACTGTGAAGGGTGGGAAGAATGTTCTTAAGTGAACAGTGGCCAAGGAATGAGAGCGAGTAAAACAAGTGCAAAGTTTCCCAGGTGAGCGTGCACACGTGGTACTGGGGGAAATCTCCGCAGGCTCATCTGGGCTGGGGTGAAGTGTGGGAAGTAGGAGGGGAGGGGGCTCTGGAAGCAGACAGGACTGAATCACAAGCTTCTAACACACTTTGTAAAGGTAAGGGACCTAAGGCGGACCCTTGAGGATGATCCTGCCAGGTTCCAGGGGAGAGATGATGAGGGCCGACAAGGGAAATGGTTGCAATGAGGGAGAGGTGGGGTCCATTTAAGAGGGGTGGAATTTCAAGGACTTGACACACCAGGTTTAGTGGAAGGTCTCTCCCAGGGTTCTGTGAACCTGAGAGCAGGGTTGAGTCTAGCTGGATTCTCTGTCCCCAGTGCCCTCCTCTGCCTGGAGGGGAGTTGTCATGAAGTCCACACTTACCCAGAAAATGAGTGAACAGCAACTCATGACCTCACGGGAAAGAGCTTATCCACTCGGTTCTACATGGGTTTTGATCGAAAAGAGAGGAAGAGAAAGAGAGTGTGGTTAATAAAATACATTGATTTGTGGCCACACAGTGAGGGGTAGGAATGATCCCTGAATGGCTATGCCATTGTCTCCTCCAACTAGCAGCCTCTCCTTACCTGTCAAGACCACAGAACTGTCCAATGTGAACTTGACTTTGGAGATATTTGGCCCACTGTTTGCACCTCTCTTCTTTTTGAACTGCCCTTCCTCCTCAGAAGCTCTTCACCTCCTCTCAATACAGGGCTGCCCATCAGGGCAAACCATCCAGGCCCATCTTTCTCATATAGCACTTAAAAGTTAAATGCTTAAAAAGACATTTTCCATAAAGCCCAACAGCACGTAGAAAGTACTCAATAAATGGCAGATATTATTTTTCCCCCACCACTTGAACGAGCTCATTACTTACGACTTTCTAAGTCTCTTCTTTCCATGGGAAAAACAAATCCTTTCTTGTGTGTAAATGAGATTGCCTTCTTGAGTACCTTTGTATTATTTTTGTACCTTTGTATTTTTGAATGGGGTCTTTCTGGAAATACAGTGACCTAAACCAAGCAATGGTTCTAATGCTGAGACTTACAGCCCCTGAGGAAGAATGATAGGGAGCTGAGTGCATTTCAGAGCTGTTTGCATGGTACCTACAGAGATGGCTCCCTACCCAGCTTATGAGGCCTAGCCCCGGAAAGATCATATCGCTCTGGTTTCTGTCTCTTTGTAATGACCATCCAGAATGGCTTCAATGTGTTTTCCATGTGTGGAAGTGGTTGTAACTTTCAAAAGATGGCTTGCTGGAGGATGGGTTTGGGGAGGAGGGTGGGGTCTGGGCAGATGAGGCAACCATAGATGAACTTTGTGCACAGAACAAAGCGTAGGGAAGGGGAAGCAGAAGCCACAATAAAATACGTGTCTCTGCTCCAGCCTTGTCTGCCTTCTTGTTCAGTGCTGCCTCAGGCGGCCCGATTCTATTTGTGGGATGGACGCCATAACAACGCCTGAAAGCCAAGCACGTTTCTTTCTGTCTTGGTCCTTCTCCCTCTCCCTCCCAGGTATTTATTATCTCCTAACACACACTTTTCTAGGCCCCTGTGGACACAAAGACACTGCAGAAATAGCCTTGGCGAAGGAGCTCACTGACTGGTGAGAAGGGAGATGAGGAAATAGACAATAATAGCAATAATCATCGCAAACACTTAAATTTTACTAGGCACTGTTTGAAGCAGTTTATTTACTTCTTCAATACTTACAACACTATGATGCTATTTTCATTATCCCATTTTGAAAACGGGGGGGGACTGAGGGACAGAACAATTAAGTAACTTGCCTAAGGTCACCTATCTAGTGAATGGCCAGGCTGGGATTCAATCAGCCACTTGGCTGGACCATGCAAACACTTCCCTGACTCTTGACACAGTTGCTTTACTGGAGAGGGTCTCAGCCCTGACTGACACCTCTGGGAAAGCTTCCTAGAGGAGATGATAACTGAATCTTGAAACATGAATACAGGTTTCTCAGGCAAAGGGGGAAGAGGCTTGCAGGGTAAAAGGGGTCTTCCAGGCAGAGGTCATGTCAAAACCTGGAGATATGAGAGGGCGGGCTTGTTCAGAGGATCCCCAGTTGCTCAAGGTCACTGGAGCGAGGGGTACAAGCCATTGTTGCTGGTGCAGAAGCTGAAGAGGTAGGTAGGAGCCAGATCACAAAGGGTCTTCTAGTCCCAGCTGAGAAATGTGGACTCAATTCTGAAAGCTATGAGGAACCTCTGAAGATCTCAAAGATTACCAGACTTGAATTATAGACACCGCTTTATGTGCACTTATGTTTATGTTCATTTCTGAAAGCCACATTGTAAAGTAGGACGGCTGCAAAGAGAGAAGCTATTCTTTCCCTACCAACGCCCTCTCTGCATCCTGTGTCTACCACCCACATATGCTAAGACGGGCTTTTGCTTGTTTGGTCACATATGCAACATGTATTCAACAGGTATTTATTGAGCACCTATTATGTGTTAGGAGTGGTGCTGGGTACCAAAATTACAAATATGAATGAAGCACAGGGAAGGCAGCGTTTCCTGGGGAAATAGACATAGCAATTCATAGTTTCAAAGCAGTAGGCAAAATGCAATATAATGGATATATTCAAAGTGCAGAAGATGAACGGTAGAAGAGGCAGTAGGTCTTCGTGATTAAGAACACAGACCCTTGAGTTGTGCTGCTCTGGGTTAAGACCCCAGCTCTGCCATGTATTAGCTCTGTGACATGAGGTCAGCTCTTTCTTTTCCTGGGGTCTCAGTTTCCTCATCTCACAAAAGCAGATCATAATGTTAACAATCTCACAGAGTTGTGGTTAAATGAGTTCACCTTTTAAACTCATTGAGTACAGCACAAAAGTAGGAACCCTGAAGTGACATTGTTCCCCAGTAGATGTCACTGCTACATAGCGAGTTAGGTGAGATACTATCTGAGTTCAAGTCTACCACTTAATAATCCCTTCAGAAAAGGGCTACCTCAATGGCCTCCTCCTCAAAATACAAAATAGGGCAGAGAGTAGGATGTGAAATGTACAGGGTTGAGGGGGTGACGATCACCTTTTATAAAAAAGTTCTAAGCCTTTAGATCTACCTCACAGTGTTTAACGTTTTCTGTAGCGGCTCTCTGGGGGAAGCAATTTTTTCCCTGCTTCCTAGAAATCTTGGATGTGATTCCTTCAACTTAGGATTTGTCAGGAAGCATCTGCTCATTTCCAAGTTTTTCAAGCCATTTCTGAGAAGGAATGGAATAATGATTGGCAAGTTAAGCATTGAAACCTAACTTTAAAAGGAACTCGGAATGGGGAATGGGACATGGTGACATGGGAAGAAACTTTGTGAGGTAGCAAGAGGCAACTTCACTGGGACTGGCTTTATGGCAACTGGATTTGAGCCTAAAGCTTTATTTTCTATGGGCTAGGAAAGGTCAAAGTTCAGATATCCAGGTTTTTCCCCATGACCTGTGTATATCTCAGCTTAGGCATAGCACTGGGTGAATGAAATCTTTCTGGTTCTTAATTCTGACATGACCAGCCCTTGAGGTCAAATGGGTAGGCTGAGACAACAGGGGTCATCATATACTCATTTACTTATCAGAGTTTTACAGAAAATCTCTTTTGGGCCAGACTTTGTGTTAGGTGAAGGGATACAGAGATAAATAAGTCCTGGTTCCTTTCTTTTCCTCAAGTCTAGACAGGAGTGGAAGAGCATGGAAAAAATAACTGTAACATAAATGATTAAATATTATTTGAGAAGTGTAAACAAAGTCTATAATAAAAGGGAAATGGACATTTTTTGGAAGGATGAATAGGAGTTTGTCATGTGGAGAAGTGAGAGAAAAGCATTCCAGATAGAAGAACCAATGCATACACAAGTATAAAAACTTAAGGGCAAAATTACTGGCAATTGCTCTGAATTGAGAGTGTGGGTACTTGGGTAGACAGATGAGGTGTCACCCTCTAATTCAAGGAGACTGTACTATAGTGTTAAAAAGGCCCATAAACTTTACAAATGGAATCTTAAAATACTGCAGAGTTGGAGCCGCCCTTCTTTCCTACATGGTTGAGTCTACAACTTGTTTCCTTGCCAGGCAATCCGTGCTCACTTCGTTTCCCAAGGGTCTGGGCTAGAAGGGTAATTTGGGGCTCACAGCACAATTTGCCTTTGCCTTTGCGAAGGACAGCCTTGGTAAAAACAATCAGCCTTAACATGTACCAGATAATAATAATCATGATAATAATAATGGCTAATCTTGTTGAGTGCTATCTGTCAAGCTCTGTACCAAATGCTTTATGTGTATTATCTCATCATCACAATAATCCTATTAAGAAAGCAAGATGGTGCAGGGTAAACAGTAGAGTTTGGACTTTGGCCATCTGGAGCCAGACTGCCTGGGTTTGCAGGTTGATTCTATTCCTTATTAACCGTGTGACCTTGGAAAGCTGTTCAACCCCTCCCTGTGTCTCAGTATCTCCATCTATAAAATGGGAATAATAACACTACCTGCCTTTTGTATGTGAGTTCATTTTGAGTGGACACCTCCAGAGCTAAGCTGGGCTGCAGATTGCCCTTGGTGTGCAGAGCCGAGAACTATTTAAAAACCCTGCTTTGTATCCAGCTGGCACCACCCATTCTTCACTTACTGTGAATGAATCCAAGAAATTCAACAGGTACAAGCAATCACCAGAAAGCTATTTGTTGTGATTGGAAAACACTCAAAGAAATGGAGTGCTTCATAGATGATTTAATATTTTAGAGGTAGCACATGCGAATGAGTAAGCTCAGGGTAGATGAGTGCGTTTACATTCTACATCAAGGTTTTACTTAAAGTTTACATTTTGTTTAAATGAAAAGTAAGATCAATGTAACATGGCTTAAACCTTTCTCAGAAATTTATGGCTTCTTTTAATAAACCTCATAAAAACACTTTTAAACATATGCAGCGTTCTTAATGTAATGGTTTCATTCTTGAAATATATAGTGTATAGGTTGTATCTAAAATTCTCTAAAAGTATCACAAAGGCTGTAAAAATATTGTTAATGGGAAGAAATCTTTTAGAGGGATAAATATTTTCTTGGAAAAGGGAAAAGCTGTGAACCTTTTAGGCAGGGGAATGCCTTGGTTTTGAAAAATAACAATTTGCCTTTTTTTTTTTACATCCTTTCTGTGGTTCTACTTCAGCCAATTATTAGATTAAAGCAAGCTGTTGCTACGTGCCCTAGAAACTCAGATGGATTTGATGTTGCACCCTAAGTTTGTGAGGACAAGTTCCATTTAAGGCTTTAATGAGGTCAAGGGAACAAAGCAGGAGGCTGGCTGAGTCTTTTGTGTTATTTTAGGACTGGATCTTAGAATTACGAGGCTTGCATAATGCCATGGAAAGAACACAAGATTTAGAGCTAAAAGCTCTCAGTTTGAGACCTGGCTCTGCCATTTACTAGCTTTGTGACCTTGGCATAATCACTTAGATGCTCTGAGGCTCACTTTTTGGGGGTCTAGAAAACAGGGTCAAGAATACCAGCTCTAGCCACTTTGTAAGTATAGTGTGGAATCAAATGAGGTAATGCATGAGAAAGTGCTTTGGGAGCCAGAAAGGTAGAAACAGCACATAGACTTTATTTGCTGGACAAACATTTGTTGAACACCTACTATGTGCAGATACAGAGCACAGCCTCTAAACCATTCTACACAAATAAGTCTCTTCTATTATTTAAGAGAAACAGTTGCATCCTTCTTCGGTGAGCCGTTTCCCTCTCTGGAGATTGCAACCTGCAGAAAATTTTCCATTAAGTATAATTTAAGGTACATATAGCTGTGAATTATAGGGAAGCATGCCATGCTACAGATGGAAAAAATATTGAGTCCAACTTCTTTACAGCACAGATGAGGGAACAAAGATCCAGAAGGGGAGATGGTGTGCCCTGTTAAATTCAGTTTTCATCTGCTATAAGCCACAATTCTACTTACAGATATAGTAAAATAAGAAAAACAATACTTATCCTACCTACTGCACAGACTCATACTGAGTGAAGAAGGGAATTGTGGAGGATGAACCTGGAAAGATAGGTTAATATCAGTCCAAGAGAGATCTTGTATATATGTTAAGGAATTTAGAGATTACCCTGAAAATATGGGAGTCCAGTAAAATATTTTAAGTAAGAGAATTACAGAATTAGGTGTAAGTTTTAGAAAAATGACCCTGGGACAGTACAGAAAATGAACTGGCTCAAGTCATGGCAGGGGACAAGGAATCATGTTGAAAGCAGTTATAGAACCCTGAAGAGAAATAATGGTTTGAACGGAGGAGTGTCAGTGGGGATGGGCTTCTAGGTCTCTGGCTTGGCAAATAAGGTGGGTGATAATTTTCACTGAGAAGAAAGGAGGAAGAGTTTATCTGGGGGAAGATTGAGGTTAGGCTGACACTGAGGAGCAGGTGTAAAAATAGGTAGTTGAATATGATCCTTGAAGTTTGGAAGAAGCTTTGTGCTAAAGACATTTATTTGCTATTTCTAATTCCTATGATGAACACAGTTTAGGCTCCAGTGTACATTGTTGAGAGAAAATAAGATATAGGGCAGAAAATAATAAAAACAGCTAATAAATTATTTAGCCCTTTTTATGTGTCAAGCACTGTATTAATTTATCATCTTATTTCTCACATCAACTCTATAAGGTAAGAATTAAGCCCATTAAACAATTGAGTAATGAAGGATCAGATAGGTTATGATATAATTAATAGTCATATTAAGCCTTATAAGCAAGGACTCAAAAGGAAATCTATCTGCCTTCACAAGCATATGCTTTTACTCAGATGATACTTTTCTGGGACAGACATACCTGGGTTCAAATCCTGACTGCCACTCATTTGTTGTACGAACTTGGTCGAGTAATCAGACCTCCTAAGTCTTCTATTAATTCATGTATGAAATGTGGTTAAAGACACCTGCCTATCTATCTCACAGAGGGGATAAGGGAATAAGTGAGATTACATATGAAAAATTCTTAAAGTAATGCCTGTCATGATGTGTACTCAATAAACAATGATCTAATTGGTTTCTCTAATTACAGTCTTTCCCTCTGTATGTCTGTCCTTCAAAATGTTATTATCGTTTATTTAAAGACATGCAGAGAGTTCTGATTTTAGTATCATCCCATTCCACCACTAGTGATATCAAAACAAAACACACTCTTTGAGTCAGTAGTCATCTAATAAAAGATAGAAGAGGTCGTCAAGGACTTCTCACCCCAAAGAAAATAAATAAATGAGAAAAGATACAAATGAGCTTGGCTTGGAGTTTCCAGGACCTTGGCAGTTTGGAGCTGGACCCTCAGTGGTCTGGAGCCAAGATTTGGTCAACTGAAATTAAGAGTCTGAGGCTAGATTCATTTAGCAATAATAAAGGATTACTAAAACTTGGAGTGGCAATTAGATGAGGAAGTGAGCTATGAGATAAAACCCTCCAAACTGGCTAACATGGTCCTAAATAGATGTCTTCTGACTTATTAGTATAAAGAGAGGAAAACTATCCCCATTTTAGGCCTTTAGGTCTCTCACAGATTACCAAACAAACAAGAAGGCAAGCTACTATGTGTGAGAGCAGAAAAACAAACAAACCAAAAACCAAAAAAACTGATTTTGATCACCAAGGAGTGAAGATGCTGAAGTTGTGAGGTAGAGGATATATAAGAATTCTCTATGAGCTTAAAACAAACAAAAAAGAACTATCAGAAATTTAAAAAAATGATTTAAAAAAGAAACAAATGAAACTTCTAAATATTAAAAGAAGTTTAATATCTAAAATTTAAAATATCTTATGAGATAAACAGCAGATAAGACAAAGTTGAAGGGTGAAATAGTTAAAAAAAAAAGAAATAAAAGAAACTAAATATATGAAAAATAGAATGAGAAAGTCATTTTCTGGAGTTTTGGCAAACACCATAGTGATAATAGGAAAGAGACAATATTTAAAGAGATGATGGCTGTGAATTTTCTAAAACTGATGAAAAACACACATCTACAGACTAAGGAAGCAAAATATATCTGAAGGGGTTTAAAATTTTTCTCTTACAAGATGAGAAAAGTGCTTACCATAAAAGAAAATGTTGATAAACTTGGCTATGTTAAATTATTATCTTCTGTTAATCAAATAAAATCACACGTGAAGTGAAAAGACAAGATCTTCAATTACTGTGTTGTCTTGTTTTGAGGACATTTTCAAGGGCAGTCAAGAATCTAGTTATTAGCATGCTGAAGAACTCCCTAGAAGTGTATGAAAGGTTTTAGTATTAATTTATTTTATCTTGGTTTACACTCTTGCATGTTTAATCTGAGGACTCACGGCTTTTCTCAAATATGAAAAATTATCAGATATTAGCTCTTTAAATGTGCTTTTTTACCATTCCTTCTTTACTCTTCTGAGATCTATGTTGGAGTCTATCAGTTTATCCTACATGCCTTTTGACTTCTCTTCCATTAAAAAAAAATTCAATCTCTGTTTTAATAGAACTATACTGCCAAACTAAATAAGGTGAAAAGTGAGATAATCAGTCAAAAATACTAATGAAAGATTAGTGTTGTTTAGGTACAGTAATGCTGCCTTTCAAAATGATACTTTTCTTTCATTTGAAATATTTCTTTCTTTCTTTTTTTTTTTTTTGCGGTATGCGGGCCTCTCACTGTTGTGGCCTCTCTCATTGCAGAGCATAGGCTCCGGATGCACAGGCTCAGCAGCCATGGCTCATGCGCCCAGCCACTCCGTGGCATGTGGGATCTTCCCAGACTGGGGCATGAACCCGCATCCCCTGCATTGGCAGGCAAACTCTCAACCACTGCGCCACCAAGGAAGCCCTGAAATATTTCTTTTTGTAGAGCCACTATGGAGAACAGTATGGAGGGTCCTTAAAAACTAAAAATAGAGCTACCATATGATCCAGCAATCCCACTCCCAGGCATATATCTGGAGGAAAACGGTTTGAAAGGGTACGTGCACCTCAATGTTCATTGCAGTGCTCTTTACAATAGCCAAGACATGGAAGCAACTTAAATGTCCATCAACAGATGAATGGATAAAGAAGATGTGATATTTATATACAATGGAATATTACTCAGCCATTAAAAGTAATGAAATAATGCCATTTGCAGCAACATGGATGGACCTGGAGATTATCATACTAAATGAAGTCAGACAGAAAAAGACAAATATCATATGATATTGCTTATATGTGGAATCCAAAAAAATGCTACAAATGAACTTATTTACAAAACAGAAACAGATTCACAGACTTAGAGAACAAACTTATGATTACCAGGGGGGAAGGGGAGGGGGAGGGATAGACTGGGAGTTTGTTATTGACATGTATACACTGCTATATTTAAAATAGATGACCAGCAAGGACCTACTGTGTAGCACAGGGAACTCTGCTCAGTACTTTTGACTAACCTAAATGGGAAAAGAATTTGAAAAAGAATAGTTACATGTATGTGTATAACTGAATCTCTTTTCTGTACACCTGAAACTAATACAACATTATAAAGCAACTATACTCTAACATAAAATTAAAATTTAAAAAAATAAAATATTTCTTTGTGCTGTGTTTTGGATGAATTCTTCAGTATTAATAAGTATTCCACTACTCTTTGTATCAAATCTAGTAGTTAGCTGTATATTTTTCATTTCCAGGATTTTTTTTTTTTTTTTTTTTTGCGGTACGCGGGCCTCTCACTGCTGTGGCCTCTCCCGTTGCGGAGCACAGGCTCCGGACATGCAGGCTCAGCGGCCATGGCTCACGGGCCCAGTCACTCCGCAGCATGTGGGATCTTCCCGGACCGGGGCACGAACCCACGTCCCCTGCATCGGCAGGCAGACCCTCAACCACTGCACCACCAGGGAAGCCCACCCAGGACTTTTTTATTGCCTTTCTTTAAAAAAAAAACACAAAAACTCTCTCTTGTTGTTTCACAATGTTTTATTTTTATTGCAAAGAATAGGAGTTCTTCCTTTATGTGAGGATGTTAACTGTTATTTTAAAGTCATTTTAATTGGCTCTATTGATTTTATTTAATCTCTATGAGTTAATTTCCTAATTGTTGATTTTGATGGCTTTCTTAACATTTTTTTTCCTTATACTTTTTTAGCTTTTTGTTTTGCCTACTCATCTTCTGTGGAAATCTCACTTTACATCATTTTTATCTTACTCTTCCCTCCATAGTAGTTTTAAGTGTGGTTTTAATCACGCTTATCAAGAATTGTCTTAGGGTTAAAAGCTCCTACTACATTTTTATATTCTAGATATTGCAGATCTAGTCACCAATCTGGGTGGCCTGACTCAGATTTGGCTAAGAAACTGTGTCTGTTTCCTCCTTCCTCTCCAAGTAAGCAGCTTTATATAATTCAAACATAGAGAGTGTTTGACCCTCTTAACAAGTAGGAGACACTCACCTCATAGTTGGTTTTTAATTGTAAGATTGGTTCTGGTTTCATTCTTCACAAAGGGCACATTTCAGTCCCCATTACTCAACAAGGTTGTAGCTTTTCATTGCCTTTGCCTCTTTTGGGAGCTGAGTTTAGAAGATCTGCAGATTTAGCACCATTTACTTTCTTGGGCTTCTATTCCAGTTCTGTTCCACGGAGATATTTATTTTATTTTAGAGCATTGAAATATATGTGGAGATGGAAGTTGCCCTGCAAACATGAACTCCTCATGCTATTTTTAAAAAGTGCTTTAATGAGTTGTAAGCAGCTACAAAAAATGGTACATACAGAGAGTGTATAATTTGATAAATTTTTGTCCATGTATACACCCTTGAAACTGTCACCAAAATCAAGATAATGAACACACCCAACACTTCCAAACATTTTCTCATTTCCTACCTAACACAGCTCCTCACACCCTACACCCATCCTCATGCAACCACTGATGTGTTTTATATAGATTAGTTGGCACTTTCTCAAATTTTATATTAATTGTACCAAACAATATTTACTCTTTCTCATTGGTCTGGATTCTTTCACACACAACGATTATCTTGAAAATCATCCATGTTGGTGTGTGTTTCATAAAATATATGACAATAATATAAAGGTCAGGAGAGGAGAAATGGAAGCATACTGATGTAAGGTTGGAATATTACACGTGAAGTACAATAATATTACTTGAAGGTAGACTGATAAATTAACAATATATAGTATAAACACTAAAACAATCACTAAAAATACAGAATAAAGAGATATAGCTAGTAATCAAACAAGAGCTATATACTTCGCTCATGGATTAGAAGGCTCAACATTGTTAAGATGTCAATTGTCCCAATATTGATGAATAACCTAACACAATTCCAATAAAAATCCTAGCAAGTTTTTGTGAAAGTTAATTTTAAATTCATTTGGAAATACAAAGGACCTAGAATATTTCAAATAACCATGAAAAAAGAATAAAGTTGGAGGACTTACACAACCTGACTTTAATACTTATTATAAAGTTACATTAATAAAGACAATGTGGCATTAGTGTAAACACAAACAAATGAATGTAATAGACTAGACAGTACAGAAATAGAACCACCCTATGTAGTCAATTGATATTTGACAAAGGTGCAAAGGCAGTTCAGTGTAGAAAAGATAGTCTTTGTAACAAACAAAGGTTGTAGCAAGTGGATACCCACACATAAAAAAGTAAACTTATATCTTTATTTCATGCCAAACTCAAAAATTAATTCAAGACAGATCATATGCCTAAAGGTACTATTTAAAATTATAAAACTTCTAAAAGGATAAAAATTTTGTGACCATGTGTGTGGCAAAGGTTTTTTGGATATGACACCAAAAGCATGGTTCATAAAAGAAAAATCAATAAATTCAATTTTATCAAAAATTAAAACTTCTGGGAATTCCCTGGTGGTCCAGTGGTTAGGACTCTGTACTTTCATTGCTGAGGGCCCGGGTTTAACTGAGGAACTGGTCAGGAAACTGAGATCCCACAAGCCATGTGGCACTGCCAAAAAATATATATATTTAGAAGCTTTAAAAAAAACTAAAAGTTCTGCTCATCATTAAGAGAATGAAAAGACAATCCCAACTGGAGGAAACATTTTAAAGTATATATATAACTGATAAAGAACTTGTATCAGAATACATAATGAACACTTAAAATACAGTAAGAAAACAAAAACCCAGTAACAAAATGGGGAGAAGATGTGAACAGATACTTCACCATAGAGGATAGATGGATGGTAAATAAGCACATAAAAAGATGCTCAGCATCATTAGTGATTAGAGAAATGCAAATAAAACCACAGAAAATGCAACTTCAAACCTAGTAAACTGGTTAAAATTTAAAATACTGACCATGTCATGCGTTTGCAAGGATGTGGAAGAACCAGAACTCTAACAAACTCCTCTGGCAAACTAAAATGACACTTTGGAAAACTTTTAGGGGGGTTCTTAAAAAGTTAAAGGTATATCTATCACATGATCTAATCATTCCACTCCTAGGTAAATATTCAAGGGAAATGAAAGCATAAGACTTGTATGCCAATGTTTGGGGAAGTTTAATTTGTAAGAGCCAAGAACTCAAAACAAGACAAATTTCCATCAACAGGTGATTAAATTAACAAATTAACAAATTTAAATTAACAAAGTTAAGTAATTGGTCCTTCTAATCCTTTAGGTGGGTTCTTTCCCTGGGGTTTTACTTAAGCGGTTATCCTTTAACAATATTTAAATAACAAGAAAAAGCCCTTATATATTTACCCATATAGTTACCATTTCCAATGCTCTTCATTCCTTTATATAAATCCATACTTCCATCTGGTGTCATTTTCCTTCTGCCAAAGGCTTCTTTTTGAATTTCTTGTAGTGTGAATCTTTTAGTCATCAATTCTCTGTTTTTTATGTCTGAAAATCCTTCAATTCACCTTCCCTCTTGAAAGATACTTTCACTGGGTATAGAATTCTAGGTTGACAGATTTTTTTCTCTCAATACTTTAAAGATGTCATTTTGTTCTTCCCTCACTTGCATTATTTCTGAAGAGAAGCCTGTTATCATCCTTATCTTTGTTCCTGTTTGTATGTTACTGGCATGTAATATGTCATTTTTCTTCAGCTACTTTTAAGATTTTTTCTTCATAACTTGTTTTGAACAGTTTGATTATGATGAAACTTTGTGTAGTAGTTTTCTTCATTTTTTTTTTGTTTGTTTGTTTGAGTTTCAGATTTGTTGAGCATCTTCCATCTCTGAGTTTATGTTTTTCATCAAATTTAGAAAAAATTTGGCCATTATCTCTTCAGATTTTTTTTTCTGTTTCTTCTCTTTGCATCTCCTTCAGGGCTTGTACTTATACATATATTAGGCCCCTTGAAATAGCCCCACAAGTGATTGATACCCTTTTCTCTTTTTTTCTTTCTTTTTCACTTTGAATACTTACTATTGCTTTGTATTCAAGTTCACTAACATTTTCTGTGAAATTTTCTGATCTGCCATTCATGCCAACCAGTGTAGATTTTTATTTCACACAGTATAGTTTACATATCTAGAAGTTTTATTTGCATTATTTTAACACCATCCATGTCTCTATATAATGATTTGAACATATGGAATACAGGCATAATAATTGTCTTATTGTCCTTGTTTGCTAATTCTAACATCTGTATCAGTTCTAGGTTGATTTTCACTGAGTGATTTTTCTCTTCATTATGTGTAGTATTTTCCTGCTACTACTATGCATGCATGGTAATAGTTTATTGGATGCCACACATTGATAATTTTACCTGTTGAGTGCTAGATGTTTTTGTATTCTTGTAAATGTTCTTGCGCTTATTAAGGCAAGGTCTTCTGACTACACTACCTGATGCCCCATTATTTATGAGGTTTCCAGTTTGACTGGTAGAAACAGTCCTGCATATGTACCATGCACTATTACATCTAATTCTTTGTAGAAATTCTTTCCCTAGTCTCAGGTAGTTACCTCAAGGCATATGCTAATCAGTACTTGATGAAATCTTAAGATGTACCCTCTGTAGACCGTTGAAGTTCTTTTTCTTTGTAGCTCCCTCTTCTCTAGTAGTCTGTCTCATGGACCCTAGTCTCCTTTCTCCTTCTAGTCTCTTAATTCTGTCTTCTCATATCAGACAGTCTCCCAGGCTCTCTCTGTCTGGATTCTTCCCCTGTATTATTCAGCGTTCTCCAGGAAAAACAGAACCAATAGGATATATGTGTATATATATATATATATATATATATATATATATATATATATAATAAAGAGAGATTTATTTTAAGGAATTGACTCATCTGATTAGGGAGGTTGGCAAGTCCAAAATCAGCAGGGTAGGCTGGCAGGCTGAAGACCCAGGGAAGAGTCAAGGTTGGAGTTCAAGCCCAGAGGTCATGTACTGGTAGAATCCCTCTTGATTGAGGGAAATCCGTTTTTGTTCCATTAAGACCTTCAACTGATTGGACAATTCTCTCCCATATTATAGAGAACAATCTGCTTCACTCAGAATCTACCAATTTAAATGTTTGTCTTATCCAAAAAACACCCTCAGAGAACATCCACAATAATGTTTGGCCAAATATTTGGACACCGTGGCCTAGCCAAGTAATACCTAAAATTAACCATCACACCCTCCTTACACTGCAGATTGGAAACTCTCTCAAGGTGGTTATCTGGGGCAGTTCTAGTGTTCACCGAATTTGGTTTTCATTTCTCAGGATGGGATCACTGTCCTTTGTTGCTTGATGTTCAATGTCCTATTTTAAATATTTTCTCTTTTCTAAAAATTACTTCATGTGGCGGGGCGGTAAATCCAGTTCCTTTTATTCCATCTTGTCTGGAAACAGAAGTCTTCTATTTATCTTTTTATGGTTATATTTTCTCTCTGAATCTCATTTTGGAATTTTATTTCTGTTGCTATTTCTCCAAGTTCTTTAGTCTTTTCTCCTGCAATATGTATTCTGTTGTTAATCCTATCCAATTAGTTTTCATTTCAGATACTATAGTTTTTGTTTCTGGAAGTTCAATTTATGTTTTTTTTAAACCATATTCCATGTCTTAATCTAAATTTTCAATATCTCTCTAGTTTCTTGAACATGTAAAAAACCAGAACATTTAAAATTTGTTTTATGACTTGTCTACTCATTACATCATCTGTATCACTTCTTGGTCAGTTTCAAATGGATTTATTTATCCACATTATGGGTTATATTTCCCTGCTTCTTTGCATGTCAGGTAACTTTTGATTGGATGCCAGACATTGTGAATGTTACTTTTTTTTTTTTTTTTTTTTGGCGGTACGCGGGCCTCTCACTGTTGTGGCCTCTCCCGTTGCGGAGCACTGGCTCCGGAAACTCAGGCTCAGAGGCCATGGCTCACAGGCGCAGCCACTCCGTGGCATGTGGGATCTTCCCGGACCGGGGCACGAACTCGTGTCCCCTGCATCGGCAGGCGGACTCTCAACCACTGCACCACCAGGGAAGCTCGAATGTTACTTTTTGTGTGACAGATGTTTTTGTGCTCCTAAAAGTCTTCTTGAACTTTGTTTTGCAAAGCAGTTATATTACTTGGAAATTATTTAATCCTTTTGAACTTTGCTTTTAAGCTTTCTTTGGTGGGATCAAAATGTGTTTAGCCTAACTTTGTCCCTTTACAAAGGTAAACTCTTATGAGTACTCTGCCTGATGGCCCATCAGTTATGAGATTTTCTAATTTAGCTGGTGAGAACAGGAAATATTCTTGGCTCTGTTTAAAGTTAAGTAATTGGTCCTTCTAATCCTTCTGGTGGTTCTTTCTCTGGCCTCTGCTACTTTTCTTAAACATAATTGCTGATCTGTACTAAGCTAAAGATTCAAGGAGGGCTGTCTGCAGATTTCAGGTGTTCTGTCCCTATATAGCTCTCTCTTCTTCAAGATCCTTCCCTGAAAACTCTCACTGTCTTAACCTAACTGTACTTCCAGTTCCATTTTCTCAACTCAGATAGGCGGCCGGTTTTGTCTGGGTTCCCTCTCCCTGTTCTGTGCTCTGGACACTCTTTCCAGGCAGTAATCTGGGAAGATCATAGGGCTTATATCGTTTGGTTCCTGTTTCTGAGGTTTTCTTGTCTTTTGTTGACTCATAGCTAATTTCTTAAAATACTTTGTTTTATATATTTTGTGTGGTATTTGTTTCAAGGAGTGGGTAAATCCAATCCCTGTTTGTCTAGAATAATAATTCTCACAATGCTATCTGGACCAGATGTCAGGGAGATATTGAATATGCTGAAAACTGTTGAATTGAAACATAAACACTGAAGCCAGGTGTTAAAGATCATAGACTTGAGAAAGGCACAGATCCATGGAAGAAGAGTAAGGGGACTCAAGGAGCTGTATAGTCTCTTCCTACTTTGGAATGTGGTCTCTGGTGAGAACTGAGTCAACTGTTGAACTATCTAATCCAATTACTAAGGTCAACTCTTAGCCATGACAAAGTTCTTTTTCACAAGATTGTATTGCTCCTCTGGCCCTCTTAGGAAGCTCTGAGAACCCATGAACTATGCAGCTCCACATGATACTGTATAGCTCTTGAGTACTAGAGAAACCACAGTGACAGACAATGTGATCTAGTTTGGAGCACTCAGAGATACATGGCTTGAAAAGCCATCAGTCAAAACTGATTTAGCTCCAGGAACTGAAAACCAAAATGTTTACTAGTCTCATAGGGCTGCTGTAATCAACCACTACAAACTTGGTAATTACTACAAACAGAAATTTATTCTCTCATAGTTCTGGAGGTTAGAAGTCCAAAATGAAGGTGTTAGGAAGGCCATGCTCCCTCTGAAGTTCTTCCTTGTCTCTTCTAGCTCCTGGTAGGTCATGACATTCATTGGCTTGTGGCAACATAACTCCAATCTCTGCCTCTGTCTTCACATGGTCTTCTTCCCAGTGAGCTGGTTGTTAATACACATTCTGAATGCCTCACATTGCTGCAGACTTGAAAATTCTGCCCCACCGTCTCCTACACTTTTCTTAGTTCTCCTGATTCCTTCTCTCTGCCATACACCCAAGAAATCTTACTGAATTGGTTGTTTAGGGTAGTAGTTATGAGCATAAACTCTAGATGCAGACTGTCTAGGCTCAACCATAGCTCGACTATAAAATATTTGTGTAACGTTGAGTAAGGTTTAAAACATTTTTGTCTCAAATTCTCTTCTGGAAAATGAAGACAATAATAGTACACCTACCTCAAATGGTTACTCTGTGGGTTTACTGAGCTAATATATACATCAAATACTTAGAGCAGTGCTAGGCATATAGTAAGTATCATACAAATGTTAGTTATTATTTTTGGAAAAGATCACTAGGATTCCATTTCAGCAGACTGAGACTGTCTTAGAGGCTGATTCAGATTGTTTCCTGTCTCTGAAGTTCCCCTGTCCTTTCTTGCTTGATAGCAAATGATTTCAAAATCATTGTTTCATTTATTTTGTATGTTATTTTATATGTTGCAAGGAGAAGGCTAAACTTGGTCCCTGTAACTTCAAGTTGTCTGAAAGCAGAAATCTCACTGTGCTATCTTAACTAAAAGTCAGGAAAGAAAGTTAATCCTTATAAGAAGCTGGATTTCTATAGTACATAGAAACAGAAAGTTAAACAGAATGGGGTGCTAAACTTCTGAAAAATTTCTTTGTAAACTTGCCTGGATTCCATTTTTAATTTGCTTTCAGCCAAAGTGCCAGTGAATTATGGCAGTAGTAAATGTATGTAGATATCAGAGCTCACATCTCATAAACTTTCTCTTCATGCTGATCTGATATTACATCACAGGAACAATGAAAAATATTATCCCTAGCACCATTTTCTCTGTAGGTACCATCACATTATTCATTCATTCATTTATTTTGGAATAAAGTTGTTATAAGGAAAGTAGTGGGAAGTGGCTTGGTCCTGGATATATTTGGGACATATTTATTTTTGACATGACATCCTGAAGAATTAAATGTAGAGTATGAAGGGAAAAGAGCAATCAAGGATAATGACTGGGTTTTGTGCCTAACGAAATGAGTAGAAAATGCTGTCATTTACTAAGATGAGGAACACTAGATGAGGAGTAGATTAGTAAGATGAGGCTGATAGGAAAGCAAGAGCTGTGTTTTGACTACGTTATGTTTCAGATACCTATTAGTCATCCAAGAGGAGATGCCAAATACAGTTAAGTCGCCTACATATATGAATGAGTTCCATTCCGAGAGCGCATTCTTAAGTCCGATTTGTTGGTTAAGTCCAACAAAGTTTGCCTAGGTACCCAACTAACACAATCGGCTATATAGTACCGTACTGTAAAAGATTTATAATACTTTTCACACAAATAATACATAGAAAACAAACAAAAAATAAAATATTTTTAATCTTACAGTACCTTGAAAAATATAGTAGTACAGTACAACAGCTGGCATACAGGGGCTGGCATCGAGTGAACAGGCAAGAAGAGTTACTGACTGGAGGAGGGAGAGGAGGTGGGAGATGGTAGAGCTTAAGGATAATGGAGGGTAAGCTGCAGTTTCACTCACACCTGACGATGGCATGCACAGGTTCTGGTTCCTTGCTGGATTCAATTCTATCTACCCTCTTGAAAAAATGATCCAGTGATGTCTGGGTAGTAGATCTTTTCTTCTCATCATAGGTAACACGGTGGCACTGGATTGCATTCTGAATGGCTGCTGCAAACTTCGTGTACCGTTCTATGTTCAGGCCCTGTGCCTCAAACACTAGCAGTGCCTACTCAAATAAAGAAAATCTTCTTGCCATTTCCAGTGTCATGAATCTCTTCAGTTCTTCAGTTACTTCTTCTTCCTCTTGTTTTTCTTCATCCTTTCTCTGGGCCTCCAATTCTATCATCAGGTCTTCAACGTACATTTGCATCTTTGAAAGTTCCCAACTTGAAGGTTTGTATGTAAGGGACTTACTATAAGCATTTGGATTTACAAACTCAACATAGAGGTCCAGGCTGGAGATATGGTTTTGGGAATCTTAAATTTTATATATATATATATATATATATATATATATATACACACATACATACACACATATATATACACATATATAATATAATTTATAATTATATATATTTATAATTATAATGTATAATTATACATATAATATATATAATATTCATAGCACTCAGGAAGATCATCTGAGGAGAAAGTGTAGAAGGCCAAGGTCAGATCCTTCAGATCCTTGGAGTGCTGCAACATTTAAGGATGTTGCAGAGAAGGAGATGCCAATTAAGGGATTGAGGAGAAGGTCAGGAGAAAATTGGATGAATGCCATTTCCTTGGATGTTTAGAGAAGAAGGTATTACAAGAAGGAGGGTGTGATCAACTGAGTCAAATGCTGGAGAGAATTTGAATGAGATGAGCACAGCAAACTGACTATTGTGTTCTGGTAAGATGGAAGTTGTTGGTGACCTTGAAGAGTCCTATTTCAGACTCAGAGATGGGACAAAAGCACAATGGGAGTGGTTGAGAAGGAGACGGAATTTGAGGAAAAAGAGTCAGTAGGTATGTACAACTCTTTTGAGGTATTTTATTATGAATAGGAGCAAAAAAATGAGATGAAAGCTGCTGGGGAAGCCAGGGTCAAGGAGAGTTTGTTTTCCTTTCCTCAGATAGGTGATATTAAACCATGATGTTAAGGTTTATTAAGGTATATTTTTTCTTTAGATCTGTCTCCTAGAGTAATGGAAATAAAAAGAAAAATAAACATTGGAACCTAATTAAACTTAAAAGCTTTTGCGCAGCAGAGAAAACCATAAACAAAATGAAAAGACAACCTATGGAATGGGAGAAAATATTTGCAAATGATGTGACTGATAAGGGATTAATTTCTAAAATATACAACAGCTTGTATAGCTCAATATTAAAAAAAAAAACCTCAATCAAAAAAAAATGGGCAGAAGTAAACCCATACTAAATAGACATTTCTTCAAAGAAGACATACAGATGGCCAACAGGCACATGAAAATATGGCCAACAGGCACATGAAAAGATGCTCAACGTTACTAATTATTAGATAAATGCAAATCAAAACTACAATGAGGTATCACTTAGCACCAGTTAGAAAGGCCATCATCAAAACATCTAGAAATAATAAATGCTGGAGAGGGTGTGGAGAAGAGGGAAACTTCCTACGCTTCTAGTGGGAATGTAAATTGATACCGCTGCTATGGAGAACAGTATGGAGGTTCCTTAAAAAACTAAAAATAAAGTTACCATCTGATCCTGCAATCCCACTCCTAGGCATATATCTGGAAAAGATGAAAACTCTAATTAGGAAAAATACAGTCACCCCAATGTTCATTGCAGCAGTATTTATAATAGCCAAGACATGGAAGCAGCTAAATGTCCATTGACAAAAATATGGATAAAGAAGATGTGGGGTATATATATATATACAATGGAATATTATTCAGCCATAAAAAAGAATGAAATCGTGCCATTTACAGCAACATAGGTGGACCTAGAGCTTATCATACTAAGTGAAGTAAGTCAGACAGAGAAAGACAAATATCATATAATATCACTTATATGTGGAATCTAAAAAAAATGATACAAATGAGCATATTTACCAAATAGAAATAGACTCACAGACAAAGAAAACAAACTTCTGGTTACCAAAGGGGAAAGGAGGAGAGGGATAAGTTAGGCATTTGGGATTAACAGATACACACTACTATATATGTACTACTCTATATCTACCACTACTACTACACACTACTATATACAATAGATTAAAAAGTACCCACTGTATAGCACAGGGAACTGTATTCAATATATTGCAAGAACCTATACTGGAAACGAATCTGAAAAAGAATATATATATATATATATATATTTTATAATTGAGTCACTTTGTTGTACTCCTCAAACATTGTAAATCAACCGTCCTTCAATTTTAAAAAAGGCAAAGAGTTTAAGTTTGACAGAAAGCGAGTGATCGTGGTGTCACACTATGAAATCCATGCTGAGTAAGTTGGGTAATTAGGATGTAAGGAGGATTAATTAATTTATGATGGGCAGCCTAACTCTGCTCCAGCCCCACTACCCTTTTGGAGAATGCACAGAGACAATCTGCCTTCGCTTGGCCCCCCAGGAACAGGCGGCTTGCTTCCATTCCATCTTCCCTCCATCAGCTTGTGTTCCTTGAACCTGCTCTGTGGTAGGTGCTGTGCTTGAGACCAAAAGAGGAGGAATTTAAACATTAAAAGGACACTTTTCTTGTAGTTAAGTTTCAAAGTTTTACTCCTAAGAAGACCTGACTTTCTAGGCTGCTACACACGTGTCCCGTTTGTACTGTGCCTGTGCTTTGCTCCTGGTGAGGGGACACATCACACAAGGGATGACGCATCCTTCCAACTCAGGTCAATGACCTCAGAACCCACATGACCACCATGTCAGGAGGACTCCCAAAGGGAGAAGGTGTGGAGTAAAAACTATCTAGTAAAGCCCAGAAGTTAGAAGACACGGCCTCCAGTCCTGAATGAGCTTCTGGCTGGTGGTGTCACATCTGGTCCTCAGCCCCCTAACCTGTAAATAACAGTGAATAGGAGATGGCATTTAGGCCAATTCTGCAAGTAGGTGGTACCATGTATCCTGCAGCACCTCTGCCGTCTTAAAACGATTTTCCACATGAGCCTCCATTGCTGGCAAAACTGTCTAATATTTAGCTAAGTTTTCAAAAGCTTTCTCAAAGAGTGAAGGACTTAATCTGTTGTGATCTGGGAAGTTAATTTTTATCCCACCACAGGAATTCATTTACAGTAAGTCCCTTACATATGAACCTTCAAGTTGCGGACTTTTAAAGATATGTTCACATGTCCAATCATGTAAGTTAGTTCATGGGTCTGGTGTACAGTGTCACACGTATGCATCCTCTACAAGTGGTTGTGCTTTTGTGTACTTTACTGTATAGAGTACAGTAGTACAGTATCTTTATTTCAAGCCCAGGATGTCCGGAAGTAAGCATAAAAGTAGTGGTGATGTAGCTGGTACTGCTAAGAAGTACCAAGCAATACGATGGAAACAAAATTGAAAATAATTCAGAGAGTGAATTGAGGGGAAGACATGAATTGAGGGGAAGAGATTGGACTCCCAGAGAAAGGATGAAGAAAGACAAGAGGAAGAAGTAACTGGAGAACTGAAGAGATTCATGAAACAGGAAATGGCAAGGGGATTTTCTTTATTTGAGTAGGCACTGCTAGTTTTTGAGGCACAGGACCTGAATGTAGAATGGTACACGAAGGTTGCAGCAGCAGTTCAGAATGCAATCCAGTGCCACCGTGTCATCTATGTTAAGAAAAAAAGAGCTACTACCCAGACATCACTGGATCTTTTTTTTCAAGAGGGATGGAACTGATAGAACTGATGGACCTGAATCCAACAAGGAACCAGAACATGTGCCAGCAACGTCAAGTGTGAGTGAAACTGCAGCTTGCCCTCTGTCTCCTATTGCTGACGAGCCTTCAGCTCTACCATCTCTCACCCCCTCTCCCTCCTCCAGTCAGTAACTCTTCTTGCCTGTTCACTCAATGCCAACCCCTGTATGCCAGCTGCTGTCCTGTACTACTGTACTTTTCAAGGTACTGTACTGTAAGATTAAAAACATTTTCTTTATTTTTTGTGTTTGTTTTTATGTATTATTTGTGTGAAAAGTATTATAAATCTATTACAGTACAGTACTATATAGCCGACTGTGTTAGTTGGGTACCTAGGCTAACTTTGTTGGACTTACAAACGTGCTCTTGGAACAGAACTCGTTCATATGTAGGGGCTTACTGTATTTGATGAAAATCTCTTGCATTCACTTCTACCTGGAAGAATACAGGATACTGAGGCCAGAAATTCCTTGGCTACATAGACTCCATGTTGATGAAGGGAAACATTTTGTCATTATTGGAAACTGTTGAGAAGGAGTGTGTGTGTGTATGTGTGTGTGTGTGTGTGTGTGTGTGTGTGTGTGTGTTGGATGAGATGAACACATAAAAATGGGCGAAGAAGACTGACTACTCAGAGACTCAGCATTAAAAATATTGAGGGGACCTTAGAGACATTATAACTCACTATCAGTGTGAGAAAACTAAGGTCCAGAGGAGGAAGAATGGCTCCAAGCTCCCTCATCTTTGGAGCAATAGAGCCAGGCAAGGGGGCACACTGTTCAGAGTCCTAGTCCAGTGCACTCTGTATACTTTCTTATTCTTTTACAAATAGCTATATATCTCTCCTCTCCAATTATTCCAATTGCATTATTATATCTCCAATTCACAATTCTGCATCAAGCAGGGTAGTTATGTGTTAATATGCATTGACAAAGGAGTGAAAAGATTTATTTTGGTCCTACAAGTGCCGCAGGTGACAGTTTCTGGATGTGAGGTTAAAAATAATATAATCTCTGTGACCTTTGGGAAGACAGACACTCATACTTCCCTGAGCTGCTTTATCACTAAGGACCAAATCATGTATTCTAACAGGTCTTTTTTGCCTGAACCCATGATGTGTACTCCTGCTAAAGACAGAGGTCCAGACCCTGAGAAGAAAGGGTTTTCTACTTCCTTGAAGTCTCAGTTAATGTTTACGGCTGCACAAGTCCTAGGAATATTCTTGTCTTCCCACAGGTGTCCCTTCCCTTATTTCCTGTAAGCTACCATCCCTCCTTCCCTCCCTCCCTCTCTTCCTTCCACCCTTCCCCCCTCCCTTCCCTCCTCCCTTTCTTCCTTCCTTCCTTCCTTTCGGCCAGGAGGTGGCTCTATAATACATGCTGGGATCAGATATCAAGGAGCACCCAGCAATAAAGGTCCTGAAAAATCTATGATCAATACTAGTTAGGAAAGGAAAACAGATGTTCTCATTTTGCTTATGTAGATGAGATGCTTGAATGTTCACTAACATACGTATGCAAATGCAGAATGTATTTCCAAAACTCATAGCTCCAAAGGACTCTAGAAAACAAAAGTCCCAATTTACCACCAGCATGGACGTATGGATCAGGGGAAGCACTGCTGATTTTTCGATCAAAAGAGAGGGTCAGATTTCAAGCACAACATTACACAGCTCTAAATAGGATAAACGTAGAGCAGAGAAAATGTGTAGTGGGAGGGTGGAGATGAGGTGCTTAAGGAGGCCTTGCTGAATGATATTCAGGGGCAACAAGGAGGAGGGAGACCTGATGGGAAGTATTGAAAGATAAACTGAGGCATATTAAACATTTTAAGAGTTCATGTGAGGAAAAATCGATTAGAATTGGGTAGCAGCCGATCTAGCAGACAGAAAGGAGCTCCAAGAAGCTTCACAAAATGAAAGACTTTTATAGGCAGAAGGGAACGGGAATAGGAAGTTATTCTAGGCGAGAAAGCAGGTAGGTTATTGCAAAGTTTTTTTCCTTTAGGGGATGACAGGGGTCTATTAGGCAGTTTACCTAAGTGTTTATCAGACAACTCCTGATTGACTGGATTAGGATTCTATTTCTGGGAGACTCAAACTGTAATTGTCTTGGTTTGATGACCTGGGGCTTGGCATAAGCGACTCCATTTAGGCCTGCTGTTTTTAACAGAAGTCTCAGCCAGAAACAAAGGCAGGAGGACCAGCATCCACAGGGAAGGGGAAAAGGAAATTGTTTTGGACAGATGGAATCAGTACTTCCTGACATTGCTGATGCTTCATGAAGAAGAGCTTCAGATAGGAATCCCCACTCTCTCTGCCTCTCCCCACCCCTCTGTATACACATACTTGGAGAGTCTAAGTAATGTTCATAGGTCTTAAACTCATGGAACGTTGGAGCAGGAAAGGTCATAGCATCATTTGATTTGACCCCTCTCATTTCCTGGATGGGAGCACTGAGGCCAGCAGAGATTTTCCACCTTGCCCTGACCTTAGTTTTAAGGTGAGATGGGCTTTTAGGACCATGAACACTTTGAATTAGGTAACAGCAACCTCCTGCCCACGATAATTTCCTGAGCCCAAGGAATCCTAACTCAACTGCAGCATGCATGGGAGATGAAGCTGTGTGTTAGATCTTTATCTCCTGAATGCTGCCCAGGACATTCAGATGAGGCTCCAACCTTGTGAGAGGAGCCAGAACTCATAATCAGGTGGCTAGTTCCTGGGTGGTGTGTGTTGACTCAGTTCAACCTGTCTATATCTTATGCACCTTAAAGGGACAGATTTGTCCTATGTCCCCAGGAAGTGCATTCCACCCACCACGGCCTCATGGTCTCTCTCTCCTTTAGCCCAAATACCAACAGTTTCTAAAACCAGGCTCTGTACCTACTTCAACAGAATCCCTTGAGAGGAAGCTTTATCAAAAACTAGTTCATGGGGCTTCCCTGGTGGCGCAGTGGTTGAGAGTCCGCCTGCCGATGCAGGGGACACGGGCTCGTGCCTCGGTCTGGGAGGATCCCACATGCCGCGGAGCGGCTGGGCCCATGAGCCATGGCCGCTGAGCCTGCGCGTCCAGAGCCTGTGCTCCACGACAGGAGAGGCCACAGCAGGGAGAGGCCCGCGTACCACAAAAAAAAAAAAAAACAAAAAAAACTAGTTCATAGACCCACTCCAGCAGATTCTGCCTCAGTAGGACCAAGTTGGAGTGGAGCTCAAGGCTATGCATTTTCCTAAAACATCCATACGTAATACTGATATGAGCCAAATTCTAGATATCAATGTTTTCTACAACTAATGAACATAAAAATCAATTTTTTGGTCTATTTACTTAGTGCCAGGTTCTCTATGACTATTATCTCATGTTATCCCCCGCCCCCAATCATCCCAAGAGAAGGGTGCCATTATATTTTGACCAGGAACTTTCCCAAGGTCACAAAGTTATTGAGTGGCAGGACTAGGCTGGAATCCCCTCACCATTATGTCCACTATTTGACATTGAGCAAATTAGCAAATCTCTCTGAGCTTATGTGTTTCCTCTGGAAAATGAAGATAGGAATTATGCCTATTCCATGGGGGTTTTGCACCTGACGAATAAGTGCTTAGGACATTGTGTAACATACGGAAAGCATTCATTCCTCGTGTGGTGGTATTGTTTTGGATCACTGGGGAACCTGATTACCTCAATGAACATGTTTAAGAAAGGAGGTTTACGGTGTAAACTATTGATACGACAAAGTATATGCTGTCTGGTTTCCAAAGGAGTTCTTTACTATCAAAATTCTACTGTTTACACTAACAAAGCCCTTTCACGTACCATTTGTCAATTGCTCTTCAAGATCCTTAAGAGGCATTACTCTTTTCTACATTTGGGAAAAAAAAAATAAAGATAGAAATTGGAGACCCTACATAACTGCTCTAAATTTGTTTTCTTCATAGGCCACTCTGATTTATCAGAGGTTCTAAATTTATAAGTCCATGAATATATATATATATATATATATATATAGTTATATCAAAATCCAAGATGATATTTATCTTTGTTTAAAGCAAAACAATTTATCCTCTACCTTGCCTCTCTGCCCCCTCACTCCACTAAGAAAATACTTAGGAATTGGTCAGGGAGCATGAAGAAGGCCCCCTTGGGAAAGGGGTTCCTGTTTGGCTGTTTAAGTAACTTTGGAATTTTCATTTTATCCTAAGGTCAATTTGCTCACCCTAAGAATGACACATCTTTGATGAAATGTCCTGGTGTAAGATAGATAGTTGTTTTGGTCAGACAGGAATGAGGCATTAAAGATGGAAGATACAGTACAAAACAGATCATTTCATTCACCCAGCCCTGACAGTGGACCCCCAGAATGATCTGTCTCCTCCGGGCCACTTCTTGCCTTTCCTTGGGAAAGCTCCTTATCATAGTCGATTTCTCCTTGTCTGTCATTCTGTTGTCCAGTCTAAGAGGTTTCTTTCTGAATTTTATCCCAGTTCCCTCAACATTTTGTTCCATTTCTCTTTTCCCAGACTAATTTAAGGACATTGCATTTTACATTTTGCAGTCTTTCATTAATCTTCCATAAATGTTGATATATTCCTCCTTTAATTCCTCCTAAACTTTATAGATCTTTCAGAAATGTGGCCCACTTAATTTTAGTGGTAAAATATACTCTTTAGCAAAAGGTATTTTAGTCTTTTGCATTTGACAGTAAGAAATGTTTTCTTAATGGTCAGGCCTAAAAGCTGAATCAGTGTAGGTTATACTCCACCTCTAAGGCCACTGTGTCAGATCTTTGCTTTTCAAGGTGCACGGTTTCAGGGGCTCTGTGGAGACAGAGGCTGATCTTTCTTGGAGGATGAGGGACTGCGGGAAGGAAAAAAGAAAAGAATACAGGGAAGCCTCGCAGTATTCTCTCTGTCAAGAGCACAAGGAACATTCTGCCTTCCTGTACCTCAAACTCTTCTCAGTTATAAGAATCTATCTAACCAGTAAATTAGTATTAAAAGAATCAGAACCATGGCACCTTTTTAATAAAGCTTAATTTATATGGATGTCTGGTTTAATTCAGTCAGCTCTTTTCCTCTCTTGATCTCTATGTCTGCACCTCCCCTATGCTTTCCTTTGTCTTCTTAGTTGTTTGGTTGATTTCCACCAGCTGTGGGTTAACCCACTCCCTTGGACTTCTAATTGCCAAATGTTCCTGTCTCCCAGACCAGGAGTCCCAGAGTTCTCCTTCTAGGGCAAGAGCTGAGTCCTGTGGAGAAGTTCACAGTTGTGTTGCCAGTATCTGCCGACAGATCCATGAATGTTTTCATCCTTGTGGTTTCACTGTACAAAAGATTCTCACTCAAATGTAAATTTGTATTTCCTCTCTGAAACCAATATTTATTTATTTATTTTTGCGGTACAGGGGCCTCTCACTGTTGTGGTCTCTCCCGTTGCGGAGCACAGGCTCCGGATGCGCAGGCTCAGCGGCCATGGCTCATGGGCCCAGCCGCTCCGCAGCACGTGGGATCTTCCTGGACCGGGGCACGAACCCGTGTCCCCTGCATCGGCAGGCGGACTCTCAACCACTGCACCACCAGGGAAGCCTGAAACCAATATTTTTTTCTTTGCCTTTTTTATTCCAAGATTTAGGCTATTCTAAAATTGCATTTCACTCCTGTGCCTGGTTGCCCAGTCTGTGTAACAGGGTTCTTTTGTATAAGTTGTATTTTCTGCACATTGCCTCTGAGTTCATTCTTTACACTGAATTACTATACCTTGATATGCAATCCACAGGGCTTTTCTTTTGAGACTTCTAAAACATTTTCAACATGGGATTTCCATGATATTAAATTTTTTTATTATGAAATACATCATCCACAGAGAAGAGTCTATATAACATATATTTAGAATTTAAAGAAAAATATTGACATGAACTCATGTGTACCCATCAGACTGCATACAAAAGAGAACAATACCAGTACCTCTTAACATCTTGTGTTCCCAGAGAACAATCCCTCTCTCCCTGCTTGGTTTCACCATGGGCTTGTTTTGGTCTTAATCACTCGTGTTATTGTTGCTTTCACACATGTATGTCTCCCTACACAATATATTATTTACTTCTTCTGTTTTTGACTATTTATATAAGTGAAATCATACTGCATACATTTTGCAGTTTTGAATGTTTTGCTCAATCCTGTATTTTTGAGATTCCTCTACACTTTTACATAGAGCTATAATCATTCATTTTACTGCATAGTATTCCCTGTTTTTCATATAACACAATTTGTTTACCCTTTTTACTGTTGAGCATGTGTGTTGTTCTCAGTTTTTTGCCATTGTGAGCATTGCTTTTCTGAACATCCTTGTATATCTCCTGGAGTAGAATTGATGGGTGGTAGGGTCTACACATCTTCAACTTTCCAAGGGGTTTATTACCAAATTATTTTCCAAAGTAGTTGGATCAACTTATCCTCCAATTAGCAGAGTATAAAACTTCTTGGGCTTCCCTGGTGGCGCAGTGGTTGGGGGTCCGTCTGCCGGTGCAGGGGGCGCGGGTTCGTGCCCCAGTCCGGGACGATCCCGTGTGCCGCGGAGCGCCTGCGCCCGTGAGCCATGGCTGCTGAGCCTGCGCGTCCGGGGCCTGTGCTCCGCAGCGGGAGAAGCGGCGGCAGTGGGAGGCCCGAGTACTGCAAAAAAACAAAAAACAAAAAAACTTCTCATTGCACATTCTTGCCAACTTCAGGTATTGTATAACATTTCAATTTTTGCTAATCTGTTGACTGTGTAGTTGTATATCACTGGGATTTTAATTTACAGTTCACTGATTACTGATAAAATTAGGAACTTTTCATATGTTTATTGACCACTGATGTTTCCTCTTCTGGAAAATGCATGTTCATGACTTTTGCCAATTTTCCTATTGGGATTTTGTTTTTTTCTTTTTGAAATGTAGAGTTTTTCTCTTTTTTTTTCTGAATACAAATCCTTTATTATAAGTGCTGCGAATATTTTTTCCTAGCTTGTGTCTTGCCTCTTTAACTTTCTTTATGGTACCTTTTGTTGAAAATAAGTTCTAATTTTAATATAGTTGAATCTATCAGTTTCTTTCTTTATGATTTTTACTTTTGAGTCTAATTTAAGAAATGTTTTCTATTTTGAAGTCACAAAAGTCTTTCCTTACATTTTATTCTAAAAGTTATGTCTTGTCTTTTACATATAGGTCATAATTCTAGCTGCAACTGATATTTGCAAAGAGTGGGAAATATTGTTTTTTTCCATATGGCTAACTAGTGATCTCCACATTACTTATTCTATAGAGTTTACTTTATTCACTGATTTGCAAAGTCAGTTCTGTCACATACTAAGTTTGTGGATCTCCATTTGATTGCATTTGTCTGTTTATCTTACCCTATCCCAAAACTACATTGCTTTTACCAGACTTTAGTATAATTCTTGCTTACAGCCAGATTCACAATCTTGTCCTTCTTCTGCATTAATGTATTGACTATTCTTGAATTTTTGTTCTTAGGTATAAATGTTAGAATCAGTTTGACACGAAAAACCTGTACAATTTTCTTTGGAACTGAATTGAATGCAAAAAATAATTTGGGAGAGAATTGACATCCATGAGTGGATAAGATGTATCTTTCCATTTACTTAAGCTTTATTTAATGTACTTCAATAATACTTTGTAATTTTCTCCATAAAGGTTTGGTCTTCATATCTTTTGGTGCATTTGCTCCTTGTATTTTTAATCATCATAAATAGTACACATACACACACACAATGTTTTCTAATGCTTTCATATTCTTTCTAGCCATGCAATTGATTTTTATAGATTGACCTTCTTGCTGGAAACACTGCTAAATTATTTTATTAATTCTAATATTAACCTCTATTTCTTTTTGTTTTGGTTTTCCATATAGACACTCATATCATCTGAAAATAATGACAGTTCAGCTGCTTTTTTCCAATCCTTGTATTTATTATGTTTTTTTTTTTTTTTGGTAGTCAAATTGTGCTGTCTAGGTTCCAATACTATGTTGACTAGAAGTGGTGACAGTAGGCTTTTTAAAACTTATTCATAATTTGAAAGAGAATGCTTTTAATATTCTCTGTGAAATGTGGAGTTGCTATAGTTTTTGGCACATACCTTTTACCAGATGAAGGAAATCACATCTATTCCAAGTTTTCTAAGATTCTATTTTTAAAAATCATGAATATCAGCTAAATTTTATCAAATTAGTTTTCTGTATTTATTGAAATAACTATTTTTTATTTTATTCTTTGAATATGGTGAATCACATTAGTGCATTTTCTTACACTGAAACTGTGTTGCATTCTTGGAATAAATCTAATTTGTTAATGATGTGTCATCTTTTTATACATTGCTGAATTTAGTTTTCTGATATTGTATTCAATAATTTTTCATCAAAATTTGTGAATGAAATTGGCCTGTGATTTTTACATATTCATAATGTTCTTGTCTCATTTTGAATTTGTATCTAGATTATTCCTATGGAATTAATTAGACAATATTTCCTCTTTTTATAGTGTTTGAAGGAATGTGTGAAAAACTGTGTGAATTTACCAATTTCTTAAATATTTAGTAGAACTCATCTATAAAACCATCTGGACCACCAGATATGTTTTTGATGAGTAGATTTTTAATTAGTTATTCATTTTAATTAATGGTTATAGATAGGAGTGACAGGTAGAATGTTTTACTAGTGGTTTGGATCAGGCACTGAACTAGTCAGGATAGATGCCAACAGATAGCCCTGAAACTGGATCTGAAGGCCTACTGGACCCAGAATTAACCTTCAGTTGATAGATTATAGAGAGGTTTAAGCGGACCTAAGGGAGGAGCAAAAATGGTCCAGTTAGTACTTGGGTATTAAGGTAGGAGCTTTAAAAGCTAGGGTGTAGATGTTTCAATATTTAACAATGTATATGATGCATTACATTAAAACAATGTGTGCTGAATTACTAAAAGAAGATTTTTCTAAATTGACTTTTGGGGATAATTCCTATTTTATAATATAATTTCTAACAATTAGGCTAATTTATTGGTGTAAAATTATCATAATATTTATTTAATCTTTTGTTCATCTCTGATCCTATTCCTCTTTTATTCCTAACATTGTGCTTGGGAACTTCTCTTTCTGTCTCTGTCTTTCCCATGTTCTTTCTCTGTAATCACTTTTTGCAAATTGTCAGTTTATTAGACTTTACAAGGAATCAATTTTTTTGATTTTTTGATCCTTTCTATTGTATGTTTGCTTCTTATTTCATTAATTTCAGCTCTTATCTTTTTATCCTACTTTCTTCTTTTTTTGTGTTTGTACTCTTTTTCTAAATTCTTGTTTGACACATTAGTTTTAAGTCTTTATTTTTTAATTATAACCATTAATTTAAATTTCCTTCCACATCCTGCTCTTCCAGCATTTTCCAAATTTGACATATGCCTTTTTAATTGGTGTTCAGTCCAAAGATTTTCTGAACTAAGATGGTATCTCCAGATATTTAGTCTACCATCTTGCTGGAATTCAAGTCATCACTTGTCCTTTTTAACCTCTCTATAAGGACCAGGTCAGGAGTGATTATTTAATCTTCTAATTAGAAATTGTTGGAACTGAATTTTTAAATCAAAGAGGATCCCTTGTTTCTCATTACGCTTGCCAAAATGCCAGGAATGAAATAATCAAATAAAGGCACAGCTCCTTTTGACAATCTGTTAAAAATAAACAGGGCGATTAATTTTTCTCTCTGTATTTCTTCTTTGACACTTCCCTCCATATATTTTTCTCCAGATTTATTGAAATATTATTGACATAAACATATATAAGTTTAACATGCACAGTGTCATTATTTGATACACATATATATTGTAAAATGATTACCACAAGGTTAGTTGACACTTTCATTCTCTTACATAATTACCTTTGTTGTGGTGGTGGTGATAGCATTTAAGATCTGCTCTGTTAACTTTCAAGTATATAATACACTATTGTTAATTATAGTCACCATGCTGTACGTTAGATTCCTAGAATTTATTCATCTTATACCTGGAAGTTTGTATCCTTTGAGCAACATCTTCTCATTTCCCCCACACTCCTGCCCCTGGGAACCATCAATCTACTCCCTATTTCTATGAGTTAGGCTTTTTGAGATTCCACATATAAGTGAAAACATACAGTGTTTGTCTTTCTCTGTCTGACTTATTTCACTTAACATAATGCCTTCAAATTCCATACATGTTGTGCAAAAGACAGGACTTTTTTTCTTATGGTTGAGTAATATTCCATTGTAGATATATATCAGGTAAGAGAGAGAGAAAAATTAATTGATTCACTGAAAATAGAGACAGAGGCATCAAGACAGCCTTTATGAACACACAGGCACCAGGTGCACGACCCCCTTCCACACACACACACACATAGACACACATACTCACATTCACATAGAAGAAACGAGAGACACAGGCAGTGAGCTATGGTGGGGTGTGGAGATGAGATAATAGGTATAAAGAGAAAGGAGAGAGAAGGAAAGAAAGAGGAAAAAGCAGATTCACACAGGAAGAAAACAACAGAGTAAGAAATACCCAGAGAGTGAAAAAAATAGAAAAATACAGAAACAGATTGAAGGATAGAAAAACACACAAATATGCAAAGACACAGTTATAGACACACACACAAGAAGAAAGAGAGAAAGCCATTGTGAGAGGGTGTAAAATTCAGAAAGAGACAAAGACTCAGAGAGAGTGACTTAGAGACACACATCTAGGCAGAGATGGACAGAGACAGCCATATGGAGAGAGACAAGTTACAATAGATACAGGCAGAGGGATAGAGGAAGGGCATGGGGGAGATGAAAGAGGAGAGATGGAGGAGCAAATAATAAACAGAGAAAGAGCCATGGGGAGAGGCAATGAGATAACTGGAGATCAGGGAGCTGGAGAGAGGCAGGAGGGGGCAGCTCCTGGAATAAAAAATAATAATAATAGTAAAAAGAATAAATAGACAATTCCTGTTAAAGAGGTCAGGTATCATCCTATTTTTTTCTTTCTAACACTCCCTCTTCTGAAGTGCAATACAAGGAGAAACAAGCACTGGGAGAATAAAGGATTTGGTTGACACCCCACAATGACTGTTTCAGTATGGTGCTAAATGTCCAGAGAGCCTCCTTTTTTTAGTTTTTCTCTAGATGTTGGTCTTGGACACTAGTGATTCAAGTCAGCACAACATCTGGAAATGAAAGTTATATAGACACCCTGGGGACTTGGATTAATCACCTTCTTTGCTGCCCTTACAATGAATCAGCAGCAACTTCAAACAATAAAACAGCCCTGAACGGGTGATTTCTCAAGGGTTTGTTAATGATGTGGTACTCAAAATATATATCAATTAAAAAGTACATATTGAATGTCACAATCTATCATCACTTCACTGTGTGCTATAGGGAAATTAAAAAGAGCTCTAAAATATAATTCCAGCTTATACAGAATTTATAATTTAGTTATGAAGATTAGACTAATATGTTAATATACTAGAGAAAAATAATCAACTCAATGGTGAGATATTGAGTAGTTATCCTACTTTTGTAACAATATAGAGAGGAAAATAAGTTCTTTGAGGACAGGGATTTTTATTTGTGTTGTTCACTGAAATATCCCCAGAGTCTAGAATAGTATCTTGCATATAGTGGGCAGTAAATTCCTTATTGACTATATCTAAGTGGGATCTTTGAGTCAAACAGATTTATCTTTTACTATTTATCAGTTATGTGGTCTTGGGCAAGTTAGCTATCTAGCCTCAGTCTTACCATCTATAAAATAGAAATGACAACAGTACCACCCTCACAAGTAATTATGAGTACTAAATTGGGTAATATATACAAACACTTGGTCCGGCACATTAAGAGTAGCAAACAGTTAATAAATGGCATATATTATTCTTATTTATTACTATCTGCTTCTTAGCATATCTTTTACTTTAAAACATTTTGCTAACTTGGTAGAAATCAAGAATTATAGTACCTCAAAAATTATAATCTTAATATTTTTCAGAAGTATCTTATAATTCTAATTATTAGTAATTAAGAGGGCTCTTGCCTCAACCAAGATGAATTAGTGAATTTGAATAATATTGTAAGAAATAAGATACATTATTTTCATTAAACCCATAGAGTTGTCATTTCACTTACAAAACTGTATTCTATTAATGACATTATTAGCCTCAATACTATCAGCAACTATATCTACATAATCACAAAAGAATTGTAATTATCTCCGTATTTTCAGGTATGATTCTGTGTTTCAGGGTCAAGTCTTGGAAATGCAGATGCAAGAACAAACTTAACCATTCCAAGGAATAGAAGTGACCAATATTTCCAGTCATGTCCAATTGCACCGCTGGCATAGAAACACAGAGAATGATGATGCTAAAAAAAAGTCAGCACATTTTCAATTTAGTTTGACACAATTCAAGAGATAGACATAACTGACATTTGTTCAATAATGTTCAAGTATGTCAAAGAATCTGTGAAAGAAAGTTTGATATCTCTAGTCAGCTTAAAGTCAAATACTACACTGGGAAAATATGTTTCAGGCAGATGCAGATGGTCTCAGATGAAATGTTTCTTTAAAAAGTTGAAGAAGGTGTTCAACTAATGGAACATCCAAAACATTATTTAGGCTTGCCCCATGGTAGTAAGTAATAAATAAATCTCTTGTCCATAAACACATGTGTGTGTGTGTGTGTGTGTGTGTGTGTGTTGTTTCTTTGGTTGGAATTTGGTTATAGACAATGTACTGGCAGAATGAGATCTCTATTGATATAGAGACCTTAAGAATCATAAGATAACCTTTTCTGGCTCTGTTAATCAATTACTACAATTTGCATACCTGATCTACAGACATCTAGGACCTCTCATTGTTTTCTGGATATAACCATGCTTTTCTTTTCATGTGCCATCTCCCAAGAAGTGCCTACCACATAGAATGTTCTCTTATTTTTTTCATTTGGTTGTTAACATCCTACTTGCTCATTGAAATCCATCTCAGATGACACCTTTATAGCCTTTCCTCATTCTACAGCCAGATAAAATTTCTCCCTTATATGAAATGCTCTCGGATTCACTATGAGATTATAAGGTCCTACATGGCAAAACCTCTTTCCACTTATACTTGTATTTCCTGTAGAAAGTGACTCAAGACTTTTCCATATATAGCACTAACATTAATGACCCCAATTTTCTTCCCAACAAATATCCAATCTGATTGATTTGCCGTTGTTCAGTGTTCTTCCTGTAGCATGAAACCCAGAGATAAATTCTTATGTGAGGGCTCTTTGTTAACTGTAAACACTGAAGAAATATAAGAGGTTGGTGATGATGACAGTGATGATGATGGTGACAACTAAGGTTCTTTCCAACTCTGGCTTTCTCAGATTTTATTTCACTACAGTGAATTTGAACTTTAAAATTCCCATTCTGCCTTCTTATGAGAGTCATATTAAGGTGGGAATTTTTGACATGAATATCATAGGAATAAAGTAAAATGACTATAAATGTCAGAAGAGAACAGACCATCTCTCTTTACTCTGAAAGCTAAAACTGTTCTCTTGAAGCCCTACCAATGGATTTATATTTGTGAAAAGTATGTTCATCATTGACATCTTGTTTCATCCCCAAGCCAGTCTTGTGAGGTTGGTACCTAGTGGCATTCCTCCCGCCCCCCCTGCACCACTCTCCCTCCTATTTAACAGACGGTGTAGTTGCAACATAGACAGATTAAGTGATTTTCCCCAAGGTTATACGAGTGGTGAGCGGTAGACTGAGGACAAGAATACAGGTCAGCTTCCCTGTGGCATGTACTACCAGACCATATTGCCTCTCACAAATACGTATATCAGGCTTCTTCCAAAAATTTAATACAAACCGAAGAAAAACTTCCATTCACCACATTTACCATCAGCTTCGTGCAAGCTGTCCTAGATGGCCGTGATGCCAAGAGTCAAGATGCAGACTTGGTCCAAATGTATGATTTAAATGGTGAAAGGTTTTGACTGCTGAGCTCAGGTGTCTCTGGATTGTGAGGCTGCATCTCCTGGACAGAAATGGAGGCAGAACGAAGTGTGCATCTAAATTACTGTCACTTGTTATTGATTTACTGATGGCTTCTAAAAATGTCGCATTTGAACTGTCAGTGAATTTGCCGACTGTTGGCACGAGTGATGAAAGCAAGTGTGAACCATAATTGATTAGGCCTCATTTGCTTATCCATATTATGCTAATTAGATCTGCAGTCTTTCCCTTTGTACCATCACCCAGTGACAGAGTAAATCAGGGTGATTGGGATGCAGATAAGATTAGAGGCAAGACTGCAAGATTGAACAGGGCCCATCTTATCAGAGAAAGTTTCTTTCTTTAATATACTTCTCTTTAGAAATAAGGCTTTATATGACTCCTTTTTCTCTGAGATGATTTTACTGAAATGAATTTTAGCTTTCTGGACCTGGAACTTGAATTCTTTTTGTATAAGCCCATCCTCTGGCTAATGATGACCAAGTACAGAATAGGGTCAGAATGAGGAATTCTTTTGGGAAGAAACCAGTACCACATTACAGGTGCTCTGGGGCAACTCCTGATAGACCAGGAGAACCTGAATTTATTCTCTCTGACCTCCCAGTTGCCTGTAAAAAGTGAAAATTTTCTCCTATTTCTGAAGAGGCTAGCTGGACTCCAAAGACCGCATTGTACTGGATTGTGAAACTTTTATACAAACTTTTTAGTGCTGTACTTATGTAGCTGCACCAAAGCACACAGACTTAAGGAGACCCTGATGCTAGCTAAGAGGCATCTGTTAATCAACAAATATGTGTTGAAAACTCACTAAGTACCAAATGCCAGGGTTATCTTCTTTTTTTAAATTGAGCTATATTTGACATACAACATTGTATAAGTTTAAGGTGTACAACATATTGATGTGATACATTTATATATTGCAATATGATTGTCATGGTAGTGTTAGCTAACACCTCTATCTCATCACATAATTATCATTTCTTCTAGTGTTGGAAACTGTGTATTAGATCTCCAGGGCTTATCTACTAGTTGTAAGTTGGTACCCTTAAATAACATCTCTCACATTTCCTCATCTCCCCCCCCCCAGCCCCTGGTACTCTCTATTTTTATGAGTTCAGTTCTTTTTTTTTTTTAAGATTCCACATATAAGAGATAATGCACAGCATTTGTCTTTCTCTTTCTGGCTTACCTCACTTAGCATAACATCCTCAACATCCATCTATGTTGTTACAAATGGCAGAATTTCCTTTTACCTCATGGCTGACTAGTTTTCTATTGTATGTATATATATATATATATATATATATATATATATATATATATATATACACACACAATGGATGCTATATATACACACACACATACACACACATATGGCATCATCTTTATCCATTCATCCATCGACAGACACTTAGGTTGTTTCCATATCTTGGCTATTGTGAATAATGATGCAATAAACATGGAAGTGAAGATATCTCTTCGATATCCTGTTTTTATTTCCTTTGGATATACACCCAGAAATGGGATTGCTGGATCATATGGTAGTTCCATTTTAATCTTTTGAAGAAGCTCCATACTGTTCTCCATAGTGGCTGAACCAGTTTACAATCCCACCAGCAGCGCACAAGTGTTCCCTTTTCTCCACACCCTCATCAACACTTAAATTATGCTTATTGGACCATCTCTGTAACAATCTCCTAAAGTTTTTGTTAAGATAAAGATCCTTAAACCCTACCCCAGTACCTTCTGAATCAGTCTCTGGCATTGGCATTTAAGTATCCACATTTTTAGCAAGTTCTCCAGGTGATTCTTGTTCATATTAAAGTGTAAGAATTACAGTCTTAGTAAGATTCAATGATAGAAAAGGAGTTTAAGAAGGAGATTCTGGGTATAGTTAACTTAAAATCTAGATGGGATGATAATGATGATGATAATAACAAAAATAAAATTAACAAATAAGATTATTTTAAATCTTAGGAAAGGAATATTTAAAAGCATTGGGTCTAATACTTCTCAAACAATTTTTATGTCAAATCCCATAAGAAGCCCAATAAATAAACTGTGATAGTCAAAAAGAACAAGGGGACCTGAAGCCCTGGTATCTTGGTCACTCTCTTTCTTCCTATGGTGGCCTCCAGGAACCAGAGGGACCTCGTGTTTCCACTGGAAAAATAATTATTGAGAACAAATTAAAACAACCAATAAACAATGGGAAAAATGCTCAAGTTCATTAGCATTCACTATGGAATGCTAATTAAAACAACTCTATAAGCTTCACATTGGCAAAAATTTAAATGAGTTGGCTAGACTACCAGGCAACTACCAGAGTGTTCTTGAATATTGGTGGAAATAAATTATTACACTATTTCTAGAAAGTTCTCACAATATGTGTTAAAAAATATACTTATTCTTTGATGCAGCAATCCCATTCTTGGAGGTTTATCCCACAGAAATAAAAGCACTAGAATATTACAAAGATGTTTACTGGACAGTGCTTTCTGTTGCTAAAAATTGAAAACAAATAAATGCCCATCGATCGATTGGGAAATGAAATTGTAGCCTACCCATATGATTACAGGTTAAGCAACCATTAAAACGATGAAGGTAGCTCTGTACCAGTTAGCTTAGAGTGATTATCAGGATGTGTTTTTATATGAGAACAGGTAGATTTTAACAACACAAACTTTTACAATGTCATGCAAGTCCTCCATAGAGATATATTTTATTGTGTATATATATTGCTCTATGAGCATGGTTAAAGTCGGAGGGTTGTTAATTATGTTAATGTTGATTAGCGTGTCTGGTCAAACAGGGAGAAAAAGAAGATAAAAGGAAAAACACTATTTCAAAAATAGTCTGTACTATAAACACATACTATGATTTATGCAAAACTGTGTGTCTGTCATGTATACACTCAGAGAGTAATATAGAAAGATAGTCACCAAAATTATCACTAGTGGTGGTTTTTCAAGTGTGTTTTATCTCTTCGTTGTGCTTTTATATATTGTTCGATTTTTTCCCCCCAAGAAACATTGTGAAGAGTAAAAGCAAAACACTGATTTTGATCAAGCCCTTCGTTTTAAACAAGAAATCTAAAGATCTGAGATGTGTGGTTGAACTGATTTATTTCTGGTCAAATAATAGGGGAATGACAAAGCATGGATCAGAACTTTGCTCCCCACAAGAGCTACCAATCAGCATTATTTGCTGATGCAATAGCTCTGAATCATCCCCTGGATTAAAATCTTAGGGGCAGACACCACATCTTACTCAACTTCCAGTCTCTGGTGCCCTGCACATGGTAGCTAGAACCTTGTAAATGGTATAAAACAAATGATTTTATATAGAAAAAAAAAAGCCCATAAATACTGTTTTGAAGAGTACACTTGAATAAAAGGTAAAATGAATTTGTATGCATTTTGTATATATTGGGCAAATGTCTATCTGTAATCCCTTCTCATTGGTTTAAAACAAACAATGAACTTTATCCTATCTGCTTAACTGCCGTCTAAACGCTTCTGCAGGATTCAAGAAAGTGTCAGACCTGAGATTATGGTGGAGTCCATTAATATGGCAAACTACTTAAATACTAAGAGATTTTTAGTGTTCGACTGACCTTATCTTTTTTTATTATTATTATTTTTTTGCAGTTCGCGGGCCTCTCACTGTTGTGGCCTCTCCCGTTGTGGAGCAGAGGCTCCGGACGCGCAGACCCAGCGGCCATGGCTCACGGGCCTAGCCGCTCCGCGGCATGTGGGATCTTCCCGGACCGGGGCACGAACCCGTGTCCCCTGCATCGGCAGGCGGACTCTCAACCACTGCGCCACCAGGGAAGCCCCTGATCTTATCTTTTCAACGAAGTTCCAGATCCTAAATGTTGCTTAATTTTTTTTAACCATATTACACTGTTTCACAGGCTTATAGTTACAAAAGTTACAAGATGTGTTTTTATGCTGTGAATATTTGATGATGCTGCCCATCTTTCTCACTGTAGGAAACAATTTTACAGAATAAAAAGATATTCAAAGAAGTTCTCAAAACAATATTATCAGTCCTATTCAAAGACATGGTTTTTTTAACACTGCTTATTGTCTTTATTAACGTACAAAGTAATCAGATGATTAAAAAATGAAGCAGTTTAATTATTTTGGTCCTGATAATGAGAGTACCCCACCCAATCAGGTGTCAAACCCTGGGTAGTTAGACTCCAAAACTCAAATTTCCCGCTAATTCTACTGTATGATAACCCTGGTAACTGTTAATGTCTATTAGTTCAAACCTTAATATACATGAGATTGAATCAACTATGTGGTAGCCCCATTGACTTGTTTTGTAATTCCATCCAGGTGACAATTGTATATGTTCTCCAACCACACATGCTTGATAGGCTGCTCTCGAGTTTTGATCTGCAACAAGTTAATTACCCAAGTCTCAGTTTCCTCATTTGTAAACTGAGGATGATAATATAACTTGACCTCATGGAGTTATTGTGAAGATAAAATGAGATAATAATTGTAAGGTGTTTTGAATGGTGTCTGGCACATAAGTGTTTAATAAATGTTAACTATCATTATTAAACACATAATTTAGATGCCAATCAGTCAGTGGGCTAATGAATTTTCTCATGGACAAAGTTCTTCTTATCAATTACCAATAAGAATAACGAACACCACCACCCATGATGGCATTGAGGAATGTGAACTGTGACAGGCAAAGCAGAGCTAAGTTTCATTGTTCTCAGCTAAAAAGTATTGGGGACCTTGATCTCACTGTGATTTAATGTGACCCATGAGCAGGGCCTACTAGTCCAGATGGCCTTTAGGTACATTAGAAATCGGCATCCCTTCCCTGTTCAGGTATACTGATTGTGGTTGGAACAGGAAGAATTACCAGCATCCCCCAGAGAGCTGCCATGATAAATATGCAGATCTGTGATGTCTAGTGTGTGAGCTCTCCCTCCTGAGATGTAGCACTGTATGGGGAGGCTCTGCCTATGAGCCTGGCTCCTGCGAACCTTGGCTTTTAGAAATTGTGAAGCAATCTCTAAAAGCCATGGTATAGCATATCCTCTAAATCTTTGAGGTAGGAAGTGATGTAAACTCACTTTGTCCAACAAGATTTTATACCAGGACATATGTTGGGAGAACAACAAGAATACCTACTTAATAAGCTTTTGACTTAATCATGAAGAAAAATTACTTTATTTGAAGTATATTATTCAGTGCTTAATCTACCAAGTATAGCCAAATCCTTGGTAAAGTGATATCCCAATTAAAAGAACTGTTATGCTTATTAAATATTCCCTTCTAATGGTTCTATTTTTAAAATAATGCTGGCTACTAATCATTTTCAAGCTTTATGAAAACTTTGTCTGCACAAAAATTTAATGATTATAGCCTGCTAACACTGTCCAGCCTGGAAATACTTTTTAAAGTCACTATTCCTGTTCCTGTCCTGGTCCAGGAGGGTATCACATGGTCTGGCTATAGATTCTTGCTGTCCATGGAATCAATCCTGAGGGACCCACTTTCACCTGATCTAAACACCTCACCACTTCTGCTCTCAACTGTTGAAGCCACCAATCTCATTTATTTTCCTTTATTTCAGTTCCGTTCTTACCTCGTTCTTTGAATTGGGCATAGAATCTTATCTCCCTTTGATAATCAGATTGATTTTTCTCTCTCGAGTAACTATCAGGGAACAATTAAGTAATGACCTTCTTGTTTGAATTGACCCTCCAAGGACCTTTTCTCCTTGACTCTATTCTATTAGATTGAAAGCTACTTGAGGACAGGGGTTGGGTCACGTCAGTATGTCCAGAGCTTATCATGTTCAACAAGTACATTTCTTGAATGTTGTTGAATGAAATTAGAATGAGTTAGGAGGCTCTAGCAAGAGTCTAGGTTAGAGAAGCAAAGGTGTGAAATGTGAAATAGCTCAGTGTCTATGGAGCAAAAAATAGGCAACATATACAACTAACAATACAGGATTGGGTGATAGGATATAGTTTCTAGTCTGAGTGACTGAGACTATGCTTGGGAGAATGAAAAGACTTTGAAGAGCCATAGAAAAGATAACCCATTGTCAGTTCACTCAGTTACACCCATCAGACTGTTATGCTGGGATTAGACCTCGCTAGTAAGCATGAACTCACTACTGAAGAGCCGTGAACTATAGGGAAGTTTAGAAATGGAAACCACATACTCTGAGTATATGATGTGCACAAGAGAGTGGAATCTCCCTCAATCACTATTAATCTGATGGACGTAAACAAACAAACAAAAAAACAACAGAAAATTCAGAGACATAAGTTAGCAGAAAATCTTGTTGGGGTTTAGGTACAGGGTTTAGTGTATTGCCTCCTGTCAACTCCTCTGAGCCCCTGATAAGCCTTTCAAAGCAAGTTTCTGTCCTCAGTGCTCAGTGGGATCAATGGAGATGATCCTATCACATTATGGAAATGAATAGTTCCACTTAATGTATGGGGTGTCCTCACAATTTACTCATGTGAACTAGAGCAGCATCAAGCATTATTTTTCAATCCCTTTTATTAAATGTGCTGGGTCTGACTCAGCAAACTGCAGTGCCTCGCTGGCCTCTGGGCCTGAGTGATGAGGATAACTGCATTTATTAAGTTGATAGGTACAATGGTATAGTGCCTCCACCCCCACCTCCATTTGTTTGTAATCTTATTGAGTCCCTGCAAGTATGTGGTTTAAAATCTGATTATTTAAGAAACAAGTTGGAGGAGGTGGTGATTTTAAAGAGGTTTTGGAAATAAAAGCATTGCAAAGTTTACTAATTTTTTTCCCACTCTTTTCATTTCTTTCTTTGCAAAAGATGGGATGAATTATTTGGTATTGAGGGGAGAAAATGGTTCATTAGAGTAGAACACACTCAAGGTTTGAAGTCAGATGGTGTCTGTTTAAGTCCCAGTTTCCATATAAGGCACTATGTACAAATCATCTATGTAACCAATTTATTGAGCTGTTTTAACCCATGACTGGTACAACTATTGAACATTTTTATAGTCTTTATAATGTTAAGCTTTTAGTATCTCAGGGAGATCCTATTGAGTTTTTTTCATCTGTTTTAGGATTTTTTTTTTTTTTTGCGGTACGTGGGCCTCTCACTGCTGTGGCCTCTCCCGTTGCGGAGCACAGGCTCCGAACGCGCAGACCCAGTGGCCATGGCTCACAGGCCCTGCCGCCCCGCGGCATGTGGGATCCTCCCGGACCGGGGCACGAACCCGTGTCTCCTGCATCGGCAGGCGGACTCTCAACCACTGCGCCACCAGGGAAGCCCCTCTTTTAGGATTTTTAAAAGTTCTGTTTAGTCAATTTAAACACATATTTCACAGTAATTTAAATCCCATCTTCTTCCCTTCCTGGGCCCCTAGAACGAGCCAGTTTGGGGCTTGAGTGGCAGGAAGTAGGCAGCACGCAATCTGCTCTGTGACGTCTTCATCTTCTCCCTCACTTTGGTGTGTTGCCTGTTTCTGGGAACCCTTCTTGCTCTTCCTTAGCATGGCTCACTTTCTCTGGTTTAGGGACCTAGTGGAGGGATAGTGTGGAACGGACAAATATTTTTTGATTAAACCTCTCTATTGGTTGTCATTGATTCCCCCCCAGATATATTACCAGATACAGCATTTTTGTGGAGCTGGCATCCTAATAGTGAGAGTACAAACTCTTGTGTGAGCTCTTGGGTGGGACCCAGGCGGAGACGGCTCCCCCTGCAGAGTTCCCTGAGGTGAGAGAACTGTCTCTGGTCTGACTTCTTCCAACCCCTCAACAATTGCACACAGTGGTACACTTCACAGCTCTGGGCTGCCCTCCACTGGTGATGAGCCTGCTGAGTAGGGGGCTGGCAAGAGAACTCAGCAGGTTCCTTTGGTGGGCTTCATCTGGTCATGGGGAAGCTAGAGATACCTGCTCCTTGGTGCTTTCTCTCAATCCCCTTTCCCTCTGTTCAAGTAGGAGCAGGTCACAGCTAACAAACCCAGTGCTTGAGCACACAGCCATCCAAACATCCTCTTTCTTGTACACATGGCTAATATTTGAAGCCTGCTTCGTTCGGATCTTGGTAGGGGAAAATACCCCTTCCTTGCCCTCCTCAAGGAAAGGGCAGAAAAGTAGCCATATATCTTCCCACCAGGCTCACAACTTTTGATGCTGATTATTGATTCTTAAGAAGCCCTGGGAGTGGTGTTTATCCCAGTTATTGGCAGGTTTCTTTAGAAATGGGTCATTAAGCACTTTTTTGCCACTTGGTTTGGAGTCTATTCCCTAATTCCAGGGCAAAAGGAAATATCTCATTTAATGTTCTTTTACATTTAATCTCTATAAGCTCAGATAATTTTTTTTTTAGGTTTCTGGAAAAACGTGTCTTCGTTGAATGCTGGGAAGAACTGTAACTAAATCCATTCAAACATCATGTCTACTCTTGGGACCATCTCCCTGGGACATCACTCTGGAGCAGATACAAGGTGTCTTGAGATAGCCTGGACCCTCTGACATGGTCCCTTCATCCTCATGGCCTCTGAGTTGGATCCTGACTTCTAAAGATTATTCAGGTGACATAGAATCCTAAATCTACCACTGGCTTTCGTTGTATCTCAGTTTCCCATTGTATACAATTATATCCTTCCTTCACAGGGATTTTATTGGGATGCATTGTTAGGCAATCAAGAAAAGTTATGAGTCTATTTTGTTTGTTTATTTTTTTCTCACACCACGATATTAATATAAAGACTAGAGACGTTATAACACTTAAGACATTAGAGAATTAAGACCACATGTAGAAGGAAGATGGGATATGTGTATGAAGTGTTATTCCTGGTGACTAATTAGGGCACAAAGCCAATAATAAATAGTAAATATCAAATAATAGACTCTAACTTATCTTTACCCTGCGTGTTTTAAGAATCTGTGTACATTTTTACCGAGTTGTAAAGGTATATAGTTTATTCTGGGCTTTATGGGAGAATTCCTTTCCTTGGGATGAGAATGCAATTATGCCTGCCATCAATGCTAATTTTAACTCAACTCTGAATAACTTGAGTTCATACTCCATTGTCGGAAAGGGTAATTAATGAACCATCAAAACACAAAAGTTGTATAGCTTCCTCTTCCTTTTCACATGTCAAACAATTCTTTCTTGAAAGCAGAGTCCAGAGCTGAGTCCAGGCACATGCTAAAGTGGATTTATAGGAGGTGGATGTTTCTATCTTTGCTGTTGGTTGCTGTGTTGAACTTCCTGGAAAACTCAGTTTTCATTTCCTAGTCAGTGCTACTCCATATCTGCTCTTCAAAGGGATTCCCAGGGCTGAATAAGCTCCAAGGATGCCTTGTCCCGTTACAGGACAAAGAGGGGATGATGAATTCTTAAGCATCTTTATTAGCATCTCGGGGCTTCCTCCCACCTCAGGGATGGCTTTGGGGCTTGCCCATAAAAAATGGTAAATTAAAACCTGTGTCACTTGTTGTTTCCAGACTGTGAGGGGTTTTTTTGTTTGTTTGTTTGTTTGTTTGTTTTTGTGATGAGAAGGGAAAGGCTCTATGGGCAAATGAAAAATATATGAATACAAATAAAGGTGCAATAGCTAGACTTAACCCTGATTTGTGAAAGGGTTCCTGCTCTGAAGGTGTCCCAAAATATGGTGAGAGTTGCTCTTTAGAGAAGTCAGAGAGTAAACATGGATACCATTTCAGAAAGAACTACTATAAGATGTGGTGGGAACAAAATAGAGAACTACAGCATCTGAGCTTCAGATGCTATTGCCTCTTTCTGGGTTGATGGTGCTCCTCTCCTCTTCAAAGTAGAAATGATTTTATTTTTTAAGAGATAGTAATTCATGTCCATTGTGGCAATATTAGAACATACAGAGAAAATTAAATGAAGGAAAATAGTAAATGTAATCCTACCACCTATGTTTAAATAAATAGCTACCAATTCCTTGTGCTTCAACTTTATTCTTTTCCATTCCCTTTTCAGGTATGCATCTGCATCCATTCTCCCCAATGAAGTAAAAAGCCCCTGACCTGGAGGGCCAGGACCATGATGCTTTTCATTGTAGATTCGTTAGTAATCATAGCTAATTTTATTGAGCATTTGCTGTGACAGATATTATTCTGGGGACCTAAGAAGTATGAGTTCATTTAATTTTGACAACATCACTGTAGAATGAGCTTTAATGTTATGTCTGATTATAGATGAGAAAACTGAGGCTCAAAGAAGTCAAATAACTAATACTGCATCTCACAGTTATTAAGTGATGGAGGTAGGATTGTGACTCAGAGAAGCCTGGCTTCAGAACCCATGAGCCTAACCATTACACTTTACTGCCTTCTCTGTTAGAGATGCCATAAAAATTATTGGTGATGATCTGATTCTGTAAACACATCAAGGCAGAAGAACTGAGACTAAGAACCAAGTCTCATTTTCCACACAGGACTATACAGACCACAGGAGCCTTAATTTTCATTTTTTTTAATCTAATCTCTACTCAAATTCCTTCTCTTCCCAGGTTAAGAGACCACTGAATCAACAGTGAAGGGATGATTTAAGTCATAGGTGCCCTGATCAGACAGAGCACACAGGACTCAGCTTTGTACATTGGTAATGTTTGCAAACAGTACAATATTGATTTTGGCCCTAGCAATGAGAACACGGACAGCCACACATTATATGCCCTTTTTGCTCAAATGAGAGCAAAGCCTTAATCAGGGCCAGACATTTAGAATCCTATATTAAAGAGAGATGTATAGGTATAAATCCAATAGATGCTTGCTTCTGTCATTTTACTTTAATTGTAATTTTGCAAATTTAACAACAGAAGATCCATTAGGCTTTCCTTCTCAATCAATACATAATATATTATCAGTCTAACGACCAAAAACGACTTGTATAAAATATCAGCATGTTGCATTTTCATTATGTAAATGGAACTCTGCAGGAGAATTAATTGATTATTCAGTTACTACGGATCAGTCTCAGATGTCTCAGTGAGATAAGAGAGAAACTTACCAAGCCTCTCCAGTGACTATAACTTAAAAAGGAATAGGGTAAAAAAAAAAAAAAAAAAGAGAGAGAGAGAGAAACACAGAGCACATTTCACTTTCATTGGCAGCTTGGGCAAAACCTATGAAATGTTGAGAGAGAGAAGAAATCCATTACCAAGTTTATTAGTGATGGAGTGTCGAGTGTTATTAAGCTGGTTACTGTTTGGGGATCAACATTTTAAAAACCACACAAACAAAACTGCAACCCAGGCAGTGAGAGTCCTCTAGCTGTCTCCCCAGACTCTCAGTGCCTCAAGTAATTCACACCTAGACCATATATAATTACAGCAGGATTGTTTAAGTAATATACTGACCCATTTCTTTTTGCTTGCATGGGTGGAGGCTGGGGAATGAGGGAGAGATTTTATCTTTAGCTTCATGATAGAATGAAGAGGAGATATGAGAGTACAAATGGCCTCTTCTGTCTCCCTTCTCTTTTAAGTATTGAAGAAAAACAAATGTTCCCATGGCTAGTACAGAAGTGTATGTGTTTGGTTTCAAATTGATATGCTTTGTTTTTAAGAAACACAAAAGAACTATGCACATTAGGTTCTCCCTTTGATAGCAGGTTCTGTGCCACCCTTATTCAAAGATACCGCCCTTGTTCAGAAGTGTTTTGAGATCTCTTTGGGGGGCACTGCCTACGGAATATTCTGAACACGTTGTTGAGTGTAGTCTTGGTGGTCAACCTGTTGAGGGCTCTATTTAATTTTTGCAAATAGTCACAATTCTTTACATACTAAGGTGAGACAGTAAGTTATTATTGTTAAGTAATATTTCTCTGTCTCAAAATGAGGTTTTAAAAAGCAACAAAAATGCATAGTTGTAAAATCATAGCAGTTTTTGCAGTACTCTGAAGGCAAGTTTCAAAATACTGAACACAATGACAGAATTAAGGAGGAATATATCATTATTCCTAAAGTGGCCATTTTGCAAAACAGTTATCCTATTTCAAATGTGATGTTTAATACCAATTAAGCTAAATCAAGCCAAACAACTTTATTACTTTGTTTTTACTTTGTGTGTAAGCCAGGCTTAGCTGGTGAGAGCTGGGGATGCTCAGCCTGGGGACAAAATACTAAGTAAGGTATGATTCGCCTTTGCAAGGAATTTCGATGTTGTATTAGTTTCCTATGGGTGCTGTAACAAATTACCACAAACTCAGCGGTTTAAAACAACACAAAGTTATTATCTTATTGCTCTGTAAAAGTCTGACATTGTTGTGCTGAAATCAAGGTGTTAGCAGGGCTGTATTCCTTCTGGAAATTGTAGAGGAGAATCTGTTTCTTTACCTTTTCCAGCCTCTAGAGGCTGCCTGAATCCCTTTCCTTATGGCCTCCTTCCAACTGCAAGGCCAAAGCCAGCAATGGCCAGTCGAATCTTACACTGCATCACTCTGACATTGGCTTTTCTCCCTCTTCCCAATTTTAAGGAGTATAGTGATTACATTGAGCCCACCAGATAATCCAGAGTAATGGCCTTATTTTAAAGTAGCAGTGCGGCTACCTTAATCCCCCCACCCCTTGCCATATAACATAGCATTCACAGGTTCTAAGCATTAGAATGTGGACATGTTTTGGCACAGGGATATAGGCTCGGTGCTTTGTGACCGCCTGGAGGGGTGAGATAGGGAGGGTGGGAGGGAGGGAGATGCAAGAGGGAAGAGATATGGGAACATATGTATATGTATAACTGATTCACTTTGTTATAAAGCAGAAACTAACACACGATTGTAAAGCAATTATACCCCAATAAAGATGTTAAAAAAAAAAAAGAATGTGGACATGTTTGGGGGCCATTATTCTGCCTATCACAGCTAAGGAACAAGGATTACTCTTTTTCTTTTGAGATCATGTCTGTGAAGTATTTAGCTCCTTTTGAACACTTAGTGAGCATTCAATAAGGAGTAGTTGGAGTATTGATGTTCTCATATTATTATGTTGTTTTCCCCCTACTTCTTAAGAAAATGAGAGTATGATTCCAATGAGTAAAGGGCCTTTCAGCTCCAGATGAAGAAACAGTCATCATAACTGTCTACAGATAGCATTAGCTACCACATAAGATGTCTCTGTCCCTGAGGTTGGGCCCTCATAGGCTGGACAACAACTTGGCGGGGTTACCGTCACTTGGTGGGATACAATCGCTGTAGAGAGAATGCTCACATCTGAGTAGATGCTCCTTCTACCCCTGAGATTCCATCTTTTAGTATCTACAAAACTTTGCATCCTTCTCAGCTTATACAAGAGTTGTGATGTCAACAGCTCTTTCTATCTTCTCCTGTATTTCCCTCTACTCTCCTCAGGGGTAGCCCCTGCCCTTGCCCAGCACTGATATGTTCCCTTCGTATGACATGTTGAAGGGTAAAGTGACAGGCGGGTCTGACATTGGTTTGGGAAAGGACTTGGCTATTGTGCATGCTAGGGCCTTAGCAGCAGGTCTGTTGGGGATGGGGAGAAAGAAGTGGCCAGGACCTAATGTAGCAGATATCAAATGAGCTTCCCTTGTGTTTTCCTAGTTAGGATTCGATCTTATTTTGGGACACCACGATCCAGCTAGATAGAGAGAGTTTGGTCTTTCAAATGAGTGTGGAAAGTCCTGCAGTGAATGGACAGGCATACATAATAAAAAAATCATTTTTTTCAAAAATGCCAATAGGGGGCTTCCCTGGTGGCGCAGTGGTTGAGAGTCCGCCTGCCGATGCAGCCGGCACGGGTTCGTGCCCGGTCCGGGAGGATCCCACATGCCGCGGAGCGGCTGGGCCCGTGAGCCATGGCCGCTTGGCCTGCGCGTCCAGAGCCTGTGCTCCGCAACAGGAGAGGCCACAACAGTGAGAGGCCCGCGTACCGCCAAAAAAAAAAAAAAAAAATGCCAATAGGGTACTTACTCCTCCCATGATAATCAAGAGAGGTAGTAGATTAGTCGGTTAGAATTCAAGTGTCACAAGCTGAAAAATCTTCACGGGCCAGGCAAATATCTCACAGGAGTAAAATAAGTGTGATGAAGGCTGTCGCCAGTTTAGATATCAGGCACTGTTTAAAATGAGCAGCACCTATCAGCTTATGCAAGTTGTTGCCAGCCAGGAAATTGGTCCCAGTACTGCTGAGTGTCCTGATTTTTTCAAAAGAAGCTAGGTATCTAAATCTTAGGTGAAATCCCCTGTATTTAAATGTTGACAACTAATTCACAAGTTTAGAAATCATTATGCAAGCCAAATAGCATAGTTTTGAGGGATTAATATTGCCCCTGGACCACCAGACAGCTTCTGGGGTTTTTTGTTGATTTTAATCATTAAAGTTCTTAAAGGAATTGGGACAGAGATTTTAGGTCATTAAAGGAATAGGGACAGTGATGTTTGTGAGTGCAAGGGGGACAAGAGGTGCAATGGATAATAGCACTTATCTTCTCTGCTTCTGGTTCTGCAGTTTTCCTTAGCTTTCAGAATCCCTCCTGCATAGTCAATCAACAAACATTTACTGAGTGCATACTACATTTCACTCATAGTGAGTGACACAGCTGACCAAGATGCAGTCCTTTCTCTCAAGAAACTCAAAGCCCAATTAAGAAGACAGAAAATAAGCTGAGGAAAATACTCACACAAGAAAGTCATCACTGCTATAGTGAATAAATATTCTAATACTGTAAATAAGACCTGGGAACTCTCAGGGGAACAAATTAATTATCAGTTGGGGAAGGGGATGGGTGGGAGAGGGCTGAGGGGGCAAGTGGATTTCACACAAGAGATGATATGCATCTTAGGCCTTAAAATAATAAGTAAAATTTAAACAAGTGAAAATGAGGAGACATATCCTGTCTTCTAGACATTTCCCAATAGCCTTTAAAAAAGGTCAAGTCTTTTCCATCTAAAAATGCAAAACAAAAAAAAATAATTTCTCTTTTGACCAAACTTCTCTGTCCAACTATTGCCTGTTCTCTTTTCTTCTCTTCAAAACCAAACTTCTCCAGAGCTGCCTACACCCTCTGGGTCTATGCTCTCTCTTCTTACCCACTTCTTTAACCCAATCCATTGGAGCTTCGTCCTATCTCTTTAGTAACACGGCTCTTGGTAAGGTTACCTCTGCTCTTTGCTTAAAGATCTCTTTCTCAGAGAAACCAAGTCATCTCCGTACTTAGTTGAGTTCTGTGTGTATGTGAGAATTCTGCATACACTAGCACAATTGATTTCTCTTTATCATATCAAAACATAACAAGTTAACTTTTACCCATAGAAAGTACTCAATAAGTACCAGATGAATAAATGCATGCACATCTTTTGCCATCTAAAATCCTTCTCGCTATTCATCCACTACTATGGCCAATACAGGAAACTGTTGCTATAAGAGTTTAATTTTTTTGAGTTTCAGAAGGTAAAAAATAATGATGATGAAGTAATCTGGGGGAGTAGAGGAGGCCATATATTGAAATGTTAAATTAAGGTGTGGACTTATATAACTGAGTGTATATCATCCTGACTGACATCTTCTTGGACCAATTGAGACAATTCTATGCCTTGTGAAACTGGCTGAGACAGTCAGCTTGATTGATCCAGTAGAGTCAGAAGGTTTACTGGAAGAAACAGCTACGGCAGTGCTGGTACAGAGCTAGTGCAGCATAATGTATGGTTGTGATGGTTCTGGTGGCATACAGCTGTGTTTTCCAACTTGCTTTTTATTTTTACTGTCACTCAGAGTAATAAATACAATTTCTGTTGCAACACATGCACTTATACACACATAAATGAAGATAGAATGTCATAAAACAATATTTACCCTTATTACATGAGATACACTCTGATAGACGCTATTGTATTCAATTTTACTTTTGAAAATACTCATTGTGAGCCATTGATATGATTTCACAACCCATTAATGGGTCTTGACCTGCAGGTTGAAAATGCTAGCATATACAAAGTCCATTTAAAATATCTGCCAATAGTCACCTGTGAAGAATCAGAAGAGAAACAAGGAAAGATTGATGCTCTTACCTCCTTACTTCTGGGTTCTGAAACACCAGATAGAAAGTCTTTCCAACTCTGTTAGTAATCTCTCTTTTCCTTCTTCTGCCTTAAATCTGGCCTTCTTGATATGTTCAACCTTCTCTCCCTTTACGTACGCCATGTTTATCCATTAATTCTTATTAAAAGGAAAACAAAAGGAGTCCTGCATTCTGATCTAGACTCTGTCACCCAGCTTCTTCATCCATAAAATAAAGGTAGGCCAAGTGAGATTATGAATGTGAAAAACTTTTTAAACTGTAAAAATAAGAGATTGTTATCATTATAGTTGTCAGAAGTGGGCATCTGATGCACTCAGATACAGGCATCAGATATGGGCATCTGGTAGGCTCAAGTGAGACAAGTATCAGAATCTGAATGTCAGGGTCTGAGGCAGCACAGTGAAATGAAAAGAATATGGGCTGTAGAGTGAACCAAACTTGCCTAAATTCAGATCCAACGCTGTCACTTATTAAGTATAACTATGTGACTTTGAAAAAATTTTGTCAAACTTCTGAGCCTCTTTCTAATCAGTAGAAGGTGGATAACATCTGATTTAAATATAGTTGTTGTGGGGATTACATGAAATAACATATTCAGAGTATTAAACATGTTTAATAATTTAAATTAAGAATATTCAGAAATACAGAGAAGTTTTGCCTATAGCACAAATGTCCAGTAGAAACATAAAAGAGTCATATATATGATTTAAATTTTTCTAGTAGCCAAGTCAAAAAGAAATTAAAACAAACAAGTATAATTCATTTCAATAATATTTAACTAAACATGTCCAAATGTAATCATTTTGACATATAATACATATAAACAATGAGATATTTTATTTATACAAAGTATTTGAAATCCTGTGAGTATTTTATGTCTACAAACATCTCAGTAAGAATGCTACATTTTACTAGAAATACTTGATCTCTATTTAGATTTCATAAAATTTACAGGTGAAAAAGCAGCTTCATATACCCAAGCTGTTACAGATATTTTTGAATGTTTTCCAATACCTGAATTAACTGTCAGTTTTTTTTTTTTTAATTAATTAATTAATTTTTTGGCCACGTTGGGTCTTTGTTTTTGTGTGTGGGCCTCCTCTAGTTGCCGTGAGCAGGGGCCACTCCTCCCCGCGGTGCGTGGGTTTCGCATTGCAGTGGCCTCTCCTGTTGCAGAACACCAGCTCTAGGCATTCGGGCTTAGTTGCTCCGCGGTATGTGGGATCCTCCTGAACCAGGGCTGGAACCCGTGTCCCCTGCATTGGCAGGCGGACTCCCAACCACTGCGCCACCAGGGAAGCCCCTGTCAGTTTTTAAATGCACATTAATTAAAATTGAGAATTCATTTCCTCAGTCCCACTATCCGCATTTCAAGAGCTCAGGAGCTATCTCTGGCTAGGGACCACCATATTGGACAGCACACGCCTAGAAAGGGCATCTTCCTTTAACACCACATCAGCAAGATCTGGGAGACCTCCCCACAGTCTTGATGGGACATGAAAACAGAGGGGTCCTCTAGAAGACAGTGAGATTGGGAAAGACAGAGTCTATAAAAAAGGATCCAGAAACATTGCAATTCTCCATGGAGGCCCTGGGAACAGAAGGCAGGAACCAACAATAGTTCATGTCCAGTCTCCTTCACTAGTCAAGCTGTCTTCTCCCCGTAAAATACAAAATGAGGGAAATAAGGTAGGGAGGGGGTTAGATTTTGGTCCAAACGTCAGTGCCTCCTCCCTTGACTAGGGACACAAAGGACAGCCATGAAAAATGAGCAAGGAACTGGCTGATGAGGGGAGCTGACAGGAAATGAGTGTATATTGAGAACATGACAGGGGAAGGCTGAAAAGGGAGTGACGTATTAATTGCCCACAGAGATCATCAAGGAAGGGGAAAAAAGTGCTCAGAGAGGTCCAAGAGATCCTGATGAGAGATCAAAGAATTAAATGCAGGAAAAGAAAACATAAATTAAGTTCAGTATAGGGAAAAGTTCTTGAATATAGGAGCCATCAGTCTGAGAAACAGGATCTCCAATGAAGAAGTGAGAAAGCCAACACTTAAAATAATAAAACTCAGCCAGTCATAACAATGGGGATGAGGAACCATTCTGTTTTTGCTCTGAAAGATAAGATAGGCTAATAATTCAAAAAATGAAATATATAATTTTACATTTGTAAGGGAGCTCGTAAGTTATCTAGACTAGGGACCCGTTTTATAGAGGAGAGAGTTTAATTCTATCACGTGTCTAAATAGTGATGGGGTCAGGAATAGAACCTATTGATCTAGTCCATCAAATACTCAAATAGTCTATAGAACTATTGTTCTACTTATTTTCAACAATTTTACTGACATTTATTAGTAAATCTGTAAAGCATCAGTAGAGCATGTCTTTTATCCTTCTCTGATTAAAAGAGGAAGTTGAAGCCTTAGGTTAGTGTAGGTTAGGGGACCTACCTGTGGCTATATGGAGCCAAGCTGTCCAATATGGCGGCCACTAGCCACTGGTAGCTATTGAGCACTTAAAATGTGGCTAATCTGATTTGGGCTTTGATGTACACAATAAAACACACACTGGGTTTTTTAGACTTAGTACAAAAAATGTTAACTATCTCGTTACATCAATGTGCATTAAAATACATTTCAAAATGCACAATTGAAACTGTCAAAAAAATAAAATAAAATAATACATTTTAATATTGACTACATATTGAAATAAAATATTTTTAGTATATTTAGTTAAATAAAATATTATTAAATTTATTTTATCTTTTAAAATATTTTTAATGAAGTTACTAGAAAAGTTAAAATTATATACATGGCTCTACTATATTTTTGTTGGCTTGAGTTGACTAGAAGGTACTATGACTTAAAAAAGCAGCCTGATTTGTTTTATTTCCAGTTTTCTTCCTTAAAGCACAAATTAAATTCTTTGGCCTTCATAAAATTTGAGAATATCTTTAAGAGCCCAAATTCAGATTAATAAATAGCCCATGAAAATTAGCATCTATTCCAAAACCATTAAAGAGAAAAAATAAACCTTTCCATTTGCATTGTTCTTTATTCTCATGATTGCTTAATGAATTAAGATGTCCAAAAACCCCAGTGTGTTTAGCCATAGCCATCCTCCATTTCTTCTCCACAATAGCATTGTGTTGTAATGAAGACCATGAAAAAGCATTTCAGAAAATAGCCTCCAATATGAAGCAGCAATCAATATGCATGGTATATAGGATCAAGTTAGAGAGATGTGCAGGAGAGATCCAAATATCTTTGGCCTGCTTAAACACATGCTTTCTGCTTGCCAGCCAACAAATCACTTCTATATATTACATAAGACTAAATTAATACCTACACGAAGACAGTTTATTGTGGATGATGGATCATGGGTTTGTTACTCATACATACAGAGCAGGGCCTTGGAAATCACATCATCATTGCATTCCCAGGGAAAGAAATGATTGTCACATCCAGACATGTTTATCATGGAGAGAGAGGCTGATCAGGGCCCATCTACTTCCCGGGAGAACACTGCCACCTCACATGACGAGTGCTCAGAGGGAAGACTTGCTGTTGACTGCCGGATGCCAGCCAGAATATGAGTTCACTATAGGTCCTCCTGGGGGTAATAAGAAATGATCTGGCTATACCCTACAGCCTATATTGTTAGGTTTGGGGGTCCCAAATAAAACTGTTATTTAACAAAGGCAACCTACGTAGCATACACTCTACATTGGAGAGCAAGAATTATCTGTATTACCCATACTGCAATCAATGATATAATGTAGATGGACCCCAAACCCAAAGGTGCAAGTCCTAGCATAAATGTAGGAGGTGAATGAAGGACAGATTAAACTGAAGGGATGGGTCTCTTTGGCCTATGTCCTGACAAACTGTCTGGCTGCATCAGCAGAAGTTGAGAGCAATCGATACTTATGAAACAACAATAATGCCACAATCAGAGGCAGAGCGGGGTTGGAGTGCTATTACCATAAGTGGCTGAGTCGTTGATGTGACTGTCTATGTCATTTTGCATATCATTTGCATGTTATTTGGTGCAGTCCTGCCAATAAATAAACACAATATATCAACTTGCGCAACCTACCCTGACCCTTGTAAGTACACATGGAGGAAAATAAACTAGACCTGCAATGAATTACTACTTGTTTAGCATTTAAAAAAAAAAAAAAAAAAAAAAGGATAGTTCAGGTCCAGGGAGTAGGTTACTATCTTTAATACTATCACCTAGGTAGAATGCTTCCTGTGGGCAAGGCTACGTTTTAGACATTTTGGTTTCTGGTCCCGTTTAATGGCTTCATATGGTAGGTACTTTCTGTGTATTTGTTAATGATGATCTCACTAAGAAATATGTGTCTGTGTATTGCATACATGTGTCTCTTTCTCTCTCAAACACATTTACTGAGTGCATCCCATATACTAGGCAGAGTAGTAAGTGTTTGACATACCCTGTAGTTTAATCCTCAACAAAAATAGTCTAGTTTTACAGATGATGGAACAAGGCTGTAAGCATTTGGGCAAACTCTTTGGGACACAGAGGTGGTAAGCTGTAGAATCTGGATTTGAACTCAAGTTTATCCAGCTTCAGAGCATGAGTTCTTAGCTACTTAACAATTGTACTGACCCTAACAATATATGATAACTTGATGATTCCCCAGGTTTTATGGCATATAGAATTTAGGGGACCCTGTTGAAGAAAAATGATGCAAAATTATGAATACAACCTTAGATATAAAAGTGAATATTTACAATAAGAAAAGAAATCATAATAAATTAAAATACCACAAACATAATAAAATGCATAAAAGTAACATTTTTATCAATTAGCTCAGTTAATCTCTATACATGTCACAATAATTTTTCCTTAAAGATATTTGCTCTAAACTCTTTGATCATCTTTTTATATGAAAACAATTTTTGTAGTATTTTCTAAATAGAGAATAAAAAGACAATTCATTATTTTCTTCAACATGATTGATCAAAATTTGATTTTCATTATTAGTGGTAAAACACAACCTCACCCATGGACACATATATACACTGTTTATCATACTGCTACAGGTTCGTGTCCAACAAAAACATAAATTCTATGGTATTTTATAATAGTACATTCTGTAGAAAAATCAAGTATACTTCTTACAAGAGTGGATTTCTATCTTTACCAAGTGTTGATGAGGAGTGAATCTTCTGCTTACAATTTTAGATGTCTGATTCCTGGGAAATTTTTACCATAAACTAACTTCGGATGCTACACCTTTCAAACCTTGTTTCTCTTCTGTTGCCCACCTAGCTCTGGTACAGAGCCATTTATTTATTTCATCCTAAGACTTCCAGCCTGCAGCTTCATTTCATGAACAAGTAGGTCAGCTCAGAGGGCGGTACGGGTAGTCCCGGATGCCATTCCAACGCTGTGCTGGTTAGCAATACCTTAACTATATATGCAGAAGTGAAGGCAAACTACATAAATCTACCCCACTAAATCTAACTTAAATACATCCCCAACTAATTTCCCGAGCCCCCCAAATGACCACAGTCACTCTAATGACTCCTGACAAGGGGGAAAGTGTATCGGAGTGGAAGGCAGAGTAGATTTAACTGATTGATGTTAAAATATTTTTACTTTTGTAAATTTTACAAAATCTTATCATCAGGTGAACATTCTCCTAGAGTCCTTCCCAGGGCCTTGGGAGGGGCAATGCAAGGGAAGAGCCCTGAAGCTTAAGTTTCATCAGCTTCTTGGTATGTCTGCCCTTGTATCCATATTCTGCACCGCTTCATAGATGGCAAGGATCTGTCCATTCAGCTCCCTGCCATTCACAGAGTGGACTGGATCTATGACCGTAGGTATAGCCACATGTTCACTCCTCCAATTCCACTCTCCATTACCCATTCTGTAATAGCACATGACATAATTGTTATTTGAGGCTTGTTTCATTTTAATAGCTCCACGTCACTCAAGCCCACCCCCATCTCTATGTATCCACTCTCCATCAGTGCTTCTAAAACTATTTGGGTATGATGACCCATCTATAGACCTACCAGATTGTGCTCACCCTTGCTTATACTAATAAGTGTGATTTTAGGTATTGCTTGACAAAATACATAAAAGTTACTTTGTGTAGAGTACTTTTCAAGTTTTGTATATTTAGTATAATTAATGGTATACATTTTTCATTGTCATATTCATATTTCAATGTTTTATTTATTACATTATTATTTTAGTATATAATATTTATTATATTTCTTATTTACATATTTTTATTATTAAATGTATTATTTACTTGTTATAAGAGTATCTAAATGCATTTGAAATGTAGAAACATATGTGTGGGGAGCCTGCTTTATATTTACTCTCAGATGATGCTTAGGTGTATCTCTGAGCTTTCTGAAATGACTTTCTAGACCTCAGGAATTCTACAACTCACATTTCAGAAACTACTCCTTTAAGCCTTATACTACCTAAAAATACTGTGGGTTGGGCTTCTCAAGACACCCAAAGTTTTAGGTGCAACAAAACAACCACATCATTGTAGTGGTTACTGCAGAAAGGAACACTATCTAGTGTATAGGACCCCCTAAACTGAATTATTTGGAATCATAAATATCTGTATGAAAAGAGTAGACTTTCCTGTGATTTGGGACAGTTGGTTGAGAGGAAGGCACTGACCAATGTAAACTGAGGTTTGTGCTTCAGGCTTCGGAAAAAATGGGTTTGCACTCTCGTGGGGAGGGAATGCGTGGCCATCTTTCTTCCCCTGGCTGGCACCGCACATTGGCTTCATTTTAAAAATAGTACGAGGGAGGGAGGAAAAAAATGTAATGTATTCTTAACATGTTTATATGTCAGCAAAATCCCCAAAACTATTCTATAGATTAATCTTCCTGTTGACTTAAAAAGGATGGATTTCCAACTATAACTGAGATTGGGAAAAATTGATTTCCATGTTCCTTATGACTGAATAAGATAAAAGCCACCACCCTGGCAAGCATCTCCAAGCCTGGATCCAGACTTCTGGAGGGCTGACTAATTGAAAAGTCACTTCAAATACCAGCCCCGACCCTTCGAGGAGATCTGGAAAATGAATCAAGGGCAGGATTTCCATTTTTCAAGAATGATTTCCAGAATGTTGTTTATTCTCACCATGACTGAACAACTGCAGTCAAAGGTGAAAATACTTTCTCTCCCTGTTCTTCTAACTCTTCCTGATTTCTCCCTTACCATCTTCTCTTTCTCTTCACTTCTCAAGTTTCTTTTCCTTCCTATGATTTATGTAAAGACAGTTTCAAAATGAATGCACCTCCCGGATTAAAGCTCTCCTACTGGGGCTTCCCTAGGGCGCAGTGATTAAGAATCCGCCTGCCAAGGCAGGGGACACAGGTTCGAGCCCTGGTCCAGGAAGATCCCATATGCCACAGAGCAACTAAGCCTGTGCGCCACAACTACTGATCCTGCACTCTAGAGCCTGCGAGCCACACTACTGAGCCCATGTGCCACAACTACTGAAGCCTACACCCCTACAACCTGTGCTCTGCAACAAAAGAAGCCACCGCAATGAGAAGCCTGCACACTGCAATGAAGAGTAGCCCCCGCTCGCCACAACTTGAGAAAGCCCGCGTGCAGAAACAAAGACCCAACGCAGCCAAAAATAGATAAATAAATGAATAAATTAATTTATCTTATTAAAAAAACTCTCTTATTAAAGCTTGAAACAATGGGGAGCCAATTTCTCTTTGAGACCTTAGTTTACCCAATTAAACAGGAGACATTGCCTCTGTGCATGGATTTATGGTTAACACACACATTTCCCCATGTAATCCTCATATGATACCTGTGAGGGGCCAATTAGTATTGTTACTGCTATAAAGCTGTCTCAGGTGACTTGCAAATGACATAGAACCAGTATTTGCCAAACCTGGGACAAGATCCCATATCTGTTTCTACATCTGATGGGTTTCACCCACATGATTAATAGTTCATTGCATCACAAGCATGTTGAGTGAGATGGTTCACGCATTTACTCAGTCATTCATTCTTTCATTTCATCAATATTTATTGAGCACCTACTATGTCCTGGGCACTATGCAGTATGAGACAACAACTGTGAACCAGATAGGCAGGATCTCGGCTAGCAAGGAGTTTATCGTCTAGTGATACAGCTGATTTGAATATGAAGTTGAAATATTATGGTGAACTTCAAATTCTTCAGAACATAAAATAGTCCAACTTCTCTAACACCTAGACAATATTCAAAGGGAAGTTCAATTTTAATGGAAAATTACATTTTTTTAAAAAAAAGAGCCTGACTTTGATGAAACAGTCTTATGGGTTATATGGACCTAAGTGCTAATTAGAAGTATATTCCTGATTATATTTCTTTATTATATTTTAACTTTTATATTTCTCTGCCATTCCTTTCATGCTCTTTCTTCTTCTCCTTTTAATTTTAAATTTAATGCCCCTCCTGTTTCCTGCCCCACCACCTATCTTCTATTTCAGGTCATTTCAAAAATGGAAGCAATTGGTCCTGTTTTGAATCAATAATAAGATGCCATTTTCCTGGCCAAACAGGACAGTTGCTGTGTGATTTATTTGTATTTTCCAAAGAATTCTATAAAGTTCTCCAAAGCACATGATTCTGAATATTTATGTAGTTATCTAAATAAGATAAGAAATTCTCAATCAGTAGGCTTAATCCTCTGAATGTTGATATGCAAACAACAGCAATAACGACAATAACAAATAATACTAAATAGCACATTCTTCTGGATGTTTTACATATAGTAACTAATTGAATCTTCATGACAACTTTTTTGAGGTGTGTACTATTTAAATTCCCACTTTATAGATGAGAGAATTGAGGCATAGAGAGAATTAATTTATCCAAGATTATAAACAAGTAAATGAAAGAGACTGGATTCAAACCCAAATCATCTATTTGCAGAGTTTTCTCTCTCAACCATGTATCTACAGCTCTCATAAAATCAGTTAGACACCACTCGTTCAATTGACAACGTTAGCAAATGGCATTTAAATTCTCAGGCCAACCTTCCTAATCACCCAAGGCTGGGGTCAACTGGTATTTTGTACCATCAACTGATCAGGTATTACACCTTCCCTGACTTTATTAGGCACTTATCACTTTAACTTGCAAATTGCAGGGAAAGAGGGGGCGGGAATTTCCACTGGCACATCCCCAGCAATTTCCACTGTGGGTGGATCCTTCAGTAAAGGACTGTTATCTACATGTGCGTTTTATACACACATGGTGGGAAAGGAAGTATCGAAGAGTATTGCATGTGGAGAGAGGGAAATAGGGTAAAGTAGAACTTATGGCAGTGGTTATTTGTGAGTGGGTAGTTGTGATATCAAGGTTTACTTTTACAGCTTCTTGGTGGGTGTGAGCAGTAGGTAGATGTTCCCATAATGCTAGGGGTGTGGTGTATGTGGTGGTGCTGTTGTCTGTGGGTGGGTAAGTTGAGGGTAAGCATATGACAGAAAAAAAATCCCAGCAACATATTTTGTTCTTCCTCTCTCCCTTACATCCTCCCACCTCTCCTCCAACTCCAAATATCCACAGTGTCCCGTAGAAATTAAAATGGCTTAAGTGTGAAAAGGAATTTTTTCTTTTGAAGCAGAGTGCAAAACCACACTCCTAACAACCAGGTTCCCTATATAAATCTATTTTTAAGATGATTACAGGGTTTCCATAGCCATTTTAGCATCAACTGCTGGTTTTGTTTCCTCATCGTCAGTAAACTGTTGGCAGGATACACCAGAGGTATACTTTTTAAAGGGTATAATTGCATGGCACAGAAACGATCACTTTCTCGACGATGGGTTTCATTGGTCTCTCCCTTTGAGTATCCGGTTTAGAAGCTGGGCTTGTCAGTCCCTCCAAGCACACATTGCATTGTATGTGCTGGTCTCGCAGCATATCATGCTGGCAACTACTAGGCAGAGGGTAGTAATTAAACCACACAATAGGCATCAAGGGATGAGGAGAAGACACTGTGTTTAAAATAAACGAACACAAGCAAGCACAGCCAGCTTCCCTAGGAAGGCTATCTGAGCAGTGTGGTGAGCCAAGTTTGGGCAGACTTTGCAAAGCAAGCTGGGAAATTCCCATGGTGCCAAGCCGTTAGGCAGCATCTGAGGCTATATCCTTCCCAAGGATCAACCATAGGACCCTTTCTCCATGACTAACTTTCTCTGGGATATAGAAACCTAGAAAGGTGGCTTTGTAGAGCTATATTCTTTCTAACGTCAGAGCCCAGACACTATGTAAATTTAGATTGATTTGGTAGCTATGCCTAAAAGGCAGGTCTAATAATGACAGGCACATGAACTGTAGTTCTGTTTTAAAAACAGAAGACAGATTAGGTAGAAGTCAGCCTCTGAATCGGAAGCTAATAAGATCAATGCATAATAGGTAAATTTACCTATTGGCAGAAGTAACTGATTCTGAAGAGATGATCATGATGTAAGGATAAGACTAAAATACTCCCCAATTTCTATCTGGGGGAATTGAGAAAACTAGCCAGCCAGAAGACCACAGTATTTCTCATGCTAATCAAGATGACCAGCATGCTGTCTCAGTACTGAAATGCAAATGGTGTTGAGAAACAAAAGTTCATATAATAAGTACCGACTGTCTGAGATAATTATGTGTAGAGACTGAGATAATTATGTGTAGTGAGCTGCAGAGCAAGAAGGGATGGAAATTTAAGTAGTATTATATGGGGGAAAGGGCATTGGGATGCTAACAGAAGTATCCATAGAGAGAAGAAGGGCACTTCACCTGGTGACCTTGACTAGATAAAAATAGATGTTACAAACATCTAGCAATTCTTGTCCTAAATGCATCTCACCAAGCAAAGTTCTGTTCTGTAACTTGGACTCTGAGTGCCCTGACCTACCAGAAGTGAGACTCCTGAGAATATTTGTTCATTCACTGACTTAACAAACATTTGACTTAACAAACATTTCTAAGTACCTCCATGTCCCAAGTACACCAGCACTAAGGTTACAGGGTAATATGGTTAACATTTTCAAGGGGTTCATAGTCTAGTTGGACAAACAGAGAATTCAACATATAACCATAATATGAAGAGACAGGATCTGTTAAAGAGAAAAGCATAGCATGGATTGGGAGTACAGAGAGAAGGTACATTACCCAGGCTGTGGTGGGGAGGAGACAATGAGGCCATATTAGATGAGGGGAGATCCGAATGTATCATTAAATATGAAGATTAGAAATGGAAATAGAGGATTAGGTTGGTAAGTCAGGGTTGGCATTATGTTTAAATGAAGCAGGAGGGCATATTCCAAGCAGATGTTAAAAGCATAGGCAATATAAAGAAGACATTGGAGAGCACTGTGTGTTTTGGGAAAATTGGAACATTATTAATAGGTTGTGTGTGAGAGGAGGTATAGAAGGAGATGAGGTAGAAAGTGGTTATATCGGGAATTGTCTTATTAGCAATCTGTAGGCAGAAAGGAGGTACTGAAAATGTTAAGCAGGGGAGTAATACGGTTGAATTTGCAATTTAGATAATATTTCCATACATGTCTCCCACTCCAGATGAATTGATATTCTGATGTGTGAATTTGGTAGATGCAGTTTTCTTCCCTTGGTTGAGTCCAAGAGCTTGATGATCTTTAGTTTTCAAGACTTCAAACTTAAGGGCTGGACTCTGGACCTATGAAGATCCCCCATCAAGTTTTCACCTGTGAGGCCCTGCTAGAAACTGTCATCTGATCTCTCTTTGACATATCTCTATCTGCAGAAACTTGGGTGGAAAATGGAATATGCAGTTAACATTCAAAACATCATGACATGTCAGTATGAGATTAGAGCGTGGAAATCATCCTTGGGAAAGGAAGAATCTTACCAACATAACTTTCTTTATGTGAAATCCTTTCTATTTTCTAAGCTTTTAAATGGTTTCTCCTAAAATAGTATGTTTGGCAATAATTAATAAAATGGGGTACCCTTTAAAAAACGTGCTACTGATGGTTAAGACTATTTCACTATAAATCTTTGTCAAGGCCTCTTAGCTAATGGATTATCCCCAGTTCTGAAATGGTATTCCCTATTTTATTTTGTATTAAATTTACAAGCTGTCTACCCAGGGTGAACGGCATGTGATATAAAATCAAACTTTTGGAGAGATGAAAAACAAGATCAAACACAAAGTGGGAATTATTCAAGAGGAGACTGAAAATTCATTACTTCAATTAAAATAGAATTTATGAGACACTATATGCTCAAATAAGAAAAAAATAGTATAAGACACAGTGCAGGAGCTAAAAGCTTCAAGATAAAAAAAAAATCCAGAGAACAACAGACATGATGTGTGATTCGTGCTCCAGGAGTACAGAGGAGAGTTACAGCAGGTGGGATTAGATTGAGAGGATGGGAAGGTTCCAAATGTGATGAGCACCACGAGCTGAGAAATATATTTCCTGAGCACATGGGTGACAATGAGGATGCTAGCCAAAGTGGAGTGGGGATTCACAATGAAGGTGTTACCCCAGCCATTGGTATGCTGCTTCCAAGAGCACACATGACAGCAGGTAATTGTCACTGTATAACACAGTCAATACTGTGGAGTGTGTTTTTCAGCCTTTCAACATCATCTGACCAGCCTTGTCTACCTAGTCTTATCCTAGTAGGGCTCTGGGCCCTGCCTCTGAGGTATGTATATGCAGATGGTGAAGCTCACACAGTGGGAGGGAGTCCAAGCACAGGTTACAAGAGCCCCGTCTCTGATCTGCACTTTGGATAGTAAAGCTCATAAGTCATAGAGCCTCATTCCCATCATGTGCTCAACCAAACCATGTCAGTGTCCTGCGTGATGGAGCGGCAGAGTGCAAATATAAAAATACATAGAACTTTAGAACCAGCAGGGACCTCAGAGCCCATTCAGTCTAACCCTCTCATTTTACAGTTGAGGAAATGAAGGCCCCAGAGAAGTTCAGTAATTTGCTTGAAGTCACACAACTAGTGGCAGAACTGGGGCTAAAGTCCAATTCACCAATCTCTGAGCTCAGTTCTCTTTTCACTCTATCATGTTTTTTAAAAAGAAAGCTCTGTAAACATTCAAGATGTTATTCCTCCTTTCCCTTATTGGAGATCCTCTTGAACATCTATGCCATCCTTTAAATTCACTACTTTTCCTGTGATGCTCGCTTAATTATCATAGTTTTAGTCCTGTGTAGAACACACATGGCCCCCGTTAGGTTGTTTATTTGGGACAAATATTACAATCTTTCTACCTGAATTTAATGCTTTGCCTCTTTCAAAACTTTTATATACATTTCTCCACTGGATTTCACAAAAGTTCTACAAGATAAGCTGGGTAGCCTTGTTCTCTTCATTTGACAATTAAAGGAAACGTACAGAGAGATTTACTGATTTTCTCTTAGTGATGGCATTGAAAGTAAAACCCCTTGATTCCTCAAATGAACAGAGGAGAGCCAATGAGAAGAAACAATAGTTGGGCATGGGCTGAGAGATGATACTTTCATCATAAAGTTCACATTTGTCAAGCTTTGTTGTTATATACAAAAAATCTGCCCAAGTTTCAAAGCTGTACCATGGAGAGGTCCACAAACCACAAAAGTCATATCTGAAATCCCAGATCATGCTGCTCTACCTTATACTATGCCTAAGAAGGAAAGCTCCAAGCCTGATGGAAAGGGACAGGATCTGTCAGTGCATTGATGTGACTGGGCTGAAGATGATTCAAATAGACATGATCTGTCTCTGGAGACAATTAGAAAACAGAGTGCGGGGTCATTTGTTACATCTCTGTCTTTGTTTCAAATGTGGCTGCTTAAATTTGAATTGAATGTGTTTGGGGATTTTCTACAAAGGGAGCCACTTGGAAGGCTGCCGTTTCTTGTTATCAGTCGTGTTTTACTACTGCGAGGAGGAAGGCCCAGAGGAACTTCAGAGCTCAGGCACAGGTAAAAAAAAAAAGGGAGGGACTGATACGCAACACTACTTTATTCCCATGGCATCCGAACTTATAGACATTGTCTTCAAGGATAAATTAAAGATTCAGTACAAAAGAAGATTCCAAGGTACTTTAAATGAGCATCATCTGAAAGGCGGAATGAGTGTCAATAAAGGGAATTAATCTACTCATATTTTTTAAGCACTCACCATTGACCGTTACTGCATGAGTTAGAAAGGAATCAGAAAAATCAGACCTCATGGTGGCCCTCAGTAAGTGTACAGCTAAGTTGTACTAGCTTTAACATGCTTCTATCAACTAAAGACTAAATTATAACCCAAGTCTCTGAACTGATAAATAAGTGGTACAGAAGGGTGTTGTGAACATGTAGAGAAGATGCATGGTCCATATTAAGTTAGACAGGAAGAAACAGAGTCAGTAGCATCTTTAAAGTTGTGGAGTAGCGTTGGATAATGTAGCAGCAGAAGAAGGAAAGACAACTAAGTTGGTTAGGGGCACCTGCTGCTTTCTTACTGCCCCTACCTTTTGCCTTTGCAAAGCAAAATACTTACATGGTCTCCATCTGTGATTCTAGTGCCTAAGTCAGTTCTGAATGGAAGAGGAAAGTCACTTGAACTCTTCATGCCTGACATGTTCCCATCTGTCATAAAGAGAATCATATTTCTTGTATAGATGCCAGCATTTCTGGAAGTTTAGAAGCAATGATGTTTAGTGAAAGTCCTTTAAAATGTACTAAGTGCTATAAAATTGTGACGAATCATTACTGATTTTCTCTGTGTAACTCTGTAAGAGGCAATCACATTATCTGATTAGAATTGGGGCTTGCAGTTTCAATTCGACTTGATCACCCCCAAAAGAGATAGGCTTCCTTATTTCTCTGTGACAAGTGTCTTTTCACCAAGAAGAACACAGATTGGGCAAGGTTTAGCCAAATCTAGTGATAGGTGTTAACACTTGGAATGTGATTTTAATAGCCAATAGGTATTTATAATTAATATGCAATAACTCAATTATGTACATGTCTTTAAATTTAATAGGCCCAGTTAAGGTAAGATCATTAAGCACCCAATTGAATGTTAAACATATATATTTGAGGTTTAACGACTATGAGGCAGCTGCAGGATGGATTATGGGATTGTTAAAGGGCATTAAGAAAGTTGTTAATATTGTGGGGGTATTTAATTAATGTTTTAAAAAGTCTCTCCTTTGAAATCTGCCCAAAATGCTATGTGAAATCTGCTTGAGGAACAGGAGCATAACTGACAGCATTACTGTTTAAACCCAGCCACACTGAAGGAGAATACAGCAAAACAGCCCTCTAATTAGCGTGAGAAATGACAACAACAACACAACAAAAAAAAGTCTCCAATGACAGGTGCAGCAAATAACAGGGCTGATGAAAGATTTTGCAATTAAAGATTCTGCTATGAAGATTAATGGAGTATTATCTTAAATTATTTTGAGGCAGGTTATCAGAGACGAGTGTCTGCCTTAGGATCTTCCCTCCTCTTCTACTTCTCTTCCCTTAATTCGTTTCCATGCCTCTGAGTCCTCTTTACTATCCCTCAGTATTCAAATGACTTTTTACTTTATAGTTTCTGTATTCTTTTTCTACCTGCCCATGATCTTTCTTCCTTTTGATCTCATCTCTCATCTCTCTCTCGCTTTGTGTTACCTGGAAGGTCAAAATAAAATGGGTCCAGCTCAGTGTCAATGTTCTGTCTCTTATACCCACCATCTCACTAGGTTCTCTCACTCTACATCTAGAGTAGTTTGAACTGTAAATTCACCTCAAAGCTCAAGGATCACATAACTTTGCAATATTCAAGATGTCCTCCTTTGTTTAGTTTCCCTTTTTATTAGAATATTTATTTTTGGTGTCATAATTTCACCATTCATTCTCTCAATAGATATTTATTGGGTGTATACTACATGTCAAGCCCTATTCTATACACTGGAAGTATAACAGTAAATAAAACAGAAAAAGTCTCTATATTCATGAAATTTACATCCTAACTGAGAGAACAGAAAATAAATACGAAAACAGATGTATGGCAGGTGGTGATGGATTCAATGGAAAAAAATACTACAGAGAAATGAGGAATGGAATGCCAGAGATGGTGGATGGTATTTTAGAGTGATCTTATGAATAGTGACATTGAAACTGATATCTGAAGGAGATGAGGCAAGGAACTATAAGGAAGCCTGTTTAGTTGGAACAGCATGAAAGAAGTAAGAGATAAAATCAGAGAAGTGATGGGGGGCAAATTATTTAGGGGTTTATTGGGAAAGTAAGGACTTTGACTCTTATTCTGGATGATATAGAAAGCGACTAGAGGATTTTGACCATAGGAGAGATATAAGCAAGTTAAGTTCTGGAATCACTATCCTAGCTGCTATGGAGGGGGCCATTGTAGTGGTTCTGGAGAAGAAACAGTAATAGATAATAGAGAAGAGAATTAATAGTGGTTTGGAGCTGGGAGGCTGTAGTACAGGTGCATGACAAGAGGTCAGATTCTAGATGTCCTCTAGAGGTAGAACCAATAGCATTAGGTGACAGATTTATTTTTTAATTGAAGTATAGGTGATTTACAATGTTGTGTTAGTTTCTGGTGTACAGCAAAGTGATTCATATATATATATATATATATATATATGTATATATGTATATATATGTTGTTTATATATAGTAATTTGTATCTGTTAATCCCAGACTCCTAACTTATCCTTCTCCCACCCTCTTTCCCCTTTGGATACCATAAATATGTTTTCTATGTCTCTGAGTCCATTTCTGTTTTATAAATAAGTTCATTTGTATCATATTTTAGATTCCACATATAAGTGATATCCTATGATACTTGACTTTCTTTGTCTGACTTGTTTCACTTAGTATGATAATCTCTAGATCCATCCATGTTGCTGCAAAAGGCATTATTTCATTCTTTTTTATGGCTGAGTAGTATTCCATTGTATATATGTACCACATCTTCTTTATCCATTCATCTATCGCTGGACCTTTAGGTTGCTTCCATGTCTTGGCTATTGCAAATAGTGCTGTTGCTTTTATTTCTATTACCTTGGGAGACTGACCTAACAAAGCATTGTTGTCATGTCTATGACATGACACCATTTGCTGACAGATTGAATGACTCTAAACTTTTAGAACTAAATTAGAAGACTGAAATTGCCATTTACTGATGAAAGTTTAGTGGGGAAAAGACTGAAATTGCCATTTACTGATGATGAAAGTTTAGTGGGGAAAATCAAGGATTTCTTTGTGGACATGTTAAATGGAGCTATGAAGTAGGCAATTGGATACAGGAATCTGGATTTCAGGGGAACTTCCAGGATGAAAGCAAATATTTGGAAATCATTAGCATATGGATGGTATTAGAAGCCATGAGCCTGGATTATATTACCTAGAGAGATGGAGAAGATGGGAGGTCCTGGAACTGAGCCTCTATAGGTTTGAGAAATAGGAGGAAAGAAACAGAGAAGACTGAGAATGAACAGCCAGGCAGAGAGAAAACACACTAAAAAAAGAAATAAGAAAGTGTTTCAAGTGGGAGGAAATGATCAATTGTGTCAAATGCTGCTGATGGGATGAGTAAGATGAAAACTGAGAAACGTGTATTGGTCTAGCAACATCACTGGTGACCTTGTCAGGAGCTATTTCAGTGAAGTCCTGGGTTAAAAGACTGATTGGCATGTATTAAAGTGAGACTAGAAGAACTGGAGATAGTGAGAATATAAATCTCTTTGGAGAAAAGTTGCTCTAGAAAAGAGCAAATAAATGGAGTAATACATGGAGAAGGATGTGAGATCAAGAAAAAAGATTTTTTTTTAAAGTTGAGAGATATCATAGCGTATTTATATGCTATTCAGAATAGAGGAAACTTATGAGGTAGGGTAGAGAAGGGGTACTGCTAGAGTATTGTCTTTGAGTAGGCAAGGGAGGAAGGGACCTGTTGCACAAGCCATGGAATGGGGTTTAGATGTGACCATGGTCAATTCATTCATAGCAGCAAAAAGGAAAACAGATTATGTGGGCATAGATAAGGACAGTTTGTAAATGTGATAATGGAAGAGTGTGGGCATTCTAATTGCTTTTACTTTTTTGTTTATATATAGTTAAATAGGAAGTAAGGTCGTCAGCTAAGAAGGAGAATGAGAAAGAAGGAGCTGGAGGTTGGGGGACAAAGGAGAAGGTAGGAAATACTCATGAGGAAAGAGGAAAAGGAAGTAGACTGAGGAAATATAGCAGGATTGCTGAGTGATGTTAATAGTCTACTTGAAGCTAGTGGTCATGAATGTTAAAGTGACATCAAAAAGGATGGTTGTGGGTGTTTTCCTGGGTAAGTGTGGGTGCAGGGTAGGTAGAAAGCTGCATATAACTAGGTTTGGGATTTTTGCAAAGTAAGTGTAATAATGACAGAGAGGGACAATGGAGATGAGGGTATATGCAATGATAGGTTTTAAAAAATAATAGGTGATAGAATTTAAGCTAGGTATTGGTAGGAGGGATGAAAGATCATGAGGGGGAGGAAAGGACAATTAAAAGTTGGTATGACCTTTGGATTTCATGTCCCAGTGGAAGGATTGATTGCTAGAATTTGATGCAAGGAGAAGTAAGATGGAAAAATAAAAGGCGGTAGTTAGATAATAACCAAGGTGTCCGAAGATGACTGTAACAAGGAGGCATAGCTGATGGTGTGCGCTGATGGCATAAATGTCCTCCCTGGATAGTGTTAAGGCAGGAAGGCTATTATGATGGTCCAGAAATGGAAGCAGCAAGAGGAGTGAGAAGAGTATCTATCCCACCTGATGGTATTGGGGGAGGAGTTGGAGGGGAAGAGAAACCTCTACAATAGGAGGGGGTTACAAGGGAACTGATGTCCTCAGGAGAGAGTTAGTGTAGGTTCAAGTTAGACCAAGAGAGGAGGATATTTTGAGAATAGTTTGAAAATAGTTTATTTCTTACCTTATGATAATGATAGACATAAAGGGCAAGATGAGGGAGCAAAAGTTCCATAGGACACAAAAGAAAGCTATTAGGCAATAGGCAGGATTTGGAAATGGAGTTCTGTAAGGGATATCCAGAGTATGGGTATTGGGATAAGAGTATTGGGCGGCGGGGGTGGGGGTGGGGGATAAATTACGTGAGGCTCTTGTACTGATTTCCAGAAACAGTGATAAACCATTAATCCCGACAGCAAGAGAAATGGTGGTGGTGAGGCTATGGACGCTGATCTGAAGTAGGGGCAGGAAAGAAAGGTAGAATCTTGCCAAGACCTAAAGGAACTTTGAGCCCTCAAATTTACTCCATTCATATGTTCCATAATCTAAGACTAGAGGGGCTACATGTCGTTGTGAGAACCACTGCTGTCAGCACCAGCTGTCCTCCATCTCAGGATATTTTAATGGCCTTGCTCACCACAGCTCAAAAAGTAGGACCCAATATTACCACTGTGGTACATGGGAAATGAGAGGGCTACAGAAGCAGGTGATGAGGGGAAAATAGAGTTAATGACCAGAGAAGCTCATAAATGGGCCCTGCTTGTGGCTCTGGGCACTTTTGGTGGGCAGCACTAGATCTTTAGCAGGGAGTAACCGTCACAGGTGCCACCAAGGAGGAGTGGGAGTCACTCAGGACTAAAGAATCAGGATAATAAAATAGCATAGTGCCTTGAAGCCAATTACCATTGCAATTATGTTGACACCCAACCCTAGTTATCTCCAAGGGTGGTGTGACCTGGAGAAAAATGGTTACTGTGTATAATATATATATAGCATATATATATATAAAATACACATATGTATTGTGTATATATAACATGTATATTCACATATATATGAATGTGTATATATGTATATATACATGAATATCCCATGAGAAAACAATCACTATAGACTATTTGTAGGCACTAATTCTGTGACTATGTAAAAATAACATGAAAATAACCTTTCACCTCTGTGTGTACAAGAGTGTATCATGATAAACTTGCACATTGCACATGTCTAGCTCTTACCATAGGGCAAGACAGTTCTATGATTTGCACTTTCTTTCTGCCTTTTCCAAGATACACAACTGGCCACCAGGAGAGAGGTCAAATTCTGAGTGCCCTTTAGCCTGAGTTGAACTATTTCCACCAAGCTATTCATTCACCTTCAGACTCCGCACACTGTACTTCACTCACTCCCAATCCAGATTGCTAAAATGACAATACAGGGTGACCATGGAACCCATTATTTCACCAGCAACACAGGGAATATTTTTTTACCTGATCAAATGAGATTCAGTTACATGTCAAGGAAAACTGGCATAAGCAGCTTGTATCATTTAATAAAACCTAAAGTTACAAGAGTCCTGAATAGTTCCCTTAGAAGCTATTTTAAGTGGACAGCCCTTCCCCACAAAGCCCCGTGAGTGTGGAATAATAGAAGTTAATTTTAACAAGCACTTTTTAACCTACATTTGGGGACAAAAATGCCAGGAAGCCTATTATATAATTGAAGTAAAATGAAATCCTCTGGGTGTGACAAAAATGTTGTCTGTCTCAAGTTACTGTAAATGGAAAAATGATATACCGAAGAGCTTGGTATTTCAGAAGTCCAATAGTGAGAAACTTTATTTACTGAGAAGGCAAATTAGGGCACCTGGATGTTAAAGAACACTTGACACTCTGGGCCGTGGAGGCTGCTGGAATGTTCCTATTGGCTATTTACTGTCCCAAGTTGTATTAAGCCTTCTACTGGAAACAGTATTTCCATAATGAAGTATGAAGATCAAAATCCTAATTTGTTCATCTGTCAGAACTCCTAAGGGTCCTAGATCTGCTTTAGCCCTGAGCTCTTTACAAAGTAGAGAGACCAGCATAAGGGAATCAAAATTTCATTGTACCTTCCTTACCCCCATTCAGTATTCAAGCTGATTATATTCATAGTTATCTGATCCTGTCCATTCTCTGGCACTACCACTCTGATACCTACCACTTGTCTCTGGCCTCCTGTCTCCTTTTCAGACCTCAGGTGGCACTGTAGAGTGCCAGCTTACCCACTTGAGAGAGGGTGACCTTAGCCAGGTCACAGGATCTCTCTAAAACTCTCTCTAAACACCTGTAATTTGATCTCTATAAACACCTGTAAATAAGTTTGAAAAAGAAGCCAAAAAATGTTTATTTTAAATAAAATAAAATAAAATAATGAAGCCAAATCCGGCCTTTGTACCCTGACACCAAGTTAAATCTTGGAGACAGAGTTTTGGGCAAAGTAGAAAAGAATAGCTTTATTGCTTTGCCATGCAAAGGGGGCCACAGCAGGCTAATGCCCTCAAAGCTGTGTGTCCCAACCTGGAGTGGGTAGTGAGGAGTTTTATAGTAATGGTTCAAAGAGGGTGTGATCAGCTCATGGACATTCTTCTGACTGGTTGGTGGTGAGGTAAGTGGGAGTCAGCATCATCAACCTTCTTGTTCCAACTGGTCTAGTGTCTAAGCGCTTGTAGACAGCATACAGTTAACTTCTCCTACCTGGTGGGGATTTCGGTATCTGCAAAACAGCTCAAAGACATTTTTATGTATATCCCTTGAGGAGGAACCAGGACCCTGCTCCAAGGCTGCACTATTTTTACTTGACTGTTTCTCCCTTGTCTCTCAATCCCCTCCCTTCCCTAATTAGCAACTGTTTGAACCTGCTCCTTGGAACTCAGAAAAGGTCATGGAGGCTGAATGAAGCCTATAATGAAGCCTTTCCTGTAATCAAGAATTGGGGGACACAGAAAGGTTTTGGTGCCCAGGAGTCCCACAGGGTCCTGCTTAATTTCAAAAATATTAACTTCACATTGTTGCTGAGTAAATCAAGTAAGAAAAATATAAGATATTTTGTAAATTATAATATGTTATACAAATATAAACAATCTTCTTTTTTAATGTGATCTGACTTCTTCAAAAACCAAACTGCCAACCAAATTCTGACCTTGGTCTACTCTCTGCTTGAACTTAGTAACCAGTTTCTTTCCTGATGGAAGTGAATGTCCCTGGAAGATGGTTCTCTTAACTGACCGGAGCTATGTTGTACATAGCTTCCATTCCTCCACTGCCTTAGCTTCGGTCCACCCACTGTCCACCCACAGTTTCCTGAAATGCTCTGTAAAAGTCACTAATATTTTGTGTCCTTCTAAAAAGATTTCACAATACTGGAAACCCCTGCTGTATAAGAAAGCCATGATAAAAAGTGATATAAAAATATACGGCAATTTATCTTATGATCTTTCATATTATTTCATTGGAAATCCATCAGAGCCCTTGAGATAGGAAATATTATTCCAGGTTTTCATATGAAAAAAAAAGGAGACTTATAGAAGTTAAACGTGTTGCTCATGGACTATATTTTCATGACACTTTCTTGAGTCAGGAAATCTAGGATTTATTCACCAGGTTTCAGCAAGTATCAGATGGCACACACAAGCTAGGTCATTGAAGAAAGTTTAATAAAGGGATTATTTATAAAGAGCTAGGCAAGGCTTAGGGAAGCCAAGAAGGGATGGTGCAGTACCTTGGGCTAAGCAACAAAAGGGGGTTATTAGCACTTTTAGACATAAAGGGCAAGAGAGCAATCTGTTAAAGGAACCTGAAGAGAGAGTTATATGGAAAGTCTGTCTACCGAACACAGTTGTGCAGGGAAATACTCAGAGAAGTAAATTCTGCAGCCTTATTCTCCAGTCTCCTTCCTTCCTCCTTGATTCCTTGCTGTTGTCTACCATTGTCTGAACACAACTGGAAGCCAGAGGCCAAGGGCCCAGAACAGTATAGCGATGAATGGAAAGAGGATCTAGAGGGACAAATGAAAGCTACATGGGGAAAGTGATCACACTTGCCCTGGAACCTAGATACCACACCAGTTTCTCTCTCTGTCTCTCTTTTTATTTTCAAATAGTTTTAGATTTACAGAAAAAAATTGCTAAGATAGTCCAGAAAGTTCCCATATACCCAAAATCCAGTTCCCCTATTATTTCTTACCTTATGATAATGATACATTTGTTGCAACTAATAAACTAATCTTGATACATTGTTATTAATTAAAGATCATACTTTATTGAATTTTTTTGGTTTTTATATAATGTCCTTCTTTTTTGGTATAGTATCTCACAGAATACCACATTACATTTAGTAGTCATGTCTCCTTGGATTCTTCTTGGTTATGACCATATCCCATGCAAAATCCTTAGTCTCATCATCTGCCATCTATTTACTTACTTGTTCAATTCAAGTATGCATGTATAGTGGTTTCAGAATTTTAACCCATACTCCTATGGGAAACTTTACCAACTAGAGTACAGTGCTTCTGTACAGTTCCTTTTCCTTTAGTATAACAGACTCCACTAATTTTCAAAATTAGTTAGATCAGCACGTTTTTTCCCCACTCCATTCCATGAGGTTGTTTCATACGTTTGTAAAACAATTAAATCATCACATTCAGCATTTCATCCTAGGATCCTCTAACCTCCTAAAAAATGATTACACACATCAAAGTTTACCTTTCATGTGTAAAATTTCTATGGGTTTTGACAAATGCACACTGTCATATGTCTACAATTAAAGTATCATACAAATAGTTTCACTGCCTTAAAATATCCCCTATACTTCACAGATTTAACTTCCCATCCTTCAAATCCCTGGAAATCACTGATCTGTTTACAATGTCTTCTCCCACTGTGTGGCTTGATTTTCATTTTCTCAAGTCTCCTTCACAGAGCAAAAAAGTTAATTTTAATAAAAACCATTATAGCAATTTTTTATTTTCTTTCATGGATCATGAATTTGGTGTTACACTTAAAATCTTATCATCAAACCTAAGGTCATAGAGATTTTTCACTATGATTTCTTCTAAAATTTTTATAGTTTTGCATTTCACATTTAGGTCTATGAATCATTTAAAATTAATTTTTGTATTAGCATAAAGTTTGTGTCCAGGTTAATTTTTTTTTTTTTTTTTTGGTATATGGACATCCAGTTGTTCCAGCACCATTGGTTGAAAAGGTTATTCTTTATCCATTGAGTTACCTTTGTACTTTTTTCAGAAAGCAGTTGATTTAAAACTAATAAATAAATTCAGCAAGTTGAAGGATACAAAATCAACACACAAAAATCAGTTGCATTTCTATACAATAACAATTAATAATCAAAAAAGAATATTAGGAAAACAATTTCATTTACAATAGCATCAAAGAGAATAAAATACCTAGAATAGACTTAACCAAGAAGGTGAAAGTCACACCGAAAACTACAAATCACTGTTGTAAGAAATTGACACAAATAAATGGAAAGACATATCATGCTCATGGATTAGAATATTTAAATTTGTTAAGATGTAAATATACCAGAAGCAATCTACAGGCTCAATACAATCACTAACAAAATCCTAACTTTTTTTGCAAGAATATGAAAATTCAGCCTAATATTCATATGGAATATCAAGGGACCCCAAATAGTCAAAACAATCTTGAAAAAGAAGAAAAAGTTGGACTTATATTTTTCTGATTAAAAACTTACTACAAGACATGGATGGACCTAGAGACTGTCATACAGAGTGAAGTAAGTCAGAAAGAGAAAAACAAATATCATATATTAACACATATATGTGGAATCTAGAAAAATGGTATAGATGATCTTATTTGCAAAGCAGAAGTAAAGACACAGGCATAGAGAACAAATGTATGAAAACCAAGGGGGGGGTGGGAGGAATTGGGAGATTGAGATTGACATATATACACTATTGATACTATGTACAAAATAGATAACTAATGAGAAGCTACTGTATAGCACAGGGAACTCTACTCGATGCTCTGTGGTGACCCAAATGGGAAGGAAATCAAAAATAGAGGAGGTATATGTATACATATAGCTAATTCACTTTGCTGTACAGTAGAAACTATCACAATACTGTAAAGCAACTATACTCTAATAAAAATTAATTTTAAAAAAACTTACTACAAAGCTACAATTATCAAAACAGTGTGGGGCTTCCCTGGTGGCGCAGTGGTTGAGAGTCCTCCTGCTGATGCAGGGGACACGGGTTCGTGCCCCGGTCTGGGAAGATCTCACATGCCATGGAGCAGCTGGGCCTGTGAGCCATGGCTGCTGAGCCTGCACATCTGGAGCCTGTGCTCCACAATGGGAGAGGCCACAACAGTGAGAGGCCTGCATATCACAAAACACAAACAAACAAACAAAAAAACAATGTGATATTTTCATAAAGACAGACATATAGACCAATGGAATAAAATAGAGAGCCCAGAAATAAACCCTCACACTTATGGTCAAATGATTAGTGATAAGGGTGCCTTTTAATGGAGAAGAGACAGTCTTTTCAAAAATGGTGCTCAGAAAACCTAGATATCCATATGCAAAAGAATGAAGTTGGACCCTTACCTTGCACCACATACAAAAATTAACTCAAAATAAATACAAACCTAGACATAAGAGTTAAAACTATAAAACTCTTAGAAAATAACATAAGGGAAAAGCTTCATAACATTGGATTTGACAATGATTTCTTGAATATGACACCAAAAGCATAAGCAGCAAAATAAAAATATATAAATTGAATTTTATCAAAGTTAAATATTCTGGTGCTGTGTTTTGTGTTGTGCCAAGATAACCACTAGAATGCAAGAAACTATTTACAAATCATATATATTAAAAGGGATTAATATTTATAATATATAAAGAACTCTTACAACTCAATAAAACAAAACACAAACAACCAGATTTTAAAAATGAACAAGGAGTTAAAGAGATATTTGTTTAAAGAATATATACAAATAATCAATAGGAAGATGAAAAGATGTTCAATATCACTAATTATTAGGAAAATGCAAGTCAGAACTACAATGAGATACCATTTCATACCAATTAGTATGGTTATTATAAAAAAAAAAGAGCAAATAATAAGTGTTGCTGAGGATGTGGAGAAATTGGAACTTTTGTGCATTCCTGGTTGGAAAGTAAAATGGTATAGCCACTGTGGAAAATAGCATGGCAGTTTCTCAAAAAATTAACATAGAATTCCATATTATCCAGCAACTCCACTTTTAGGTGTGTACTCAAAAAAGTGAAAGCAGAGTCTCTAACAGAAGCTTGTATACTAATTCCATAGCAGCATTATTCATAATAGCTAGAAGGTGTAAAACAACATGAATGTCGATTGACTAAATGGATAAAGAAAATATGGCATATAAATACAGTGAAATACTATTCAGCCTTAAAAAGGAAGGCAATTCTGAAACATGCTACAACACAGATGAACTTTGAAGTCATTCTGTTAAGTGAAATAGCCCAAACAAAAAAAGACAAATATTGTATGATTCCACATATATGAGGTACCCAGAATAGTCAAATTCATAGGGACAGTAAGTAGAATAGTAGTTATCAGGGGTTTGGAGAAAGAAATAATAAATAGTTATTGTTTAATGGAAACAGTTTCAGTTTGGGAAGATGAAAAAGTTCTGGAGATGGATAGTAGTGATGGTTGCACAATGATGTAAATGTAATTAATACCACTGAGCTGTACACTTAAAAATACTTAAAATGGTAAATTTTGTTATGTATATTTTACCACAATTTAAAAAGTTAAAAATAAATTAGTTTATTATATTTGTAGGGGTGTAATCCTGAGTTCTCCATTTTGTTCAATTAACCTATGTGTTTATTCTTTCCCCAATACCACACTGTCTTGTTATTGTAGCTTTACAATAAGTCTTGAAATAAGGTTGTGGTAGTCTTCCAACTTCTTCAGAACATTCTGTATAAACTTTACAATCAGTTTGTTGCTATCTAGAAAAGAGCTTGCTGAGATTTTTATTGGGATTACATTGAATTTCTAGATCAAGATACAAATAATGGGCAAGATATACTTGCCCATCATGTTTTCATGATTGAAAGACTCACTATTGTTAAGATGCTAACACTGTCTAAAGCAATTGATAGACTGAATACAATCCTTACCAGATTGGGGAAGTGTATCTCTATTTCTAATCTGCTGAGTGTTTTTATTATAGAAGTGTTTTGGATTTTGTCACATGCATTTATTTTGTCAATTGATAAGATCATACAGTATTTATTTTTAGCCTGTTGATATGTTAGTTACATTAATTGATTTTTGAATGAGTCTTGAATATCTAGAAAAAAATTATTTGGTTATAGTGGATGATTCTTTTTATACATTGTTGTATTCAATTTACTAATATTTTTTGTTGACTATTTTTGCATCTTGGTTCATGAGAGATATTCACCTGGAGTTTTCCTTTTTTTATAATATCTTTATATAGTTTGGGTATTAAGAAAATGCTGATCTCATAGTATAAGTTGGGAATGTTACCTCTGTATCAATTTTCTGGAAGATACTATGAAGAAGTGGTATTATTTCTTTTTTAACCATCTGGGCCTGGTACTTGTATTTTCTTCTTTGGAAGTTTATTATCAATTTAATTTGTTGAATAAGTATAGAGCTAGTCAAGTTATTTATTTTCCCTCTTGTGAGTTTTTGTAGTCTGTGTCTTTCATGAAATTAGTCCATTTCATCTAAGTTATCAGTTTTGGGGGGCATAGACTTGTTTGTAGTTTATTACCTTTGAAATGTCCATGAGTTCAGTAATGATAACTCTTTCATTTTTAATATTGATGATTAATGTTCTTTGTCTTATTTCTTGGTTTTCTTGGCTAGGAGCTTATCAATTTTATTGATCTTTTCAAAGAACCAACCTTTGGTTTCATTGGTTTTCTCTATTGTTTTTCTCTATTCAGATTCATTGATTTCTGCTTTAATTTTTATCATCTATTTTCTTTTGCTTCCTTTAGGCTCAAATTGCTATTCTTTCTCTAGTTTCCTAATATGGAAATTTTGGTTATTTATTTTAGATCTTTCTTCTTTTCTAATATATGTATTTAATGCTATGAATTTCCCTCTAAGCACTGCTTTCACTGCATCTCACAAATTCTGATAATTTGTATTTTAATTTTAATTTAGTTAAAAATATTTTAAATTTCTCTTGAGACTTATTTGACCTATAGGTTTTCTAGAATTGTGCTAATTTCCAAATATTTTTCATCTATATTTGGATTATTGATTTCTAGTTTAATTCCTGTTTGCTCTAAAAATATACTTCATATGATTTCTACTCTTTAAAATTTGTTAACAGGTGTTTTATGATCCAGAATGTGGTCTATCTTGGTGATTATTCCATGTGAGATGAGGAGAATGTGTATTCTGCTGTTGTTGAATAGAATTTTCTCTAAATGTCAGTTAAATCAAATTGATTGATGGTATTATTCAGGTCATCTATATCCTTACTGATTTTCTGCCTTCTTGATTTAGAAATTACTGGCAAGGATTTTGAAATCTCCAACTATAATGGTGGAATTTTCTATTTCTTCTTTCAGTTCAAGCAGACTCACCCCATGTATTTTGATGTTCTATAGTTAGGTGCATACATGTTTAGGATTGTATGTCTTCTTGGAGAATTGATCTCGTTATCATTATGTAATACCCCTATTGATCTCTGATTATCTTCCTTTTTCTGAAGTTAGCTTTGTCTGAAATTAATATAGCTCCTTCAGATTCCTTTTGATTAGTATTAGCATGGAATATCTATCTCTATCCCTTTTTTACTATTTCTTATTGCGGTAAAAAAGATATATAACATACAATTTACCATTTTGAGTGTACAGTTCTGTGGCATTAAGTACATTCATATTGTTTTGCAAACATCACTACCATCTCTCTATAGAATTTTTCATCTTTCCCAACTGAAACACCTTACCTCTTATACACTAACCACCTCCATTCCTTCTCCCCAGCCCTGGAAGCCATCATTCTATTTTCTGTCTCTATGAATCAGACAATAATAGGTACCTTATATAAATGGAATCATACAATATTTGTCCTTTTGTGACTGGATTATTTGACTTAGCATAATGCTAAGGTTCATCAATGTTGTAGCATGTGACAGAATTTTCCTCCTTTTTAAGGCTGAATTATATTCTACTGTATGTATACACCACCTTTTAAAAAAATTCATTCATCTATCAATGGACGCTTGGTGGCTCCATCCCTTTATTTTTAGCCAACCTGATTTTTTTTTAAAGTGAGTTTCATATTAACAACATACAGTAAAGTCTTGTCTTTTTTTTAATCCATGTTGACAATCTGTTTTGTAATTGGTATATTTAAACCAGTCACACTTAAATGATGATTAATATAATTGGATTAATATCTACCATATTTGTAACTTTTATATCCATTACATTTGTTCTTTATTTCTTGTTTTCTCCTTTTTTCCTGCCTTCTCTGATTTTGATTGAGTACTTGATATAATTCTATTTTACCTCCTCTTTAGCATATAAATTATACATCTTAAACATTTTAGTGGTTTTTCCATGGTTTATAATATACATTTATAACTAATTTAAGTCCATTTTAAAATAACACTATATCACTTCAAATGTAATGTGGTAACTTAGAATATTCCAAAGTCTTTGCTATGCTAGTGCTACTATCACCCAGTACATCATTGTTATTACAGTTTTAAACAAACTTATTTATCTATATTATTTTCTTTTTAGTAAAAAAGTCTATTTAGTTGAATACCCACATTCCATCCACTTTGTGATATAACATATCTCTCAGTTTTTTGATATCAGTCACCATAAGTTTAGTGAATCATATCACTTTATAAATTAAAGCCATACCATTTCCCACTAAAAACAAAGATGACTGATAAAGTAATTTGTTTGCCAATGTTATTTTTTCAGACAACTGCACTGGTTGACTTTCCACGACTGTACAGACTGACCATTTGCAGGTCGATGGTTAAGATCTATTGATTCAATTTCTTCAATCCATTTCAGACATTATGTTGTCTGGAATAAATGGCCCATGCCTGTATAGTTTAGTAGTTATGACAAGCATATCAAACTGATCATTCAGCAATAAATCCTTTGCTTTGTAAGTGGTTCCCAACCTAGAAATGGGTGTGGTTCCAAAAGTTCATTCTAAACTAGTTGTTTAAAACTTAGAATGCATAACCAATAAAGAGGCTTAAAAACAAGAGTTAAATTCTTAACTAGAATGTTGAAAAAAAAACAAAACAAAACTTGATTAACCCATGTCTTGTGTTTCTAGTACTGGAGACAAAATATGTATTTTGAGTTGCATGCATTCTTCTATGTTTCAGTTAACAATAATGTAAGCTGTTGTGAAAAACAAACACTAAAAGATATAATTGCTCAAACATGGCATAAATGTATTTCTCCTTGTAAAGTTTAAAAATGATAGTTCTGACTGGCCCTTCTCCAAGCAGTGATTTAGAGTTCCATGTCCCTTCTTTCTTACAGTTTTTTCAATTTTCAACACCTGGCTTCCAAGGTCACTGAGTTAATCTGCCTGAAGCTGAGGGATGGGAAAAGTGCATGTAAATGGGGTGCAGTCTGATGAAAGAGGACAAAGGGAAAGTGGGTGAAAAGGTTGCCACTCAACTCTAGTCCCGATAAGGAGCTGAGGTGAAAGCAAACAGAACAACTTGATTTTAATCTTATTTGATCTGCCAGGAACATTCAACTCTCAATCTCTATATCCTTCTTGAAATACCCTCTTGGTTTTCACATCACAAGACTCTTCTGGTTTTCTTCTGCTTTGATTTCCTTTTTGCCTTCATGTGTTATTTTTCCTTAAGACTTGGTTCTAGGCCTTCTTCACTGTTTACTCTTTATTTTTCATTAAATATGACATCCACAACCTTATCTGCAGTTATCACTTGTATTCAGATGATTCACAAGTTTATATCCCCAGCCGAGAACTTCTCTCTGTATAGACCCTATTTATATAGCTTCCTAGTTAGTATCTCCTCTTGGAAGTCTTGAAAGCCCTTTAAGCTCAACATTACCCTAAAAACCTTACTCTCCACATTTGTACTATATCACCAAGTCCAGTGGATTCTAGACTAGAGCCTGGCTACTCAAAGTGTGTTCCGAGGACCAGAAGTTGCCTCTGTGTGAGGCTTGTTAGAATAGTGAATTCTAGGTCTATCTGCAGGCTCCACTGCAGACCTACTAAATCAGGATCTACATTTTGACAAGATTCTCAGGTGATTCACATGCACATTAAAGTATCAGAAGCATTGTAACAGAAGACTCAAATTCATCCATCTGACTTCATCTTTACTTCCAGTCCCTTAGCTACCATTCTTACCTGGTCTACTGCAATAACTTCCTGACATGAATATCTTCATGTGTTCTTAATTTTCTACATGAGTATTACCTTTCTCTCCAGAAGCCAAAACGTTCATCTCTAAAACACAAATAGGATTATATCAGCCCTTTTACAAATGCTATATCTTAAAGAAAGACAAAAATCCCAACTAATTATGAGGGCTTCCAAAAATCTGTACCCTGGCAACCATTTCATCTTCATTTCATATCACTCAAATGTCCCATGTATTTTTCCATCACTGGACTTTTGCCTATGATGCTCTCTATGGTTCCCCTATTTACTTTCACCACATTTAGCGCAAATGTATTCTTCAGATCTCAATTCATAATTGCCTGACAGTCAAGGTTAGGTCAGGCTCATTTGTTACATATTCTTATGTACTATTTCTTTATAGACATTTCTCCCTCAACCCCATTTCATATATATATATATATATATATATATATATGATAATAATTATGTTTCTTATAAGTTTTCTCAGTTTCAGATTATACACTTATTAGAAAGTTATTTGTCCCACATCCATCTTACCAATTCTTGCCTCCACACCCACCCCTAGCATCCATCCATGTAATACAAACAATTGTTTGACTCTCTTACATCCCCAGAGCTAGGAACATTCTATATGCTCAATACGTACCTACTGATGAAATGAAATAAACATGATCACAGTGAGCTTAGGTAGAAAATCAATAGCTCCATGCCAGGCAGGTATCTATGATTCTCTTTAATTGATAGAGCCACAAATTTGCAGAATCTGAACTTTTCAGAATCCAGGCTGGCTTCACACTACTGCTAGTTCAGGCAAAGAGAGGAGGCTGTTCAGTACTTCTACTTGGACAGGCAGAGTCAACCCTGAGAGGTAGGGATAGGCTCTAGAAAGGAGGGACTATCTAATGGTAGTCCTGAAGCAAGTGTAGTTTGAATTGGGGGAGAAGATGTCTTAATCACAAGGGTGAGGAAATTAGAGGGGGGAAAATATCCATCAGAACTGAGTATCCAACAGACTTTGAAGTAGGTTATCCTGCATTGGTGGGATGACTGGATCGTGAATGGCCCTTCAAGCAGCTCTAAGGCTTTCACTTAATTCAGTTAATCAAATTGTTATTATGAGTGCCAAGTGAAACGTTAGTGAGGAAACCAAGAATGTTAAAACTGATTTTATATCCCTTTAAAAAATGAAACTATTGCCTAGCTATGGGTCTAAAATCTCAGAGGGTGTTTTCCCAGGTATTAATGGTTGATGAGTTCATATTTAAGAAAGCCAATACCAGTTGTTGAGACACAATATTTGAGTTGATCCTGGTCAAACAAATGGTGACAATTTATCTGAAAAAAATTCAGATCATAACCCATGCTAACAAGAAATAGATGGCATTTTTTTCTAGTCACCCAAATCAGCTGTTTACATTGATTGAATGAGTTAGATAATCACTTTCTCAATCAACAAACATTTATTGAACATTTACTATGTGACAGAAACTGTGCCAGGTGCTGTCAATACAGAGTGCTTAAGAAAGGACCAGTCCCTTCCTTCATAGAGCTTAGAGTGTAGTGGGAGAGATGGACAATGAACAAGTAACATGGATTAGCATCTGCTGCTCTGACATTTTCTCCTGTTGCAGGCTTAAGTTTAGTTCTTGTATTAGCTTACTAGGGCTGTCATAACACAGTACTATAGACTGGGTGACTTAAACAGAAATTTATTTCTTACAGTTCTGGAGGCCCGAAGTCCAAGTTCAAGGTTTTGGCAGGGTTGGTTTTTCTGAAGCCTTCTCTCCTTGGCTTGTAGATGGCCATATTCTCCATGAGTCTCCACATGGTCTTTTCTCTGTGTGTCTGTTCCCTAATCTTCTCTTTTAAAAGAACATCCTCATATTAGATTAGGGCCACCTCAATGACCTCATTTTACCTTAATTACCTCTTTAAAGACTTTATCACCATATATAGTCACATCCTCAGGTATTGGGTTTAGGACTTCAACACATGAAGTGGTGGTGGTGGGGCGGGCAACAATTCAGCCCAAGACAGTGCTTTACTATTTCTAGAAAAATATTATCCAATGAAAATATGTGAGCCACATATATAATTTAAAAATTTCCAGTAGTCACATTTTTAAAAGTAAAAGAAACTCAGAGAAAATTACATTGAATAATATAATTTGCTTAATGTAATATATCCTGAATAGTGTTTCAACATTTAATCAATATAAACAATTATTAGTGAGATAGTTTACATTTTTTATAAAACCTTCCAAAATCCAGTGTATTTTACACTTATTGCACATTTGAATTTAGACACTAAATATTCATCAGAAATACATGGTTAACATTTAGAGTTAATAAAATTTACAGTTGAAGAAGTAGATGTACATAGCCCTGTTATTCCAAATATACTCTAAAACTTTTCTAATAACAGAATCCAGTATCCAGTTTTAGATTTAAATTAGATTGCATTAAATAATATTAAGAATTTAGTTCCTCAGTCTCACTAGCTACATTTCAGGTGCTCAATAGTTATATGTGTTTAGTAGCTATCAAATGGGACAGAACAGGTTCAGAAGCTACATGCCACTGTCATGTGAAATAATAATGCTCTGAATGTCTCAACTTCTCTTAACAACCACCTGCTGTAATCTTAACTATGCTTTTTATGGTAAAGCCCCATGAACAAGAAATCCACCCCCCTTGGTAAAACAAATGGATTTAAAACATATTTGATACTCTCCAACTGCTTCTGATTTTAAGTAGTCAAACTACCTTTATACATCCTAATTAACTTTTCCAGTCCCTCCCAGGAGGTTTATTAAAGACCATCTCAGGGGACTTCTTAGGCTGGGCTCTGAGCCAAAAACTCTTCCACATACTTGCTGCCTGCTCCCCCCCACCCTCCCCCCCACTGGGTGCTAATGAGGATTGGTACAGCTGGAGATCTCACATCCTCATAGCAGGAGGCTGAGGCCTCTTCTCCCCCTCTTCTCATTCCCTCAGTCCTAGTTGAGGAAGAATCCTGGGAAGGATATTTTTGCTACAGATCAGAAAATGGCCCAGTGTCTCAGGCTTTTTGATGAAGGCACTGAAGTTCTCTGATCCACTTGCCCGTTTGCATATTGCTCTCTGAAGCTATTCTAAATCAACAGGGAGTCATTTCTGGGACGTGAAGACTATTATTGTGATTTTCCCTATAGTCAGTGGTCCCTCTAAGACAGGAGGTCATTGGAATTCACACTTTGGAAAGAGGGACAGGGTTATAGATCTATATATACATTATTTTTTCTCCAAACTGTCCCAGCATACTTGGGAAGAAACTCCCAAATAAGAAAATTTTGTTTCAGTGAATGATATCACTTCTCTTTTTAGACAGGCAAATTAATGAAGCTTCCAAACTCAGATTATGGCTTTCAAAACCAGGGAAGCAAAAAATGCAACATTTAATCTTAGAGTTTTCTGGACAACCAAGCCAGGTTTCAAATGATATCATTCAGTTTGGGGCCATCTATTCAATAAAATCCAGTCACTGTTTTCCATGCTTGAAATATATAAGTGGATAAAACTGAGAAAGATTCCCATCCTCATGGTGCTTACATTCCAGTGGAGGAGACAGAGAATAAACAATTATGAAAACATATGTTTACAGTAGTAGTGTCAATACTATAAATAAAAATAAAAGAAAAGACAAAGAAGGTAATAACAAGACAGGGCATAGCTATTCATTTTTTTCCAACAAGTATTTATGTACTGCCTACTGTCTGCTAGGTCCTGCACTATGATAGGGACTGTAGAAGGATACAATGATGAACCAGACAGTTCTTACCCTCAAGGACTGGGTTTTTGTCTAACATTAATACTTACATGCTATGTATATTTGCCGTGTCTTCAACAAGTTTTTGAGAATCCCAATCTTGCATTTTTTTTCTCCAAGGACATTTAGCAGGTATTATTTATGCAGCATTGTTCAGCAAATCTTTATGTTGAAAAAATGAATGAACAAGTGAACAATATGGACATGGGATTAAAAAGGGTGTTGCTGTGAATCTCAGACAATAGTATCAACCATACTGTTTTTTGATATAGTAGAAAAAAGCAATGGATTAAAAATGATGGAATCTCGATTCTCTATCTCCTCCATTTCTTACTATGAGGCCTTGGACATATCTTTAACATCTTTGAACTTAAATTTCTCCATCCATAAAATGGGGCTAAATACAATTATTTCTATAAAGAGCAATTATGAAAGTGCTTTGTAAACTCTAAAGCTCTATACAAAGTTAAGCAATTATTATCTGTACTAAAGCATCCCTTCATTGGTGTGGCTAATTGAATATCAACTCTGCTAAAGGAAATTAAAATTAAACAGACTGTATTGGACAATCCAGTGTAGAAACTCAGCATGACAGGGGTTTGCATTAAGCCCAACATAGCAAGAGGAGACCCTGGCAGAGAAAGGCAGTTAGATTTTGCTGCTAATTAGTACTTTTCCTTCAGGAGATTGAATCTTCTCTCCCTTTTACAGATCAAATTACTCATGTACCCTATAAAAAGCATGTCAAAGTCAAAAGTGCAAGCAGTCCCAGTACAATTCGCAGAGGGAATGGCTGCAGCGAGCAGTTAGCACACCATTAATTCTCAATTAAGTGCCAATTTGCACATTGCTGGGAAAAAATTGCAAATTCTTTGTTTCTCCCCTTAAAGATGTCATTCAAATCCAATAGAGCCAAAATTTAGTGGGGGAAAGATTAATAAAACAACTACAGATCAAATCAGGTTGTGCCAAATATCAGAAAGGGATCTCCCACATTACCAACTTGCTGAGTCCCTTCCTGTCAGCAGGCAGACTAATAAAACACACGGGTAGGGTAGATATTTATCATAATCCAGATTGGCAAGAGAAAAACTCACTTCTAGCTAGGAGTTTGCAGCTGACAATTTCTCTGATCAAACTGGAGCAAGAAACTGGGAATTTCTACGGAGAAGAATGCATTCTTTTCTGACATGGAGTCATCTTCTGTCTAAATCCCAGTGCTTAAGCTGCCCAATTGTCCAGCCTTGGAACCTGTCCAAAGTCAATCAAATTATTTGCTTTTTGTGGCAAAGGACCCAGTAGCAGTAATGCCCTTGTGTATATTGCAGATAGGAGATGTGTTTCTACACAGATTCAGGAAAGCTGAACACAATGGGTACAACTAAGTCCACAAATTAGCGTAACTCCTTCTCATCCCAAATGCATTAGACTTGAGGCTTTATCACAATTTTTCATTCATTAGTAATTTATTGCACTTCTGTTTGGGACATTGAACTAAAGTGTAGAAAAGAAATATAGGTCTGTTTTTCAATAACTTACAATTTCAATGGACATAAAATACACAGGGCCTTGCTGCAGTTGGATCCCTGGTAAGGCCATGTTATCATGCATTTAGGTGTTGGATGGTGCCTATAAGATGCCTGGTAGCCAAAGCAGTAGGCTAGTGCTAATGCCTCATGCCAACAGCCCTGAGCTGGAGGGAAGAAGTCAAGCAGAACTGTCAGATAGCTTAATAAATGCTTCCCTCTTACCATCTCCTGTCACCTCACCTACATTCCTGGGCACCAATCCTTGATTTGGTTTTGTCAGTTCTGTATTTGGAAACTCTCAACTTCTTCTCTTGTCTAATGAACTTCTAATACTGGACATTCATTTTTTTCTTATGCTACTGGTTACTCACTTGTCTTGTGGATTGAATATCACTCTCATATTGCTTACCAGTTCTCTTTCCTTCACTGTGAACTTCTGGATTTGATCTTGCATGGAGCTGGACACCACATCCCAGAAGTTTTTTGTGTCTTAAAAACTTAGGTTAATTAATGGTACCAAACAGGGTCAGATCTTAGCATAAGGTGGCTAAGCTCTCCTCAAAGCATTCATGACATTTGAAGATAGCCCTGTGTTTTACAGGATGCAAACAGGAGGTGGCATCCACTTTGTTCTAATTATTCTGGGAACAAGTTGCTTCCCCCTTCCTTTTATTGGGAAGTCATGCAAAGAATACCATGAGTTCCTTGCAATCCCAATAAGCTGGGTATTTTATATGCCAAGTATAGGTGGCTCTTTTGCCCCTTTTCTGTTTGTTCATCCTTGTTTTCCTCAGACCCTAATCATAAAGATGAAATCACTAGGCAACATTGAATCTAGCTCCTGATTTCTGCTCTACTAAATGTACACAATGCCTTGCCTAAACTTTTGATTCCTTTCCAGGATTAGAAGTAAGAATGAAGAATTAAGTAGTTAAAGAATGACTGACTCTCTACCTCTAGCTTCCCCTTAGTAAATTTGCAGGTGGACCCCACGGGCACAGATGGACCACGAGGGCAAGAGAACATTCAACTGCAGGTGGACCATGCAAGACAGAGTCCCAAGGAAGATTGGGAGAAGTCATCTGGTCATTTAAGCATGCAATAAAACAATGACAAAGAATCTGACCTCCTGCCTTAATGATTAATTGAGATTGTTTTCCCTTTTCCCCTTTAAAGATTGCCATGGCTGAGCAGAATGTTCATAAATGGTCTCTGGATATAAGTCTACCTTCTGCCCAGATTGCCAGCTTTTCTGAATAAAGCATCTTTCTTTTCTACCAACACTTACCCCTCGATTTATTAGCTGTTGAGTGGCGAGTGGCCGAACCTGCGTTTGGTTATGCAAGCACACTACTCTTTCTCTTGGGACATGTAAGCATCTCTAACCTGCCTCTAGAAAGACTATAATAGTAAAGGACTCAGATACAGTGAAAGAATAAACAGATCAGAATTTTTGCTCAGCTATTTATCTTAGTTTTGCTAAAGCTATGGGATCTGAGACTATTCAGGAAGCATATGTACAAGATAAAAACATCAAATTATGCCCAAACTACTGTCTGACTGATTAAAACAAAGTAACCAGCTTAAATCAATGGATTCTAATTGTGATGGTTGTTTTTGTACATTCCCATTTACTTGATTAGGACTGCCTGTTAAAGTGGCAGAATAAACACATAATCTGCTCATATGATTTGATGGGCCCTGGGAAGCCCATCTACCTAAAATTATCTCTTGCAATGGCCTGCTAAATTCAACTGTATTAGTAAGTGATTCTCACTGTGAGGCTTTATCACACATTATACCTTTTGATTTTTCACAACCACCAGAAGAAATAGGTATTATTAAAATTCTAATTTTACAGATGGGACAATGAAGCATCAGAAATGTTAATGACTAGTCCAAGGTCGCTCAGGTAGCAAATGTCAAAGTCTGCATATAAACTTATGTTCTTTGATGCCAAGTTTTATGTTTTGTTTGCTCTCCACTCTTTAACAGTTAGAGGGCCATTCCTTCAGTCCTTCCTAAGAGGATGCTCTTCTGAACGATCTGAAAATACACATAGCTTTGTATTGACCTCATTTTGTCCCATATTTTGGATATCTAGCCTTGCTACTCAAAATGTGGTTCATGGCAAGTAGCTTTGAAATCAGCTATGGTTTTATTAGAAATACAGAATGTCAGGATCCAACTTAGACCTACTAAGAAAGAAAAGGAGACAGGGGACAAGGGAAAGATGGGGAAGAAAGAGAAATTCAGAAGTGCCAAAGTAAAACTTTAACCAGTTCACAATTTCTTTTTTAGAGTGATCCACAATTCCTTGCATGAATTTCCTTAAAGTAGAAATAGTCTCTCTACTTCCCCAAATGCCAGGAAACTGAGGAAGTTAGTGTAGTGTGGGGCCCAACCTCTTAACCTGGAGTTTTGTTCTCTGCTCCTTTCAAGGAACTGAAGCAGATTTCATAGAATTAGTATGTGTCTTGCCCTATTTTCCTCTTTTGCTTGAATACCATTGGTGTTTTTGGGACAATGATGTAGCATTGATTAAGTAGCATTTAGATTTTACACAAATTTCACAGATGAATGCTATCTTGAAGGTGGCAAGATGGAGCACAAAGCTAGAGGGATAAAGGGTAAAGCTTGGAGATAAGAAAAATTAAGTATGTAGACGAAAAGTTATTCTCAATCTATAATTTGTGAAGAAAGTCATGGAGAGGATAGCAAAGAGGGACCAGCAAACATTCTAAGAAGTGTGAGTAAGATGGTTACCATTTTTCCATTATCAAATATTTTTTCCTATTGTTAGGCCAATATGTCCCTGTTTGAGGTTCAGAAAATGTGGTTGCCATATGACTATGCTAATCCATTGTCAGGATCAAAGGTGCTCTGGGAAGTTTCACAAGCAGTAGCCATAGTTTAGATGAACTGTGCATCACTCTCACCCAGCTTTCCTGAAGCCAAATAGTCTTTGCAAAAATGATGGCTGTTGTTGGATTAATTAAATTATTAGAAATGAGCATTATCTGCATTTCTACAAATTCAATGGCCTGGGGTGGATGTTAATTAGAAACTTTTAAGTTATGAACTTTGTCAAGGGTCAGAGCAAGTTTTCTCTTAAATCAGTGCAGGCCTTGAGGGAGGTAAGAGATACAGTCTGGATTGTAGCTTCCTCTGCTTATTTCTGGTTAGTCAAGAAGGGTACACTCTATCCCATGTGGGGAAATATGTTCCCATGTCTGAGGATGGAGACAAGAGTCAAAGAAAATCATTCACTTACCTCTCAGCTCTGAAGTTCTCAAGTTGTTAGACCCAGGTGGAAACCCGAGGCTGGACTGAAGAGTCCAGATGTCAGGCTGCCTGGCTCATTACACTTATGACCCACTTCTGGCCACTGGAGGGCATTTCCAGCAGGGACTGTGCACACCACTGAGTCCTCTCTAATTGCTCACTGCCCTCTTCCTTTTTTTTTTTTAAACTCATCTCTTCTTTTCTTTTTCTTTGTGCTTCTTCACCCCTCCCCAACCCAAAGATTTCTTTTTTTTTTTCCTATCTAGAGACCTCCCCAGCACAATTTCTGCTGTGACAGCAATTCACATCACTCACAACCCTGGTGCCGCCTTGTCTTTGCTCTCAGGGGTTGATAAATATGTAGTTCTAGCATGAAAGAGACTGGGGATAATCACTGGAGACTTCTCAGAGTGGAAACATCAGCGCTCTTTGCAGACACTGCCTAACTGAGAACAGCTTGAGAAAATCAGTACTATGACAAGAAGAAGGGAGGGGAAAGTGATTAGAAAAATGGGAGGAATAAGAAATATGGGGGAAAATCTGTTTTATGGAAAGTGGGACAAAACCACCAGTATTCGTTGTTTAAGAAAATCCTCCTGGAACAGAAAACTTTTTCCGTACCAAGTTCACCAGTTGAGGAATAGGGGTATCCTGAATACTGGCTTGGTATAGATTTATTTTCTCTATATGTATGAAAAAAATACTTTACAAATCTAAGATAATAAAGTGGATTATTAGGGGGCTTTAACAGCCTATTTAGGAGACTGACTCCTATTTTTAAGTTAGACATAGTGTTTAGTGCATAGTGCTACTTAATTATAATTGAAATTTGTATATTAATAAAAATCTAAGAATGTATTTTTAAGGACAAATAACCTTAACATTCTGTTAGCAAATAATCCTAATAGTGCAAGTATTCAAATGCAATAAGATTGTTTTCCATAAAATATACTATTATTCAAAATTTTCCAAAACTTATCCTTTCTTTAGTTTGACTCTGTGATATTTAATTTCCCCAGAAACTGAGCAACAGCTCAAGTATTTGAGCTAATTTTTATTGAGGGTTACAGGGTAGAGGCTGATATTATACCTAACCTAAAAGGTGTTGGATAATCAGGCTCACTATCTTCCTACAAGGAGATTTCTGCGTAGTGATTTGATATCAGTGACAGTGTTTAACCCCCAACCCCTTCCCTTTTGCCTACAAATTCTCTCATGCCCTCACCATCACCATTTAGCCTAACTTTGTCATATGGTACCCATATATTCAGAGGGTAGAATGCTCTAAGATCAACTTATCATACTCACTTTAAGCACTGATTGACCAGTAGGCTTAGCAGAAAATTAGTAAATTAGAAGAAATCCACAAATAAGAGAACTGAAAAAAAATAAAATTCAATAAATAAGTAAACCCTTTGAAAAGAACATTTAAAGCTTATGACTCCACTAGTCTGCCTGATTTTCCGTCAGCTTCCAAATCCTTTCCTCTTCAATCCTCTAATGAAGTACTGATCAAAGGTTTTCTCACTTCCACATCCCCCTACAAGTTGGCACTTTTTCAGTTCCCCTTTTCTGCTGAAAGCTTTCATCCTTTGTAATCCTTTTTGTTCCAGGGACCTCTGTCTTTTCTGTGGAAGGACATTTAGCCATGAATCCCTAGGAAGCTGATATTCATGGCCAGCAGGAAGAAGCAACCACTGCTCAAATGCATGCATCAGTAGACACATTGGTACTTATTCTTGCAGTGAAGCTGCAGATTCCTGATGTTCTACTTGTGGGGGGAGGGGGTTGTCTCATAACCATTTGCAGAGATAGACAAGGAAGACTGCATTATAATGTATTGGCAAAGCAAGGGAAAATCTACTTTCTCTTCCAACAATTTGAGCTTTTGGAAAATGAAGTAGGTATCTCAGGAGTTTATGCATTCTCCATCATTGGTGATGTTCACCAAGAAGTTGTATGATCCTTTCTCAGGGTTTTATGGTACATAGCTGCTTTTGTGTAGACCTTTAATGCTATTATAACTCTGAGATGTTGAGTTCTCTTGTAAGATATGGTCCAATTGTTGTTGGAACATACTTAGGTTTATTTAGTTCTCAGCTCAAACATTATTTATTTATTTATTGCTAGTTCTAATTCTCTCAAATTCAATTCAATGAGTATTTTTTTTTTTTTTTTTTTTTTTTTTTTGCAGTACGCAGGCCTCTCACTGTTGTGGCCTCTCCCATTGCGGAGCACAGGCTCCGGATGAACAGGTTCCGTGACCATGGCTCACGGGCCCAGCCGCTCTGTGGCATGTGGGATCCTCCCGGACCGAGGCATGAACCCGTGTCCCCTGCATCGGCAGGTGGACTCTCAACCACTGCGCCACCAGGGAAGCCCTTCAATGAGTATTTCTGAGCATTTATTTGGTACTCTGTGCTGACCTGGTGTCTGTAATTATTTTAATAAGGACTCTTTTCTTGTTAATTGTAAATAAGATTTTATAGGTTTGGTAGCAAAACTTGCATATAAAGCTAAGAAGGTTAAACATGACCCAACTGACAGTAGAAACAAATTAGAAATTCTTAAATAACAGAATGCTATTCTTCACACTAATTATAGTGAGAGCTGTTTCATATAAAGAGTTTTAAAGCCAGGCAGATGTCATTTTGAATCTAGGTCTGAACCTATTAATGTGGTTTTAGTCAAGTTTCTTAATAATCTTAAAACTCAATATCCCCATTATAAAATTAAGACAATATTATTATCAAAATATAAAGGTTAAATTAAAAGATTTAAATCACCTAGTACCTGGATTATACAAGGTTCCAAATATATATACTGTCTTCCTTTTGCTTTATGTAGCCAAATCTGAATTTGGAAAAAGGAAGGATTTTTCCATCCTGGTAGATACATTTACAGTCTTTGTTATCTGCTTTTTTGGTTTCTGGTTGAATGAACATAGAATGAGAAGACCTTCTAAGTCCTCTTGGGATGAAAAGAAGAAACATGTTGGGTGCCTTCCCTTCAGGTCAAAGTTACTGCATTGCTAGTGTTATTGCTGGTACTGCTGTCAGTGCCACAGCCCCTCCTAGTCCTGTGTCAACCACTTCCAGCACAGTGCTAGAGTCAGGGCAAGATTAGTGCTTTTACCCCATGACAGGAGGATGATTTTAAATACAGAGCTAGAGCACTCCCTTGAGCCGCTTGTCCACAAGTCTCAATCACCAAGCCCAAGTCCTTTGTCAATCAAGACATGGTGATTCCCAGGAGGCAGAGAAGTAGGTTTTGCTACTCAGGACTCTGCCTGCCTCTCTGGGTGCAAACTCTGCCCCACCCTCAGTCAGATCTTTCCATTTGCAGTCTGTATAGTCCACTCTAGTCAAAATTCTTGCACTAGATTTTCAATGTTGGCTGCTTTCTGATTAGACCCTTCATGCTATAAGTCAATGCCTTTTCTTTAAGAATTATTATGTCCTGGAACAACAAATAGAAAACAGTCTTAGGCTTGATATTATTATCTTGGGTAAAATCCGATTATGGAAGTAAAGTTTCAGAAAGAAAGAAGCCATTTAAACTACTAATACAATTAGAGGTACCTTAGGAAGTGCTTAAACCATGTTTAGTATGCATTAGGGCTTAGTAAGTATTAGCAATAACTTATGATAAACCAACCCCTGTGTAGGTATCATGTGAATATACTTTCACAGCCTCATAACAATATTCTAAGTTAGGCATTGCCAAATCTATTTTACAGGTAAGGAAACAGGTTTGGAAAAATAAAATAAATATTCAAAATCACAGAGGCAGAGGAGACCTTCAAGATGGCACAGGAGTAAGATGTGGAGATCACCTTCCTCTCCATAAATTATCAAAAATACATCTATGTGTGGAACAACTCCTACAGAACACCCACTGAAAGCTGGCAGAAGACCTTAGACTTCCCAAAATTCAAGAACATCCCCACCTACCTAGGTAGGGCAAAAGAAAAAAGAATAAACAGAGACAAAATAATAGGGATGGAATCTGCACCTCTGGGAGGGAGCTGTGAAGGAGGAAAAGTTTCCACACACTAGGAAGACCCTTCACTGGCAGAGATGGGGGCTGGGCAGGGGGGAAGCTTCAGAGCCACGGAGGAGAGCGCAGCAACAGGGGTGCAGAGGGCAAAGCAGAGAGATTCCTGCACAGAGGATCAGTGCTGACCAGCACTCACCAGCCTGAGAGGCTTATCTACTCACCCACCAGGGCAAGTGGGGGCTGGGAGCTGAGGCTCTCAGATCCCAGGGAGAGGACTGGGGTTGGCTGCATGAAAACAGCCTGAAGGGGGCTAGTGTGCCACAGTTAGATGGGACGGAGTCCAGGAAAAAGTCTGGACCTGCCGGAGAGATGAGAGACCTTTGTTTCAGGGTGCTTGAGGAGAGGGGATTTCTTCCCAGTGTGCCCACAGAAGGCAGAGCACCGCCTAAGTGAGCTCCATGGATAGGCATGAGCCACGGCTATCAGCTCAGACCCCAGAGATGGGCATAAACTGCTAACCCTGTGGCAGCTGCCACCAAGAATCCTGTGGACAAACGCAGGTCACCCTCTGGGGAGCCTGTGCAGCACACCACTGCCAGGGTCCTCTGATTCAGAGACAACTTCCCTGGGAGAACACATGGCACACCTCAGGCTGTTGCAACAACAGCCAGTCTCTGCTGCCTCAGGCTCGCCCTGCATTCCAATTATGACTACAATACCTTTCCCTCCCCCGCCGGAGTGAGCAAGAGAGTCCTAGTCAGCTGCTGCTTTAACCCGCTCCTGTCTAGGTGGGGAACAGACTTCTGAGGGTGGTCTACACGTAGAGGTGGGGTCAAAGCCAAATCTGAACCCCAGGAGATGTGCGAACAAAGAAGAGAAAGGGAAATTTCTCTGTGCAGCTTCAGGAGCAGCAGATTAAAGCCCCACAATCAACTTGATAAATGCTGCTTCTGAAGAATACCTTAATAGACAATGAATGTTCCCAAAACTGAGGCAGGGAACGTTGGGAGCAACTGTAGACTTGGGGTTTGCTTTCTGCATCTAATTTGTTTCTGGTTTTATATTTACCTTAGTTTTAGTATTTAGAGCTTATTGGTGGATTTGTTTACTGGTTTGGTTGCTCTCTTCCTTCTTTTTTTTAATATGTATATATATATTTTTCCTTTTTCTCTTTTTGTGAGTGTGTATGTATATGTTTCTTTGTGTGATTTTGTCTGTATAGGTTTGCTTTTACCATTTGTCCTAGGGTTCTATCTGTCCGTGTATTTGTTTTTTGGGTTTCTTTTTTCTGTTTTCTTTCTTAATTTTCTTCTGAGGCATGTGCCTGGCAGGGTCTTGGTGCTCCGGCTGGGTGTTGGGCCTGAGCCGCCAAGGTGAGAGGGCCGAGTCAAGGGCATTGGACCACCAGAAACCTCCCAGCCCCACGTAACATCAATCAGTGTGAGCTTTCCCAGAGATCTTCATCTCAACAATAAGATGCAGCTCCACCCAATGGCCTGCAAGCTCCAGTGCTGCAAACCCCATGCCAAACAACTAGCAAGACAGGAACATAACCCCACCCATTAGCAGAGAGGCTGCCTAAAGTCATACTATGTTCCAGATACTCCAAAACGCACCACCAGATGTGGCCCTGCCGACCAGAAGGACAAGATACAGCCCCACCCACCAGAACACAGGCACCAGACCCCTACAATAGAAAGCCAACACAAGCCACTGAACCAAACTCATCCACTGGGGGCAGATACCAAAAATAATAGGAACTACAAACCTGCAGCCTATGAAAAGGAGACCCCAAACATAGTAAGTTAAACAAAATGAGAAAACAGAGAAATATGGAGCAGATGAAGGAGCAGGTAAAAACCCACGAGAACAAACAAATGAAGAGGAAATAGGCTGTCAACTTGAAAAAAAATTCAGAGTAATGGTAGTAAAGATGTTCCAAAATCTCAGAAATAAAATGGAGAAAATACAAAAAAAGTTTAACAGGCACCTAGAAGAACTACAAACAATGATGAACAACAAAATAAATGAAATTAAAAATACTCTAGAAGGAATGAATAGCACAATAACTGAGGCAGAAAAATGGATAAGTGACCTGGAAGATAAAATAGTGGAAATAACTGCTGCAGAACATAATAAAGAAAAATGAATGAAAATAATTGAGGATAGTCTCAGAGACCTCTGGGACAAGGTTAAATGTACCAACAATCAAATTATAAGGGTCTTAGAAGAAGAAGATAAAAAGAAAGTGTCTGAGAAAATATTTGAAGAGATTATAGTTGAAAACTTCCCTAACATGGGAAAGGAAATTGTCAATCAGGTCCAGGAAGCAGGCAGTCCCATAAAGGATAAATCTAAGGAGAAACACACAAAGACACATATTAATCAAACTATCAAAATTTAAATTCAAATAAAAAATATTAAAAGCAGCAAGGAAAAAGCAACAAATAACATACAAGGGAAACCCCATAAGGTTAACATCTGATCATTCAGCAGAAACTCTGCAGGCCAGAAGGGAGTGGCAGGGCATATTTAAAGAGGTGGAAGAGAAAAACCTCTAACCAAGATTACTCTACCCAGCAAGGATCTCATTCAGATTTGACACAGAAATTAAAACCTTTACAGACAAGCAAAAGTTAAGAGAATTCAGCACTACCAAATGAGCTTTACAATAAATGCTAAAGGAACTTCTATAGTCAGGAAACACAAGAGAAGGAAAAGACCTACAATAACAAACCTAAAACAATTAAGAAAATGGTAATAGGAACATACATATTGATAATTACCTTAAATGTAAATGGAATAAATGCTCCAACCAAAAGACATAGGCTGGCTGAATGGATACAAAAACAAGACATGTATATACACTGTCTACAAGAGACCCACTTCAGACCTAGGGACATATACAGACTGAAAGTGAGGGGTTGGAAAAAGATATTCCATGCAAATGGAAATCAAAAGAAAGCTGGAGCAGCAATACTCATATCAGACAAAATGGACTTTAAAATAAAGACTATTACAAGAGACAAAAAGGGACACTAAATAATGATCAAGGGATCAATTCAAGAAGAAGATATAACAATTGTAAATATTTATGCACCCAACATATGAGCACCTCAACACATAAGTCAAATGCTAACAGCCATAAAAGGGGAAATCAACAGTCACACAATAATAGTAGGGGACTTTAACACCCCACATTCACCAATGGACAGATCATCCAAAAATAAATAAGGATACACAAGCTTTAAAAGACACATTAGACCAGATAAGCTTAATTTATATTTATAGGACATTCCATCCAAAAACAACAGAATACACTTTCTTCTCAAGTGCTCATGGAACATTCTCCAGGATAGATTATATCTTGGATCACAATTCAAACCTTGATAAACTTAAGAAAGTTGAAATCATATTAAGTATCTTTTCTGACCACAAAGCTATGAGACTAGATATCAATTACAGGAAAAAAATCTGTAAAAAATACAAACACATGGAGGCTAAACAATATGCTGCTAAAAAAACAGGAGATCACTGAAGAAATCAAAATATCTGGAAACAAATTGCAATGAAAACACAATGACTCAAAACGTATGGGATGCAGCTAATGCAGTTCTAAGAGGGAAGTTTATAGCAATACAATCCTACCTCAAGAAACAAGAAAAGTCTCAAATAAACAACCTAAGCTTAGACCTAAAGCAGTTAGAGAAAGAAGAACAAGAAAACTCCAAAGTTAGCAGAAGGAAAGAAATCATAAAGATCAGATCAGAAATAAATGAAGAAGAAATGAAGGAAACAATACCAAAGATCAATAAAACTAAAGGCTGGTCTTTGGAAAGATAAACAAGATTGATAAACCATTACCAGACTCATCAAGAAAAAAATGGAGAAGCTTCAAATCAATAGAATTAGAAAAGAAAAAGAAGTAACAACTGACACTGCAGAAACACAAAGGATCATGAGAGACTACTATAAGAAACTATATACCAATAAAATGCACAACCTGGAAGAAATGGACAAATTCTTAGAAAAGTACCACCTTCCAAGACTGAACCAGGAAGAAATAGAAAATATGAACAGACCAATCACAAGTAATGAAATTGAAATTGTGATTAAAAATCTTCCAACAAATAAAAGTCCAGGACCAGATGGCTTCACAGGTGAATTCTATCAAACATTTAAAGAAGAGCTAACACTGATCCTTCTTAAACTCTTGCAAAAATCTGCAGAGGAAGGAACACTCCCAAACTCATTCTACGAGGCCAACATCACCGTGATACCAAAACCAGACAAAGATGTAAAAAAAAAAAAAAAAAAAAAAAAAGAGAAAACTACAGGCCAATATCACTGATGAACACAGATGCAAAAATCCTCAACAAAATAATAGTAAACAGAATCCAACAGCAGATTAAAAGGATCAAACACCATGATCAAGTGGGTTTTATCCCAGGAATGCAAGGATTCTTCAATATATACAAATCAGTCAATGTGATACACCATATTAACAAACTGAAGGATAAAAGATTTCGACAAAATTCAGCACCCATTTATGATAAAAAACTCTCCAGAAAATGGGCTGAGAGGGAACCTACCTCAACATAATAAAGGTCATATATGACAAACCCACAGTCAACACATTCTCAATGGTGAAAAACTGAAACCATTTCCTCTAAGATCAGGAACAAACAAGGTTGCCCACTCTCACCACTATTATTCCACATAGTTTTGGAAGTTTTAGCCACAGCAATGAGAGAAGAAAAAGAAATAAAAGGAATCCAAATCAGAAAAGAATAAGTAAAACTGTCACTGTTTGCAGATGGCATGACTATACATAAAGAATCTTAAAGATGCTACCAGAAAACTACTAGAGCTAATCAATGAATTTGGTAAAGTAGCAGGATACAAAATTAATGCACAGAAATCTCTTGCATTCCTATATACAAGGAAAAGTCTGAACTAGAAATTAAGGAGGTTAAGGAAACAATCCCATTGACCATTGCAACAAAAAGAATAGAATACCTAGGAATAAACCTTCCTAAGGAGACAAAAGACCTATATGGAGAAAACAATAAGACACTGATTAAATAAATTAAAGATATTACAAACAGATGGAGAGATAGACCATGTCCTTGGATTGGAAGAATCAACATTGTGAAAATAACGATACTACCCAAAGCAATCTACAGATTCAATGCAATCCCTATTAAACTACCAATGGCATTTTTCACAGACCTATAACAGAAAATTTTACAATTTGTATGGAAACACAAAAGACCACGAATAGTCAAAGCAATCTTGAGAAAGAAAAATGGAGCTGGAGGAATTAGGCTCCCTGACTTCAGATTATATTACAAAGCTACAGTAATAAAGACAGTATGGTACTGCCACAAAAACAGAAATATAGATCAATGGGACAGGATAGAAAGACAGAGATAAACCCACGCACATATGGTCACCTATATTTGCCAATAGAGGAAACAATACACAATGGGGAAAAGACTCTTCAGTAAGTGGTGCTGGGAAAACTGGACAGCTACTTGTAAAAGAATGACATTAGAACTGTCCCTAACAACATACGCAAAAATAAATGCAAAATGGATTAAGACCTAAATGTAAGGGCAGACACTATAAAACTCTTAGAGGAAAACATAGGAAGAACATTCTATGACATAAATCACAGCAAGATCCTTTTTGATCCACCTCCTAGAGAAATGGAAATTAAAAAAAGATAAACAACTGGGACCTAAAAGCTTTTGTACAGCAAAGGAAATCTTAAACAAGGTGGAAAGAATGGGAGAAAATATTTGCAAATGAAGCAACTGACAAAGGATTAATCTCCAAAATATACAACAGCTCATGCAGCTCAATATCAAAAAAACTAACAACCCAATCCAAAAATGGGCAGAAGACCTAAATAGACATTTCTCCAAAGAAGATATACAGTTTGCCGACAAACACATGAAAGGATGCTCAACATTACTAATCATTAGAGAAATGCAATTCAAAACCACAATGACGTATCACCTCACACCAGTCAGAATGTCCATGATCAAAAAATCTACAAACAATAAATGCTGGAGAGGGTGTGGAGAAAAGGGAACCCTCTTGCACTGTTGGTGGGAATGTAAATTGATACAGCCAATATGGAGAAGTATGGAGGTTCCTTAAAAAACTAAAAACAGAACTACCATGTGACCCAGCAATCCCACTACTGGGCATATACCCTGAGAAAACCATAATTCAAAAAGAGAAATGTACCACAATGCTTATTGCAGCACTATTTATCATAGCCAGGACATGGAAGCAACCTAATTGTCCATCAACAGATGAATGGATAAAGAACTTTATGCCTTTTGAAATAATAATTCATATTTGTATAGGAATGTACATTTTGCAAGGCACTTTCACATACATATATACAATGGAATATTACTCGGCCATAATAAGAAATGTAATTGAGTTATTTGTAATGAGGTGGATGGACCTAGAGAGACTGTCATACAGAGTGAAGTAAGTCAGAAAGCGAAAAATACCATATCCTGACACATATATATGGAATCTAAAAAAAAAAAAAACCAAAAAAATGGTTCTGATGAACCTAGGGGCAGGACAGGAATAAAGATGCAGACATAGAGAATGGACTTGAGGACACTTGGAGGGGGAAGTGTAAGCTGGGACGAAGTGAAAGAGTAGAGTTGACATATAAACACTACCAAATGTAAAATAGATAGCTAGAAGGAAGCAGCCACATAGCACAGGGAGATCAGCTCTGTGCTTTGTGACCACCTAGAGGGGTGGGATAGGGAAGGTGGGAGGGAGAGAGCAAGAGGGAAGGGATATGGGGATATATGTATACATATAATTGATTCACTTTGTTATACAGCAGAAACTACCACACATTGCAAAACAATTATACTCCAATAAAGATGTTAAAAAAACACAAAAAACAGAAAATCCAAAATCACAGAGCCAGGAATTTATAGAACGAGAATTTGAACCAAGACTGTCTAGCTTCATAGCTGGCTCTAAGTCACTATGACCAGCTACCTCACTCAAATTTGTAAGACATGCAAACCTGTAAATCACATATAGCGTATTGAATAACCACCAAACAATGAATTATTAAAGCATGTGTCCACTCCTTTTCCTGCCTATAAGCACTGTTAGGTTTGGATGTTCCTTGTCTGTTAGGTGGGGTTTGATCTTCTTACAGGTGAGCATTCCCCCAGGTGCTTTCAGACAGTGGTGAGCCACACTGATTTTCAGTAGATGAAGCCCTTACCCCTAATTGTCCTTGATGGTATGCCTCAGTTCAGCCTTTGGAAAGATTATAAAAAACAAGAGGGGCTATAGCATCAGTTTGCTCAGTCAAGGTGTAAAACTATAGGGTCACCTTTCCCTGAAGTCTGGAGAATTAGCCTTGTCCTGACTGAAGTTCTAATCCTAGAGTCCAAGGTATTTCCTTGTATTTCCCCAGTGCCCTCAGTCAACTGCCAGAGTATATTTCGATTCCCATCTCAGAATTTCTGGAATAGCCTTTGCAGAGATCATTTTATACTGAGAGCATTTCAAGAGAGAACAGCAATGAAATTCTGGTGGCCTCGCCATGTAAATGCTGAGCATAGTTTATTATTCACAATATCCACACTCATCCTAATGAAAATTAAGAGTCATGTGCTGCAGGGAGATCAGCTCCGTGCTCTGTGACCACCTAGAGGGGTGGGATAGGGAGGGTAGGAGGGATGTGCAAGAGGGAAGGGATATGGGGATATATGTATATGTATAGCTGAATCACTTTGTTAAAAAGCAGAAACTAACACATCATTGTAAAGCAATTATACTCCAATAAAGGTGTTAAAAATAAAAAGAGTCCTATGTTGGAGTCTTTTTTTAAAAAACTCAAATATTGACAGGTGGTGAACAGGTGGATCCATGCAGCACTTGTCAGGGTTGTGTCTGAGTGGTAGGCAGAGGAGGAGTGAAGATCTGAGAGAATGATAGTGGCACAGTAGCTCCTCTCCTGTTGTTGTTGAGTGACACTTGGATATATCACTAAACATATAAAAATAGAAGTTCTGTGTCAGCCTTCTTGTACAGGGTGCTGTGCTGCAGCATTTAAATCTGGATGTCAGTATGCCACTATCGTTATTTATAGAGGAGACCCGTATTAACATTTTGAGAGCGACAGAGGAAGAGGGAGAAAGAGAAAAGTTCATGTGAGAGGGAAAGTGCTCAGAATATTGTGTTGCAGTAATTGAACATTTAACTTTATGCCTTTTGAAATAATAAGTCATATTTGTATAGGAATGTACATTTTGCAAGGCACTTTAACATACATCACCATATTGGAGTCTCATAGAGACTCTTTGAAATACAAAGAAGTATTTCTCTTACTGCAGATGCTCAGGAAGACAGAGTGACTCCCACCATGTTGCTCAGCTGGCTGGTAGAAGAACTGGATTTCAGTGCTGCATCTTCAAAATGTAGTTATTCCTTCCCTGTATGTGGCTTATAAAGTAGTAATGTCCCCATACAACAGATGAGGAAATTGAGGAAATATGGAGTGATAATCTGACAAAACTAAGGCATGGTATAAGTATGGAGAATGGCATGAGGCATTATTCTGGGCACTGAGGATGCAGCAGTGAAAAAAATAGATAAAAAATCTTTGCCTTTGTGAAGCTAATGTCCCAGTGGTTGTTAGATGACCTTTATGATTCTACAACTCCATAATGCAAGTAGAGGTACAGAGCCATCTCATCATATTTTAATCATCATTTGGAAATAATTAACTGGTTAAAAACTCAAAACCATAAAGCACTTTGTATTTTAAAACATTCAGCTAACTTATAGAAACTCTTAGTTTACTCTCAGATATTGACTATTGTAGAGATTCTGTAGTGGTATGATGATATATTTCACATTATGTTCAAGTCAACACTACACCATAAAACATATGTGCTCAGTGAAACTGAATGGACTCAGAGCATCCCTGTGGACTAGTAATGAAATAGCTCAATAGACTCTGCTAGCATGGCTAGTTGAACCAATAGCTAGAGTAGTCACCCCCAAACTTCTCTGTACCATAGAATCACCTGGGGAGATTCAAAAAATACTGACTCCTATGTTCTCCTCAGTGAGTGTAATATAAATGATCTAGCATGTGATCAGAATGCTTAAGGTGGTTCTAATATGGTGACATGTTTAGGAATCACTGACCTATGGATGGCTAATGAGATGATGACCGTTGCTTCCCTACGCAACAGCCATTCCTAATCACTTTCTTCCTTACCAACAGAACTTCAGTTTTGTTCAGGCATTAACTAACCATGTGTACAAAAAGACAGGGACCCTTCCAGTTCAATGGGGTGAATCTTAATTGTCCTTAGGTGTATTCTTTCTGGCAAAAATTAGTTTGGGGAGTAGTTATGCAACCCAACTGTAACCAATGTAATAGGGAAAAATATCTATGGGTGGGGAGAAATTATGGGAAAGTTTTCTTTGCTATTAACAAAAGATACTTCTGTAAGGAAATAATTCTCTTCTTTTTCTACCTCTGGACATAACTATGTGGAGGAGATATGGTAGCTCTAGAGACCTTGGGAGGAGCTAGACAGAGAAAGGATCAAGGCAGCACACTAACAATGGCAAATGACAGATGAAAAGAAACTGTCTTTTTTTTTAATTTAAAAATTAAAAACATCTTTTTGAAGGATAGCTGATTTATAATGTTGTGTTAGTTTCAGGTGTATAGCAAAGTGATTCAGTTATACATACATATACATTTATTCTCTTTCAGATTCTTTTCCCTTATAGGTCATTACAAAATATTGAGTATAGTTCCCTGTGCTGTACAGTAGGTCCTTATTGTTTATTTTATATACAATAGTGTGTATACATTAATCCCAATCTCCTAATTTACCTCCCCCACCTTTTCCCCTTTGATAACTATAAGCTTGTTTTCTATGTCTGTGGGTCTATTTCTGTTTTCTTTCTGATAATCATTGTACCACCAAAAGTTAATGAACCATAATACCAACATATCTCTGGACTTTTTGTTACTTATCATTTATGTTACTTTACTTGGAGTTTCTGGAATTTATATCCAAAAGCATACTAAATGATATATGAACTCTTAATTTTAGATTGAGTCTCATGAGAAATATAGTATATGCTATCCTAGGACAAAATGATGATTGATCTCAAATTTTTATATTGTCCCTGAAGAGAGATCTGTGGACATTTTGGGAAAAATTATGACAGTTTTCTTACATGGTCACAACTCAAAGATTTTGGATTTATTTCAAAATTTCCTATTTTTTTAAATTAATCTGCTTCAGATCTATCATATAAAATTTAGTAAAATTCTTCTTGAACCTCTTTATATTTTTCCTGTGCCATGTAAAATGTTAATGAGAAGACCAGAGACAGGAGAACTACAATAAGAAAAACTCACCTATTAGTTAGATTATCACTGACATAATGACATCATGATGTGGAACTTCTCAAAAATGGTCCAAGTATATTTTTGGTACCAGCTTGCAGGATGGAGTTGTTGAGAGCAAATGACAAATTGTCCTTTACTCTGCTTCCTAACAACTCTCCTCTAGAAAGAGAAGTCAAAAGAAAGGTATGTGGAGATTAATTGGGGCCTCAATCAATTTTTATGGGTGATAGCACATTAAGTCCCTGTGATTTCAAATTCTGCTTTTCCCTTAAGGATTCTGTGATGCCAGTTTTCTGTTTCCCCCTAGGATAGTTTTTGAAGCTGTTAATAATTATAAATAACATTTATTGTATGCTCACCATGTGCCATCCATCATGCCAAGCTTTTTATGTGCATCATCTCAAATAGTACTCACCACTGACCTTTGAGGACCACGGGTCTTGGGGAGTTTAAGTGCCTTGTGAAAAGGTGCACAGTTACTGAGTAGAAGTGTTGGGATGGAAGCAAGACTGTGCTCTTAGCGCAGTATTGTCTTATATCCACCGTGGAAGGTTGTGAAAAGTAAACAAACTTGTCATCTAGCTCTTCCATTTACTACCAGTGTGACTTTGGCCATCTTCACAAGGTCCCTGTGAAGAATAAATCATGCTCTTTGTAAACTGGAAGCCCTGTCCAAATGTAACACATTATTCCAATATCTTGGACATTGAGATTTGTTCAATGAACATTGATAGAGTCCCTATTATGGGCCAGACCTTTTGCCAGGTTCTGGGAATAAAACAATATTTAAGACACAAGAGTTCCTTCTCTGTCATTCCTGGCCTTTGGTAGTCAGTGTGAGGCCACACTTCCTCTTGCAGACAAGCCCGGGGCTGTCCCAGCTCTGGCTGTGTGTCGCTAAGCCATGCTGGTAAAAGCCTGATGAGAATTGATGCTAACAGCTGCCTCATGTTAATGTAATCAGCAAGAAGTCTGCACACCTGACGGTAGTTCAGAATATGAGGTGAATGATTAAAGTTTAAAAGGTCGTATACCATTGTAATACCAAAAAGAAACTTTATGATTCATCATTCCTGATGTAATGTCATCTGTTTAATAAAGCCGTGTTTCACTCACAGCTCATTTCTAATGGGCCTATTTAAGTAATGGCATAGGAGTTGGGTTTTTTTTTTTTTTCCCTTCCAAGCTAAGAGTGGTTTGTATGGATTATGCTTGAAAACAGCACAGTATTTTAGGACTTGGATATTTACAATATCTTTCAGCTTTCAGCTGACTGGGTATTATTTATGGCAAAGCCCTATACTTGGACGGAAATATCAAGCAAAGTCAAACAAGCAGCTGGATATGCTAATACACAAATAAACCATGTCTCCCTTAATTGTATTGATGGGAATTTATATCATGGGAAAATACTGCTATCTGTAAACTACTTTGATGAGCAGTGGTCAGAAGGCGTGATGCCTAGGGTGGCATTTCATTCAAGCAAGAGAGTGGAATCCATTGGACCTGCTTGTCTTAAATCAGAGGTTTTCCACTGGAGACAATTTTATAGCCCAGGGGACGTTTGGCAATTTCTGGAGATGTCTTTTGTTGTCACAACTGGAGGGGATGGGAAGGGTATTGATGCCGGAATCTAGTGGGTAGAAGCTAGGGATGCTGCCAAACATTCATTCTATAATACACAGGACCACCCCCCCACCCCCAAAAGAGAATTATTTGGCTCAAAATGTCAGTAGTGGTGAAGTTCAGAAACACAGTCTTTGATGGTTGGTTGTGGGGTGGGAGGGGTTGAGGCTGGGCAGGATCAGATCCTGCAGTACCTGGCTGACGTCTCATATAGGAAATTCAAGAAAAAACCTTGGGGAGAAGTGGTATAGGAGGTTTGAACTTTTAGGATAAGAAGACTCTGGGAGTTTTTGTAATCTCCTGTGATAGTGAAGATGGGTCCAATCTCATTTTCTTGGTCCTCCTTTTTTTTTTTGATGCCATTACTATCTTCCCAACTGAATGTGTTGAAATAGTTCCTCTTCACTTATTAACTTGCATCTTCATGTAGGAGGGGCTCATGTTATGAAGTGAAGATGAGAGAGTGGGAGTGGCTGTAATCTAGAATTTATAAAAATGTTGAAGGCGGAAATATTGTAAAAGGTTATCTAATCCAAACCTTATAATTAACAGAGAAACTGAAGCTCCAAAAAAGAAAATAACTTTTGAAGGTAACCAACAAATCATGATGCTCTACAATTGAACACTTTATTTTGCTATCTTTAAGAACAATAGATTCTAACTCACACATCACTCTACTTTCTAAATGTAGCGCACAATTTAATATCTTCTTCCCTAATCTTCATTTTGTTTTTCTTTTGCCACCCCTAAATTTGCCCACACCAAGATCTGTTTTCAGGTGTAATGCCACCAAACCCAAATTGCTCCTTGCCATTTTCTGCTACTTTTCTCAACAAATTTAACATTTGGCTTTTTATTGGTAGAGGCAACTTTATTTCTGCTCTGTGGCTTTCTCATTTTCTCTTTGTGTTCTTAAATGTTTTTCTTCTTGAGCTTAATAGATGCTCATTAAAGTTGGTTACCATGGTATAAACTTTAATTCATTATGACCTGTTAGAGTCATAAGATGGAGAATTACTGAAGATTCTCAGAAATATCAGGTATAAAGAAGGGGGTGTATGTATTCCTATAACTCACTAGATTGGTGGTGACTGAACTCTTGATTTTCTACCACCTCAAATGTCCCTTTTCCCAAGTTTTCCCATTTGACTAAGATGGCTATTGGACTCATCTAGATGCTCAGGCCAAAATCCTTGGAAGCATCTGTGACTTCTTTTATTGTCTTACTTCTCATATCCAAAGCAGTGATAAATCCTATTGGATCTACCTCCAGAATATACCCATAAACCATGCACAAACGAACGATTTTTTTTATCACTTCTACTGCTTGCATCCACCCAAGTCCAAGCCACCATCACCTCTCACTTCAAATACTGCAATAACCTCTCAACTGGTCTTCCTTCTTCTGCCTGGCCCTTTGTAGTCCAATCTCATAATGCAGCCAGAGTGATCATTTAAGGTGTTAGTTCGTATCTTAAAATGTCTCCTCATCTCTTTAAAAATAAAATACAAATCCTTACCAAAAACTACACGACAATATCTACTTTTGCATCTGTGTGACTCTCCTATCTCAGTTCCCAGGACTTTTCCTTTTATTCTCTCTACTTCTCCTTTCTGTCCCCCAACTGTCAAGTGTGTTCTCATTTCAGGGGCTCTGCACTTTCTGCTTCTTATGCCTGGAACATCCTTCACTACTCAAGCCACCTCATGGAGGGGTTTTCCTTCATCCTTCCATCTAAAGTAGTACATTTCATCCCCCACTCTTCCATCATTATATATCGCATGATTCTGCTTTACATTACTTCTTGGCACTTACTAACTTCTGATAAAGCATGTGTGTCTGTGTGTGTGTCTGAGAGAGAGAGACAGAGAGAGAGAGAGGGAGATCTATGAGGGCAGCGTCTGTGCCTGCTTTGTTTGCTGCTACAACTTTAGTACTTAAAATCGTGACAAGCACATGGCAGGCACCCAGTAAATAGTTTTTGAATGAATGAATACATGCATAAATGAATAGTCCTCTTTTATTGTTTAACTGCCAATCTGCCATGCTGCTCACAAATTCTTCAGCTTCACAACTGGGATAGAGAGGAGCTGCATCCAATTTTTCATATTCAGTAGTAATAACTCTAACTTCCAATTCAATATTTTTGGTGTTCAGTTATTTCTGGATCCCTGAAATTTGGAAGAGCTGATTCTGTGGTAAACTTTTGGTTTATTTATTTATTTCCATGGATTGCCATTTGGCTGTGTCCATGAACATATATCTACTTTTATTTAATTCCTTTTTCTTATTTGCCTGAACTTCCTTGGGATTTTCTTATATATTTGTGCACCACCCACATATTTGATGATCCTGACCTTATTGTGCCCTATTCAAGGTCAATTATGATATTACTTAATAATCTCAGAGGTGCCACATCCATTCCCAAACTCCTTGCATTGACACTTATCATCAATCTTTTTTCAGTCTACATGGAAGCATTCAAACCCATTTGAATTGGCAAAGGCTGATATAAAATAGCTTTGCCACTAACATTTTGTGAGAGAGCCTGTCACAAGTGTTTTACTAAAAGGCAGAGATATAAGATCCCTTGCCTTCCTTTCATCTGCTAATTTGAAATTACATTGCAAAAAGCTATGAAGTTTGTCGGGTATGATTTGTTCTTTAAATACCTTTGCTGCTCAATCTTCATGAAATCCTTATTAGGATGCTGAATGATCCTTAAACAGATTTTTTAAGGCACAGAAAGAGGACGTGTAAGAATAGTATATCTAATGAGCAGATTGACAGGTATCTGGGATAAGGGGATACAGAGGCCATGGAGGACTCAGTGAACTAACAAAATTCCTCTTCAATTCTTGGCTTAGTTAAAGCCCAGTTTAGGATTGGTAGGTTTAGAAGGGTCTCCTGATATCAATTATGGCAGTAAAAATAATAATAATAATAATAGAAATATTTCAGATTCAGTCATTTCTCTTATTTGGAGGACCCCATGTATTTATATACATTGTGTTTTTCATTCTTACAATATTTCTCTCTTCTGGTGTGATGCAAAAGATAGGCCACTGGATCAAGATTCAGAAGACCTTAATTCTAATCCTGAATTTGCTTCCAGTGGGTTGTGTGGTTTTAGATCAGTTGTCAGCAAACTTTTTTTGTGAAGGACCGGATAGTACATATATTAGGCTTTGAGGTCCATATGTCTTGTCAACCATGAGTCATAGTTGGCCAACTCTTACTTTAGGTAATTGATTCAACTTCTCTGGGCCTTACTTTCTTTGTCAAATATAGAAGTTGAGCTAAAAAGAGTTCAAGTTATAAAGTTATTTGATTCTTCATCCAAGGACTCATCTTCCAGGAGTTGTTCTAGTGCTTGAAATTGTGATATCCTGTAAGTTCTATTAGCAACCTCAACCAGGGAGCAACTCTTGAGCAGGGAGCTTCCTTTGAAATTCAAAGACACAGTGGACTTGGTTCCCAGATGAGTGTGCCAAAAGTGTCAAGAGTCCAAACATGCTACCTCCATCGTAAGATGAAGAGTTTTAGAAGTCCTCAGGGATTGGGGCAAAGGGATAATACAAGAAAAGCCCCTGTACTCTTTCTCCCACCCAAGATTCCTTCCTTACTTTGTCCTATTCCAACGTTCATACCATCACTTGGCCAAGTCCCATCATTCTACAATCAAACTCATCAACTTGAACCAAGTCTCCACATGCTCAAAGAAGAAATCTTTTGGAGACTTCTCTACACATTAAATTATGAGCACAAAACTGTCACTCAAAATTTTCCCTTTGTGGAGAAGGTAGGAGAGTATGGCAGGAGCTTTTCTCACCTGTCATTCATTTGGAACATAAATATCTTTGAAAATCAAAAGCACATAATTTTCTAAAAACTATACGTTCTTTATTCTTCTCTAATATGTTGTTTTAGTTAAGGGACCACCTGGGGAACAGTCCTGCTGGGAAACTTTGAGGAAATGTATTTATTACAGTCAGACCCATGTTAAGCAACCAAGGGCTACTTCCATTCAAATTATGTCACATTTTTCAGTTTTCCAGACTCTTTCAGCTAGGGAAAAATTATTCATGAAATCTTTCTATGCACAAAGACGTTAGAATTTCTAGAGTAACCCTGTGTTTTGGTAATACAAAAGGAAGGAAAAGTGTTAATGGAGATACTTGAATATATAATACAGATTGCTATCATTTTTGAATTCCCTACTGGCCAGGTGCATTGCATGTAACCTCATTTAATCTTATGTTGATGAAGTAGTTAATATTCTTCCATTTTAAAGATTGGGAAACTAAGCCTTGGTGATTAGCCAGTCACAAAGATTTAAAATGATAAAGCAAATTTTTAATCCCACATCTGTCTAAACCCAGTACCCCCTAAACAATTATTTATACTGTTAGTTTTTCTAACATGATTCTAATGGGGGCTAATTAGATTTATAAGAATCTGATTTTTTTCCAGTGGATACCTATTGTAAAATGGATGACATTTTTGGTGGGAGGGATCTCAATAATAGAAAATGTCATTAGTTTAATAAGTGAAGGTGGTGACTCTGATCTTCAAATGAACAGTATCCTAGAATGGGCACACAGCACAAGTATTTGCACAGTAATTCAAAAAAATTTGAATGTCATTAAAACTTTAAACTCAATGAGTTAGATGAGCAGTCTCCAGTACCACTAATGCATCAATTCACATATTAGGAAGCTGGTCCAGATTGATCTGCTACTATAGGGTAGAACCTAGACTGGACCCATAGCTTTTTTTTTTTTTTTTTTTCTTAAGTTACACGGGCCCCTCACTGCTGTGACCTCTCCCATTGCGGAGCACAGGCTCCGGACGCGCAGGCTCAGCGGCCATGGCTCACGGGCCCAGCCGCTCCGCAGCATGTGGGATCTTCCCGGACCGGGGCACGAACCCGTGTCCCCCACATCAGCAGGCGGACTCTCAACCACTGTGCCACCAGGGAAGCCCTCATGGACCCATAGCTTTTGATTCAAAATTCCAGTGTTCTTTCCACTGAAACATAAATACATATCTCTTACAAAAGTGTTGAGAAAGAAGGTTAGGAAAGCAAAGAAATCATAATAGAGTAGTGTGACTCCCTAAAGGTTGGAAGAGAAAGCAACCTGGAATGGAAGAATAGCCTTGGACTGAGAGATAGAAGGCCAGGCAATAATTCAGATTCACCTTCAATTGGCTCTATGAATTGTAGCTCCCTATGTCTCGGTTATTTATTTACTTTTTGTTTAGTTAAATCTTTAGTAAGTTTTAAGAGTTAGATTAGGGATTACAAACTGGTGACCTACAAACCAAACTGGGCTCACAAATGAGTTTTGTTTAGGCTACACAATGTTTAAATTTTTTTTCCATCTTTTTTTGAGATGTAATTGACATGTAATATTTTGTAAGTTTAAGTTGTACAATGTAATGATTCCATACATGTATATATAGTGAAATGATTGCAACAAGAGGATTAGTTAACACCTCCATCACCTCACATACTTGCTTTTTTCTGCAGGGGGTGGGTAAGAATATTTAAGATTTACTCTCTTAGTAACTTTCAAGTATTACCAGTATTACTAACTAAAGTTACCATGCTGTATAATACATTCCCAGAATTTAACTTATAACTGGAAATTTGTACCCTTTGACCAACATTTCCCTACTTATACCATCCTTTCTAACCTCTGACAACCACCATTCTACTCTTTGTTTCTGTGAATTCAGCTCATTTAGATTCCATGTATAAGTAAGATCATACAGTATTTATCTTTCTCTGTTTGACTTATTTGACTTATTTCACTTAGCAGAATGCCCTTAAGGTCCACCCATGTCATCATAAATAGCAGGATTTCCTTCCTTCTCACGGCTGAATAATATTTTATTCTATATATGCCATACATATATACACACACATACTACATTTTCTTTATCCATTCATCCATAGACAGACTTTTTAGTTGTTTCCATATCCTGGCTATTGCGAATAATGCTGCAATGAACATGGGAGCTCAGTGATCTCTTCCAGATCCTGATGCCATTTTTTTTTGGATATATACCCCAAAATAGGATTTCTGGATCTTATGGTAGTCCTATTTCTGAATTTTTGAGGAACATCCAGCAGAGCAAAAGAAAAAATCAGCAAAATAAAAAGGCAATGTGGAATGGGAAAAAATATTTGCAAACCATCTATGTGATAAGGTTATTGATAACCATCTATAAGATTAATATTCAGAATATATAGAGAACTCATACAACTCAATAACAACAAAAAAAATCTGATTAAAAAGATCTGAGTAGATTTTTCCATAAAAGACATATAAATTGCTAACAGGTGCATGAAAAGAGAATAAACATCACTAATCATCAGGGAAATGCAAATCAAAATTTGATATCATCTCACACTTGTTAGAATGGTTATTATCAAAAAGAAAGAGACCACAAGTGTTAGCAAGGATGTGGATAAAAGGGAACCCTTGTACACAATGTCTCACTTTTTTTAATGTGGATGAGTTTAGGGAATTCCCTGGTGGTCCAGTGGTTAGGACTCGGCTCTTTCTCTGCTGTGGCTCGGGTTCAATCTCTGGTTGGGGAACTAAGATCCCACAAGGGGCATGCATGATCAAAAATTAAAATTAAAAAAAATGCAGATGAGTTTAGGTATGGAATGCACTCTCCAGTCCTCATCGCTCTCACTTGTTTTAGACCCCACTGACCACTTCACACATCTATGTTATCTGCCTGGCCACTTTCAATCCTTTACCAGTGACCAAGGTTTTCCAAACATCTATTACAGTCTATCATTCTCTAACTTACCTGGCTGGTGAGAAAAGGTCTCAGGTCTAGATTCTAAGAATAAGCTACCTGGAAGTTGGTCTCACAGGAAAAATGTCTTCATTACGAAGCAGAGAAAATCTACTCTGAACATGCAAAATGTAGACATGCTCTCCTACTAGTGGCAATTTCCAAGACATGAAGGAAAGGACAGTGTTCCTGATGAAACTGAAGCTAGAATGATGAGAAGCTTAATGGAATTATCCAAACTGGAATTTGGCCAAGATTTAGGGCTACCACCTGTGCAAATTAGAATCACTAGACTGAGGAACTGAATGGAGTTTTCTTCTGATAAATAGACATCCCGAAAGCTCAGCAATCTGGAGCCCACGCTGGGCAGATTTGACAGAATACTTTCCTTTGAGCAAGTGCCACTTAGCAAATATCCTCTTCAGAGAACTTTCATCCTCATGGGTCAGGCCTGCTGACTTCAAGGCAGTGTGTGATTTTCATTTTCATTAGCTTTCTGTCAGTGAATGACTTCAAGTCTAGTTAAAAGGTCAAAGTACCCCTCCAAATTCTTGGGTTAGAAGAGCCTGTGGATCTGTCCTATCTTGCTTCTTACATTTGTGTAGTTTTTAGATGCATAATCTCATTCAACCCTCACAACCAACTAATGAAGTAGGTAGGGGAGTAGCTTTCATCTCCAGTATAAAAGTGAGTAAATGGGGACTCAGAGAGTTTCAGAGCCAAAACTCAATCCAGGTTTCCAAATTCCCTATGATGTTTCCATTGTACTTTGGCACAAGTAAATGATGTTGTTCCAAGTTTCATGGAACAAGGCAGGCTGTGGGATAAGCCTGACAACCACCATTGTTGGAAGCCAAGGCAACTGGGATAATCTGAGCAAACAAACACAGTTAAATTAGTTATTGGGATTAGTAAACACTGCCACAATATTATGACCTCTTGTGACTGGGCTATCATGACCTCCGTTCTTTTCTTTGCCCTATATTGGTAAACCATGTGATTAATGATCCAATCACTAGTGCCAGAAATCTAGAGGTCATCTTCTTTTCCTCCCACCACTTCATCTTAGTGGTTGCTGAATTTTGTGGAATCATCACTCTCTTATCTTTTAATGTTGTCTCCTCCCTTCTGCCCCAGTGATCGTGCCCTTATATCAGACCCTGGTATTTCTCCCAAAGGCGGTTGAGATAGTGTCTTAACAGGCCTGTGTGGCTCCTGATTTGTAATTGTACAGTCATTTCACTGGTGATGCCTTTCTTGATTCTCCCTTCCCTTCCCCAGTCAAAGCCTGTACATCCAGGACAACATCTACAATATTTTACTGCAAATGTTATTGTTGTATATCTGTCTCCCCCACCAGATTATAAGCAACTTGAGGAAAGGGACTCTAACTTATTCCTCACTGTATCCTCTCTGGCTAGCTCTATACTCAGCAATAGTAGGTGCTCAGACCACATTTGATGAATAAATAACCAAATGTTTAAAACACTATATTTCAGGCACTTAGATGTGAAGGATACAGTCACTGCCCCTGTGGAGTTTCTAGTCTGGTGCTGACATTTGAGCAGATAACCATGATCAAGTTTGATAAGTGCTTTCACAGAAGTATGAAGCGCATTCTGTGGGAAAACAGAGTGAGAGCTGGAGTCTCTCTCTTTCCATCATTGGTCCAGAGGGAAGAAACCTGAAGGAGCAGCTTCCTGGCAGGACCCTGGCTACCTTTTCTCTCCTCATTCCCCAGTTCTACGAAGCACGACCCGAGACACATCTCTAACAAGTTAAGCAGAAACATTTCTCTGGAATGTCAGCATCTACTTTGCTGAAATCCATTAATTCTCAGCTTTAACACCCTTGGTCAGCAACAGCTCCGAACCTTATGGGGAAATAAGAAAAGCAGACTGTCTGGCCATAGTCACAGTAAGCATATTAATATTCCCCTTCATGGGTATCTCTCTTTCTCTATATCCTTTCTCCCACTGACTGCGCCTCACCCCCACCACCAAAATAAATATTTTCCAAGAATCTACGACAAGAGATTTGAAAGTAAATCAAAACCTGGACAGAGGGTCAACGAAAAAGGATAAAGCTGCCACTTATATGTGTCTAAGGCAGTAAACGGGGCAGCTTGTTATATTATTTACAGTATCCATAAAGACGAAGCCTTCCTTGCTCAGACAAAGCCCTGAGCTTATTAATTGCCAGGGGAGGGGGGTCTGTCCCACTCCTAGGGTTTCTGCTATTGATGGGGGAAGGTAGGGAGAGAGTTAACTCACTCTCTTTCTCGCTCTCTCTCTTTCCAAGGGAGCTTTTGGGACAAGCGGAAGGGTTTGTTAAACCTCCAGATTTCTCTGCATTATGTCCAGGTGGCATGACGTGTGAACAGACGAAAGATTAAAATCACCGAGGAAATCGCTCCGTCTGAGCCCAGATCACGACGCCTTTTAGTGACCCGGCGACCCAAATGCTATCTGTCAACTTGTCCTTCCAGCGACTTTTCACCTCATGCTCTGCGGTTGCTACTCCAGGAAAAAGAAGAAAAAGAAGAAAAAAAAATCAGGAGTTGGAAGGAGGGGGAAGGAGAGAGGGAGGAAGCTAGGATAAAATACTGCCTTATTACTAAGCACTCGGCAATGCAGGTCAACTGAGGGGCGCGGGAGTCTTTTTAACAAACCAAATACTTTTTCCAGACCCTCACTCCCAATGTTTCCTCCTTCTGTCTCTACTGAGAAGCTCAGCTCCCTCAGGAAATGTCACACCAAGTCATAGGACCTGATCCCCCAACAAAAACTAGGTCCTAGAGAGTCCACTGAGGATGGAGTTTTCCTAGTTTTCAAAAATCTTTCCGCAAAATCTGTTTGGCATTTGCTTGGATTCTTGATGAGTCCGAAGTGTCACCAAGTTTGCTCTAGCCTCCAGGTATTGCCAGAGTTAGGTTACTTATTTTGAGAGTGGAAGGTGGGTTTCGGTGAGATGAGAGAAAGGGGTAGAAGCAGACACTATGCACATATTTTACAATGTTGACCACTCAAATTAAGAGCCTGCTTATTAAGCGCCTGGCTTGGCAGCAGAGCCAGATAGAGACCTTAGATGCCTCCAACAACAGAAAGATAAGGCTGCCCATTCCTTAAAGGCACTAGATTGAATCATATGAAGTTACCTTTTTCTTTTCCAGGTCGAAATTGGCAATTTCCGTAGGGCTCAAAACTAATCCAAAATCTAAGTAGCACCTAACCCTAAAGAGGTTGATAAATATCATCTTCTTTTAAAGAAATGGTTCTGTTTTGCTAGCATCCCTGCTTTGCTAACATCTTGAGCATGTGTTTTATCTCCCTACGGAGCTACTCAGCACTGGGGGGTCAATTTCTGCATTAAAATATAAAAGAAAATAGAAGTCACTTAGCACATTTTTAAACAGACCTCCAATATTTTTCTGAAAGACTTTGACGTGATATTTTTAAAATATGTGATTTTAAGGAGACTATGTTTGAAAATTCAGGACTCTGTTAAACTTTCAGATGCTTAGGAATTTGCATAGAAATAAATGTTTATATGCTCTTTCACTTGGTGCTTTTTCTGTTCCAGGATACTACATTACATTTAGTCTCCTCTTGACTATGACATTTTTCTCAGACTTTTCTTGTTTTTGATGACCTTGACAGATTGATGAGTATTGTTCATGTATTTTGTAGACTCTGTATACCATTTTATGTATATATATATATATTTAATGCAAGAAACATTAAATAAATATTTCATCTGTTTTTTTTCAGAAGTATTATTTTTAATGACTTCATAATATTCCACTGATGATTATGACACTGATTTTTTCCTAAAAGAAATAAAATGGCTTCTTACTGTGTCTTTAAAACTGCTGGAGGTTAACATGGAAAGGACAGAATTCAATGGAGAAAAGTATGCACTTAAATTACATAATCTTGTGGTGAACATTTTGCCACACCTGTTTGACTTCTGTCCCAGGGTAATGTATAAGTGTGGGCACACATGTACACACAAAAAGACACAATCCTGGGACATATTATCTTTAATCCAGACCCTAAATATCTATCCATCAGCACTGGTCTCCTTCCTTGCCTCCTACTCTCATGATTATAGAGTGCCAGAGTTGCAAAGATAGACTATTAGATCCTTCCCTGTTTGCAAAGTCTTAGTCTATGGAAAAATGATACTTGTTTATTTCTGTAGACTTGTTAAACTTTGGGACTTGAGGTCACTCCGTTGTAGAGATGCTGGTTCACTTTCATATTAAAGGCTTGTAAACAACTGTTTTAAAATATTCTTACCTATTGTGTTTATATTATCATCACCATCCACCCAATTTCCTCATCTTACAGTAATCCTTGATGGTTCTCTCTTTCTCACTTTGCATTGTCAAGTTTGTCAAGTTTATCTCCTAAATATATTTTCTGTCACTCATCTCATTATTTTTACCTGCTGCCTTTGTTCTAACTGCCATCATCTCTTGCAGGGATTATTATATCATATTTCTAATTGGTTCCTCTGCCTCTCCCTAGGTCCAAGCTTTCTTTACTCAGGTCCATGCCACTATATATATATATATATATATATATATATATATATATGATGTATACACACACAGAGCTGGCTCTTCTACTACCTTGCTTAAGAATATTTTGGTTTTCTACCAATGTCTTTTGTCGCTCAGATTCTGAACTTGCTCTGTATGTGACCTTGAGCAAATAACCTAACTTTTCTGTGTCTCAGTTTTCTCATCTGTACAATGAAGACCAGAGTACCTACCTGACAGTGTTATTGTAAGGATTAAATATGATAATAAATGTAAAATTCTTAGAATGGTGCCTTGTCTGTAATACACACTCAATAAATGCTATATATTATTTCTTCTACTACTACTACTGCTACCACCAGATAAAGGCTAAACTTCTCATTATGGCACTAAAATCTCAACCACAAAGTACTATCTCCCTACATCTTGTATTCTTTCTTAGTCATGACTTTGCTTCTGAATTCCCTCTGCCTAAGACGTCCATTCTCTACTGGCTCCTTTCCCACAGCCTCAACCTGTCTTTGATGAACAGATTAAAATGCCCTTTTTACGTGCCTTCTCGAAGTAGAACTAATCATTCCTTCCACTTAGCTTTTTCTACAAGGTAAGGATTACTATCTAGACTTTATGGATAAAAAAACTGAGTTTCAATACAGATAAGTGATTTTCCCCACGACCACACAGCTCAAAATAGGTAATGAAAGTGAGATTCAAACGCAGGTATTTCTGGTACTCTGAGCTTTTCCTCCCCATCACCTATCTTCTACTTTGGAGTAATCAATAAATAGCTGCCCTGAAAAGAAGCCTTTCATAGCTTTAGAGTCTGGTTTCAATTCTGTCATTGGGCCAAATATTCTAATTTTATTTTGGGAGAGTAAGGCAGAGGTTGAGCAGTGAGAACTCTGTTTCTTCATCTATAAAATGAAAATAATGGAACCATTTTCCTTTGAGTTCTTTCTGTTCTAATGATCTAGGATATTGCCATACACCTGGATACAGAAATGGAGATTACTTGAGATTTGCTTGAACTTTGGGCTGACCAAATTTTCTTTGTGACTCATTGGTTCTGTTCCCTTATTCTCAATTTTGAATAATGGGTTTAACAGGAATATCACCTCTGGGGAGTTGAAGAGACACTTCCAGAGCCAGGTCCTGTCAATAATCTCATCTAATTCCATTAGAACCACTTCTATCCCCTGCTGTTCTGATATTTATAACACCCCTCTTCTCAAAGCAAATTCAGCCTTAGGTCATTCCAAGAAACCACTTCACACCCTGCTGGTGTTTATCTGGCTCAAAGGATCAGTTCATAGACCTTCTTTATTCCTCCAAGTGAATTCAAACACTATCCCTCCTGATCAGATAACAGGCAATCAGTATCTTGTCACTCTCTATTCCTACACTCAATCAAGCTCCCCTCTCAGGACCCAGAGATAATATTAATTACAATCTCTAATTTAAAAGGGGTTCCTGCATGAAGGTCTCTGTGCAAAGAAAACATTTCTTTTTTTTAAGAAGGAAGAGCCATTCCTGGTTAAGTCACAGAGCTGAAGAGATGCTAAGTATGCTTTGCAATGCTGGTCCAGCCAGCAACAAGTGGGATACACAGGAGTTATGAACACAGATGCTGCCTTGCACTGGAAGGGAATCTATAAATCCAACGTTTTCTGAAATGTCTTCTCAGACCATTCTGACCACAAGTAACTTTCTTGTCCTCTAAGCATTTAGTACATGTCTGTTACTGCCACTCCTCTTGCCCTTCTTTATCTTCTTAAATTATATTATATTGGAACAAAGAAACCTTTGAATCAAGTCACTGCTCTGCCTTGTTTTACTTATGTGACTTTCTCCCATTCACTCAACCTCTCTGAATCTGAATCTTCATGGTCTCTCGTGTTTAAAATGCAGATGACAGAAATTCAAAGTTCTTAGGCTGTTGTGAACATAATGTTAAACTAGTGCTTATTTTCTCATATATTTTAAACCTTCACTGAGGTCATTGACTATAATATTGTTATTCTTTAGAGTTCGAGTGTGATGTCTTCTTGAAATAATAAGTTAACTAAATATAGCTATTGATCAAAAGGATTTCTGGTGTTCTTATTTTTAACCTAAGCTAGTTGGTGCATTGAAAACCAATGGATTTTTCAGCCTTGTCTACAGCCTACAGCAAATCTAAGTAGAATGCAAGAGAACTGACAATTTATTTCCTCCCTATTTTCTTTTTTATCAATTTATCTTCCTCTTTGGAGCTTTTTCTCTTCCAGCTTGTTCATTTCTTCTTACTCTCTCCAGGGAAGCCCAATGAGACGTCACCCTGCCCTCAACCTCTTGCACTTTTCTACATATCAAATCAGAAGGTTTCCACACAGCAAAACAGAGAGCATGTTAGGAAGTGGTAGGTGGCAAAATACTTCCCATAAAAGGGTTAATAGACAGTAGTTAGAAAAAGTGTGTTATCTCTAAATGCAAGAAAAAAATTACTAAAATCTTTGCACCAAAGGGTAATCAGCGATCTTTACTTTCACATAGATTAGCTCATTTAATTCTCATAAAAATCTATGAGAAGCTTCCAGGTCCATAGGATAATGGCAGCAGCCTAAATTAGAATCTCTCCACACAGCCTCAAAAAAACAAACAAAAAGTCCAGATGAACAAGGGGAGCAAATAAAATCACCCGTATCTTGTCTTGAAACATAACATAAAGACAAAGAACTTTACAAAATTTAATTTGCAACTAATTGAGAAAATAAGTGGGGAAAGCAGAGAAGAGAGAAGAATGAGGCAGAGCAGAATCAGAGAATATCATTTAAAGCTGACAAGTAGAGTAGTCAAAAATAGGTAAAGAAAAAAGAGACTCTGGACATTACATAAAGGCATCAGTATGAGGTAACAACTTGGTCATGAATCCAAGCCTTCTTAAATAATAAAAGAAACACAAAACAAAATACAATGTTAAGAAAAAAGATAGAGAGGAAAAAGAGATTACACAGTTCAAGTAACTTTGTAATGAAACAATATGATGATACATACAGTAAAATAATTGATTGAGCTGAAATGAAACATATTATAATCAATAAATGCAAATAAGCTTAACTCAGGTGTTAAAAGAAAATATTTTCAAATTGGCTCACAAAGCAAAACCAACCTCTCTGCAGTACACTGGAGACACAACTAAAACAAGGAGGTGAAGAAAGCTGAAAAATAAAGAAATGAACAGAGGCAAATGAAAAGAAAATGAAAGCAGGACTGTGATTGTGTATCTGATAAGGTAGAATTCAGAACTAAAGGAGATAAGACAAAGAAGAAAACCTTATAAAGGTAATGGCCACAATTCACAAAAAAGATAAGACAGAAACTTTCTGCATATCAGCCACCTTCCTAAAGCAGAAACTTCAGGAAATGCAAGGAGACAGAAGCAAACAAACATTAGGAGACTTTGGCACACCATACTCAGACTGAGAAAAGTAAAATGAATAAAAACAAGTAAGGATAAAGAGGACACAAGCAACATAATAAATAAGATGGACATATTTGCACCCTGATAATAGAGAATAGATCTTATTTCCTAATGCATATTGGATATTTATGAAAATTCACCAATTCTCCACATATTGGGTCACAAAAAATTCAATAAATTACACAGAATAGTATACAAAATATTCTCTCATTATTATGCAAAAATCTCAGTTCAAAAGAGGAAATACAAACCTTTATCACAGACATTATAAAAAATAATGGTTAATGGGCTTCCCTGGTGGCATAGTGGTTGAGAGTCTGCCTGCCGATGCAGGGGACACAGGTTCGTGCCCCGGTCCAGGAAGATCCCACATGCCACGGAGCGGCTGGGCCCGTGAGCCATGGCCGCTGAGCCTGCGTGTCCAGAGCCTGTGCTCCACAACGGAAGAGACCACAACAGTGAGAGGCCCATGTACTAAAAAAATTAAAATAATAATAATAATGGTTAAAAACATTATGTTCTATATATCTTTATACAGTTAAAGCTGTGATTGGAGGAAATTTTATAGTCTTAAATATACATATTAATAAAAATGAACAATGAAAATATGAATTAAATATCTAATCCCAAAATTTGGAAAACAGAATAATTCAGTTAATAAGGAGAGCAAAATAGAGGTAATAAGAATAAAAGCAAAATATAATGAAGTAGAAAAGAGAAAAATAGCCTTATCATTAAGTCAATATCTGGTAACAAAAACAAAAATAAACTATCATTCCTAATCTAATAAATAAAAAGTTAAGATTGTTTATGGGACGAGGGTGGGAGAAAACACAAATACACAAGATAAAAAATGACAAAGAAAACCATTGAAAGAGAGGAGATTTAAATAATGCAAAAGTGGATAATTCTCTAGAAAAACATACTTTGCCAAAACTGACTCCAGTAAAAAAAAAAAAAAAAAATAGAAAAAGAAAAAGACCAATTTTTATAGAAGAAATGGAGAAAGTTACCAGAGTTACTTTCTACTCCCCACAACTCACAAAACAGCAGGTCAAGATGATTTTACAGGGGAATTCTATGGAAATTTCACAGTCCAGTGCTATTTTTACAAAATCATGAAAAAAGAAGGAAATCATTCAAATCCTTCTGACAAAAAGAATGTAACATTATAAACAAAACGATTTAAAAATTGCTCTCCTCAAATCTATAGACAACTCTCACTTATAAATACTGATGCAATAGTCCAAAATAAATATGAAAACAGCAGCCAACAGTACATTAAGAAAATAATATATGGGGACAAAATAGAATTTACACCAGAAATGCAAGGTAGATTAATATTACAAAGTCCACTAATATATTTCACCCTATTATTAGCTCAATGGAGAAAAGTCATATATTCATATTCATATATGCTGGAAACACATTTACAAAATTTAATTCACTTTCTCAATAAAAACACATAATAAAAGTAATAAAGGAATAGTTTTCTTAACATGATAAAAGACATATACTCCATCCAAAAGATGACATCTAAAATGGGAAACACTGAAATTTTTCTGGGGTCTGGCACCAAAAAAGATGGCCAGTTCATTATCAATTACTACAGAACTGGAGCTTTTAGATCACATATTCTGATAAAAGTACAAAAGCAGAATCACAAAAATTAGAAAGGATGAGTTAAAAATGCCTTTATTTGTAGATGTTATGACATGGTTGTATATATAGAAAACCCATGATAGTTTATTGAAATACAATATAAATCATTTAAAATTAGTAGAGTTGCAGAATATTTAATTATATAAAAAGCACTAGTCTTATTTATTTATTTATTTTTTGGCCACATCATGCAGCTTGTTATCTCTCCAAAGATAACGTAGAAATGGTCCACAAGCATATGAAAAGAGGCTCAACATTACTAATCAACAGTAAAATGCAAATTAAAAGCACAATGAGATGTCACTTCACCCCATTAGGAAGGCTACTCTGAAAAACAAACAAACAAAAAATAACAAGTATTGGTAGGAATGTGGAGCAGTTGGAACTCTTGGGCACTGTTGGTAGAATTTTAAAATAGTTCAACTGTTATAGAAAACAGTATGACAGTTCTTCAAAACAATAACAACAACAAAACTAGAGTTTCATATGATCTAGCAATCACATGTCTGGGTATATATCTAAAACAATTGAAAGAAGAGTCTTAAAGAGACATTTGCATACACATGTTCATAGCAGAACTATTCACAATAGCCAGGAGGTGGAAGCAACTCAAATTCTATCAATGAATGAATGGATAAACAAAATGTGATATATACATACAATGGAATACTATGTAGTCTTAAAAAGGAAGGAAATCCTATCACCTGCTACAACATGGATGGACTCTGAGGACATTTTAGTAAGTGAAATGAGTCAGTCACAAAAGAGCAAATACTGTATGATTCCACTTAGGTGAGGTATCGCAAGTAGTTAACTTCATACATGTAGAAAGTAGAATGGTGGTTAGCAGGGCCTAAGGGAAGGGGCAGAGGATAATTGTTGTTTAACGAGTATAGAATTTCAATTCTTCAAGATAAAAAGGTTCTAGAGATTAGTTTCACAACAGTGTGAATATATTGAACATTAGTGAACTATGCATTTAAAAGGATTAAGGTGGAAAATTTTATGATGGTTCTACCATAATAAAAAAAGTAAAAATTTTTATATATAAACATAATAACAACTTAAAAGAGTTAACAGAAGAACAAAAAAATGATAAAATACTAAGAGTAAACTTAATTAGAAATGTTTAAAATCTATATGAAGGAAACACTTAAAAAGTCATGGAGGATGCAAAAGCAGTTTTGAACAAATAATTATCCAATGTTCTTCCATAGGGCAATTCAGCTTCACAAAGATGATGCTTCTCCCCAAGTTATAAATGAAAGTGATCCTAACAAAAATAGCTACACTTTTTTTTTCTGAAACAAGATAAGTTGATTCTGCATTTAATATGAAAAAATAAGTGAGCAATAGTAGCCAAGAAATAGGCCAATAATGATCAGTGACTGAGGGTCAACGCTACAGATATTAAAATGTCCCATAAAGACTTTAAAATAAAGATAGTATGGCCCATGAATGGATATACTGAGCAGTGAAACAACAGAGAAAGTCCAGAATTAGACCCTGGAAATTTGGTAAATGGTAAAAGTAGTATATCAAATCACAGGAGAAAAATGACCTATTAATAAACAATGCTGAGAAAACTAGATAGCTATTCTGTAAAAGATAAAATTGGCAAACCTTCCACTGTTCATCAACCTAAATTCCAATGAATCAGAGATTAAATTTTTTTTTAAATCTAAGTATTAGGAAACATGGGTAAATTCCTTTATAAACTGGGAATAGAGGAAGCCTTCCTGAATGTGACAAAAAATTTAGTTAAAGGACCTACAAACAATGACATTCCATAGAAATAAACATACTCCGGGCCCAAATATTGGTTTCTAGATATTATTCTCACTCAAGGGAATATGCACTCCTGAAGGAATGGCTGATTCCAGGCCTAGGTCAGGGAAAGTACAAAATGGACATTTTGTTTTGGGAGGAAAAAAGAAAAACAAAGAGGCACTCAAAAGGGGCCAAGTCCAAAAGCACAGAAGTCATCTTTAAGCTTCCTCCAATCTACTCCCCACCCTAGGCCAAATTTGGGAAAATCTAAGCAGAAAAATAATAATGACTGCAATTAGCCATAAAATGTTGTAAAATAATAGGTAAATAAAAATGCACTAGTCCATAGTGATTCTCTCTGCTCTGTCCAACATCCCTCTTTCTCCACACAAAAGCAAGAAAGATTGATTTAAAATGTCACTTTTATCCCTAAAACTCCTCAATGATTCCCCTTTACTCTTTTTTTTTTTTTACTTTTTTTTTTTTTTTTTTGGTTGTACGCGGGCCTCTCACTGTTGTGGCCTCTCCCGTTGCGGAGCACAGGCTCCAGACGTGCAGGCTCAGTGGCCATGGCTCACAGGCCCAGCCGCTCCGCGGCATGTGGGATCTTCCCAGGCCGGGGCACGAACCTGTGTCCCCTGCATCGGCAGGCGGACTCCCAACCGCTGCGCCACCAGGGAAGCCCTCTCCTTTACTCTTAAAATCGAAAATCCTTGTTATGATTTCTAAGGCCATGTACTGAAGCTGAATCCGGCTTCTGTACCCCGACACCCAATTAATTTTCAGAGACAGAGTTTTGGGCGAAGTAGAAAAGAATAGCTTTATTGCTTTGCCAGGCAAAGGGGGCCACAGCAGGCTAATGCCCTCAAAACTGTGTGTCCCAACCTGGAGCGGGTAGTGAGGAGTTTTATAATAATGGTTTAAAAGGGCAAGATCAGCTTGTGGACATTCTCCTGATTGGTTGGTGGTGAGGTAAGTGGGAGTCAGCATCATCAACCTTTTGGTTCTAACCTGTCTGGGGTCTAGTGCTTGTGGAGAGCCTACTGTTAATTTCTCCCACCTGGTTGGCGTTTCAGTATCTGCAAAACAGCTCAAAGACATTGTTATATGTATGAATTGATGGGGAACCAGGACCTTGCCCTAAGGCTGCACTATTGTTTCTCTTGACTGTTCTTCCTTGTTTCGGCATCGCCTCCCTTCCCTAATTAGCAACTGTTTGCACCTGCCCGTTGGAGCTCAGGGGAGGTCCTGGAGGCTGAAGGAAACCTATTTCCTGTAATCAAGAAATGGGGGACACAGAAAGGCTTTTGTGCCCAGGAGCCCCCGAGGGTCCTGCTCAGTATCAGCCCGAGCTGAGTCTTGTTTAACTACAACTTGATCTCATATTTTCTCTCCATTGCTCAGTGCATTCTAACGCCACTGGCTTCTTTTCTCTTTGTCAAACACTCCAAGCCCCTGCACAACTTGGGAATTCTGTGCCTTATTTATTTCCTCTTCAATTTTTAACAATCTTCAGTTATCTTATTTTCTTCTTTGTTTATTTATATCTTACCTGTCTTTCCCAGGATAATATAAATTCCAAAAGGTCAGGAAAGTCTGTCTTTTCCACTGAGATTCCAGTTCCCAGTATAGTGAGTGGGAGATAATTGGCTCTCAATGAATATTTCTGAATAATAAATGGAGGACGAATGAATAATAAACAGATAAATGAAATAATTCTTCTGACTTCCAGTTCTAGTCTCTTTCCATGACAAGTTTTTATTTTTCCTTCTTTCTGTGTAGTTTGCCTCTATATGTATATAGACCATACTGCAAACATTATGTAGCCTATATGCTTACACAGTAAATCCTTCCATGTAGCTATCAATGAAATGAGTGTGTATTGTTATTGTTTTTCCATTTAGAAGGCTAACACTGGAAAGATCCTTAGAAATCCCGTCAAATCCTCTTGCTTTACAGATAAGGAAACAAGGCCTGTCGTGTATAAGTTGCTCAAGGTCACACAGCTAACAACTTCTATACTTGAAATTACATCCCAGATCTACACACTTTCTAGTTCAGTGGCCTTTTAAGTACCTTTCCCTTTGCTATAGTATTGGTTTGTTCCTCAACCCTCAGCTCCCTACCTCCTGCCAACATACAACTGGGAATAGAAGGAAATGGTATGAGTGGAAAATGAGGTCCTCATGGTGTCTTAGAATCATCAGTGCCCCAGGAGAGAAAGTTTCACTGAGCTAGTAAGCATCACCGTGCTCCTTAGCAGCATTTTTTAAATCACTAATGTGCTCTCCCAATGAGATTGGCCTCAAATGACATTGTGTCTTAGGAGGCTGTATGCCAAGACATCCCCAGTGTGTGCATTTATGTTGTCTACTGTTCCCTAAGAACCACTTTGTCAACTGTGGGGATGGAAAAATTATTCCCGGAATTCCATGGCAACTATTTCCGAATTTCCCATGTTTGTTCAAATGATAAATGTAAAACCATCATCTATTTTTAAACTCTTTGGGCTTTATTGACTCAAAAGAACAGGAAAACCCTGTCAGGACAATTCTGTTTTATGAAAAATTAAGGGTGGGGACTTTGCATTTCTTTAAATGGTCTAAAAGTGTAAGGTTGTTTTTCTTACACAAGAACTGTGCAGTTAATTGGAATTGAATGGCCTTGCTTTCCTTCGTAAATGAAGCTCATTCCTAAGATTGAGATGCTAAATCTTAATCATGGGAAGTCCCTGAGGCAAGGATGTGTGTTGAAGTATAAGGAATGGTTTAGCAAAAAACATACTATCCCAATGATCATGGGGTCTATAAAGGGAACAAGGCTCTCTTCTGGAAGGAGGTTTACTTTGGTATTCATAAAGGCCCCATAGTTCCATTCTGACATCCACTTCTCCTCTAACTATGCTTAGCATTCATTTATCCAAACTGTTGTGTAGTTTCAGTTATCCACATGGCATAGTACTGTTGGTTATAAAGGACACAAAATATGGGTAAAACTCTCTCCCTTCCATGAAGAAGCAATTTAATAAAAGTTTAACCACCCTAAATTACGCACAATTTCTATTTACCTTTATTTAAGCCACATGGGTGTGGGAAACTAATTGAAGTAAATTCAGAGTATCAGAGTTTGAAAGAAGTTCAGGAGCTATCTTGTCCACTGCTACTGAATGTGAGGTCCCTGGGCCAGCATAAGCAGCATTACCTGGAAACTTATAAGAAAATGTACAATTCTTGTCTTCACCCTATATCCACTCAACCAGAATCTGTGTAATATGATCCCCAGGCAATTCCTGTAAACATTAAATGTGAAAAGTCTTGATCAATCCACTGATATCTTGGATTCGTTCTATATTTACAGATATAGGGGATTGTAATTCTGTGATAAATATATATTCAAGCTGATAATCTCCTCCTATGTTTCACTCAATACCACATAGCTTTATTCAACTTCAGCTACCCTTAGGTGCGCATAGCTTTACCTAGATTTCAGAACAAAGGATGAATCATTTGGAGCAATTCCTGGGTACTTGAACATTTAGAAAGAATTTGAGGGGTGGAGAGAAGAAAAAAAGGAGGGAGGGAAAAAAAGAAAGAAATCTATCATAAATTTTGTTCAACATAGACCAAGTATAATCTCTCCCATATCAAGAGATACATATCTTTCTAAAAAAAATGTGAGTCATGGTATGGCAGATTGTATTATTGTCCTCAATTACTCCCTTCCTCCATTCCTCTAGTAGGCTTATTGGAGGGTAGGGGAGTGGTGGTGAGGGGGTGGAATGGCCAGGAATTTACCTTCCCGGACATCAGGCTTGGTCAAAGGATCGGGTTTAAGATCAGGTTTGGCCAAGGAAATGTGTTTTGAGCTGTCATCACAGAGTTTTGGCCAGCCTTCTTGTTCTTTTCCTCTGCCTTGAGCAGAGAGGGACTTTTCTCTTACTCCAGATTCTTGGATAAAGAAGACACAGGGAGGAGAAGCAGAGCAGTCACCAATACGTAATGTGAGTGAGAAATAAGCCTTTGTTGTTGTAAGCCACTGAAATTTGTGGGCTGTTTAACTTGAGGAAAGCTGAATAATGCACAGGGTCATCTGTGTCTTCCAGCATCAAGGGCCATTCTAACTATATTTACTTGAGAAGAAATGTTAAATGTAAAACAGTCTCTGTACAGGGAATTCCCTGGTGGTCCAGTTGTTAGGACTCTGCCCTCCTATTACAGGGGGCATGAGTTCATCCCTGGTTGGGGAACTGAGATCCCACAAGCCACATGGCCAATAAATAAATAAATAAATAAAAATTAAACAGTCTTTGTACTATCAACATTTATCATGTAGATAAACTATAAGGAAAACAAAATACAAATAATCTTATTTTGAGAGCCCATAGAAACTAACGAATCCTGGCCGCCCTCCTGGCCACTGCCTTGGGTTACTTTGTCAGCATCGAGGCATCAGCACTGACGCACATGCCCAGGAGTGCTTCTTCGAGCGAGTCACCTCGGGCAGCAAGATGGGCCTCATCTTTGAGGTGGCTGAGGCTGGCTGCCTGGACATTGACGTGGAGATTACAGGGCCTGATAATAAAGGAATTTATAAAGGAGACTGGGAGTCCAGTGGGAAATACACATTTGCTGCTCACATGGATGGAGCAGCAGCATATAAGTTTTGTTTTAGCAGTGGAATGTCCAACATGACTCCAAAGATAGTGGTGTTCACCATTGATATTGGGGAGGCTCCAAAAGGACATGGAAACAGAAGCTCACCAGAACAGGCTAGAAGAAATGATTAATGAGCTCGCAGTGGCGATGACAGCTGGAGAGCATGAACAGGAATACATGGAAGTTCGGGAGAGATACACAGAGAAATCAATGACAGCACAAACAGCAGACTGGTCCTTTGGTCCTTCTTTGAAGCTCTTGTTCTAAGTGCCATGACATTGGGATGGATCTACTACCTGAAGAGATTTTTTGTAGTCCGGAAAGTTGTTTCAAAAACCTTTTTCTGATGATCCCAAACTCATAATTCACTGTTTACCAAACATCTTGGTTATAGTAATGTCAAAAAAGAAAGAAAGAAAGAAAAAGAAACTAACAAAGGCGCATTGCATCTACCTAATTTTGGACATCAAGGAGACTTACTTGAAATTCAGAATGCAGATGTCCGCATGCCTGCAATGCACCAAATGTCTGAAAAATTGTTGATTTTAGGGGCTATTAAATAAATATATCAGTTATTTTAGTGCTTTTTATGCCTCCCAGAATTATTATGGTTTTATCTTTAACACATTTCTTCTAAATTAAATATGTCACGATTACCCTGGAAATGAAGTTAACATTTTTCATTCACTTAGTGTAGGAGCATAACCAGAATATTAACATAAAATGACACATTTTTTAAAAATTTGAATAAATCATTTGTAAATCCTTTAATAAAAATTAAATGAGAAGCATCTGCTTTTATAGTAGGTTCGAATTTCTAAAGTTAACCTTATAAACAAATTGATGCTTAGTAAGATTTCCTCCCTACTCCAAGACCAATTTCCAGTGTTGATACAGAAAATGGCTCATATTTTTATATACCTTGACTGAATTAACACGGTTAAACATAAATAATATTTGATTTCTCTCAGTAACCCTTCATAGTGTAGGAGACTATTTATTAGCTTTCTTATCCAGAGGAGAGCTCAGAGATTCAGCATGTACAAAGGTGTAACCACAACCAAACAGCTATTGGAGGAGTTTAGGCAGAACAATAATTCATTCTGGCAGCCTTTCCACACACAAGAGATTTGCCAAAGCTACCTACCAATTTATTTCATGTGTTGAAACAAATTTGTAAGATTTAAGAAGTTTTGTACCACTTGGAATTTGTTGCTTTGTTTTTTATTTTTGTCTACTCTTTCCCTCTCTCCCTACTCCTGTATTTTATAATTCACAACTACCTAAAGTCTTGGGTATATTAAACAGTCTTATAAAATAAGCCCTTTGAACAATGTAATTAACCAGTAACAGAAAAGGTCCTTGACACAGCCTCTGTCTTAGCTGTACTGTCCTCTCAGGTTTTGTCTTGATTACCAGAATCCTTCCTCACCGGAAGAAATTACAAATACATGCTTACACATCCGGAATCTATTGACTGAGGATCATCTCACAACCTAACAAAGCCTTATTTGCAGACTCTGGCAGTTTTCATTTTTCACATGCACATACCCTGCTTCAATACAAAGAGTCCTGAGTTTAACACTTTTCAGTTATAGAAAAAACGGAATGAATAAATAAATGAATGAATGAATCAGTTGAATGAATAAATAGAATTATTGTGTGCTTGGTGCAATCCCAAAGTGGACTCTATTTGAGTCTTCTGTTATATGTCTACTGTGTTGCTTTCAACCTTGCATTCTCTATCAGCTTCTATTAAAGACAATATATTCTGCCCAATTAAGACTTTTGTTAATTCAGTGGTTGCTGGATTATTCAAAGTTCTAACTCCTACAAACTAAAGGTCCTTGACTGCAGTTAGGCACAAGCTTTAATCTTGCTTTTGCCTTCTTCCAAGTTGGGGATAGGGTGATAATGATATAACATTTTCGGATGCTAGAAGCGAGTTCTCCTTTCATAAACATCCAAAGTGATTTTGTAGCCATAGAGCATTTGCCCTTTATACCAGATGTTTCACAGCAAAGAAACTGAAGCCCAGGAAGTAATTGCCTCTAAGATTAATAACTAGCATACAGATATCCTGATACCTCATCTACTCTACTTAGTTCCATCCTAATTTGGTTAAAAACATAGTCTTGGTTTTAACTGAACTACTGTACACGTTATTCTGAATGCCTACTATGTACAAAACATGTTGTTAGATATTATGGGTGGTTCAGGGATGTACAACAATGATTCCTTCCTTGAAGAAGCTTATCAGCAAATTAGGGAGGCTGTACCAGACATGGGAAGTAAAGTGTTAGTGGAAGTCATAATAAGTGAGAGAGAATTAGTATACAGATAATGTGAGCTGCAGGTATTCAGAGAGGTAAGACTCATGAATGCTGGCATGGTCATAGTAAATTTCAAAAAAAAAGTGCTTTCTCCCTAATAAGAAAGCAAACAACCAGTTGTTGTTGTTTTTAACGGGTAAAAGATATGAATAGACAATAGACCAAAAATATACAATGGCAAATAAGCAAATGAAAAACTGCTTAACATCATATGTCATTAGGGAAATGCAAATAAATATAATAATAAGATACTACTACACACCTCTTAGAAAAGCCAAATTGAAAACAGTGAAATCACCAAATTCTGGTGAGGATATGGAGCAACAGGAACTCTCATTCATTTCTGGGGAGAATGAAAAATGGTGCAACCACTTTGGAAGACAGTTTGGCAGTTTTTCACAAAACTAAACATGGTCTTACCATATGATCAAACATACGTGCTCCTTGGTATACACAAAGGAGTTGAAAACTTATGTATATCCACATATGTTTATAGCAACTTTATTCATAATTGATAAAACTTGAAGTGATGAAGATGTCTTTCAATAGATGAGTAGATAAGCAAACTGTGATACAATGAAATATTATTCAGTGCTAAAAAAGAGTGGGCTATCAAGCCATGAAAAGACATGAAGGAACTTCAAATATATATTTCTAAGTGGAAATAAGCCTATCTGAAAAAGCTACATACTGTATGATCCCAACTCTATGACATTCTGGAAAAGGCAAAACTGTGGAAGCAGTAAAAAAATCAGTGGCTGTAAGGAGTACTGGAGGAGGGGGGGAGAGTCAGATAAGTGGAACACAGGGGACTTTTAGGCACTGAAACTATTCTCTGTGATACAGTAATGATGCACACATACATTTGTCAAGATCTACAGAATGTTCAGCACAGAATGAACACTGTTGTAAACTGTAGACTTTAGTTAATAATAATGCATCAATACTGGTTCATCAATTGTAACAAATGTACCACACAATAAAGACATAAATAATAGGGGAAAGGGTGTTCAGGGGGGATGGGAGAGGGGTTACATGGGAGCTCTCTGTACTTTCTGATCAATTTTTCTGAAAAGCTAAACTTCTCTAAAAAGTGTCTTGTAATTGTTTTTAAAAAGTGCACTTGGCCTAGTTAAGCTTCATATAAGCCAGAGGGGCTAGATAGGGAGGTTCAGGCAAGGGACACAGCAGAGCACAAAACCTAAAGGGAAAAGGGTGCACAGTGGGTCAAAGAGCAATAAACATCACCAGACAGGTCTGTGATTTCCTGTCCCTGCAGCTCTGAGTCTAAAGCCTCAAATTTGGCATAAACATAGCTGCATTTGAATCCCAGTTCTGTTGCTTAAGGGCTGTATGAACTCCATTAAAGCCCTAAATCTTTCTGAACTTCTATTTCTTCAGCTACAACATGGGGAAAATAACATATTCAGAATTGCAGAAAGGCTCAAATAAATTAATGTACATGAATTTCTCTGTGAATTCTGAAGTGCTCTAGAAATATTAGTTGTTATTATCAAAGAAAAGAAGTCTTCCCACTTCTTTTATTGCTTTTATGGTGACCCTCGCTTGGCAACTGGCTGCCGTATGACAGCACAGATCTGTCTTGTTGGAATGGAGTCACCTAAGTCTACCCCTCTGTCATCTTTCTTACAATGAAGTTTCTCCGAAACACTGCTTATTTGAATATTTGGCCAGTCTCTTGCTGACACACCAAGTTTCAGATAGAATCTGACATCCCAAGAGCAGCTTCAGTGGTATGAAGTCCGGGAAATCTGAGATGGCTGTGAATAGTGTCTGGAGAAGGTCAGGTCTGGGATAATAGTCTTTGAACTTGATGATTTTCTTCTGTTTACTTCACAGTTCCTTCTCCATGACACTGTACTCTCTATCCCAATCTCCCCTCCAGTAGTGATTTGGTGATATGATATGTTCTGCTCAAAATCTCTATTAAAGATAAAATTAAGTTAAAAAGCAGCTAGAGACAGCTATGGGGACCGTTTTTACAGGTAATGTGCTCTTGTGGTTGAAGAGCATTATGTCAGGCAGAAGAGTTCCAAATAGCCCACACTTTATCTTAAAAAAGTAACATGCCCATTACATGAAAAACTAGATGGTGTATAATCATTCCAAATGGGGAATAAAGTTGTAGAGCTTCTTTTCAAAGATCTCATTTAATCTACACAAACCTTTGGTGAAGTGTGCTTCATACCAAATTTTACAGAGAATGAAACAAGCTCAGTATTTTAAGTGGCACCCCCCAAGCTCAGACTCATTTCTGAAAGGGGCAAAACTCCATTCTATTGTACCGCTGACTCTAAGCCGGATGGCATGTCTTCTGTAGCCATTCACTGTTACTTCCCTCCCAAATGATATACACTGATGTTAAAATCCCATTGTTTAGGGAAGCCCTAAACAATGCAATTTTACATATTATAAAATTAAATTGAATTAAGAAAAAAGACCACAGTGGGAGAATATAGGAGTGAGACACTCACTTTACCCAGGAGTTGGGGAGAAGCCAAAAAATACTTCATAGAGGAAGTGACCTTTGAAGTGAATGCTTTATTGTTCATCATTTTTCATGTGTTTGTGTGTAATTTAACTTAGTCCTAAAAGCTGAGTGAATCAATCCTTAAACTGTGATCCTCATGAATTTTTTGTCTCCAAACCCAGATCGTGGTATTAGCTGCACAACACACCCAAATGAGAGACCACACAAGAACGGACAGGCATGGGGAAGATAGGGAGACGGTGAGTTGCCTTGGTGGTAATCAATAGTGTGGCCGCTGGAAATTTTACCTCTCTGATCATTATTTGAAACTGAGGAAGACTTGGTGATTTCAAAATCATTTTCCATATCAGGCTTCGACACAGAATTGCCCATTGCCTATTACCCACATTGTGGGTATATTTCTTGAGCTGTCATTTTAAAGAGTCCCTCTTAAGCTAGCAAACAGCTATACTTAACAATTAGAATATAAACCTAGATTGTGGAATTCACTAATTGTTCCTCACTGTTGTGGTCATTTAACCATAAAATATTCACAACCTAAGTCTTGTAACCCTTGGCCCTTCTTTCTCATGGGAAGGGGAGAGAATTGCTCAGAAAGATGACCTTCCCACTTGGGTCAACAAGAGCTGCAACTGGTTCTAAGGAGGGTGTCTTATTGCTGTCAAATTGACCGAAGTTGTCACAGGAGAAGCCTGCTGTCACTGCATCTTGCTCAGACCAGCCCCTTAGCTTGCTGAGTCAAGCTGTGCTGACTCCTAGTGATAGAATTTTAATGTGAGAGATGACAGAGGCCTTGGAGTTAATGTGTGCACGGAGGTGACAGTTTTGAATGTCAGCCAAAGCACAAAGGCCTGTCTGAAATTAATTTTGGGGGGGTGGCAGAAAGTCATAGGAAGATAGAGAGACATAGTATGATGGAGAATTGAGATTGGTTGAGTCAAATCTACTGCCATCTGCTACAATGAAAGCATCATTGTGCACAGACACAGAATATTTGAGCCTGGGAGGAATTCACCTCATCAGGTAATTCTGCTGGTTTAATTTTTGATCAAAGTAGTATGTAACTTGCCACTTTTAGATCTCTATGATCCTGTTTCCCTTTGTGAAAATGGAGTTGCAAAAAGTGGACATGGATCTCCTGATGATATGATCTAGAATTTAATCATTTAAGGGGGAAATAACAATTTTCTGGTAATAAATGAGCCAAGCGATTTTATGCATCTTAATCTTCCTTTTACATTGTAACTTATTAAGAACTCTCAAAATTTCCCCATTATCTAGAGGACAAAATTCAAATCTTTAATCTATCTGTGACAGGCAGAATAATGCCCTCTTAAAGATGTCCACATCCTAATGCTCAGAACCTGTGAATATGTTACATTACATGGCAAAGAGGAATTAAGGTAGCAGGTGGAATTAAGGTTGTTAAAATCAGCTGACTTTATGAAAGAGACGCTCTCCTGGATTATCTGGGTGAGCCCAATGTAATCACAAGTGTCCTTAAAAGTGGAAAGAGAGGCAGAAGAAAAGTCAGAGTCAGTTAATGTGAGAGAGACTCAACTGGCCATTGCAGGCTTTGAAGGTGGAAGGGGCTATGAGTCAAGGACTGTGGGCCGCCTCTAGAAGCTGAAGGCAAAGAAACAGATTCTTTGCTACTTCCAGAAGGAATACAACCTTGCCAATATCTTGATTTTAGCCCACTCATATAAATTTATGTTGTTTTGTTATTTTAAGCTATTATGTTTGTGATAATTTGTTAGAGCAACAATAAGAAACTAATACACTTACCTTCAAGGTCTTTCTCAATGTTACCCAGCTTTGTCCTCACTTACCCTAGATGAACCCTCCTTCTGAACTCTGAACATTGGCCTCTAAACATGCTTTGTACATTACACACTTTGTCATTCCATTTCCTGTGTCTGGAGTCAAACATGTTCTCCTCTAGGGTTGATGAGGACCAAACACACCCCACTGAGGGGCTAGCTAGTGCCAGGACAGAAGGATGGGTCCTGGGGCTGGTTATAGTGAGGTATGCTACTTAAAGTGGGTTGAGAGAGGAGCATTTGTGTCAGGGTCCTTGAGAAAGGGCAGAAGCCAAAGAGGAAAAACCAATTTCAAGGCCAAGTCCAAAGACCAGTCCTAGACTTACAAATATGAGACAAGACTGAGATTCTGAGGCCAGATGGCAATAGAAGAAAAGGCAAGGAATAAATGAGATGTTCTGGAATATCAGGATCAACAGCTTTTGAGGGGTCTATGGATCACTCTTGCGGTGGTCAGTGTATGGGGTTACTTTGTGTTGACTTAAAGGTACTGTTTATGTGCAAATATGAGTGTCCTCCAGCATCTTCCATCACCTCAGTTCTACCCATCCTTCAAAGCCTAGCTCATGTCCAACCTTCTCCACAATGCTTTTCCAGAATATTCCAGCCCTAATTATCTCCTCTTCTTTAGAAGTCTTTGCTTTTACTCTTTATATTCCCCCCTCATTTTGTAGTAGCTATTCACAGCCTCATATTTTTAATTACACAAAGCTATTGTATGCATAACTGTAAAAATTCACACAATATAGTAAACAGACATTTCAGAACCTTACCACCCAAAGACAACTACTGTTACATTTTGGTATTTATCTTCCTAGACTGATATTCATTACTCCCTGCAACATTTTTTATGCACACATGCATATACACAAAAATATATTTCATATATATTCTCCAAAATGAAACTTATTGCAGGAAATTCTACATCATATAAATTATTTTTATCATTTATTACATATTAAGTTACACATAAATTATTTGACATTCACAATACCTGTAGTGTTATTCTGACATATAAACTTTTCACCTGTATATATTTTTTCAACACAGTCAAATATAAGTACTCTGAGGTAAGAAAGAAGAAATTTACATATTTTTTTCTGTCCCCACTGATGCCTAGCATAGTACATTGAATATTTTAGAGGCTAAATAAATATATATCGATTAATTGATTAAAAAGTTGTGACCTGAGGGGCTTCCCTGGTGACACAGTGGTTGAGTCCGCCTGCCGATGCAGGGGACACGGGTTCGTTCCCTGGCCTGGGAAGATCCCGCATGCCGCGTAGCAGCTGGGCCCGTGAGCCATAGCCGCTGAGCCTGCATGTCCAGAGCCTGTGCTCCACAATGGGAGAGGCCACAACAGTGGGAGGCCTGCATACTGCAAAAGAAAAAAAAAAAAAAAAAGTTGTGACCTGAAAACACTGGAAAATCTTCCTACCTGGAGATGGATAGTATTTGTTATTGATATGTTTTCAAATTTTTACCAAGGAATTTCAATAATTACTTTTGCACAGAAAATTTTTTAAATGTTGCATCACACTGCTATTTTCATGGTGGTCAGGTTATTATAAATCTAGACATTTGTCAATTAGCATCAGAATTACTTGTTAAAATGGGAAAGAAGATAAACAGAGATAGAATTCTTGTTAACTCATTAATATTCCCTATAATGAAAAATGTTGCAAGGAAGAAATAGCCATGGTAATACGTGTAATCAATCTAGCTGGGGAAAAGTGATGTAATTTGTTATCTTTATAGAGTTGCTCTCTTCGCTAGTCAGCTAGTTGGCATATTTATCAAATGCCTGGTTGGTGCGTAATAGTGTACTGTTTCTCTGGACTTCATGTTACTTGTGTTTCATTCATTCATTCACTCATTCACTGTTCATTTTTTAACATGCATTTTTGGCAAACTTATTATGTACTAGTCACTGTGATAGGTGCTGGAATAATAAAGCTGAGCAAGACAGTTTTATCCTCAAGACACGCTCAGTGGAGAGAAAAACAGACAAGCATAAATTGATTTTGATGCACAAGCAGGAAGACTATCTCTACCCTCAAATAGTTTAAAGTTAAATAGAAAGAGGATACTACAAAATAGTGTAGTCTTTTTCTCGGATTGCAATGCTAGTCCTGAGAATGGCTGGTTTTGGCAGAAACAGGATCCTAATATAGACTCAGTCATTGGCAAGACTGACGACTAAGGTGCAGGCTTTGCCCATGATTCAGAAGATATCAGAGCAGGTCAAAAGGTAAGTTGCAAAGATTCATGTATAAAAGTCACTGTATTAGTTTACTAGGGCTGTCATACAAAGTACCACTGATTGGGTGGCTTAAACAATAGACATTTTTTCCCACACAGTTCTGGATACTAGAAGTCCAAGATCAAGGTGTTGGCAGGGTTGATTTCTTCTGAAAACATCTCTCCTTGGGCTGGTAGATGGCTGTCTTCTCCATGTTTTAACGTGGTCTTCCTTCTGTGTGTGTCTGTATCCTAATCTCCTTTTCTCACAAAGGCAACCATCATATTGAGTTAAGGCCTATCCATATACCCCACTTTAATTTAATTACTTCTTTCAAGACCTTAAACCAAATTCAGTCATATTCTGAGGTACTGGGGATTAAGACTTCAACATATAAATTTTGGAGAGACAACTCAGCCCATAACAGGTACAAAGGGTGATACTATATCCTAAAATGAAAGCAAGTCAAATCCAGACAAGGTAGCTAGTTGGGTACCTTTATGAGCCTAGTTAAGGTGTGGCTTGGTTAAGCTGCATTTCACTTTATAATTTGCTTGCATCTACTAGATGAGTGTCTATTAGTGCAAAAGAGTGTATGATTGATTTTACCTTTTAAGGTTGCTTTAAACATTCCTTGATGCCTTTGCCCACTGAAAACAATCATGAGTTGCAGGAATAGGGAAGCTTGGGAAGGGGGAAGTCCCTTAAGCACAGTTGGAATGTGAAGGATTATTAAACCTATTTACAACTCCAAGGAGCTATCCTCACTGAAATTTTACAATAGTCCAATATTGGTACCCTAACCATGTAATTGAGTAAATTTTTATATCAGGTACGATATGAAATGAAATAATAGAAATAGTATTAGATGAAGTAATAGGAAACTAAACTGAAGATAGACTAAAGAAGTATTTCTAAATTTCCCTGATGTTAAGACTCATTGCTTAAAAATCACAATTTCCAGCATCTTGTCTTGGATACTCTGTTTCTGGGGCTTAGGGTAAGACCCCAAAATTTGTACTCTTAAAATTGGTATCATAGGTGTTTCTTATATGTATAAAAGTTTAGCAAACAAATGGAGTCAACAATATCAGTTTGGATCCAAGCTCTTTCTCTCTGCTCTGACATCATTAGTGTGTTTATCATCAGTGTGGCCATGACACTCTCAGTCACAAAATGGCTGCTGCAGTGATAGGTGTCACAGTTAAGAGCAGAAGAGGAACTATTTTTTCTGGTATGTTGCTTTGCTGAAAAGTAAGGAGGGAAGGAAGAAAGAAGGAAAGAAAGAGGGAGAGAGAGAGGGAGGGAGGGAGGAAGGAAGGAAGGGAGGGAGGGAGGGAGGAAAGAAGAAAAAAGAAGAAGAAAGATGAAAGAAAGAAAGAAAGAAAGAATGAATGAATGAAAGAGTGAGAAGGAGGGAGGAAAGGAGGGAGGAAGGAAGGAAGGAAGGAAGGAAGGAGAGAAGGAATGAAGGAAAAAGAAAGAAAGAGGAAGGAAGGAAGGAGGAAAGGAAAAAGAAAGAAAGAAAGAGAGAGTGAGAAGGAGGGAGGAAAGAAGGAAGAAAGAAAGAAAATGAAAGGACAGAAGGAAAGAAAGGGTGGGATGGTGGGAGGAAGGAAGAGAAAAGAAAAGAAGGAGGAAGATGAGGAGGGGGAGATGAGGGAGGTGGGGATGGAAAGAGAAAGGAATTTAGAAGTTCTCCAGTGTATCTCTCTAATTGTTTCATTACATGCCTACCATTAAACCATGGAGAATGGAATTACCATGTTTCATTTAGATTATTTAGGATTTACCTTTGAACTGATGAGTTTACTTTCTCTAAGCATATATCTTCACAGAGGTGGATAACAAGAAACAAATAGGAAGAAAGAGTAATAGAATATTTGTTGGGCAAACAATGGTGTCTGCTTCAAGTATGTACAGGCAAATACAATAATTTTACCAGTCAAAGTAGAATTACAATTAGATAATCAAGGTTGTGAGGAAATAGCTAAAATTTACTGTGCTTATTGTGTGACAGACCTGTGTTCTAAGGGGTTTATGTTGATTAAATTATTTAAGCCTCACAACTACTATGGTATAAGTGTTGTTATTATTCCCACTTTACAGATGAAGAAACTGAAGCATAGAGATATTAATTAGTATCTAAGATCATATAGCTCTTAAGTAGCTGATCCAGGATCTGTACCCTGGCATTCTGGGCTCCAGAACTATACTCTAAATAGCATTATATTCTATATGAACAGATAATAAAGCAGAATCCCAAAATACTTAGAGTGCTTGTGTGGAAATTGGTGAAGGTGGCTTGGTGTTTGGTTGCATGGTTGACTTTGATTAAGCACCTTCTATCTGCAAAGAACTATACTAGGAACTAGGAAATTTCAAAAACAAGTAAGGAGTGATATGACTTTACTCAAGGAGTTTACAATCTAATGGAGGAAATAGATTGCAATCAGTTAATTTTAATACGATGTAAAGTAGAATATAGTGAAAACTACAAGGGACATGTTGGATTGAAGATAAAGGAGCAGTTAATTCCTGTTAGATGGATCAGAAAAGATTCATGGAGAAGAAATGTTTCACGGATGTGGATGTGGGGGAGAGAGGAGGACATTCCAGACTGAGAAGAGGTAAGAAATAATGGAATTGAGTGCATGTTATGTTGTATTCCGTGAATAGACTGATGTGGCTGTAATGTAGAAGACTTGGAGGTATACTGGAAAGTGAGACTGTAAAGATACTAAATTTAAAGGAGATACCATGTCATACGTGAAATTCACCTTCATACTTAGAGAACCATAAGATTATTGGGTAAGGTTGTTATGAGGATGTTGGGAGATTTATTTTGACTCTTGATTTCTGTCTTTTGATGATACTCAAGAAAGAGGTTCTCTCCCCTCCTCTACTTAAATAATTCATCTCCCACTTTTAGGGTCAATTTTAATCTTTTTTCTTGCTCATTTGGCCTTTATCAAAATCTGTCTTTCACTCCTCTTATACTACTGAGTGATTGTTTTACCTTTTCAATTAGAATGAAATCTCATAGAAGACAGATTATATTTTCAAATATTATGGGAATCACCTACAATGCCTGACCCAGTTTTCTTTATTTAGTATCCAATCAACCCATGTGGAATAATGAGTCACAATAGAGCATTCTTTTTAGGAGCTTTCAGGAATTTAGATATCTTTTTACAGGAAGTTTGAGAGTGTTTCTTAGCCTTCACCTGGAGAGCTACTCATGGGTGAGTTTCACCTGATATAAAATGACTTATCTACCAGTATTTACATTTTCCTCTAAAGTCAGGTACAGAGAGGGCCAGAAAGTCCTTCCAACATCTCACTGACAATCTAGGGCATCTTTCAGTGCTTCCAGCATCTTCATTTCTGACTCTTTCAAGGGTTTTCTTGATCTGTTACCATTCTGACGTCTTTTGCCTTAATAACTTTCCTTTGGGGTGTCCATTCCATGAGCAGGCTTGGCTGTGCACTTCTTCCCAAGGCAGTTGCTTCTTTGCTTGCCTCCCTTGGTTGTTTTCATGCCAGGTAGCTCCAACTCCTTAATCAAGACTTCTGCAATTAACTGGTATTATGTCATCATCCCTTTCTCTCAACAGTGTTTAAGTTAATGAAGAATCTTTTCCCTCAGACACTTCATATCATTATTTCTTATCCTCTGACCTTGATTTGTAGTTGCTCCTTCCAGAAAAAATAAAACAAACACAAGCAACCAAAAACTTCCCTGAGATGGGTGTTTCTGATCCACTGGTTATAGAATAGAAAAGATACTCCAGAACCTAGAGGCTCCCTCAATGGGTGTTCCTTGCTTGCTGGGCTTTACCCAACAAGGTCTTCATTGACATTCAGGAAGTAAATGACATTGCAAACCTCTTGATAACCCCACAGAAAACTTCCGTATTTATAGTAAACATTTTTATTCATTCATTTCCTACTTGAAAATTTTTCCCAAATTAACCCCAAGAGTAAGCTTAGTGAGAAGTTATTAGGACAAAAGTTTTCCAGTGTAATCCTAGAAAGCCAATTGGTAGTAATTCATAGAGGTCTTTTTATCTTCCTATGTGTTTCATGAAAGCAGGGACTATACCTCTGCTATTTACCGTTGTAGTCTCGGTATCCAAAAGTGCTTGGAAACAGGTAGGTCAGGAATACAACAAGCTAAAACTTAACCTATTTCTCCCTATTCTTGATTTTATGACAAACATTACTAATCTATTATAAGAGTCTTTCTACAGATTTGTTGCCTCTCAACATTGTCCCAGGAAGCTTCTGCAAATTGATTGGAGTTGCCATGCAGCAAAAGCCCATTTACCATTCTCATAGTTAGCGCTCAGTAAATATTTCTCAATGAGTGAAACAATATTCTCCCCTATGCATGACCCCTTCAACATCGTCTCTGATAACTTACTATCTTGCTCCTACTTAAACACCTCCACATGTTGAAGAACATGTTATTCTATCAGACAGGTTATCCCACTGTGATATAAATTAAACAGGAAGTTCTTTATATTTTGAAAAATCCGGCCTTTCTAATTTATTAGTCCAGCTTTACTAATATAAAGACCTATTGTTGCAATTGGCTAATGCTTTTGTAAGGATTGGTCTCTATTTGAATACCATCCTGTAAAAGGCAACCTTATCTAGCTTTCTCGATTAGTCTTTCAATGGTGATCATAATCAGCTCTAATTAATGTGACATTTTCTTTTTAACATTTAAAGTAAAACATTTTAAAAAATTAAATGCTGAACAATCAATGACAGGAAGACACTGGAAATCATCAAAAAAGATACCCCACATCCAAAGACAAAGAGAAGCCACAATGAGACGGTAGGAGGGGTGAAATCACAGGAAAATAAAATCCCATAACTGCTGGGTGGGTGACTCACAAACTGGAGAACACTTATACCACAGAAGTCTACCCATTGGAGTGGAGGTTCTGAGCCCCACGTCAGGCTTCCAAACCTGGAGGTCCAGCAACCTGGGGGTCTGGCAATGGGAGGAGGAATTCCTAGAGAATCAGACTTTGAAGGCTAGTGGGATTTGATTACAGGACTTCAACTGGACTGGGGGAAACAGAGATTCCACACTTGGAGGGCACACACAAAGTAGTGTGTACATAGGGACCCAGGGGAAGGAGCAGTGACTCCATAGGAGACTGAACCAGATCTACCTGCTAGTGTTGGAGGGTCTCCTGCATAGGCACGGGCTGGCTGTGGCTCACTGTGAGGACAAGGATACAGGCAGCAGAAGTTCTGGGAAGTATTCTTTGGCGTGAGAACTCCCAGAGTCCGCCATTAGCCCCACCAAAGAGGAGGTAGTCTCCAGTGTTAGATTGCTTCAGGCCAAACAACCAACAGGGAGGGAACCCCACCCCAGCCATCAGCAGACAAGCAGATTAAAGTTTTACTGAGCTCTGCCCACAAGAGCAACACCCAGCTCTACCCACCACCAGTCCCTCCCAACAGGAAACTTGCACAAGCTTCTTAGATAGCCTCATCCATAAGAGGGCAGACAGAGGAGCAAGAAGAACTACAACCCTGCAGCCTGTGGAACAAAAACCACATTCAGACAAAGATAGACAAGATGAAAAGGAGGAGGAATATGTACCAGATGAAGGAACAAGATAAAACCTCAGAAAAACAATGAAATGAAGTAGAGATAAGCAACTTTCCAGAAAAAGAATTCAGAAAATGATAGTGAAGATGATACAGGACCTCACAGAAAGAATGGAGGCAAATATCGAGAAGATGCAAGAAATGCTTAAGAAAAACCTAGAATAGAAGAATTAGAACAAACACTTAGAAGAATTAAAGAACAAACAAACAGATGAACAATGCAGTAACTGAAATGAAAAACACGCTAGAAATAATCAATAGCAGAATAACTGAGGCAGAAGAATGGATAAGTGACCTGGAAGACAGAATGGTGGAATTCACTGCTGTGGAACAGAATAAAGAAAAAAGAATGAAAAGAAATGAAGACAGCCTAAGAGACCTCTGGTAGAACATTAAATGCAGCAACATTCACATTATACGGTTCCCAGAAGGAGAAGAGAAAGAGAAAGGACCTGAGAAAATATTTGAAGAGATTATAGTTGAAAACTTCCCTAATATGGGAAAGGAAGTAACCACCCAAGTCCAGGAAGCACAGAGAGTCCCAGGCAGGATAAACCCAAGGAGAAACGTGTCAAGACACATAGTAAATTGACAAAAATTAAAAACAAAGAAAAATTATTGAAAGTAACAAGGGAAAATCAACAAATAACATACAAGGGAACTCCCATAAGGTTAACAGCTGATTTCTCAGCAGAAACTCTACAAACCAGAAGGGACTGGCATGATATATTTAAAGCGATGAAAGGGAAAAAAAACTACAACCAAGATTACTCTACCCAGCAAGGATCTCATTCAGATTTGACAAAGAAATCAAAAGCTTTACAGACAAGCAAAAGCTAAGAGAATTCAGCACCACCAAACCAGCTCTACAACAAATGTTAAAGGAACTTCTCTAAGTGGGGAACACAGGAGAAGAAAAGGACCTACAAAAACAAACCCATAACAATTAAGAAAATGGTAATAGGAACATACATATCGATAATTACAACAGCTCTACAGCTCTACAACAAATGTTAAAGGAACTTCTCTAAGTGGGAAACACAAGAGAAGAAAAGGACCTACAAAAACAAACCCATAACAATTAAGAAAATGGTAATAGGAACATACATATCGATAATTACCTTAAACATCAATGGATTAAATGCTCCAATCAAAAGAAACAGGCTCACTGAATGGATACAAAAACAAGATCCATATATATGCTGTCTACAAGAGACTCACTTCAGACCTAGGGACACATAGAGACTGAAAGTGAGGCGATGGAAAAAGATATTCCATGCGAATGGAAATCAAAAGAAAGCTGGAGTAGCGATACTCATATCAGACAAAATAGACTTTAAAATAAAGAATGTTACAAGAGACAAGGAAGGACACTGCATAATGATCAAGGGATCAATCCAGAAGAAGATATGACAATTATAAATATATAAGCATGCAACATAAGAGCACTTCAATACATAAGGCAACTGCTACAGCTTTAAAAGAGGAAATCAACAGTAACACAATAATAGTGGGAGACTTTAACATCTCACTTACATCAATGGACAGACCATCCAAACAAAAAATTAATAAGGAAACACAAGCCTTAAATGACACAATAGACCAGATATATTTAATTGATATTTATAGGACATTCCATCCAAAAAGAGCAGATTACCCTTTCTTCTCAAATGCACATGGAACATTCTCCAGGATAGATCACATCTTGGGTCACAAATCAAGCCTCAGTAAATGTAAGAAAATTGAAATCATATCAAGAATCTTTTCTGAACACAATGCTATGAGATTAGAAATCAATTACAGGGAAAAAAACCATAAAAAACACAAACACATGGAGGCTAAACAATACATTATTAAATAACCAAGAGATCACTGAAGAAATCAAAGAGGAAATCAAAAAATACTTAGAGACAAATAACAATGAAAACATGATGATCCAAAATCTATGGGATGCCACAAAAGCAGTTCTAAGAGGGAAGTTTATAGGAATACAAGCCTACCTCAAGAAATGAGAAAAATCTCAAATAAATAATCTAACCTTACACCTAAAGGAACTAGAGAAAGAAGAGCAAACAAAACCCAAGGTTAGTAGAAGGAAAGAAATCATAAAGATCAAAGCATAAATAAATGAAATAGAAACAAAGAAAACAACAGCAAAGATCAATAAAAGTAAAAGCTTGTTCTTTGAGAAGATAAACAAAATTTATAAACCATTAGCCAGACTCATCAAGAAAAAGAGGGAGAGGACTCAAATCAATAAAAGTAGAAATGAAAAAGGAGAAGTTACAACAGACACCATGGAAATACAGAGCAGCCTAAGAGACTACTACAAGCAACTCTAGGCCAATAAAATGGACAACCTGGAAGAAATGGACAAATTCTTAGAAAGGTATAACCTTCCAAGACTGAACCAGGAAGAAATAGAAAATATGAACAGACCAATAATAAGGAATGAAATTGAAACTGTGTTTAAAAATATTCCAACAAACAAAAGTCCAGGACCAGATGGCTTCACAGGTGAATTCTAGCAAACATTTAAAAGGAGAGCTAACACTGATCCTCCTCAAACTCTTGCAAAAAACCGCAGAGGAAGGCACACTCCCAATCTCATTCTATGAGGTCACCATCACACTGATACCAAAACCAGACAAACATATTAGAAAAAAAGAAAATTACAGACCAATATCACTGATGAATATAGACGCAAAAATCCTCAACAAAATACTAGCAAACAGAATCCAACAACACATTAAAAGGATTATACACCATGATACAGTGGGATTTATCCCAGGGGTGCAAGGATTTTTCAATATATGCAAGTCAAACAATGTGATACACCATATTAACAAACTGAAGGATAAAAACCATATAATAATCTCAATAGATGCAGAAAAAGTTTTGACAAAATTCAACAGCTATTTATGATAAAAAAACTCTCCAGAAAGTGGCATAGAGGGAGCCTACTTCAACATAATAAAGGCCATATATGACAAATCCTCAGCAAACATTATTCTCAATGGTGAAAAAGTGAAAGCATTTCCACTAAGATCAGGAAGAAGACAAGGATGTCCACTCTTGCCACTATTATTCAACATAGTTTTGGAAGTCCTAGCCATGGCAATCAGAGAAGAAAAAGAAATAATAGGAATACAAATTGGAAAAGAAGAAGTAAAACTGTCACTGTTTGAGGATGACATGATACTTTACATAGAGAATCCTAAAGATGCCACCAGAAGACTACTAGAGCTAATCAATGAATTTGGTAAAGTTGCAGGCTACAAAATTAATGCACATAAATCTCTTGCATTCCTGTACACTAATGATGAAAAATCTGAAAGAGAAATTAAGGAAACACTCCCATTTACCATTGCAACAAAAAGAATAAAATACCTAGGAATAAACCTACCTAGGGAGACAAAATACCTGTATCCAGAAAACAAGACACTGTTGAAAGAAATTAAAGATGATACAAACAGGTGGAGACATACACCATATTCTTGGATTGGAAGAATCAGTATTGTGAAAATGACTGTACTACCCAAAGCAATCTACAGATTCAGTGCAATCCCTATCAAATTACCAATGGCATTTTTTACAGAACTAGAACAAAAAATCTTAAAATTTGTATGGAGACATAAAAGATCCTGAAGAGCCAAAGCAGTTTTGAGGGAAAAAAAAGGAGCTGGAGGCATCAGACTCCCTGACTTCAGACTATACTACAAAACTGCAGTAATCAAGACAATATTGTACTCACACAAAAACAGAAATATAGATCAATGGAACAGGATAGAAAGCACAGAGATAAACCCATGCACTTATGGTCAACTAATCTATGACAAATGAGGCAAGGATATACAACGGAGAAAAGACAGTCTCTTCAAGAAGTTGTGCTGGGAAAACTGTACAGCTACATGTAAAAGAATGAAATTAGAAACTCCCTAACACCATACATAAAAATAAACTCAAAATGGATGAAAGACCTAAATGTAAGACTGGACTCTATAAAACTCTTAGATGAAAACATAGGAAGAACTCTCTTTGACATAAATCACAGCAAGATCTGTTGTGATCCATCTCCTAGAGTAATGGAAATAAAAACAAAAATAAGCAAATGGGACCTAATGAAACTTAAAAGCTTTTGCAGGAGAAAGGAAAGTACAAACAAGATGAAAAGATAACCTCAGAATGGCAGAAAATATTTGCAAATGAATCAACATACAAAGGATTAATCTCCAAAATGTATAAACAGCTCATGTGGTTCAGTATTAAAAAAAACAAGCAAGCCAATGAAAAAATGGGCAGAAGACCTAAATAGACATTTCTCCAAAGAAGACATACAGATGTCCAAGAAGAACATGAAAAGCTGCTCAACATTACTAATTATTAGAGAAATGCAAATTAAAACTACAATGAGGTATCACCTCACACCAGTTAGAATGGGCAACATCAGAAAATCTACATACAACAAATGCTGGAGCGGGTGTGGAGAAAAGGAACTGTCTTGCACTGTTGGTGAGAATGTAAATTGATACAGCCAGTATGGAGGTTCCTTAAAAAACTAAAACTAGAATTACCATATGACCCTGCAATCCCACTACTGGGCATGTACCCAGAGAAAACCATAATTCAAAAAGACACATGCACCCCAATGTTCATTGTAGCAATATTTACAGTAGCCAGGTCATGGAAGCAACCTAAATGCCCATCAACAGATGAATGGATAAAAAAGATGTGTTACATATATACAATGGAATATTACTCAGCCATAAAAAGGAACGAAATTGGGACAGTTGTAGAGACGTGGATGGATCTAGAGACTGTCATACAGAGTGAAGTCAGAAAGAGCAAAACAAATGTTATATTAACGCATATATGTGGAACCTAGAAAAATTGTACAGATGAACCGGTTTGCAGGGCATAAACAGAGACACAGATGTAGAGAACAAACATATGGACACCAAGCGGGGAAGTGGTGGGGTGGGAGAGTGGTGTGATGAATTGGCAGATTGGGTTTGACATATACACACTGATATGTATAAAATGGATGACTAATAAGAATCTGCTGTATAAAAAATTAAATAATATAAAATTCAAAATTCAAATAAAAACAAAAAAACAAAACCCCAGGTGACTGCTGTCAGCAAAGATTAAGTAAAAAGATATTGGGACACACACACACACACACACACACACAAAAGACATTTTAATGGTAACCCCAAAACACGCATACTATAATAATTGGAAACAACATTATGAAATAAAATACATAGACAATAATATACATAGACAAATGTCATGAGATTCTAGTGTTTAATACCCAAGATCTTTGCACTAAGCTTTGGTCAAGTACTCAGCCATAGTGTTTGGTGTAATGTCTCTACACACATTCTGCTCTTACCTTCTTTGGTCATCCTGGTTGTTAGTGTCACCTAGAGTCATCAATATTGGACAGGTCACTTTCTACTTCAGAGATGCTAAGTATGATAAATATTTAGTTTCTTCATCAGCAATCACTCCATATTCTGTCCTTACAGACCATCTGACCTGCCTACATGGAATTCATCAATAGCATTTCCATGGATCACACATTCTCCATTTCTGTTTCAAATTGTTATTGCCCAGCTCTACACAGCTTTCTTTGGGCCATGAGAATGTTGTTGCAATGACAGGGACTTTTTAGAACTCTCTATCTTCATGTAGGGAAAGGAAATATTTCTGTACTAAAAACTGCCTGGACTATTCCCCTATTTGCCCAAAGCGCTTTCCTCTTTGTTTTCTTTAGCTTGTTAAAACTGACCCTACTGAAAATAACCACCTATCTTTGAGAAGCAGGGAAATGAGCAAAGCTGGAGCTTTAGTTTTTAAAACTGTTTCATTCTATGTAAGTTGGTTACAATTATTTCTTCAGTCAAAGTGCTTTTATTGACATTCTTCTTTACCTATCATGGCTAATGGAGAAGGGTGGGATTTTGCTGTCTACTCATTGCTAAAGAATAGAAATAAAGAATATATTTTTATGTATTGATCTTGAATTCTGAAGCCATGTTAACTCATTTATTATTTCTAATAATTTTAATGATTCCTTAGAATTTTCTATATATTAGATCATGTCATATGCAAACTGAAATAGTTTTAAGTTTTCTTTTTCAACCTGGACTTTTTTTTCTTTTTTTAATGATATTACAGTTATGTAGGAGAATGTCCTTGTTTTCAGGAGATACTTGTGTTTTTATGTTCATCTGTCTCAGTATTTTCTAATTCCCTTTGTGATTTCTTTTTTGATCCTTTAGTTATTTAGGACTATGCTGTTTGTGAATTTCCCAAATTTTCACCTGCCATTGTTTTCTAATATTTTTCTGCAGTAATCAGAGAACATTCTTTGTATGATTTCAATCCTTTTAAATTTATTGAGGTTCTTTTATGGCCAAACATATGGTATGGAGAATACTCAACATGTGCTTTGGAAGAATGTATATTCTACTGTTATTGACTGGAGTGTACTATAGATATTTGTTAAGTCTAATTAATTTATAGTATTGTTCAAGTCTTCTGTTTTCTGTTTATCTTCTGCATACTATTCTTTCCACTACTGAAAGTGAGGTACTGGTGTCTCCAACTATTATTGTTGAATTGTCTTTTTCTCCTTTCAATTCTATCAAGGTTTCTTCATATATTCTGGATTTCTGTTGTTTAGGTACATATATGTTTATAATTGTTAAAACTACCCAGTGAATTAAGTCTTTTATCATTATAAAATATTATTCTTTATCTCTAGCAATATTTTTATTTTAAAGTCTATTTTGTATAATATTAGTATAGATATTTCAGGTCTCTTAAGGGTGCTGTATATGTGGTATAGCTTTTCCATCCTTTTACTTTCAAACAATTTGTATCTTCAAGTCTAAAACATGACTCCTGTAAATAGTATAATGTTGGATCTTGTTTTCTTTATCAAATCTGACAATCTGACTAATGTTTGGATTGTTAAAAGTTTAGTATTGATACAGTTGGATTTACATCTGCCACTTTGCTCTATGTCTCATATATTTTTTATTTCTTATTTTCTTACTGCTTCCTTTGGCATTCATTAGATATTTTCTAGTGTAACATTTTAATTCAGTTAATAATTACAAATTTTTTTAACATTTTTAAATTGTTGCTCTAGAGCTTACGATATCTATCTTAAGTTATCAAAATCTACTTCAAATTTATACTAATTTACTTTTAGTGTGATATAGAAATTTTACTCATATATCTCCATTCTCTCTTTTTCTGTGCTATTATTATTACATGTTATGTCTGTATATGTTACTAACCCAAACATATGTTGTAACGATTACCACTGAATTTTTTCTTTTAAAGAAGCTGAGAGTAGAAAGGCAAGAAAGTATATTTTTATAGAGTGTTCTATTAACCTTTGTATTTACTACTTCTTGTTCTCTTCATTCCTTACTTTGTATTTGAGTTACCATCTATTATCATTTCATACTTCAATACCGTTTTGTTCCCATCTATCTCCTTTGTGCTCTTTTTCCAAATGCATTGTGTTTCTATATGTTACAGTCCCCAAAATACAATTCTATGCATCTTGTTTTATGCATTTACCTCTTAAATAAAGCAAAAGAAGAAATGAGAAGAATTATTTTTTATACTGTCATTCATAATTATGTACATAATTACCTCTTCCAGTGTTCTTGGTTTTTATGTGCACATTAAACTTATTTTCTGATGGTGCTTGATTTCAACCTGAATAATTTCCTTTAGCACCTATCATAATGCAATTCTACCAGCAACACAATTTCTGTTTTAACCTGGGAAATTTTCCCTTCATTTTTTAAAAATGTTTTTACTGAATGTAGATATCCTGGTTGACACTTTTTCATTTAGCACTTTAAATATATCTCTTAACTGCCTCCTGGTCTCTATTGTTTCTGGTGAAAATCGGTTGTTAATCTCATTAGAGTTCCTTGTATGTAGTGGGTTATTTTTCTCTGCCTCCTTTTTTGTCTTTGTCTTCACATATGGTGAATATAATGTGTCTACGTATGGATCCTTTTGTGGCTAGCATAATTGGAGGATTTTGTGCTTCTTGGATGTGTAGACTAATGTTTTCATCAATGAGACGTTTTCATCATTATTTACTCAAATTTTTTTTTCTACATCTTTATCTCCTTTTTTCTGATTCTTCCATTATCTTATGTTGATGCACTTTATTATGCCTTACATTTCTCTGAGGCTTTCTTCATTTTCTTTATTCTTTTTTTCCTATGTTATGTGGATTTCATAATCCCTATCAATCTATCTTCAAGTTCACCAACTTTTTCTTCTGCCAGCTCAAATCTACTGTTGAGTCCTTTAGTACATTTCTTATTTCAGTTATTGTACTTTTCAATTTCAGAGTTTCTATTTGTTTCTTTTTAATAATTTCCATTTCTTTATTCATATTTGCTATGAGTTATTGCCACCACCCCTTCCTTTAATTTTTTAAAGATGGTTTCCTTTAGATCTATGAACATATTTATAATAGCTCTTTTGAAATATTGTCTGCTGTGTACAACTTCTCATCTACTCAGTGGCAGTTTTTATTGCCTGTTTGTCTTTCCTATGGATAGGTCATACTTTCCTGTTTTTATTTTTAATGTCTTTTTTGTTGTTGTTGAAAAGTGGACATCTTAGGTATATTGTAGCAGCTCTGGATATTGATTCTTCTTTCTATGGAGATTGTGCTTTTGTATGCTTGATTTCTTTTCTTTTTTTAATTAACTAATTATTTCTCTGACTCAGTCAGACTAGTTCAGTGACATCTATTTCCTCTGCAATTTGCAAACTCTAATGCTTGTCCTCAGAGTTTGCATCCTTGGGCATGAGTAAAATGTTCCTGACCAGCAACAATGACTGAGGCTTTAGCTGTGCTCTCTTTGATTTTCTCTTTCTCTAATATCCCTGTTAAAATATCGTTGTTCTTTTATTACATTCACCCTCAGTTGTTAGCCTCCATTAATGGCTAACTGATAGTTCTGTTGTTTTCAACAATGCCCTGGAGCAAAAAAAATTTTCTGCAGTCAGTTCCAATCGAAGTCTGGTCCCATGGCAGGGATAGACTTTGAGGCTTGCTCTGATGTTCCCATGGGCAAAGCCACTGCACTATGGAGGAGATGGGGAGGAGTTGGTGGGAAACTCTTTATTGACTGCTCCACTTGGATCCTCCCTATAGTAGGAGCTGTGTGTGTGTGTATGTGTGTGTGTTTGGGGCTACTGGTGCTGCCACCATGCTGCAGCCAGCTCCTAGTATAGATTTTCCATAGCATAGGCCAGAGAAAGTGGAAGTTCCTGATGTTTAGCAGCTGCCACATCTAACCACAATAGGTCTTCTAGCCTAGAATGATCAGGGAGATGGAAATTGCCAACCAGCTGCTGAGCCATTGAGCAGCTCTTTGACAGCACAGAGTATGCAGGAAAGAGGAACTTCTTTCTTTACTACCTGCCATGCTCAGATCCTCTCTATATAATATGAGTTTGGGGTCAGGAAATGAATGCAACTTGGGTGCTCTTCAGCTTCCTGACATAGGGCTTCTACAGCATAGAACTATAGAAAATGAGATCTACTGATGTTCATTGGCTGCCAAAAGCACCCAGATTAACTATCCCAAACAGGTGAGCTGAGAGAGATGGGAAATGCTACTCAGCTGCTAAACCTTCTAAAACAGTTCTTCTATGAGGCTTAGCTGAAATGAAATATCCTCCCATTGTTCTTACAAGTTTCCATAGTTTTTTTTTTTTTTTGAATAAACGATTCTCAATTTGTTGTAAACCCTTTGATCAATTCCAAGATTATTCCACTTTGATTGATTGTCTTTGCTTATTTGACCAGTTTAATAGCTTCCTCTTCAGGGAGAGGTTTCCCTGAGCAACACCACCATTCTGGAAATCTTATTTCCCTTTTCTTTTCTCTTTAATGCTTTCCTGAGTCCTTTCCAATTCTACATATTGTTGAAAACCTACTAAATTTCTAATAAACTGTAACCCCTTTCATGAAGTTCTATCTAATTAAATAACTTATTACCCAGTAATCATTCATAATAAATACTGAGCACTTACTATTGGTAAAAGACTCCTAAGAGCTACAGAAGACATAAAATAATTAGATATAATTTTTACATGTAAGGCACTTATAGACAAATAACAGGGTAAAGTTAGATATTATAGCATAGTTATTTAAAATAAAGCCCTCTGGAATCAGACTGATTGGGGTTTATGCCTTTGTTCTACCACTTAATAGCTGTGTGATCTTCAACAATTTTCTTAACTTTTAAAAATCACTTTCCTCATTTACAAAGTGGGAACAATAATAATAGTGTTTCATAGGGGTGCTGTGAGGGAAGATCAAACAAAGTACTTCCTATAATGTAGCTAGCATATCCCATAGTAGGGATTTGCATTTGTTAGAATTTCATACATGTTAACTGTTAAAACAATAATAATAATAATAAAAGAGTAAGTAAAGAGAGAGAAAAGATTAAATTTTATATGTATTCAAAGGTAAAAAAGATTCCACCAGCTGAGAAGTGATCATATATCATGCTTTCATTCTTTGAAGAATTGCATCATAGCAGGTACTCAATAAATGGCTGTTGAATTGAATTGGAATCAGTTGGCATTATATGACTGATCTTATACTATGTAGTAAATTTCAATATTTTCAATTGTCCTTTCAATCAATAGGGGAATATTCAAATATATCATCGAAGAGGTGAACTAATTGTTTTGTTTTTAAAGAGAAAAAAAATAAATTTATGTGGAAACACACTGAAATAGATATTAGGTTTCCCAATTTCATGTTCCTGTATTGCTAATAACAGTCCATGTGACCTTAGCAAATCATTTCCTTATCTCCTTCATTCTCAGTTGTCTTATTTGTTAGATGAAAGTTGTTCCCAACTTTAGTATGCATCGCATATACCTTTAGAATTTGCTAAAGTACCCAGGTTTCATGTAGTAATCTAATTATACTGGGGAGAATCAGAGATGGTTTTGTTTCTGTCTTGACAATTATAAGTAGTGATGTAGCCTCTTCTATGTTGGCAATTGTAATTTATGTCTTATCTCCCTTTTCACAGTTTTTCTGGGTAGAGGTTTATCAATTATACTGATGAATATTTTATTTACCTTCATTCAGACTATTTCTAGCGTTCTTCATTTCTTTGTAGAGTATCAAGTTCCTCTTTTGTATTGTACTCCTTTTGCCGAAAAACATCAAGATTTCTTGTAGTGCAGACCTGCTAGTAATAGATTTTCTAAGTTTTTGTTTTATAGATACTTTTGGAAGACATTTGTACTGAGTATAGAATTCTTAGTTGACAGTGTTTCTCTTTCAGCCCTTTAAAAATGTCATTATATTCTTTTCTAGATTGCATAGGTTCTGAAGAGATATTTCGTGTAATTCTTTTCTTTGTTCCTTTGTATACGATGTTTTCTTTTTTGGGGGAGCGAGGGGGGCTGGCTGTCTTCAAACTTTTCTTTTAATTTGTGTTTTTTAATAATTTTGAATATAATATGTTGTCATGTGTATATGTTTATCTTGTTGGTGTTCTCTGAGGTTCTTGGATCTGTGTTTGGATGTTTTTCATCAGTTTTGGAAAATTCTTGTCCTTTATCCTCTGAAAAACTTTTTGCCTCATTTTTAATTTCCTCTTCTTCTAGGATTTACACTAAATATATATTAAACTGTTTGATATTATCCCATAGGTCTTAGATGTTCTATTATGTTTTCATCTCTTGTTTCAACTTTGTATTTCAGTGTTTTATTTATCAAAATCATGTTTTTATGATTTTATTTTTTATGTTTCATCTATTGAAATTCAAGTTCACTTCTGACCCTGCTAAAGTCATTCTTTATATATGTTACCATATTTTTTTTCTCATTTGTTACATTGTCATTTGAGTTTTGTCTCATAATATTCATTCTCTTCTGAAAATCTATCTATGTATGCCCTTCACTTTTCTACTAGATCCTTTAATATATTAAACATAGTTATTTTAAGTTTCCTGTCTGATAATTTCAACATGTTGGTCATAACCATACATTTTTCTATTGATTGCTATATGTCTTAAAAATGTGTTGTTTTTTTCTTGTTTACCTTGCTTATTTTTCTTGCTCATAATTTTTGGTTGAAAGCCAAACATCTCTGTAGAAACTGAGTTAAATAGTATTTATTTCTGGAAATAAGCACACATCTCTTTCTGCCAGACATTTAATACAGGAGATTGAGTCAATCTAGTCAGTCATTGATCTGAGCTGGGTTTTGTTGTTGATATTGTTACCTTGAATATACCATCAGCTTCAAATTCCTCTAACTTGGTTTGTGCTCCGTGGTAGTTGGGTGAGGGAGCTTTATTGTTGGAGGATTTTTCTCAGGTTTCCTGTTCTACTCTCTGTTTTAAGCTTTCCCTCTGAGCCTTCACTTAGGAAGAAGTCTCTCTATGCTCTTGCTTCTCCCTTTGATAGCCTGCTGATAAATCTTACTCATGTGTACCTGAGGGATTTTAGTCATTCTCTTTTGTCCTGGTTCAGCCTCAATTTCAGATAGGCACCATCTTCCTCTTCTTGGTGTCTTTTTCCTCCTCATCTTTCTGGTCTTTCTCAGTGATCCTTCCTTTCCGTAGCCACAGGGTTTTTTAAATGTTCTGTTTTCATGATAATTTCCTGTTTTTCTTCCAGGGGAAAGGATCTGGGTAGAAATCCTTTCCTGTGGCTTTTGCTGTGCCCCACCTTTCAACTGTACCATGAGGAAGATTTTCTCAGGGCTCTCACCTTGCCCCAATCTTCCTTGTGAGCACCCAGTGAGGTCCATGGAAAAGACCTTGTGAGTGATGCAAAGTCTCCTTGTATTTTGTCAGCCAGGAGGTTTATACTCTCAAGCCCACACATGACTGTCAACAATTGGTTAAAAAAATTAGGCTGAATTCTTCTTAGCAGCTCATGTGGTGTCTAAGGTCTCTTTCACCTGTTCTCTATCAGTGCTTGGGTCCTATCTTTCCTTGGAGACATCTGTCTTCCCTTCAGTTTCAAGCAATTGATTGTCCTGTGACATCAGCTCTCTCATGCGTTCAAGAAAAGTTAAGATTTTGTAGTTTATCTGGTTTTTTTCTTGTTGTTAAAATGTTGATTACATTTTTCTATATTCAAAGGGGAATCTGGAAATTTCTTGTGGGGCTTTATGTCAAGTCTGGAATAAATAATTAAGAATAGGTAGGTATCAGGGATCTTTAAAGTAACAAGGAGTAGATAGATAAAAGGCTCATGAATTAAAGAAAATTAGGGGACATTTCTGCATTTTGTTTTTGTATATATAATTTTCCAAGTTACCATTATACAAATGTATAGATTTTCTACATGTACTCTAGACCCTTAATCTTTATAATAACCTAAAAAATATATATATATATAAAATGCTCAATTTGCAGATGTGAATGTTCAGATAGTCTTCAAATGACTTTTCTAACATCAGTTATAAAACAATTAAGAGACGTAGTCTTGTGCCTGACACATACTAGATGTTAAATAATAAATGACAGAGAAGATGAATAAATAACAAGGGTTCAATGAGAACTCACTTCTCTTGCCTCACAATCTGAAGGAAAATTTTTCTTGATAAGTTTAACACATCTGTAACATTTGTAATAGAAAATTAGTGCTATATGATTTGTAGATGCTGTGAAGCATCTTCCTAATTTGGGAAAAAAGGTACTATTTACATTAAAAGATATTTACATATATACTTTTTAATTAGATTTTTCTTTACTTTTTCTTTCAATGGGTACCCAATTTGCCACATTTCTCAGTGCCAATGTGTGTAACTCTGTCACTGCCCTTATTCAATTACAGGGGAATATTTGTTTACATGGCTGTCTCACTAAACTACAAGCTACCTAAGGAGAGAAGCCGTATTTGATTTATCTTTATAACACCACCTTCCAGAAAGTGCATGACACAAAGTAGACACTTGAAAAATGTTGAAATAAATGGATTCATATGTATTAAATACATTGCAAAGATGATAAATTAAAAAAAAGGTTTCCTCTTTGGGTGGGATCTAACTGTCCTGTGAGAGGAATATTCCTAACTGAGTTTCACAGTGGAGGATCACACTGATGGTAGCTGTGAGCTAGAAATAGACATGAGTTGACCAGAGATGGCAGCAAGGAGGGAAATCTTGGAAGGTTATTGATTTATCATAATCTTCCTCAGCCCCACTCCATTCTAAAAATATGGAATAATGATGTTTTCTTCATCTTATAATGTTTATGAATATTATTTTATACTTTCTATCAGCCACATCTTTCTCCTCCATTTTTAAGTCTCTCATATATAAAAATCCTAGCCAAATTATTACTGACTGGAGCAGCTAATAAAGTCCTACAATCAATAAATTACTTCAATGCCTACTAGGTTATTGAGGGCAACTGGGAGTGGTAATATCTTATTCCTCAGTCTTTGTTTCTTGTTTTAAAAGAATGAACTGTGTGTCATTAGGTAGGCAATAGGGTTGGTACTTTCCCAACTAAGAGTTTTCACTTGACATCCAACATTTGACATTGGAACTTGACCTTTTTCAATTTAGTTAATAATTGAAGCATGTTTTTTCATTTTCTTTATACCAGACACTTTCAGCAAGATCCTGGATCTCACCTGTGTTTCCACCTTATCATGATTTGGGCATTTTTAGTTGTTGAACAGTTGGCCTGGAAATTCCATGTTTATGTTAGAATTCACCAGTGACATTTCTACAACAATCTGTATATTCAGTTGGCAGGTGAAGGAGAACCAGATTACTGGAGCAATTGATTAAATCAAACCTCAAGTACATGTATTAAAAAAAAAAACCTGGTATGCAGAGGCTCCTAGAGAATTTATAAAATGTTTAGCCAGCAACTTGACACATTGTCTGAGTAAGAACTTTGTACATAGGCAAATAGCTTGGACACTGGAGAGTTAGAGACACAGGTCTTTGAAATAATCCTCACATCTCTTGCTATAGAAAAATATTTTTTAACAAAAGTTATTTCAACTTCAAACAACTTTTTTTGTGTTTCTACAAATCAGTGGGTCAAGATTTTATTACCATGAAATGACCCATCTTGAATATACACAGACAATAGTTTACTTGTAATGGATAGCTGAGGATTCTCTATTGAATTGATTTTAATGGAAACAACTATCTTGACTTTTGATTCATTTCTCTGTGTGTAGAAATTAGCCACCTCATTAAAGATTGTGATTGTCCAAAGTCTTGGAGCAACTTGACCACCACTGTAGCTTCTGAATCTCTCTGTCTCTGATAAGCAAATGTGATGAATCTAACAGTAAATGCATTTGGCGAGCTCTCCAGAAAAACCTAAGAGTGATAAATCTCACCTAAAAAAAAAGAGTATAGAGGAAGAGAGGATATGATTTAACTGTAGTCAGGAACCAATCTTGTAGATGAAAACAGCTACAAATGTGTTTGAAAAGTAAAAGAGTGAGAACAACTAAGACCATGGTCTCACAAGAAAATACGATTCTTATTGCATAAACAGAAGAGACAAAGGGAGAAAAAGAGGGGGGAAAATAATATTAAAGGGGAGACAGAGACTAAGAGAAACAATATTTGTTAAAGTTCAAAACATGACATTCACAAGTGTTTATAAACTCAATAACCATCTACTGAAATATTATTATGTGATGAATATAGCAAAAACAAAGCAATACAAAAAACCTTAGTACTTATATAATTATTTATATGTTCTCGAAATACCCTAATTTTTTCATCTCTCATTTTATTCAGATGAAGAAGAATATAATAATAGCTAATAAAATAACAGTTAACATGATGGAGAGCATACTATGTGGAAGAACTTTATATCCATTCAATCCACACAATGACCCAATGTCATAGTTACTTATGACAATATTTTCCTCACATTATGTATGAGGAAACTGAGTCTTTGGGAGGTTAAGTGGCTCCCAGAGGGCTACAAAGAGCTGAACCTGGGACTTGAATACAAATGTAATTGACTTCAAATTTTCTAATTTTAGAGACCACAGTTTTAATCACTGTGCAATACTTCCTCTCAGAGATGTAAATATTTAGAGACCTCACCCAAAGTGATACAGCTAGCAAGTAACAGAGGCAGGGCTTGAACACAGATTTAAATCCAAAGACATATTAATTCATGTTATAAAGTGGCACTGCAAGTTGAAACCTAGTACTGGTCTATCTTAGGTAAGAAAGTTATCACCCCAGAACTGATTGGAACAAAAATATAGCTCTACTTTGGGGAAGTTTAAAGAAAAGTTGATACAGGCAGATTTTTATTGTAGGGACTCCATAGAAATTACTTACATAACCCTCCTTTCACTCCTAAAGAAACAAAAAGACGAAGAGAAATGAAAATTTTCAGAATGGTTGCATTTCCATGTTTTAAGTGTCTTCTTTTGGGAATTTGAAAACTTGTCATTCTTTAGAATATGCTATTAGAAGAGTAGCATCCCTTGGAGATCTAATTCCTTCAACCTTTATCAATTACCATTTTAAACCAGATTATAACAGCTGTCTGGGAAGAAAACCTGATAGAAATAAGAAGATATATGATATACAGCCTGTGAGGACCCTCTGAGATTGTGAGAGGATACCAGCCAATCTTCTTTACTTCCAACTAGTGCTGCCTAGGACCTCCTCTATCCAAAGTGGAGGGCTTAATGGAGCAAAGATGTACAATCTTTGGTCTCCAAAATAGCTTTGGGAGTCAAGATTTCTTATTGACTAGGAACAGACCAGGTCTTCAGATAGGGCCAACACCAGCCTGTCTGGCACCTTTGTATAGCACAGGGAATGGAAGACACATATAACACAATGCTGCTGACAGATAATATGTGAATAATTTGATTAGGATAGAGGTAACTCCCTAACCTATAGGTACTAAATTGATACTGGAACAATCATGTCAATAGATGTAAAGGTACATCTGGCTTACAGAAAAGCAATTTTGCAAAAATATTTTACATAATTATGATCTTTACCTTGTTTTTTTCTGATCTGGACATGTTTCATCTTGCCATAGTTCACCGAACAAAGTCAGTGCCACCATGAATTCAGATTGTGTGAACTCTGAATTTATGACATCTAATTCTAACTCTTCTCTTGGTCCTTTGTAAAATGATGCTCTTTTTATCTCTCCAGGTCTCACGATGCTTGTTGAGGAAGAGCTCCTGGGGAAGAGCATCACTAAAATAAAAAAAACATGTAGCTATGACTGTAAAATATTTTCAAATCTATATTTTTGGTAAATAAAGGACTTTAAAAAACTCTCTCATTAATTTGGCCCTCAGAACAATTTTGAAGATCAAATTAATGGGTGAGTTTTTTTAAAGTCCTTTATTTACCAAAAACCAACCAACCAACCAAACAAACAAAAAGTTATGAAGAACCTAGGGGCAGGACAGGGGAGGTGGAAGGGTAAGCTGGGACAAAGGGAGAGAGAAGAATTGACATATATACATTAGCATATGTAAAATAGATAGCTAGTGGGAAGCAGCTGCATAGCACAGGAAGATCAGCTTGGTGGTTTGTGACCACCTAGAGGAGTGGGATAGGGACGATGGGAGGGAGACGTAAGAGGGAGGAGATATGGGGATATAGGTATATGTATAGCTGATTCACTTTGTTATAAAGCAGAAACTAACACACCATTGTAAAGCAATTATACTCCAATAAAGATGTTAAAAAAAAAGGAAAAAAAATTACATATAAGATTTCATGATGTTAATAAAATGGTGGGAAGTTTTTTGTTAAAAAAATAAAATAAAATAAAAAACTATCATTAATTTGACCCTCAGAACAATTTTGAAATATAAGGTCATATCATGTCATTTTACTACTATGAAAAATAAAATTCAGAGAGGTGAAATTGCTCATGCAAGTCAAGAAGGATCGTTCAACTCCTACTCAATGGGCGTTGCATTGCATCATGCTGCTTCTCATTAGAAAATGAGAAAGATGGGGCTCAAAATACTCATCAATGTGGTTCATGCACCTTGCAACTCTTACTCTTCTTTTTCCCTCTTTTTTTTTCTTTTCTTATACCTTTTCCTTCTGCCTTTCTTCCTTTACTCCTTCTCTCTGACCCTGTCATTATTGCTGGTCATGAATACAAAAATCAGATGGATAAGCCACATACTAGGAAGAAGCCCTGAGTACTGTTGTTTTCTTACTTTGGAATTTTTTCTTAATGTTCAAAAATAGTCTTAGATTTAAATGATATGTTCTTTAGGATCTTTGTGCACAGTAACCTGGTAAAAGTTGGCTTCAATAAATTTTACAGAATTAAACTGAATTGAATTAAACTGAGTAAAGGTCAGACGACACTTAAATAGAAATTCAGAGTCAGAAGTACCAGCCAGCCTGAACACTGCAGCAGAGACAAGCTGGCCCCAGCTTTTGCTAGTTTGAAGAGTATTTTAATCTAGTTTTGCATATGTTTTCAAAAATCAGCAAAACTGCCAAAATTCTGTTGGCCTTGTTCTTATCCAGTTCACTAATGCCAGTCCCTCCCTTTCAACATTCCTATCCCATCAGTTTCCTAACCTAAATGGACCAACATTTGCTTTCATGAAAAACCAATTTGCAATCTGTCTCAGACCAAATCCTATAAAACTCAACAGAAAAAGTAGAGAAAGGATGGGATGAGAGTATTTGGTATAGTTTAGATCTATAGGATCTAATTGTCTCATGCCTAACAAGCGTGTGTTCTAAGTGCATGGTATGTGATATGAAGAACAGAAGGAAGGAGTGAGAGGAGATTAGGAGGAGCCGTAGAGGGATGAGAGGAGTGAAGTATCTTTTTATATGAGAGTATGTGGTCTTTTCACATCTAATTCAATCTCCCCTTAATCCAAATTAAATATTAAGATTAATTTTAGATCCTTGAAATAAGCTTTATAGGCTAGTGTTGTTTTTGTTTCTTTGGGGTTTTTTTCAACTCTTATTGAGTCTGTTCTCCTATTACCTATTTTTTGCCTTACTTGGACCAGGGTGCTGGAGCTAAACCTTGATGGGTGGCTTTGTTGTGCTGTGGGGCTAGATTGTGACTTATTCCTCCTGCTCTAGAGGAGATGGGGAAAGAGATGGAGGAATAATAATGCTTTCATAGATGCCTAAGATCCTTGATGAACCTCATAAGAAGATATGAGTCTTAAGTGCAGGACATCCTGGGTTTCTGGGCTAGCTAGGAGGAAGAAGATAGGAAAAGCCCAGATTATAGAGCACAATGCTGACAGTGATGTGTGAATCACTGTCTGGGACCAAAGCCAGGCAGGAAAAGCAATAGAATCAATGGTCCAAAGGTGCTGGAGAGAGAACAGGAATCTAACATTCAAGTGAAAATGAATGAAATATAGTCACATATGCAACAACAGTAAAAATTATTACCATAAACATTGCAGGAAGAAAAGTCACAGAATAATACATATGATTTCTTTCATGTAAAGTTTACACCATGAAAGCTAAAACCATATATTGTTTAATAATATATATAAAGTTGAAGTAATATAACAAAAACAAGGCAATGATTCCAAGTAGCAATTAACTGTAGGGTGGGGTGGGGTTGGAGAAAGTCATATAGGTAAGTTTTAGTACATTGATAATATTCTATTTTTAAGCTGGGTTTTGGGTACATGAATTTTATTAATATTATCTAAACTATATATGCATATTAATGTGCTATTTTGTATGTAAAAATATGCATGCATGTTTGTATATACACACCTGTGTATTGGTGTATCCAAGAAACTGAGAGGTGAAAGTTTATGAGTTGCACTTAAAGTGTTTCAACTGGGAAGTGGAAAAGAGGCTGCAGACTGGGAAATGCCCTGAGCCATAGAATATAGTTATGGCTCCTTTCATAAGACAGTTAGGATTTTGTGCATGAGCAGGAAGAGAGCTGTTATGATCAATGACCCATTAAGATCATAAAACATGCAGAGAGGAGGAGGAGAGCCTGAAGGCAAACAGGAAAAAAATAGAAAGTAGAACTAAAATTTAGAAAATATTTTGTAAAAATAAATGTCCCTCTAAACCTCCCATTATAATGCACTCTAAAGATGAATAAAATAGATGTTTAATTTATAGTAAAGCCTGTACGTCTGTGGCACTTAGTAAGTACACTGAAAAGATATATAATTAATTAATTACTATTTGTACATTGAATGTTGATTGAGACTTTTTTCATAACACAAGCTGGTTGAGGTATATTGTATTCTGGAAACTCACCATCAAGTTCTCAAGAAGACAAGAAGAATTGGGGAACAGTTAGCATTAAGGTTTGAGATAGGGATCTGTGGGAACCTGGCCTTAATCCTGTTGGCAGATCCCATACTGTGTGTAAGGAATATGGCAAAAACAGATTTGTTTGGGGTAAATATTGCTATTGGATTGAGTGAAGGGGTCCCATCCAGCAGGCAGGGAACAGGAGTGCCAATAATTGTACAGACTCTGGGATTATACCCTACTTGTTAACAAATTAGACTTCTATAGTTTCAAGGATGCTTGTAGAAGACATGAAACTCCTGGGTCAGAGATAAAACTTTAATATTCACAATAATGATAGTTGCCAGAGTGTCAGCGTTTGTGCTGAATTCCATGATGTCCAAATCCCACAGGGTAATGCAACAGGGTCAGTGTCACCTGCACATACAGAGGGGTTGTATAATAGGAAAGAAATTTTGATCCTAATCCATTTGGGCTGATCCAGCACAATATCATAATTTGTGGCTTATGACCACAGAAACATTTTCCACAATACTGAAGGCTAAGAAGTCCATAATCAAAATGCCAGTAGATTCAGTGTCTGGTAAAGGCCTATTCCCATTTCACAGATGGTCATCTATTTGCTGTAAGTTCACATGGCAAAAGGGACAAGTGAGCTCTCTTGGCCTCTTTTATAAAGGTACTAATCCCATTCTTGAGGGCTCTGTCCTCATGACCTAATCATTTCCCAAAGTGCTTGCTTCTTAATTCTATCACCTTGGGGGTTAAGACTTTAACACATGAATTTTGAGAAGGAGACACATACATTCAGATCAAGCCAAGAACTAATGGGAAGAAATAAGAAAAAAAAGAAATTTCTCAGAACTAGAGAGGAGACAAATAGAGGTCTAGGGTTATAAAAGTTGCGAGAACCTTTGCCTGTAGCTTTGGGGTACCATAGGAGGTAAAAATACCTGTAGGCTTCATGTGATTCACATGAGGAAGCTGGATCTAAGACATCAGGGTTCCCAACTTCAGAAAAATTTCCTGTTCCCAAACAAGCCATGGAGAAAGCACAAGTACTGAACTCAATTTGTCCATGCAGGCTGGGCCAGTGGATATCTCAATGCTAATCAGTTTGACCTAATAGCTGGAGGACCCTGGCCTAATTTGCCCTTCTGGGCAAGATATCCCAGGACCTTTGCATATTCTTGGATATTTGAAGGAATATAGTAATGGCTGAAGTTTGATTTCTTCCTGTCTGAGGGCTGGGAGCTTAGAGGCCAGGTTTAATTTAAAGAAAATAAAACCAGTGAACATTTATTGCTTACTGATTTTGTGGTATAAGAATTATATTTATTATATAGTAAGAAGCTCACATAGAAGGAGGAAAACAAAGTAGGTAGAAAATGTTGTAACTTTAACAGAGGTATATACTGCTCAAATCTGTTTCTCAAGATTATATGTCTATTGTTAGCAAGTTATTCTAGATGCATACAGATGAGATTCCAGGGCTTCTTGTATATTGCCTAACCTTGTCAGGGTGGTTAAGACTTAGAATGGACTTGAGATAGTGAACATATACCTATCCAACAGTAGGAAGGCAAAAACAGGGAAGGAAATGATTAAGGCAAGGAATGAAGGATTTTCCACTGTGGCTCTCATACCTGCCAACAATTTTAGATCTGGATTGTCTGAGAATTGGCTCACAGTTGTTTTCAGGGAAAGGCTGTAGTTAGCACAGGTATGCGTCAACAAAAGCCAGACTGTTACAGCAGGCAGGTAGCTAGATATGATCAGAGAAAGGGGGGCAGGGACCAGGTGGCAAGAAATCATGCATCTTGTAAGCAGTGGGGCTCCATGTGCAGACAAAGAAAAGCAGAAACCTTCAGACTGACAAGAAACCACATATTTTGGGGTGATAAATGTCCTGGAGGCAGACAAAGAAAAGTGGGAAAAGGCAGGAATCTCCTGCATCCAAATGTAATCTGTTGCTCATTGTGCTCTCATTACAATGAAATTAGCCTTGCAGGTAAGAAGTACCCATCAAGCACTGATGCCATGACACTTCTGATAAATGCAAAACAAAGATAAGAATCTCTCTTACACTGGGAGAATGTGGAGATGGGATGAAAATCAGGAAATACGACCCCCAAACCCTTCCTCCCCAGTGAATATTCTGCCCCTTCATTTGTATGCCCCTCATAACTGGCTTGCCAAAAAAAAAAACCAGGGCAGCTACCCACCTGCCACCCACTCTCCCTCTGAGAGTGTATTCTTGCTTAAATAAATCCTCACTTTACTTTCTTGACCTCCCTGTCTCATCTCTGAATTCTTTCTGTGACAAGGCAAGAACCGTAAATTCACCAGGAACAAGATCCCTCTTCAGATGTTGTCCTCTGATGATTTAAAACATTTGGGGGCCACGAATGCTTTGAAATTCTTAGAAAGCTATAGTCCTTCTTTTTGGCAATTGCATAAAATTTTACCTGAAATTTTTGGATTTTGAAAGTCCTTTGAAACCCATCCATGGACCTCATTCAGTAAGGCTTCTCAGACTTTAGAGTGTCTTTGAAACACTTTAAAGTGCTGTTACAATGCAGAGTCACATGCCCTACATCCTGAAACCCAGAGTTCATTGGGTCTAGAAGAAATCTGAACCTAAATATTTCAGAAATAATTGATAATTCTGATGCAATTGTATCACGTACTACACTTTGCAGAAGAATACTCTCAAAATTTGTAGACCTCAAAATAAGGAACCATTGTTTAAATTCTTAAGTGCTGTAGGAGACTACTTATAAGGCAACTACTCTTCCCATATCAAGTCTCTCCTTCCTTTTGCATATAACCTCAGTATATTCACAGACTAGAGTTAAATTCCAAAGTAATCCGAACTCAAGCTAGAGCTGGTGAGGTTTGATGAGAGAATCAGGTGCACTGATATTAAGGAATTTTTTTACTCACGACTTCCAAGTAGGGGACACCCCATTTTCTCACTAAGTGTATTTGAGTTGGAAGACATATGGAAACCAGAGATCTCAACTTTCATCAAACTAACTCCCTTTTTCAGCATCAGCAATAGAAATGTGGTTAGTCTGCTTACATGAGAGTCTAAAGGGAAAATAAACCTATTCTTTCTGTTTTCATTTACCTTAGACTTAGGAGCTTGCAGTGGTTCATCAATTTTCTTCAAAGAATTCTACTCTATTGTGAGTCCAGCTGCATGGACTCTTCTGTCCTATAATCACATCTTCACAGGCAGCCACACCAACAATTGTGTGGAGCAGCCCCTGAGCCATGATTACCCTGCAATGATTATTTGCGGTTTTGTCAGTCATTTCCTAAAACTGGATCATTCTGGCATCTCCCCACCCCGCGTTATGCTGTGTGAGTTGCAGCTGCACCACTAGAGCTTACATCTGTCTCCAACACATATTCATTGTGTTTATATTAGGGACAATCCAGTAATTTTCTTTATATACTCAATGGGCAATTACAATAATAGGATATAATAAGATGTAGTGTGAAGGAGTTGAAATGCCTATGGGAAAAGGTTAAAAATAAAAAAGAACTCTAATAAAGATATCTATCACTGGATGGCATTGTGTAAGTCTTGCTTTAGCTTGTTATTTTTAAGATTATTCTAGGAGGATTGAGAGTGAGGTGTGGGACAATTCAGCATGGCTGATTAGAAAGGTCTAGAACCAGAAATCTTGCTATGCAAGACAGTTTTGACAGATATCTTCTATTCGTCAAGCAAGAAGTTGAGACAGTCTGAATGAATCAGGAAGGAAGCACAAGACTTCTGATCCAGAGGGAATATTTGGGAAATTCACTAAGACAGAAAATATGAACCAAGTACCTCATAGGAAAGATTGATACAGGATATCAGAAAATGTCCAAGAACCACACTAGGAGTTTAAGGTCACTAAGTTGAATAATGGTTCTAAGATAATGCTGACTTTCCTTATTCATTAATTTATTCATTCATTCATTGATTCACTTTATAAATATTTATTGGACACCCATTATTTGCTAGGTCCTGTGATGCACACTATGCCTACAGTGATAAACAAGACAGATAATGTTCCTCCCTTCATAGACTCTAGAATTAACTGTGGAAAAGAGAGAATTAAAATTATATCTAGAATAAAGTATGAGAATAGAGAAAATAAATAACTCATTTATCTATTCAATAAATATGAAGTTCACAACGAGAGGACCGAATTTAATTTAGGGGCTTAGGGAAAGTGTACCCAAAAGAAAAGTTTAATAATCTGAAAGATAAATAGTAATTTCTGAATTGCAAGAATAGGATGGTAGAGAGAAAGGAGTAGGATTTGAAAAGCCAAGGAAGTAAAGTGTGTTCCAGACACAGTAAATAACATTACCCAATAGTTGAGAGATTTGGAGTTTTCAAGGACTAAAAGATTACCATATTTAAGACATAGATTGAATCAAAGACAGTTGGAAAGGATAAAATTAGAGAAGTCAAAATTCAAATCCTAGATTTACTTTTTATCCATTCAATGAATGTTATTTTTTAATTCAACAAATACCTCATGTTAAAAAAAAAAGGTTTATAAGCAGAATAGGATGATGAATTTTACTTAAATGCCACTTTATATTATTGTTTACTTATTTCACTTGAACTTCACCATAAGCCTATTGTTAAAGTAGATATTATTGCATCTCTCCTTTTTCCCAACATATTACCAAAAAAGGATTGAAAAAATATTATAGTGAACCCTGATATGATAGGCAAAATAATGACAAACCAAAGATTCCCATGCTCTAAGCCCCAGAATCTGTGAATATGCTATGTTATATGGCAAGAAAACTTTATAAGCAGAATTAAGGACTTTAATATAGGGAAGTTATAGGGAGATTACTCTGGATTATTCTGATAAGTCCAATGTAATCACATGGGTCATTAACAATGAAAGAGGAAGGAAGGTAGAAGAGATAGATAAGATGGAAGAAGAAATAGGAGAGATCTGAAACATGAAAGAGTTTTACTTAAGGGTAAAACCCATAGTAAAACCCTTTCTGTACCTCTGACCTAAAGATATGATAGTAAATTTGTATTGTTTTAAACCTGCTAAATTTGTGGTGATTTTTTATGGCGCCAATAGAAAACTAATAAATTGTGTGTACCAAAATTTCTTTACTTTCACTGCTGAGTAGTATTCTATTATATTATTTCAGTTAATTTCTCAATTCTCCTATTTTTGAACATATAAGCTATTTCTAGTTGTTTAGGTATTATAAATAAAGCTGTGATGAACACTCACTTACAAGGCTTTTGTCATCATATGCTTTCATTTTTATTGGGAAAATACCTAGGAGTAGAATTGCTAGGTCATAAGGTCAGCATATTTTTAGTTTTATAAAAAACTGTCAAAATTTTTTCAAGTAATTGAACCATTTTATATCTCTAACAATGGGTGAGGTCCACTTTCTCTATGTTGTTGTCAACATTTGGTCTTACTCTTTTTGATTTTAGACATTCAGGTGAGTATGAGTTTATATATATTCTGGATACAGTCCTTTGTCAGATATACATATTGTGAATATTTCTCCCTTCCCCCACTCCTGCCTATTGTTGCATGTTTTTTTGTTGTTGTTTTTGTTTTCTTTTTTTTTTTAAAGGGAGGTTTTTTTTATATATATATATATATATATATTTTAAATTTATTTATTTATTTATTTTTGGCTGTGTTGGGTCTTCGTTTCTGTGCGAGGGCTTTCTCCAGTTGCGGCGAGCGGGTGGCCACTCTTCATCGCAGTGCGCGGGACCCCCGCCGCCGCGGCCTCTCCCGCTGTGGAGCACAGGCTCCAGACGCGCAGGCCCAGCCGTGGCGCACGGGCTTAGTTGCTCCGCGGCACGTGGGATCCTCCTAGACCAGGGCCCGAACCCGTGTCCCCTGCATTGGCAGGCGGACTCTCAACCACTGCGCCACCAGGGAAGCCCTGTTTTTGTTTTCTTAATGGTATCTTTGGATGATAGAAAAATTTAACTATGAAGTCTAGTTTATCAATTATATTTCTGTGAACTGTCTATCAAACCTTTATCTAAACCCAGGTTCTACCTATAAAAGTTCTAGGGTTTTAGTATTTATATTCAAGTGTATAAAGTATTTCAAACTAACTTTTGTGTATGTTGTGAGATTCATTTTTTCTCCACACAGAATTCAGTTATTCTAGCACCATTTGATGAAAAGACTTTTCTTTCCCCCTTTGCTCAGGTTCATTATCAAAAATCAAATGCCATATAACTGTAAGTGCATTTCTGGGCTAGGTATTTACTCTATTAATTTACTTTTTAAACTTTATGCCAGTATCACACTATCATGATTATTCTGGCTTTTTAAAATAAATCTTGAAATCAGGCAGTGTTTATTCTACAATTTTGTTCTCTTTCAAAAATTTCCTTGTAAGGAGTTCATTTGCTTCTGTACTTTGATATATTACATTTTTATTATCATTCAGTTGAGAATTTTTATAATATATCATTTTACTTCTTTTGTCCATGAGTTATTTAGAAGTGTATTGTTTAATATCCAAATGCTCAGGATTTTAAAGATATTTTTCTTGATTGATTCCCAGCTTAATTCCATTGTGGTCAGAAAATATTCTCTATAGTTTTTCAAATTGTTAAAATTTAAATACACTTGTTTTATAGCTCAGTATGAAGTATATCTTTGTGAATGTACCATGTACAATTGAAAAGAAAGTGCATTCTATAGTTGTAGGGGTATAAGTTTCTATTAATGCCAACAAGAAAATTGATATTGTTTATTTGGATCATTTTTTTCTCCTCAGCCTGAAGAACTTCTTTAGTATTTCTTATAGTGTAGGTTTTGGCTTTCTTTTATCCAAAATATCTTTATTTTTTCTTCATTTTCAAGAAATCTTTTTGCTACATATAAAGTTTTGGGTTGATGGTTTTTCTTTCAGCATTTTAAAAGCATTACCTTGTTGTCTTCTGGCTTCCGCAGCTTCTGATTAGAAACTGACCCTTAATTGATTTGTTTTTCCTCTTCATGTAATGTTTAATTTTTCTTTTAACACTTTCAAGATTTCATCTTTGCTTTTTAATGGTTGACTATGATATGCCTACTTATGACTTTTTCTGTGTGCATTTTGCTTGACGGTCATTGTGTATCTTGAAAGAGTAAATTTAAGTCTTGAATTAAATTTTGGAAATATTTAGCCATTATTTTCTAAAATATTTTCTTGCCCCATTCTATCTCTCCTCTCCTTCTAGGACTCTAATTATACATATGTTAGAAATTTTGATGTTATATAACAGTTCCTTGAAGTTCTATTTTTTATATGTATTTATTCTCAGTATTCTTCATGTGCATGATTTCTATAGATCTAGCTTAACATTAACTGAAACTTTCCCCTGTCATCTCCATTCAGTGTTTTAAAAAACAGTAATTACAATATTGTATTTCTCAGTTCTAGAATTTCCATTTGGTTCTATTTTATTGTTTCTATTTAAAGAAACATTTCCTTCTGCTGACATTCCTTCTTTTTCATGTATTGCAAACTTATTTGCTTTTACTTCATTGAAAAGTATTTTATTAACCACTTGAAAACCCTTGACTGCTAATTTTAATATCTAGATAGTTTTAGAGTTGGTCTTAGTTGTCTTTTCTCTTGAGACTAGGTTTTAGTTTCATACATAAAGTAATTTGAATTATATCCTGGGTATCATGAATATTAAGTTGTTGGAACTCTGGATTCTATTATTTTTCTCTAATGAGTGTTGATTCTTTTGTTTTAATAGGCACTTAATTTGGTTGGACATAAACTGCTAACTCTTTCTCAGATGGTATTTCTCAATCTTAATTTAAATATTCTTTCTTTAGCTGAGCTTGTTTGCATATGCTCCATGTAGGTATTGTTCAGAAGTCAGCCAAAGATTACCCAGACAGAATTCAGAAATCCCTCTCTGATTTTTTCTTTGAAGGATTCCCCCACCCCAACTTCAGTCTCCACAGTTGCCCAGACTTGGTACTCTGATTACCCAAGCAAGAATGTCTGCCATTATTTTCCATTGGTACTTCCAGTACCTGTATGATTTTGACTGTGTCTGCCCTCACGCTAAAATCAGTAAAAGTAGGTAACTCTAAACAGTGGCCTCCTTTTAGTGTGGGTACTCCAAAAGAAGCTTCCTGTTTCTGTTCAGTTTCCAGTGCTTTCAGATAGTTTCTTTTCTTATTTGGCCAAAGTTTATGGTTCTCATCTGGAAACAAATTGGTTCATTGTGATCTTATTTGTTACTGAAAGCAGAAATATTCTCTTTAAATTATTTTTTATTTTTATTTTTTCTTTTGGCCATGCTGTGTGGCATGTGGGATCTTAGTTCCCCAACCAGGGATCAAATCCATGCCCCCTGCAGTGGAAGTGTGGAGCCTTAACCACTGGACTGCCAAGGAAGTCCCTCTTTAAATTATTAATTATTTGCTTTTAGTGGTTGATATTGGCATTATAATGTATATATTTTACTTTTCATAGCCTAATCAGAGTTCATATTGTATGACTCCTTGTAAAATGTAGAAACCTATAACTATAGAGGTCTATGTATTGTGCCCCAAATCCCTAATTCTTTATTTGTCACAGATATTAAATCTACATACTTTATAATCTTAGAAGGCAATTTACTTAATTAAAAAGCATAAAATTTTAATATATCTAATAATTTAATAATATTATAAAGAAAAGTAGTCTTTTATACTTATAAAAATTTAATTTTTTATTTCTTCCTATTGCTTCCCTTCAGTCTGATGAATGTACTTTTGCTTTCCTTGTAAGGCAGATATGTTCTCAACAACTTTTCCTTCTTAAATAGTATTTTTGCTACATACAGAACTTTGCATAAACCATTTTTTTGTTTGTTTTTTGTTTTCTCTTTTTAATTTCACCATGTTAAAGCTATTGGTGCACTCTCTTCTATTGTCTTCTGACCTTCATAGTTTCCAATGAGAAGTCAACCAAACAAGTGATGCATAGTTCTTTCTACATGAACTGTACTCTTTTTCCCTGGCTGCTTTCCAGCTTTTTAAAAAAATCTATGCCTTTGATCCATCAGACTATGATGTTACTAGGTAAGGGTCTCAAGTGTATTTTGCTTGGGATTTGTTGCATCTTGATTCTGTGAATATGTCTTTCATTAAAATGAGAAGTTTTCTACATGTATCCCCTAAAATATGTTCTACCACATTCTCTGCCTCCCCTCTTCTAGAATGACAGATAAGATATGTTAGGCATTTTGATATTGTTCCACAGGTGTTTAAAACTCTCCTTTCCACTCCCCACAATAATTTTCCACTTTCTTCTTCAGATTAAGTAATTTCTATTGTTCTCTCTTCATTTTAACCAACTTGTTTTTCTTTTATCTCCATTATACTTATAAGTACCTACAGTGTTTTGTTTTGTATTTTTTCCAAGTGTACTCATCAGCTTTTATTTTCATCAAAGTAGCTTTACAAAAGCCATCTTCAAAATGACTCTTTCTTGGACTACTTTGAGTTATTACTTTCTTTAGAGCTAAATTGACACTTGCTATTCTTCCAAATATGTCCAATTTTTTTTTTAGATATTCTACTTTTAAATTCTGGAATTTCCATTCAGTTCTTTTTTTTATAGTTTCTATTTCTTTCCTTGGATTTTCTATCATAAAATTTATTGTTAATGTATATTTTTAAAGTATTGAACACAGTTGCAATGGTTACTTTAGAAATTCTTATTTCCTAATTCTAATATCTGTGATCTTGTAGGTGGTCTCAGTTATTTGTGTTTTTACTTGAGACTCAGTCATTTTGTCCTAGTTCTGTGTATGACAAGTAATTTGAATTGTACCCCAGTCATTGTGAATGTAATGTTGTAGAAACTCTGATTTTTGTTGCATACTCTAGTTTCTATTATATTCATTTAAAACTTTTTTTATCTTTTCATTTTAGCAGGAAATTAAATTGGTTGGGCTCAAATTCTAATTTTGTGACATGGATAGCCATTCCAATCTGAGTTCAGATACGGTGACTTGGCCAGGATGTTTTGAGTCAATTTCCTGCATGCATAGTTCAGAGTATAGCCAGAGATTTGGGGAGAATTTGTACACAGAATTTGGGAGTTTGCCTCTCTGGCTGTCTCTTTTCTGAATTTTTTTGTCACTCTAGTGCTTGCCTTAAACTCTGGTCTCTAGTTCTTCAGTTCAGAAAGACTGCTAGATTTCTATTAGAGTTCTAGCTGCTCAGCACAGCACTGACTCTGGCCAGCTGTGAGGCTATAGCCTATAAAAACAGGAAAATTATCCCAGATAGGCCACTTCCTCAAAAATGTTTCTTCTTTGCTTTTGTTCACTTCCCACTGTCTCCATATTATTATAATATATGTATGTCACATATATATTATTTTCTTTTATATCTTATACTGGTTTTCTATGTGAAATTAGGGTCTAGTAGAAGTTACATTGTTGTATTGAAAACCTATCCTCTCCTTTTTGACAGGTTAGAAAATGTATATGCATAGGGGTTAAGCAACTTGTTCTAGTTGCTGGTTAGTAAGTGGTAGAGTAAGGACTTGAAACCAAAGCTTCTGAGCTTAAAACCTATAAGACTGTTCCATTGTGTCAATCTTCATATTGTTTCTGTCCTCCTGCTACAGGTGAGTAGCAATGAAAGAGTGGATGCTAGAATTCCAGAGGGAAACTTCCTGAGTCAGGTAGGAGTAGGGGGATAAGCTAGCTACTAATAATGTCAAACTAAGTTATCCAGAGGGCCAGAGGGATGGAGAGGAAAAGGGCAAGTTATACCTATTCTGCTTGGCACTCCTAGGAGTTTCCTATCTGCTCCCTTCCTTCCACATCACTACATATGGACACTTGACTCTGCTCACAATAATTTGATCTGGGGTTATGGGTTTGGCAGTCACAATCTTCCTTGGTTGCTGAAATATAAGCTGTAAATATATCTATCAGGGGCTTCCCTGGTGGCACAGTGTTTAATCCTCCCTCCAATGCAGGGGACATGGGTTCAAGTCCTGGTCCAGGAAGATCCCACATGCCATGGAGCAACTAGGCCCATGTGCCACAACTACTGAGCCTGCGTGCCACAACTACTGAAGCCCACGTGCCTAAAGCCCATTCTATGCCACAAGAGAAGCCACCATAATAAGAAGCCTGCACACTGCAACAAAGAGTAACTCCCATTCGCTGCAATTAGAGAAAGCCTGCATGCAGCAACAAAGACCCAAGGCAGCCCAAAATAAATATAATAAATAAATAAATTTATTATATATATATATATATATATATATATATATATATATATATATCAGGAGTTGTGTTTGCCATGAATGGAAAGAGAAACAGAAGTTTGCTCATGAAGGAAGACTGAAGTAAACACAAAGAAAGGAAAAGGAACAAGAGAAAGAGAGCATGCTGACAGAGTTGGAGTTCCTGGTTGCATTATCTTCTTTAATGCCTAGTTCTATTTCTATAATTGGGCTTTCCCTGAAATACACTTATACACTTGTATCCTCATAATACATATCCCTTTGGCTTAAGCTCGTTTACTCTGGATTTGATTGCAACCAGGATTTATAACTAATACATGATTTTTTTTCTCACTAAGCTGTCAGTTCCAGTGCAAGTAAATGTGATATTTTAGTTTCTTAACAGTGTCTGGCACATAGTAGGTAGTCAGTCAATTTGTGTTTTATCAAATAAAATTGAATTGTGAATTGATTACTTTTTACAACATCTACCCACTGTATTTAAAAGGAAAACTCCTAGATGGGAGATTTATTTTGACTTTTATTTATTTCCTTTTTATACAGCAGTTTCTTATTAGTTATCTATTTTATACACATAAGTGTATATATATATATCAATCCCAATCTCCCAATTCATCCCACCACCACCCCACTCCCTGGTTTCATCCCTTGGTGTCCATACATTTGTTCTCTACATCTGTCTCTATTTCTGCCTTGCAAACTGGTTCATCTGAACCATTTTTCTAGGTTCCTCATATATGCATTAATATATGATATTTCTTTTTCTCTTTCTAACTTACTTCACTATGTATGACAGTCTCTAGGTCCATCCACATCACTACAGATGACCCAATTTCATTCCTTTTTATGTCTAATATTCAATTGTATATATGTACCACTACTCCTTTATCTATTCATCTGCCAATGAGCATTTAAGTTGATTCCATGACCTGGCTATTGTAAATAATGCTGCAATGAACACTGGGGTGCATGTGTCTTTTTGAATTATGTTTTTCTCTGGGTATATGCCCAGTAGTGGGATTGCTGGGTCATATGGTAATTCTATTTTTAGCTTTTTCAGGAACCTCCATACTGTTCTCCATAGTGGCTGTATCAATTTACATTCCCACCAACAGTGTAAGAGTGTCCCTTTTCTCCACACCTGCTCCAGCATTTGTTTGTAGATTTTCTGATGATGCCCATTCTAACTGGTGTGAGGTGATACCTCATTGTAGTTTTGATTTGCATTTCTCTAATGATTAGTGATGTTGAGCATTCTTTCATGTGTTTGTTGGAAATCTGTGTATCTTCTTTGGAGAAATGTCTATTTAGGTCTTCTGCCCATATTTTCATTGGTTGTTTGTTTTTTTAATATTGAGCTGCATGAGCTGTTTATATATTTTGGAGGTTAATCCTTTGCAAACATTTTCTCTCATTCCGAGGGTTATCTTTTCATCTTGTTTATAGTTTCCTTTGTTGTGCAAAAGCTTTTAAGTTTTATTAGGTTCCATATGTTAATTTTTGTTTTTAATTCCATTACTCTAGGAGGTGGGTCAAAAAAGATCTTGCTGTGATTTATGTCAAAGAGTGTTCTTCCTATGTTTTCTTCTAAGAGTTTTATAGTGTCCGCTCTTACATTTAGGTCTTTAATCCATTTTGAGTTTATTTTTGTATTTGGTCCTAGGAAGTGTTCTAATTTCATTCTTTTACATGTAGCTGTCCAGTTTTCCCAGCACCATTACCAAAGAGACTGTCTCTTCTCCCTTGTATATCCTTGCATTCTTTGTCATAGATTAGTTGACCATAGGTGCGTGCATTTATCTCTGGGCTTTCTATCCTGTTCCATTGATCTATATTTCTGTTTTTGTGCCAGTACCATATTGTCTTGATTACTGCAGCTTTGTAGTATAGTCTGAAGTCAGGGAGCCTGATTCCTCCAGCTCCTTTTTTCCCCCCTCATGATTCTTTTGGCTATTTGGGGTCTTTTGTGTCTCCATACAAATTTTAAGATTTTTTGTTCTAGTTCTGTAAAAGATTCCATTGGTAATTTGATAGGGGTTGCATTGAATCTGTAGATTGCTTTGGGTAGTATAGTGATTTTCACAATATGGATTCTTCCAATCCAAGAACATGGTATATATCTCCATCTGTTTGTGTCATCTTTGATTTATTTCATCAGTGTCTTATAGTTTTCTGAGTTCAGGTGTTTTACCTCCTTAGGTAGGTTTCTTCCTAGGTATTTTATTCTTTTTTTTGCAGTGGTGAATGGGGTTGTTTCTTTAATTTCTTTCTGATCTTTCATTTTTAGTGTATAGGAATGCAAGAGATTCCTGTGCATTAATTTTGTAGCCTGCAACTTTACCAAATTCATTGATTAGCTCTAGTAGTTTTCTGGTGGCATCTTTAGGATTATCTGTATATAGTATCATGTCATCTGCAAACAGTGACAGTTTTACTTCTTCATTCCCAGTTTGTATTCCTTTTATTTCTTTTTCTTTTCTGATTGCCATGGCAAGGACTTCCAAGACTATGGTAAATAATAGTGGCAAGAGTGGACCTCCTTGTCTTGTTCCTCATCTTAGAGGAAATGCTTTCAGTTTTTCACCATTGAGAATGATGTTTGCAGTGGGTTTGTCATATATGGCCTTTATTATGCTGAGGTAGGTTCCCTCTATACTAACTTTATGGGGAGTATTTTTTATCATAAATAGGTGTTGAATTTTGTCAAAAGCTTTTCTGCAACTATTGAGATGATCATATGGTTTTTATTCTTCAATTTGTTAATATGGTGTATCACACTGATTGATTTGCCTCTGTTGAATAACCATTGAATCCCTGGGATAAATCCCACTTGATCATGGTGTATGATCCTTTTAATGTGTTGTTGGATTCTGTTTGCTAGGATTTTATTGAGGACTTTTGCATCTATATTCATCAGTGATATTGGTCTGTAATTTTCTTTTTTGATAGTATCTTTGCCTGGTTTTGGTATCAGCGTGATGGTGACCTCGTAGAATGAGTTTGAGAGTGTTCTTTCCCCTGTAATTTTTTGGAAGAGTTTGAGAAGGATCAGTGTTAGCTCTTCTCTAAATATTTGATAGAATTCACCTGTGAAGCCATCAGGTCCTGGACTTCTGTCTGTTGGAAGAATTTTCATCACAGTTTCAATTTCATTACTTGTGATTGGTCTGTTCATATTTCTATTTCTTCCTGGTTCAACCTTGGAAGGTTATACCTTTCTAAGAACTTGTCTATTTCTTCCAGGTTGTCCATTTTATTAGCATAGAGTAGCTTGTAATAGTCTCTTACAATGCTTTCTATTTCTGCGGTGTCTTTTGTAACGTCTCCTTTTTCATTTCTAATTTTACTGATTTGAGTCCTCTCCCTTGTTTTCTGGGTGAGGCTGGCTAAAGGTTTATCAATTTTGTTTATCTTCTCATAGAACCAGGTTTTAGTTTTATTGAATTTTGTTATTGTTTTCTTTGTTTCTATTGCATTTATTTTTGCTCTGACATTTATGATATCTTTCCTTCTAGTAACTTTGGGTTTTGTTTGTTCTTCTTTCTCCAGTTCCTTTAGGTGTAAGGTTAGATGGTTCTTTTGAGATTTTTCTTGTTTCTTGAGGTAGGAATGTTGCTATAAACTTCCCTCTTAGAACTGCTTTTGCTGCATCCAATAGGTTTCAGATTGCCGTGTTTTCATTCTCATTTGTCTCTAGGTATTTTTTGATTTCCTCTTTGATTTCTTCAGTTATCTATTGGTTATTTAGTAACATATTGTTTAGCCTCCACATGTTTGTGTTTTTTACATTTTTTTCCCTGTAATTTTTATTTTATTATGTAATTTTTATTTAATATTATGTAATTATGTAATTTTTATTTTTAAAATAAATTTAATTTTTAAAATAAATTTAATTTTAAAAATTATGTAATTTTTATTTAATATTAATTAATTTCCCTGTAATTTTTTCCCTGTAATCTCTTAGTGGTGTGGTCAGAAGAGATGCTTGATATGATTTCAATTTTCTTAAATTTACTGAGGCTTGATTTGTGACCCAAGATGTAATCTATCCTGGAGAATGTCTGTGTGCACTTGAGAAGAAAGTGTAACCTGCTGTTTTTGGATGGAATGTCCTATAAATATCAATAAAATCTATCTGGTCTATTGTGTCATTTAAAGCTTATGGGCAGAAGACCTAAATAGACATTTCTCCAAAGAAGATAAACAGATTGCCAACAATCACATGAAAGGATGCTCAACATCACTGATCATTAGAGAAATGCAAATCAAACCTACAGTGAGGTATCACCTCACACCAGTCAGAATGGCCATTATCAAAAAATCTACAAACAATAAATGCTGGAGAGGGTGTGGAGAAAAGGGAGTCCTCTTGCATTGTTGGTGGGAATATAAATTAATACAGCCACTATGGAGAACAGTATGGAGGTTCCTTAAAAAACTAAAAATAGAACTACCTTACAACCCAGCAATCCCAGTACTGGGCATATAGCCTGAGAAAACTATAATTCAAAAAGTGTCATTTACCACAATATTCATTACAGCTCTATTTACAATAGCCAGGACATGGAAGCAACCTATGTGTCCATCACAGATAAATGGATAAAGAAGACGTGGCACATATATACAATGGAATATTACTCAGCCATAAAAAGAAATGAAATTGAGTTATTTGTAGTGAGGTGGATGGACTTAGAGACTGTTATACAGAGTGAAGTAAGTCAGAGAGAGAAAAATAAATACCGTATGCTAACACATATATATGGAATGTAAAAAAAAAAAAAAATTTCTGAAGAACCTAGTTGCAGGAAGGAATAAAGACGCAGATGTAGAGAATGGACTTGATGACACAGGGAAGGGGAACGGTAAGCTGGGACGAAGTGAGAGAGTGGCATGGACTTATATATACTACCAAATGTAAAATAGATAGCTAGTGGGAAGCAGCTGCATAGCACAGGGAGATCAGCTCGGTGCTTTGTTACCTCCTATAGTGGTGGGAGGGGGGGGGTTGGAGGGAGACATAAGAGGGAGGAGATATGGGGATATATGTATATGTATAGCTGATTCACTTTGTTATAAAGCAGAAAATAACACACTATTGTAAAGTAATTATACTCCAATAAAGATGTTAAAAAAATAAAATAAAAGCTTGTGTTTCCTTATTAATTTTCTTTCTGGATGATCTGTCCATTGGTATATGTAAGGTGTTAAATTCCCCCACTATTATTTTGTTACTGTCGATTTCTTCTTTTATAGCTGTTAGCATTTGACTGTAATGAGGTGCTCCTATGTTGTATGCATATATATTTATAATTGTTATATCATCTTCTTGGATTGATCCCTAGATCATTATGTAGTGCCCTTCTTTGTCTCTTGTAACATTCTTTATTTTAAAGTCTAATTTATGTGATATGTGTATCACTACTCCAGCTTTCTTTTGATTTCCATTTTCATGGAATATCTGTTTCCATCCCTTCACTTTCAGTCCATATGTTTCCCTAGCTCTCAAGTGGGTCTCTTGTAGACAGCATATATATGGGTCTTGTTTTTGTATCCATTCAGTGATCCTGTTTCTTTTGGTTGGAGCATTTAGTCCATTCACATTTAAGGTAATTATCAATATGTATGTTCCTATTACCATTTTCTTAATTGTTTTGGGTTTGTTTTTGTAGGTACTTTTCTTCTCTTGTGTTTCTCACTTAGAGAAATTCCTTTAGCATTTGTTGTAGAGCTGGTTTGGTGGTGCTGAATTCTCTTAACTTTTGCTTGTATGTAAAGATTTTGCTTACTCCATCAAATCTGAATGAGATACTTGCTGGGTAGAGTAATCTTGGTTGTAGTTTTTTCCCTTTCATCACTTTAAATATATCATGCCAGTCCCTTCTGGTTTGTAGAGTTTCTGCTGAGAAATCAGCTGTTAACCTTAGGGGAGTTCCTTTGTATGTTTTTTGTCATTTTTCCCTTGTTCCTTTTCATAATTTTTCTTTGTCTTTAATTTTTGTTAATTTGATTACTATGTGTCTTGATGTGTCTCTCGTTGGGCTTCTCCTGCCTGGGACTCTCTGCCCTTCCTGGACTTGGGTAGCTACTTCCTTTCCCATGTTAGGGAATTTCTTGGCTATAATCTCTTCAAATATTTTCTCTTGTCCTTTCTCTTTCTCTTCTCCTTCTGGGACCCCTATAATGTGAATGTTGGTGTGTTTAATATTGTCCCAGTGGTCTCTTAGGCTGTCTTCATGTGTTTTCATTCTTTTTTCTTTATTCTGTTTTGCTGTAGTGAATTGCACCATTCTGTCTTCCAGGTCCCTTATCCATTCTTCTGCCTCAGTTATTCTGCTATTAATCCCTTTTAGTGTATTTTTCATTTCTCTTATTGTATTGTTCATCTCAGTTTGTTCTTTAATTCTTCTAGGTGTTTGTTCTTTAATTCTTCTAGGTCTTTGTTTAACATTTCTTGCATCTTCTCAATCTTTGCCTCCATTCTTTTTCCAATGTCCTGTATCATCTTCACTATCATTATTCTGAAATCTTTTTCTGGAAGATTGCTTAGCTCCACTTCATTTAGTTGTTTTTCTGGGGTTTTATCTTGTTTCTTCATATGGTACATAGTCCTCTGCCTTTTCATTTTGTATGTCTTTCTGTGAATGTGGTTTTCTTTCCACAGGCTGCAGGATTGTAGTTCTTCTTGCTTCTTCTGTCTGCTCTCTGGTGGATGAGGCTATCTAAGAGGCTTGTGCAAGCTTCCTGATGGGAGGGACTGGTGGTGTGGTAGAACTGGGTGTTGCTCTGGTTTGCAGAGCTCAGTAAAACTTTAATCTGCCTGTCTGCTGATGGGTTGGACTGAGTTCCCTCCTTGTTTATTGTTTGGCCTGAGGCAACCCAGCACTGGAGGCTATAGGTTCTTTGGTGGGGCTAATAGCAGACACCGGGAGGGCTCATACCAAGGAGTACTTCCCAGAACTTCTACTTCCAGTGTCCTTGTCCCTGTGGTGAGCCACAGCCACACCCCCACACACAGGAGACCCTCCAATACTAGCAGGTAAGTTTGGTTCAATTTCCTATGTGGTCACTGCTCCTTCCCCCTGGGTCCTGATGCACACAATACTCTGTGTGTGCCCTCCCATAATGGAGTCTCTTTTTCTCTCAGGCTTGTCAAATCCCGGTAGCCTTCAAAATCTGATTCTCGATGAATTACTCCTTCAATTGTCAGACCCCTGGGTTGGGAAGCCTGGCGTGGGGCTCATAACCTTCACTCCAGTGGGTGGACTTCTGTGGTATAAGTGTTCTCCAGCTTGTGAGTCACCTACCCAGCGGTTATGGGATTTGATTTTATTGTGATTGCGCCCCTCCTACCATCTCATTGTGGCTTCTCCTTTGTCTTTGGATGTGGGGTATCTTTTTGGTGAGTTCCAACGTCTTCCTTTCTATGACTGTTCAGCATTGAATTGTGATTCTGGTGCTCTCATAAGAGGGAGTGAGCACATGGCCTTCTACTTTGCCATCTTGAACCAATCTCCAAGAATTACTTTGTTAACTTAATTTCTTTTGTTGCACTATACCTAAGTACTAGAAAAGTATCTGATGTATAATAATCTTACATTAATTTTGCTAATGAAGGAATGAGTGAGGTAGACTTGGAAAAATGAAAAAAAAAAAGCTTTAACCTTAATACTTGAGCTTTAATGAAATGAAGCCCTAGAATTTAACTAAGATAAATGTACAAAATTGTGAATATATATGTATTTCCAGTAGTTCCCATCAAAGCCTTTTTCATATACCATAATAGAGACTTAGTTAATTAAATTATAGTATAGAATACCAGATATCCAAGCAAAATGATGTTGCAGAAGAATATTTGTCAATGTGAAAAAATTCTCCATCAAAACAAAATTACAAATATTACAAATAGTATGTTCCCATATTTTAAATAAAATTATATAATATGGATGGAAGAAAGACATCAACATTTCTATTACAGTATGTATAATAGTGAACTTACAAGTATATTTTTCTTTCTGTTTTCTAAGACTTTTATGTTAAGCTGAATTGTTGTTTTGTTTTTTTTTTCGGTACGCGGGCCTCTCACTGTTGTGGCCTCTCCCATTGTGGAGCACAGGCTCCAGACACGCGGGCTCAGCGGCCATGGCTTACAGGCCCAGACGCTCCTCGGCATGTGGGATCTTCCCGGACCAGGGCACAAACCTGTGTCCCCTGCATCGGCAGGCAGACTCTCAACCACTGCGCCACCAGAGAAGCCCTGAATTGTTTTTTTAATTAGCAAAATTAAATATTTCAAAATCCAGTGAGGTTCTTTAATGTAGATTGGGTCCACATTGCTAATTAGATGTCTGTCCTAAGGCAGCACATCTATTATCTAGCTTAAGTAGGGGTTCTGACTAATAAAGAGTTACTACCAATGGTGTGCTGGAAAAGATTTAATGACCAGCTCTTTGTGGAAAAATAATCTGATTTGTGGTGTTCGTTGGTGTGAATACTCCAACCATGGCTGATTTCCAGCTGCCAACAGGACATCACAGAATGAATAGGTGAGAAGAGATGTACACAATCAGCTCTCATGAGATGAGCAGGCTCTGGCACACTGTTGCTTACTACATAGATCATGCCAAGAATGCTAATTTTCAAATTAGTATTGACCATGGATTGGCAAACTGTTTCATAAAAGGTCCAGATAGTCAATATTTTAGGCTTCGCACTGCACATGGTCTCTGTCACAAACACTCAACTCTGACATAGTAATGCAAAAGCAGGTATAGACAATATATGAATGAATGGGTGTAGATGTGCTCCAATATGTTTTACAAAAGCATATGGCAGGCCGGATTTGACCAATGAGCCATAGTTTGCTCACCCTGTATAGACCATAAAACACATGTAAAACCAAAAATGAATTCAACACAAGATAATCTTTCTTTAGAAATCAAAAAACCCATTGAGATATTGCTGTACCTCATATGCAGTGCTATGAACATCTGTTATTACTGTACTGTCAATGCGTGGAAGTGTAAGTTAAAGGGGTTTAAGCCAATAAAATGCAGGCTAATAAAATGTTTACTCAATTATATCATTTAAGGAACTGAAGTGTGTTTCTATCAGATATATTGATTCTGTCACACTACAAGATGTGAAAAGACTGGGGAAAATGTGAAAGGCTGGTGAAATCTACAGAGGTCAGGCTCATGTTGAACCTATCTGCATGCTTATTTACATGATATTTTAATCATTTATCATAAATATGTAATTCTTAGTGAGCATGTACATGGGTCTCTCTTGCTAAGTTCTCCCCCCCCCCAACAAAAGCCAACTTCAGCCCTATGTGATTAGTCTGCCTCACTGGTGGCCATCTCAATGATCAATTGTTACAGATAGCACTGTGTCAGAGGTGCTGTGGAATTCAATGCACTTTAAGGAATCTGGTTCCAGCAAAGCATCTCTGAAAAAGCCAGGCACAAGACCAGTTGAACTAGGGCTGTATTCATTTTCAACTCATTGCTTTTCCCCAAAGTTTCAATTCTCTTGCAGTTTAGTCCTAGAACTCCTAGGTGGAGAAATTTGAGTTCAATAGTGTTCCCCATTTAACTTCAATGCCATACTTATTTACTAGGAACTTGGTAAGAGACAAAAGGACCATGATGTAAATGCTCTAATGTGCTCAGTGACTGTTAAAGAGCACTTAACATTCCACTTTCACCATGTAAGTATTGGATGAACAACTCAGTCATCAATTCAGTGACGGTTGCCGTGCCCCTTCATTATGTGCAATGTTGACTTGATAACAGTGAAACCATATACATCAGCAAGAAGGCTCAGCCCTCACTCCTCCTTTGGTACACACAGCTGAGCCTTACTGATTCCCCAAGAACCTATGTTTGGGGCAAATTCCTCTGTGAATCATGATAGGACTTGATATTCCAGCAACACCCCTTTATTAAGGAACTTGCACTTTACTTCTGTTTATCTTCTTAATCACTGGAGCCCCTCAGTGTAGCCTGTAGGGAGCCAATCTCCTTCAAATATGAGAAAGCTGAGTCTTCAGAAAGGGGAAAAAGACTTGCCAAGAATTGTTATGTCATTCATTAGGGAGAATGAGATTAGAATTTAGGTTGCTGTAGGAAACACAGCTAGAAACATTTTCCCTGAGATATAACCTGAAATCTTCAAAGGCATTTAACCTCAGGGCCAAAACCCTGATTGTCTCATTAATGTTAGCAATTCCCCTCGGGGACCTTCTTTTTCATTTGTGCCTTGACCTGCAGGCCTGAGAGTGGGTGGCCATAAATCCTGTGAGGAAAAGTTTATCTAGCAGAGGGAGATACCTCTCTTCCCTGAGATAGAACAGAGTTGGGTCATGGAGAGGTCTCAGAGTACACTTAAGGCCCACCCTAGGTAAAGGATAAAAGTGACCTAGAATTTAGCATGTAATTTTTTTGAAATCTCTGAGAGTTGAGTTTGGAAGGGCAACATCATGTTTTGATTTGTAAATGTTAAAAAAGAAATTCAGGTGACTTGAAATTCAGAACTAAATTCAGGTTTGTCTCATTTTATATAGTTAAGTATGACAGTCCAAAACTGCATACAAATCAGTTTGATGATGTTGGAATTATAGACTGTTTAATCTGAGCCATTCCCTGGGGTTAACAGCTTCATCTAGGAGGATTGAGTCATGGAGCTTCAAGTTTTAACACCCACTTTCACCAGACCAGCTTTACTTAAACATTTTAAGTATTGGAACTTGGTATAAGATTTTGTCAAGATAAAGTTTTTGGCTAGAAATTGATTTGCAGTACCTTTCTCCTATGAAAAACAAGAAACAGAAATAAAGAAATGTGAAGTGACTTTCTCAAAGACCACCCAAACAGTCATTAGCAGAAGTATTGAGAGTTCCCTCCATCACAGCATTCTGGAGGGATTTTGTAAGCAGAGAGGTTAGGGACTCCCTTGAGAAAGAGAACCAGGAATGACTTTCTGGACAAAAGAGAACCCATTTTGGCCTAAGCCATTTTGTGATCTAAGCCTGGCTGCAATTCTTGTCCTTGAACATGTCTCAGTAATTAATGATCTTAAGGGACAGAATGCAGAAACAAGGGAGAAGCAGTCAAGAAACAATAATGCAGCTTGGGGCAGGGTCCTTATTCCTCACAGGATATACATAATAATATATCCTTGAGTTCTGCAGGAACCAAGGCTCCCACCCAGGTGGAGGATGGAATGATGATGTTGACCCTCCTGACTTCAATCAACTAAAGCTTGGACTCTGTCTACCTTTGCCCCCATTCTAAGCTGAATTCTACTCTGCTAAAGTCCTCTCATGGATATGCATGTACCCTTAGCTTAAAACTTCCCCAATTTTATGTTCAGGGAGACATCGCTTTGGGAAAGGTTCCTTGGTGTTCTCCTTACTTGCTGCAAGCAGTAATAAATCCTTCCTTTGCCCAGTCTTTGGCTTGGTTGTGTCTATTGGCCCAACACACACCAAGAGGCAAAACCAGGTTTCAGGTAACAGTGTCAGTGCCATTTCAGAGGTGTTTCATAAATCCATAACTCCTAAAGCTGAAAAGGAACTCAAGAGTTTATGATATTCTTCCAGGAAGACAATTAATTCTAATCTCACTGTAGAGATAAAAGCCTAGATACTTAAGTGTTTTGTCCATATTCATACAAATAATTAGTGATAGGGTGACAAAGGCTCAAGTATAGCACTTCAAGTAGAGCTCTGCTCTCTACTCCCACCCTTGACCTCTTCTTGTCTGACTCTTCATTGATCAGTGGCTTCTGACTCTTTAGCTTCCAGTTTCTCTGATCTTTAATTTAGAAACAAAGCTCTGGAAATCTAACATTTAAGGCTTTCTAAAAGCAAGTTATGTTCCCTTGAGGAGAGCACTGAGAAAGATCTTTTCTTCACTGCACTTTGCAGACAGGTAGATTCAGACACAAAATGTTGGTTTGGATCCTGGACATGTGTCAGAGATGTATTTGATCTCTTAAGAACACTCTATTATTAAATAAGACAAGACACGTGGTCTTTGGAAAAGTCAACTTTAAGAGTGATATGAGAACAGTGTATTTTTTAAAATTGGATCATACTTGACCCATACCAAAATTTCATTTGTATTTTATAAACACATCTCCATCATTCCAAAATTATTACTCTCTACCCACCCCTTTAATAAACTCATATGATAATTTTAACTGGCTGTCTCTAAACTGTTCTATTGTCTTTAGTACAATGGCACTGATATGTATATGTCAGAAGTAATGGAATGGTCACTTAATTTCTTGAATAATGGTGATTGTTTATGTGAGCACACTGACAACAAGCATCTATACCTATATGAACTATGTCTGTAGATGATGCACTTGTTAAAGGAGAAGAACAATCAGATATCTCCCCTTGGCCTATCCAAGGTATCATTCCTGGGGCTGGGAAAATAAGAGGAGATAACTACTGTCCTTAGTGCACTTAACACTGCTACTTGAAGATATCCCTCTGGTCAGGAGCAGTATCCTGCCTTGGCAGCAACAAGGTACCGACACCACGATAAGACATATAATGTGGTTTATGATGATTATAAAAGTTTTTCATTTGTGTAGCTCTTCACATTGTTCTATGTAAAATCGGAGGGAACTCCTTCTATTTCTCCAACCTCATTCTTTACTCATGTGTTCCAGTTTGTTAGTGTTCCTTTAAAAATAAGTGCCTACAAGGCTATTCATTACAATATTATTATAATAGCTGGAGGAGTGAAAACAATTTAAACCAGTAAGAAAACAGTAATAGGAACTACTGTTTATCCATGTAATGAAATAATATTATTCAGCTGGAAAAAAGTGACAAATATCTCTATTCACTTTCAATTTGTGTATATATGTATGTATGTATATATTTACATATATAAATGTGGACTCATGGTTGTCTATATTATTCGACATATATCTGTTACTATTATTTTCATGCTCAAATTGTCCCAAATCTGGCTAATAGAGACCCTATCAAACTGGTTTCTATGTCCTTTTGACATTTTCCCAATTATGCTTTGAGTATTATCTCGCTTTCCCATTCAGTCTTCACCTAATTCTTTTCCTGACACAGTCATAGAATTAGCCATTCCTCCCACTCTTCCAAAATTTCTGTTTTTTTTTAATAAAAACTTTTTATGCTGAGAAATTTCAAATATACACAGAGTAGAAAGAATTGTATAAAGACACTGCATTACCCATCGCCCAACTTCAACACTTATCCTTGATTCCTTTTAGTTAAGAATGTCATTTAGAAACCAAGATCTTGAAGCTAGGTGTTCTCATTGTTTTTGGTGTGTCACTATAACCAAGCCCTCCTGGTGGACAATGCTAGGAAATGTGTGTAATGGGTTGAATAGTCTCCTCCCAAAACTCATGTCCACCCAGAACCTCATACTGTGACTTCTTTAGACAGAGTCTTTGCAGATGGAACTTAAGTTCAAATGAGATCTTACTGGATTAGGTGGGTCCTAAATCCAATAACTGGTGTCTTTATAAGAGAAGGGAGAGGGAGACACACAGCCACAGACACATATGGAGAAGAAGGCCATCTGAGGATGCAGACAGAGATTGTAGTCATATGACTACAAGCCAAAAAATGTCAAGATTTGACATTGTCAATGATACAACTACCAGGAGGTAGAAGAGAGTGACAGAATAGATTCTCTTTCAGAGAATTCAGAAGGAACCAACCCTTCCAACACCTTAATTTTAAACTTCTGTCCTCCAGAACTGTGAGAAAATAAGTTTCTGTTGTTTTAAGGCACCAGGTTTCTACTAATTTGTTCAGTAGCCCTAGGAAACTAATGCAATATGTATTTATGTGTATGTGTGCTGTGTGTATATATTTATATGCATATTTACGTGTGTATTTTGTGTATGTAGATGATAAGTGATATATAATGGTATTTAATATATAATGTGATATATGTATATATGGTGATTATATATATATATATATTTACATATTTATAAATACCATGAATTCACATGGAAACTTCTAATTCCAATCCAACAAAGGGGTTAATTCTAGTTCTTTTGCTGCTGATATTTGTAACTACTTTCTTGCACAGTGAGAAACTCAACTCCAATTACCTTTATACTTACATATTTGATCAGTCTCTCTCTATGACCATAGATTTACAGTGAACTACATCTATTGGAATAATTGAATTGGTCAGTTTCTTTTGGAATCCCCAGATAGTGAAAGAGTCCACCAAAATAGAGCTAAATAAAGTGGAGGTCAATAAGTTTTTGGTGATCAAATTTTGAGACTATTTAGAGAATGCTATTCTTAAGGGTTATTTTCATCAAATTGAGTAACTATATGTATTCTTCTTCATTTTAACTATTTCTCTTTACTGATATTAAATCATCTGAGTGAGAACTCATTTTATCTTCCACAGCATTGGAGATAACTCTGGTTAAATGTCTATTAAAAATCTCTGTTTTTCCAGACTTTCTGCTAACAAATCTGGAGGTAGGATAAATTTACTTAAAACAAGTTACAAACAAAAATGAATTAGAACACAGCTTGCTTTATGTATTATGTTTCTCTTTGTTTCCTTGATTGGATTTGTAGAAGACTCAGGCACCTTTTAAAGGATGCTTGGGTAACACATTAGCATCATAAGCAAGAGTACTGTATAGTGCATGTGGTTTAGCTTAATATTTAACTTCTTGGGCTCTGAATCTAGGGCACTTGTGACCAAATACTCACTAACTGCATGGTTTTGGAATATTGCTTCACTACTTTATCATTCAGTTTCCTCACCTGGAAAATGGAGATTGAAGTTTACCAACTTATAGTGATAACTAATTTAATGCACGTTAAGTCATTTAAAATTATGTTGACCCACGGTGAATTCCCAATGAATGTTAGCTATTCTTATTTACAGACCAGTATTTCTGAATAAAATGTGTTAATTGTGGTAGTTTTATATTCTTCCAACATCCATCTTTATTATCTTATTTAACAAATAATTTTTGAGCTCCTAAGTGTGTGCCAGGCAGGGATTCTACATAAATTCAAATGTTATATCAACAATGTCTACATTTGTTTCTTTGTGCTTGCCTGGAGGACATGACACAAAATGTTACAGGCAGTGGGGATGTATTATCATGACTTGGTTCAGTGTGCAAGTCTACTTCACAAAGTACATCTTTCATAAAATCTGAATAATATTCTAAAGTAGCACCACTTCTCAACTTGACAAAGTAGTCACTTCAGTTGTTGACAACAAGGAAGAAAATTGAAAAGGACCAGCAGGAAGGAAGAAGAATGAGACTGTAGTGTATTTTCAATAGTGAGAGTACTTTCTCATAGTTTGGTGCCCCAAAGTAAAGGTGAACTTCTGCCTCCCGAGATTTTCTTTTTAGAGTATGGAAAAGCACCCCTTAAAAATCTGCCCTGAGCAACCCTTCCCATTGTCCAGCTACCCTAAACATTGCCCTGCCTCCTTGATGAAGTAGTCTGACCCCTCTGACAAGAGTTCCCACAACCATCTCTTCACGCCTTGTTGGTTTAGTTTTTCACATGATGGATGACAGGACACACAGTCGACAGGGCTGTTGGTACCTGCTCTGTAAATGACGCTGGTATCGTGCCGCCAAAGGCAAAGCGACCATCTCTCAATTCTGGCTGAGCATTTTGACTTCAGTTTTTCATGTATGGAAGCAAGTGATTTATGAGACACCAAAAAGCATAAATGGCCTTCCATTCCTTTTGAGAAGGATAGACTTCCTGTATAACCCCTGAACCATGCTTTCTTTGCAAGATAATGCTGCCCAGGAAGGAAGAGTATAACATCTCTCCCTCCACCACAAAAGCCAAAAGTGTTTGTTTTAGCCACTTTTGTGTGTCTGAAGGCCTGGTCAGTAGATGGACCATTGGAGTGATTGGATGTGCTGTGTTGGTCTAAGCTGAGTCATTCTATTTATCCTAGCTTGTCAGTAGGTGCTGCAGGTAATAATCTTGTCCCAAAATGAAATGGTTTTGAGATTGGCATGAAACTGTGCCATAATTTAGATAAGAACAGAGTGCTGGGGCTTCCCTGGTGGCGCAGTGGTTGAGAGTCTGCCTGCCGATGCAGGGGACATGGGTTCGTGCCCCGGTCTGGGAAGATCCCACATGCTGCGGAGCGGCTGGGTCCGTGAGCCATGGCCGCTGAGCCTGCGCGTCCAGAGCCTGTGCTCCGCAATGGGAGAGGCCACAACAGTGAGAGGCCCGCATACCGCAAAAAAAAAAAAAAAGAAAAGAAAAAAAAAAGAAGAGAGTGCTAGGTAATCCTATGTTCAATGGCTTCTGCTTTAAAGCTACCCAATCTTTCCCTAGGTTCCTGATTGGGGCTTAGAGACTGAGTGTCCTCGTGAACCATCTGAGCTACAATACTTCACTTGCATGGGCCCCTGAACAAGGTGAAATTCAAAGGTGAGACTTGGGGTTGTGTTGGGGGGGTAGGGTGAAAAACCATTCTGGTTTGTCCAGAATTGAGGAGTTTCTTGGGACATGGTGCTTTTAGTATTAAACTCTAGACAATCCAAAGGGACATAGGACTTCCAGTACTAAAACTTGGATGGTCCTAGGCAAAGTGAAACAAGCTGACCACGTTATTTGGAGGTGAGAACTTGGAAGTTCTGTAGGATGGTGTGAAGAGTAGCATGACTCCAGATTGGAGTGAAGATGTCACTAAATTTTTTTTTAATGACTTGAATTTGAATTAGCAAGTAACAAGGCTGACAGACTGACCATCGTACCATAGATTTAGTAGCTTTTATGTGAACCTGCCTGGAGATGGAATTGTTTCCTGAGGCTAGAATGGAACTTCCTCTAGAAGTAGAAAGTGAGTTATCCCAGAAGATCATGTCAGAAGGAACTGTGTCTTATGGGTAACCCCCCAGTATTTGGCCCCAGCTTGGGTACCTTGTAGCCACTAAATACATCTTTAGAAATTGCCAAAAACTTTGATTCTGTTTAAGCCTGTTTCTTCATGCTTTGACACTCACATATAGAGATGGGAGTCGTTTGTATTTGCTTGATTGACATTTTCTTGTGGGAAAAAATGAAAAGGTGACTTGGATTTTTTAGTCATTCATTATTGTCATTAGTGAATGAGGAATACAAAACCATATAGGGTTTGAAAAATATTTCAGACACCATTTTAGACATACAAGGCTTGCAAAACAAGGCAAATTCCAGAGACTATTTTTTCCCCATCCTTAAGGAAAGGAGCATTCTTTCGAAGGTTATACAGTTGATACTTTAGTGATTTATTTGGCCTGGATGCATCTAAATGTGACTTTGTAAGACATGCTAACTGCTTGAGAAGCAACTTGAGATTTAAAATAAGCTTTTAAAAGGTCTTCTGGCCTTAAGAGCAGGAAGTGACATATCATTGAAAACAAATCTGCTTTAACTCCACAAGTTTTCTTTTTGTAAAAAAAAAAGAAAGAAAAAAGACATTGGGGCTACATAAGTGGATCTAAACATTAAAAATCTCTTCCTTGAGACTTGGATAGACTAAGGAGAGTCTTTTAAAATAATTTTCACTGATCCCTTTTGCTTACAAGTCAATAGAAATGTCCCCTGAATGGAAATACACAGATTCGAGAGCCAGACTCCCTCATGCTTTTTAACAGGTCCTTAAACTAAAATTTCTAAATGAGTGACCTCATGGAAACATTATGATGCAGTAACTTAGAGCAAGTCTCTGGTACCCTGAGTTCAAGTCCCAGTTTTGCCACTAACCAGCTCTGTGACTGTGGGCAAGTGACTTAATGCTTTTGTGTCTCAGTTTCCTTGTCTGTAAAATGGGGATAATAGAAGTACTTTTCTCATAGGTTTGTTATGAGGAATAAATGAGTATATATATATTAAGTACATCAAACAGTGCCTGGTTAATATATGTGCCGTGGAAACTTTACTTACAAGCATAGTATAATAATACAGTACAGTATAAAAATATAAAAATCTTTTGAAGAGCCTGAGCTCTCAAACCACTAAATCAGAATCTCTAAATAAGTGATTCTCGATACTTGATGCATATCAGAATCACCTGGGATACTCTTTATTTTTTTTATTTTTTTTATTTTTGTTAAAGTTCTTTTTTTTTTTTATTACGTCTTTATTGGAGTATAATTGCTTTACAATGGTGTGTTAGTTTCTGCTTCATAACAAAGTGAATCAGTTATACATATACATATGTTCTCATATCTCTTCCCTCTTGCATCTCCCTCCCTCCCACCCTCCCTATCCCACCCCTCCAGGCGGTTACAAAGCACCAAGCTGATCTCCCTGTGCTATGCGGCTGCTTCCCACTAGCTATCTATTTTACGTTTGGTAGTGTATATATGTCCATGCCTCTCTCGCGCTTTGTCACAGCTTACCCTACCCACTCCCCATATCCTCAAGTCCATTCTCTAGTAGGTCTGTGTCTTTATTCCTGTCTTAAGCATTCTTTTTTTTTTTTTGAATATTCATTTATTTTTAATGACTTATTAGAACAAATACCTATAGATATCATTATATATATGATATATAAATTAATTATACAATATATCATGTATTAATTATTAAAACATACTCTGGTAAATATTATATATTCAATATGAAACAGGAGGAAAGGGGGCAGGGCACAACCTTTAAAAGAATTACATAGCCCAAGGACACAACATAAACTGATTAGAACAAAATAGGTCCAAGATGGCGGACGAGTCTACTTCCACTAGACCTTGAGCCTCAGTATACACTCATTGTAACACATCAGCAAGCTAAGCGACACACCCACAGGTGCCACGACAGTTCCAAGGATGACCATAAAGGTCAAAAAGTGGGCGGTGGCTCAATTCCTAGAAATCCCCACCCCTTCCCCAAAATAGCTGGAATACTCCTCCCACTCATCAGCGTATGAAATTACTCACCCCTATAAAACTAACAACCCCATACCCTGGTGCTGCCCTCGCCTTCTTTTTTTTTTTTTTTTTTATTTTTTTTTTATTTTTTTTTTATAGGTATACCTGGATTTAATTCTCACTTCTACCGCTTGGTAGCTGGATAGCCTTAGGCAAGTTTCATACCTCCCTGAAATTCACTTAATTCAGTCTGTAAAATGGCATAATAACTTATTATAGCATCCTTTTAGGAATTTTAAATCAGTTCTTGAAATAAAAGTACACAATATATAGACAAGTATGGATTCCTCAATAGATGTTTGACCTTTCATTTCTCCAGTATCCCACCCGCATCAAATAAAGAAAAATACTTTTTAAAATTTACGAATATTTCATTGTTGTAAAGTTAAAGCCATAAAAATAATCAAATGGCCTACTATCATACCGTTAGAAGAAAAAAAAAAAAAAAGGTGTTCATGAGAGTTCCATATTAGAATACAAGTTTTCCTTAGGCACCTGTTTATGTATGCTATTCTGCTCTTTACAATAAATAATTAAATTTAAAAGACTTAATTCCTCACTTTTAAGACCTTATTAGTTTACAAATTACATATTGGCCGATGCTAAATTTTATACCAACCCATGCTAATGAATTCAGTACAGAAAACAAAAAACACTGCACTCAAGCAAACTACATATATATATATATATATATATATATATAACTTATATGAGAATTGCTACTCCAGCTTTCTTTTGGTTTCCATTTGCATGAAATACCTTTTTCCATCCCCTTACTTTCAGTCTGTATGTGTCTCTAGGTCTGAAGTGGGTCTCTTGTAGACAGCAAATATATGGGTCTTGTTTTTGTATCCATTCAGCCAATCTGTGTCTTTTGGTGGGAGCATTTAGTCCATTTACATTTAAGGTAATTATCGATATGTGTGTTCCCATTCCCATTTTCTTAATTGTTTGGGGTTTGTTATTGTAGGTCTTTTCCTTCTTTTGTGTTTCTTGCCTAGAGAAGTTCCTTTAGCAGTTGTTGTAGAGCTGGTTTGGTGGTGCTGAACTCTCTCAGCTTTTGCTTGTCTGTAAAGGTTTTAATTTCTCCATCAAATCTGAATGAGATCCTTGCTGGGTAGAGTAATCTTGGTTGCAGGTTTTTCTCCTTCAACACTTTCAATATGTCCTGCCACTCCCTTCTGGCTTGCAGAGTTTCTGCTGAAAGATCAGCAGTTAACCTTATGGGGATTCCCTTGTGTGTTATTTGTTGTTTTTCCCTTGCTGCTTTTAATATGTTTTCTTTGTATTTAATTTTTGACAGTTTGATTAATATGTGTCTTGGCGTATTTCTCCTTGGATTTATCCTGTATGGGACTCTCTGTGCTTCCTGGACTTGATTAACTATTTCCTTTCCCATATTAGGGAAGTTTTCAACTATAATCTCTTCAAATATTTTCTCAGTCCCTTTCTTTTTCTCTTCTTCTTCTGGAACCCCTATAATTCGAATGTTGGTGCGTTTAATGTTGTCCCAGAGGTCTCTGAGACTGTCCTCAGTTCTTTTCATTCTTTTTTCTTTATTCTGCTCTGCAGTAGTTATTTCCACTATTTTATCTTCCAGGTCACTTATCCGTTCTTCTGCCTCAGTTATTCTGCTATTGATCCCATCTAGAGTACTTTTAATTTCATTTATTGTGTTGTTCATCGTTGCCTGTTTCATCTTTAGTTCTTCTAGGTCCTTGTTAACTGATTCTTGCATTTTGTCCATTCTATTGTCCATTCTATCTCCAAGATTTCGGATCAACCTTACTATCATTATTCTGAATTCTTTCTCAGGTAGACTGCCTATTTCCTCTTCATTTGTTAGGTCTGGTGGGTTTTTATCTTGCTCCTTCATCTGCTGTGTGTTTTTCTGTCTTTTCATTTTGCTTATCTTACTGTGTTTGTGGTCTCCTTTTTTGCAGGCTGAAGGTTCGTAGTTCCTGTTGTTTTTTGTGTCTGTCCCCAGTGGCTAAGGTTGGTTCAGTGGGTTGTGTCGGCTTCCTGGTGGAGGGTACTAGTGCCTGTGTTCTGGTGGATGAGGCTGGATCTTGTCTTTCTGGTGGGCAGGTCCACGTCTGGTGGTGTGTTTTGGGGTGTCTGTAGACTTATTATGATTTTGGGCCGCCTCTCTGCTAATGGGTGGGGTTGTGTTCCTGTCTTGCTAGTTGTTTGGCATAGGATGTCCAGCACTGTAGCTTGCTGGTCGTTGAGTGAAGCTGGGTGCTGGTGTTGAGATGGAGATCTCTCGGAGATTTTTGCTGTTTGATATTATGTGCAGCTGGGAGGCCTCTTGTGGACCAGTGTCCTGAAGTTGGCTCTCCCACCTCAGAGGCACAGCACTGACTCCTGGCTGCAGCACCAAGCGCCTTTCATCCACAGGGCTCCTTAATTTGGGATGATTCGTTGACTATTCAGGTATTCCACAGATGCAGGGTATATCAAGTTGATCGTGGAGCTTTAATCCGCTGCTTCTGAGGCTGCTGGGAGAGATTTCCCTTTCTCTTCTTTGTTCTCACAGCTCCCAGGGGCTCAGCTTTGGATTTGGCCCCGCCTGTGCATGTAGGTCGCAGGAGGGCGTCTGTTCTTTGCTGAGACAGGACGGGGTTAAAGGAGCCGCTGATTCGGAGGCTCTGGCTCACTCAGGCCGGGGGGTAGGGAGGGTCATGGAGTGTGGGGTGGGCCTGCAGCGGCAGAGGCCGGCGTGACGTTGCAGCCTGAGGCGCGCCGTGCGATCTCCCGGGCGAGTTGTCCCTGGATCCCGGGACCCTGGCAGTGGCGGGCTGCACAGGCTCCCCGGAAGGGCGTGTGGCTAGTGACCTGTGTTCGCACACAGGCCTCCCGGTGGCGGCAGCAGCGGCCGTAGCGTCTCATGTCTGTCTCTGGGCTCCGCACTCCTAGCCGCGGCTCGCGCCCGTCCCTGGAGCTCTCTCAAGCAGCGTTCTTAATCCCCTCTCCTCGTGCACCAGGAAACAAAGAGGGACGTAAAAGTCTCTTGCCTCTTCGGCAGGTCCAGACTTTTCCCCGGACTCTCTCCCGGCTAGCCGCGGTGCACTAACGCCCTGCAGGCTGTGTTCACGCCGCCAACCTCAGTCCTCTCCCGGCGCTCCGACAAAAGCCGGAGCCTCAGCTCCCAGTCCCGCCCGCCCCGGCGGGCGAGCAGAAAAGCCTCTCGGCTGGTGAGTTCCGGTCGGCCCGATCCTCTGCGCTGGAATCTGTCCGCTTTGCCCTCCGCACCCCTGTTGCTGTGCTCTCCTCCGCGGCTCCCAAGCTCCCCCACTCCGCCTCCCGAAGTCTCCACCCGCGAAGGGGCTTCCTAGTGTGTGGACACTTTTCCTCCTTCACAGCTCTCTCCCGCTGGTGCAGGACCCGTCCCTATCCTTTTGTCTCTGTTTAGTTTTTTCTTTTGCCCTAACCAGGTACGTGGGGGGTTCCTTGCCTTTTGGGAGGTCTGAGGTCTTCTGCCAGCGTTCAGTAGGTGCTCCGTAGGAGTTGTTCCACGCGTAGATGTATTTCTGGTGTATCTGTGGGGAGGAAGGTGATCTCCGCGTCTTACTCTTCCGCCATCTTCCCGGAACTCGTAGTAAGTTTTTTCTCGGGATACTCTTTAAAAATTCACCTGCCCAGGCTTTACACCAGGCAAGGTAAATCAAGACGTCTGAGGTTGAAGCTCAGAAATCTGTACTTTAAAAAATAATTCTGGTGTGTGATTCCAATGCAGAGTGTTGAGAATGCCAGTTCTAAGCTAAAGCTTGAGAATCATTGCTTTATAGGGACTTTGTGTGTCGTATGTCAAGATGTTGTGAGTGTGTTTAATTGTTTGATCTTATAACATTTTCATGATTCACTCATTGTTCCAAAGGTGTGAGTAGGCCTATATTATTTTGTCAAAGGCTATAATTTTCTTGATGCTAGAGTGTCCCTCTGTTGCTATTCACACTCAAGTATCTAATATAGGACCAACATATGGTGATGATGAGGGAGGCAGGAGTGGAAGAGTAATTGTTGAATTTTACCAACTGTGTTTAAGATCACAATAATATTTTCAAAGTAAAGAAGTCCAGTCAGGAGTGGTACAATTTGGATGAGGTCTACACAGGGCTCCCCGTCCACCCAAGTCATGCCATCCTAGATTTTGTTTCTTTGTGAGACTTTGTTCTTTCCAGTCCCTGCCTTGTTCTCTCTGCCAAGGGATCTCCCAACCAGGTCACTCTGAAGCCTTCTGTGAGTGAGAACTCATATGATCAACAGTTTGGTGAATTGTTCTGACACAAGCCTCTCTGGGCAAGAGCTTCAGATACTTTTTAATGTGCCTGTGTGATCTTCAGCTGTCTGCTGCCTTCAATTTCCTCATCCAAAATTGGGGCATAATTATCTCACTGACTCTTGTAAAGCTCCAGTAAGATCACATATGTGAGAGTGTCATATAATACGTACGGGTCCTTGTTATTATTTTTTTATCAGACTACTGGACACTCCCACTCACTGCATTCTAAGGTAGTTGAGAACAGAGAAGATATTATTGTTATTTGATGGACAAACATTTTACTTACAGAGAAAGCAAATATGCCAGAGGACTTTAGGTTCAATAATCTGGTGACCTAGATAATATACATTCTCTATGTAAGTGGTAGAAACTGAATGCTCCATCACTGGAGCATCAGATTATCAAAACTGTAACATTTCAACATAAATGCTGAGCACAGAGGAGGCCAGACATTCCCAGCATTGCTGTTCCTGCTTATTTTTCCTGAGTTGTCTCAATCAGCTTAGAGCATCTTGACACAACTGTACACAGTCACTAGAGGGTTGTGATGTGGAGATAGACAGAGAGACAGGCAGACAGACAGACACAGAGAGACAGAGAGAAAGAAAAAAAAAAGAAAAAGAAAGGTTGAAAGCAAGAAATCCACACACCAATCCTGCGGTAACATAACAGTCAAGGCATTAGCAGCCAAAAAGCTTTTCTCATGGAGGGGGAGTTAATGGATTTATATTATTTGTGGTTATCTGGATTTCAGATTGACACCATAAATATTCAAACTCTGAACTCAGCTGGAAGCAGCCGCCACTGACTTTTCTGTGACCTAGCTGGAAACTTTAAATCAGCTTTCTCCTTGACTTTCAAGGGAATGACGTGCTCCAAATCCATGAGATAGCATCTCCTCAGTGTTTTATTACCTCCAGAGGACCTCAGTTCAGTATGGTCTGTAACTACAGCCTCTCCTTCGAATGCCAAGTCTGGTTAAGATTGCTAAATCATAAAGTACTCTTTACTGGAGTAGAGATGTCCTAGACTGTAGGTACAACTGAGCTTATTCTACAAGATGCACTTGGTGAACCTGCATCCAGTACAATCCCTACAACATATTACTCATAGACCGACATGGATCTATATCCACGGCTCTCTCTGTTCAGTACATCTTACCAGTTACTTGCTTCCTCATTTTCTTGTGTTTATTTGTTTTGACTGATTGATTTACAGGGCTTCTATGCAGGCATAGAAGACATTTTCTTTTCAGTGCATTGTGAGCTGCTTCCAGTTCCTATGCTCAACAACTGGCAAATGTGAGATACTCCTCTAGAAACAGAGTTTGAATCTCTCTCTGGTTCACTTCAGAAGTGATGCGAGGACTTTGGTGCTAGGAGTAGAGGCATAGTCCTCCTCCTCCCCCCGTGTTGCAGAGATTGGGGGAAACTTCCACTAGCAACAGGCTTCCTTTTGCCCCATGACAAATTGTGCTGAAGGTTTGACATTGCCAAATACATCATAAGGATTGGGCCAGCTCCTTCTCTCTGTCAGTGTAACAGATGTGGCAGCAGCCACAATGTCAATAAAGGTTATGTCCTGCTTCAAAGAAAAAGGGGCCAAAACACCATTTAAGTAATTGCTTGGGGAAAAAAAAAATCAAGCTATCCTTCTAGGCAGGCAATGGCATTATCAGGAAGCCTCCATACACGGGCTGCTTCTCCCTTCCTTTCCTGGATGAGTTGAAAGGTGTTATCAGAGGAAGACATGTAGGTCTATTACCAAGAGAAAGAGCACCGGGAGTCCTTGTTCTATAATTTGACCCAGACCATAATATACCCCAGATGATATAAAATTTCCTTTGGATATTTGATATAATGGAGGGGAAAAAAGGAAAGGAGTCATTAAGGTGAAATCAGTACAATGCTAGACTTGTTTTATATTTTAATATTATTAAATTCTGAATTTTATATGGAGCATCCTATTTTCTTTTTTTCTTTTTGATGCTTAGGGCCTCTGAATGATTTAATTATAGCCTGAGCAAAGGGCATTCCAGGAAAAAAGAATAACATGAGAAGGGAACTTCAAGAAGAACAGCACAGCTGGAGTGAAAACCTAGAGGTGAGGAGTGGCAAGTAATGAAAGTGGAAAGGTAGGTATGAGCAGACCATAGACAAACCACTCTAAGACATCTAAGACAGAGCTTGGCTAGGCTACTATACTAGAGTTCTATAGTAATGAGACACTCCTGCACAATTATTAATAGGAAAGTAGCAGGATCATATTTGCATCTCAGACAAACCACTCTGACAGCTGTGTGAAAGACAGATTAGAGAAAGACAAGAATAGAGGCAAGTAAATCAGTTAAAAGGATGTTGAACTAGACCTGGCAAAATATTAGGAGGGTCTGAACAAGATTATTATAGTAAGATAGAAAGGAACAATATTTAAGGATTGAAATTAACTGGGGTGGTGAGTCGCTAGATACTAGGACAGAGGAAGCAGGCTCTATCAATGATAAGGTCCTCATTTCTTAGTTTGTGTGACTGGGGATATTGTGGTACCTTCAACAAAGATGAAGAATATTGGAAGAAGATCAGGTTGGAACGTGTGAAGGATTAGTTAAGCTCCGGGCAGGTTGAATTTGAATCTCTGGAGAATAAGACCAGTCCTAATTTTCCAACCTGCTTCTAAATAGCTGCCTCAGTTGCCCATCTACCATCATTACTAGATAGAAATTTCCATTCCTACAGTAGACCCGCACTTTTGGAGTAATATGTTACACTCAGTCTCTAGCCCACATTACAGAAGAGGGTGTGTTCTTGCAATTCACGAGACAATACATTCCCATCTATTCCCTTTGAATTCTAAACCATTCTTAACCCAGGACCACTGTGGTCTGCTGTAGCTTAATGCAGCCTAGAGTAACAGGATGCTAGGAAGAGTAGGAACACTCTGGAAAAGTGTTCATTGACATCTGCAGAAACAGATCTCACTTGTAGATTAGTGGATTGATACAATACAAAGACTGAATAAACTCTATGGAAAAATCCTAGTGTTGATTCAGTTGGCCATCTAAATTATCTCGGATACAAAAAATGAACACCTGTTTAAATTAACTAAGACAAAAAGTGAAGTGTTTTGAGTCTATAATCAAACAGCAGAGTGTTGAAGAGCAACTGGGCCTCAGGGATGACCAGAAACTGGGTTGTGAACTTCATTAGTTTCTCTCTCTTTCTACCTCTCTCTTATTTCTGTTTCTCTGTGTGTCCCTAATTCATTCCCTTAGATGGGTTTTCTCCACAAGCTGGTTACATTGTCCATTGGTAGATCCCAGGATTTCATTTAAAGTCCTTCCATTCAAGAGGGACAGTTTCTCCTCCATAGTTTCAATTTGAAGAGCCCTGGTGCTCAGTGAGTAGAGTGTTATGATTGGCTACCTCTAGTAGAATCACACATTTGAAGAGTAGATGAACAATATTTCCCTGCCCTGCCCAAAAGTGGTGCTGTTCTCAAAAGAAAGGAGATACACCTATCAGATAAAGCAATAGATGCATGCTATGCTGTTGTTGCACAAATTACGCAAAGCTTTGTGCATACCACGTCATGCCTAAGTTTCACATAAGGGCAATGAGAGTTTATTATGCAAGCACTGAGCTAGGTCTCACTCTGAATATGAAGAATATGAAGTTGGGCAGGAACCATTACTCTACTCCCTATTCTGATTCATGACTCACTTCCCTCTGCTCCTATAGCATCAAATGTGTGCATCTGGTAAACCACTTAATACACTACCTTGTAATAATTATTTATGTTCCTGTCGTCATCTCTAGACGGTGAGTTCCTTAAGATCAGCAACTATCTTCATCGCTTTTGTGTGCCCGGTTCCTGGCACATTATTTCAGTGGCATTCTTTCTCCTGCTAGAGAAGAAAAACTAAAAACTATTTCTTAATTTGCAACTCTGTTCCCAAGTCACAGAAGCAGCAAGCCTCTCAAACAACAATTTGGAAAAAAAGCTATACATTGCATTTCAGACAAATATTGTTATTGAAATTAAGATTACTCCTGAAAGTCACAGCAGTCTTCCCATAGCGACCCTTGAGAGATGTTTGCTGATTGATTAGAAAAATGCAATGGGAGAGGACTCCCCTGGTGGTGCAGTGGTTGAGAGTCCGCCTGACGATGTGGGGGACACGGGTTCGTGCCGCGGTCCGGGAAGATCCCGCGTGCCGCGGAGCGGCTGGGCCCGTGAGCCATGGTTGCTGAGCCTGCGCAGCCAGAGCCTATGCTCCGCAATGGGAGAGGCTGCAACAGTGAGAGCCCCACGTACCGCAAAAAAAAAAAAAAAAAAAAAAATGCAATGGGAGAAAGGGAGGTAAGTGGTAGTCTTCTTGTATTTTTCATACATGAATAATAATAATATTGATGTATGTAAAGATGATATTAGTAAATTATCAGTCACACAGTATTGTGTTTGGAGTTGTATAGTGGTAACAGGAGTGGTCAAGAATTTGTGTTGTGCCATTGACATTCCTTCTTTCCCCCCTAAACAGCATGAAATTGTGAATCTGTTGACTAGTGTTCAGGGTAAAGCGGATGAGTCTGGAACACTAGCAAACCTGTTGTCCTGCAGATCAAATACATGATTTTTTCTCACCAGCAATATCCCACCATCAACACAGCTAATCATCCAATAAAGGCTGAAAGTAACTGCTAAATTCCAGCAACTATTCTTTGACATTACTTGTTCTTACATATCTATACAGAGAAAAGAGGGTTTAAAGAAATGATAGGGATACTTCTGAGGCATTTGCAATATCTTGGTCCTGTTAAAGGGGTCACACACCCCTTTCCTTCTTCCTCCAAATAATTGGACACTAGGAAATTAATTTGAATTGATCAATGGATTGGCTTCCACTCCACCAAGGAGCTTGTCATATGCAAGAGCAACATTTAGGATGAAAAATCTAACCATATGCAGATTCTCAGTTTTGTTCCCAAAATAACTCCTGGTGTTGTTGGCTCCTTTTCTTCATCTAGTTACCATCTGGGGTTTGTGTATGTCTGTGTGTGCACGCACACAGGCAATAATACCTCCTCCCCACAATCTGCCAGGCACAGACACTCTCCATCTACCTCTCCCACGCTTATATACTCACTGAACCAGGGATGCGGAAAGGATTTCAGATAGAATGAAGAGGCCCAGTTTCTGCCTTCCTGCCCAACATTTTACATGCACTTCATGCTTGTCTTAAAAGAAAAAAATGTTGATCTGTAAACAGAGGCCAAGGAGACTGGTAGCAATAAGAATTAATTTGCAAAAGTCTAGGACGTATGTGAATCTTTGGTGCTTATGCAGATGTATGGAAGTGCTTCAGGGCTTGGGGGCTGCAGACAGTTTTGTATAAACTGAACAACTAACTCAAACCATGGCCTGTTTCCTTTTTACTTCAGCAACTTATTTATTTCACATTTCTTTGGTTTAGAAATGACCAGGGCACTGAACTAATTAAAAAAATAATTTAATATATAGGAATAAATCCTACCCAAGCTGAGACCTTGTCAGCCAATTTCAACCTGGAGTTCAACCTCAGAACAGAATAGTAAATCTCCTATAATAGGGGCTTCCAGATCCAGTATATCATAGAATGCTTTGCATACTTGTCAGGAAGCACAATTCACCTCACCAACTGCCCTCACAAACTTCCTGAAACATGAGGGGCTCAGTGTATTAATAGGGAACCAAAAGGTCTGTGGAGAAGGAGGCTGGATTCAGGTGTTGACAATGGAGGGAAAGCAGGGTTTACCCTTGGGAAGTCAGAGGAAGCTAGGGATTCAATGCAAGCGAAAAATGGAGATAGAGAAGGATGAAACCAGAGCCCACTCTGCCTTCTCCTCTTCCCCCTGTGAAGCAGATTAACACACACAGGAAGCAGCTATTCCAGGCTTTGGTTCATTTTATCCCAGAGAACAGGTCAAGGAAAGGACAAAGTAGCCTCAGTGCACACAAATACACCAGGAGGAAGCCACCAGGAAGGGCTTGAGAGAGAAATGCTTTCTTTCTTTCTTTCTTTCTTTTTTTTTTTTTTTAACATCTTTATTGGAGTATGATTGCTTTACAATGGTGTGTTAGTTTCTGCTGTATAACAAAGTGAATCAGCTATACATATACATATACCCCCATATCTCCTCCCTCTTGCATCTCCCTCCCACCTTCCCTATCCTACCCCTCTATATGGTAACAAAGCACCAAGCTGATCTCCCTCTGCTATGTGGCTAATTCCCACTAGCTATCTATTTTACATTTGGTTGTATATATAAGTCCATGCTACTCTAAGTCTGCTTCTTTGAGTGAAAGATGTGAACTAGCAGGGCCCCTCATGGCTGTGCTGGTATGAAATGACCCATTTTACTTGGCATTCCTGTACCTGCTGAAAAAGAACTCTACGGTGGCTGATGCTTATTGAGCACCCCTGCTGGACCACCCTTAGGAGATGGTGGAGTGGGAGTGCCTGTAGTGATTTAGGATTATGAACTACGAGAAAGCCTCTGTGACCTTACACTTCTATGTGTAATGTTGAAAATCTCCCAGTCAAGACTCAACTCTTGGTTAAGACTCTGTCCACGTTAAAGAAGGGATAAGGAGAAGAGTTGAGTAATTTGTGAATTAATTATTTTTAAAGACTTTCCCTGATTTAGACAGTAAGGAATGGAAGAGAGGGGGAAAGAACATATGGTGTCTGAGGCAGAAGAAAGGGACATTTTTGACAGGGCTAGTGAAATTAGACAAATTCAGTGTACTTCATAGTTTTCTTTAGCAAAAATGTATATAGATCTGGTGAAGACAGTGTGAAAGGAATAAACATTTTCTAATTCCATTCTAGTTCTACTGATGATCCATGATTTGCAAAGTTCTTTTTTGCATGATGCCTTGGGTTCCCAGGGTATAAGAAAGAATATCTTTCTACTTTTACTCACCTCAAAGGAAAAGATTGGGACCAGCCTTAATAATTTAGGACAAAGGATTCTGATTCCATAAGCCCCATTAACTGCCTATATAGTTGTAATCAGATTATAAACATATGTACCTGAATTTTGTGCTAGGGCCATAAGAATGCAGGGGAATTTTCAGAGTTGAGCAGGTTTGCAGGGGTTTTCAGTCATACCAGTCATTATGTGACCAGCAAACATCTAATTTCCAAGGAAGTCACTGAGATAAAATAGGCTTCTAAATCCACACCATCATTCATTAGAATGTCATTTCCCCTTGGAAATTTTTAGTTCAAGGCAAAATGATTCATGGTCATAGGGTAAAGAAAGCAAAATCAGATATCAATTGCCCCTCCAAAGAGTGTTATAGATGATTTATGAAGTGTTTGGCCTATCACTAAGATTTCAAGCTCATGGGGCAACAACAGACTTTTTTGGGGGATGGGGAGGGGAAGCTCTCATTAATATTAACAGAGTGTGGCCCCATAAATCCTAAAACTCACACTGAGCACATGATTTAGTTTTGACCATAACAAAGAGATCACAAACACAGAGATTTATCTGCTTGATGTTTTAACCTCTTGATCAGAGGGTCTCATATTGGATGGATGGAGATGCCAGGATGCTTGCTCCACACAACATACAGACTCAGATTGGACATGGCTCTTCAGTCATGAGGCCGTGCTCATCCTCTAAGTAACATATACATCTCCACATATTCTTCTATGGGCTTCTATGGTTTTCTCCTTTTTCATTCTTTTCTCTGAAGAATGCCAAAGATTGAGGCTCAGAGAGAAAAGATCAGAAGTTGATTATTTAGGATAATTTGAAGAAAGGAGATTCTTTTCCATGAACCGTGTGTACACTTCATATTATGATGACTTTTCTAGGATAAAAGTTTAAGTCCTTGAGGATGATGTAGAGAAGAGATAAAAGGGACAGGGAAAAATCAAGGAACAAACAACTATTTTGACAACATATTATTAAAACTAAATTAATAATTTTGTCCTTACTATGTGCTAGGCCCTGAGTCAGGAGCTATAGGAGATATTAACACATTTATGTGTTACTTTTTATCATGGAAGCTTATGTCCTGTTGAATAGAGACACTTATAAACATTAGATAATATCCAATAATAAAGAATTTAAATGGCATTTCTAGACAACAGTAGCTATGTTATTAAAGGGCACCTATGATTAATTACTCAACAAATTGTACAGACAATAATTGCTGAAATATTTCAGAGAAAGGAGAGATCCCTTTAGGCTAAGCTTGGAAGGGACATTGTTAAGGAAAAAATATGGTTCAATTTAGTCTTGCCAGGACAGGAAGTGATTTGGATAAGTAGAGAGGAATACCATGTGTTTTGATTATCACAGGAAAGAGAAATAAATGATTCTTCCTCTCATGCTTACAACAGATGTAGCTCTATGCTAGATATTTTCATCACAATAATTTGCGAAATAGATATTGTTATTCCCAACTCATAAAAGGGGAAACTGAAGCTCATGGAGGTGAATTACTTTGACTAAAGTAGCTATCAAAAATAAGAACATGGAATTTCACATTCATCCATGATGCAGTAATAGAGAACATTTTTACCTTTCCACCTTGAAAAGGTAGAAAACTAAACAAAGTATATGAAATAACTTTTTTAGTCATTGGATAATAGAATGCAGGACTGTAATCTCTGAGATGAGAAACAAATGAAAGCATCCTTATTCTGCCCTAGCTTACTACCTGGAGTTTCCAGGCCATAGGATAGAGTGGGAGAATCCAAACAGAGGCTGGTGGTCTTGCAGTAAAGCTAAGGTGGCTACTTTATTTTGGAATAAAGTACCAGAGAAGATAAAGTTTTATAGGGAGACTTTTGGAAATCTGCAGAGGGGTTCCTTTGGATCGTTGATTGAGTAGTAATCTGTGGACATGTAAGAAAAAAATTACTCATGTACAGGCAAAGACCACTGGCAAAGAGTATGCTGAACAATCCCTAGAGGTCACAGACAGTAAAGAATAGTTTGTATTTTTAAGATCCAGAGTAGAAAGAACTCATAAAACATGGTTCATTTGGCAGAGCCCTCAAAAAAATGTGACCTTCTTAGTGGGAATAAGTTAGCTCTAGATTAAAGAATGCTCTTGGCCTCCCTTAACAAAGTGTAAAAGTAAGACTCAAATGATCAAACAATAATAAGTAACTTAACTGCCTTCTAGGACAAAGTCTGAAACTATTCAAAGGATTAACAACAACAATCCAGCACTTACAAAATTCAAAATATCTGGCATCCAAATAAGAATTACCAGGCAGGCAAATAAGCAGGAAAATATGATCATAGAAGAAGATAATCGATCAATAGAAACAGACTCAGAAAAGATAGAGATAATGGAAGTAGTAATAATATATATTAAAATGGCATTTATATATAAGCTTCATCTGATAAAGAAGGTAAAGTAAAATATAAACATGATAAGAAGAAAATGGAAATGTATAAAAATGACCCAAATGGAAATCCTAGGGATAAAATATCTAATACTGAAACTAAAAATACACTATATGTAATGGATTAACATCATAGTAGACATTGCTGAAGAAAATGCCATTGAAAGTAAAAGCATAGCAAAAGAAACTGCTTAAAATGAAGCCAAGAAAGAAAAAAAGACCAAAAATGAACAGAGCCTAATGATTGTATGACAATGTCAAAAAATCTAAAATAAGTGTGACTGAAGTCCTAAAAAGAGAAGATGGGGAAGGAAGGACAAAAAAAATGTGAAAAAATAATGGCCAGAAATTTTACGAATTTGATGAAAACTATAAACCCACACACATCCAAAACATCAACAAAATTCAGACAATATGAACTTTTAAAAATTCACACCATACTGTTCTTCATAGTGGCTGTATCAATTTACATTCCCACCAACAGTGCAAGAGGGTTCCCTTTTCTGCACACCATCTCCAGCATTTATTGTTTATAGATTTTTTGATGATGTCCATTCTGACTGGTGTGAGGTGATACCTCATTGTAGTTTTTTTTTTTTTTTTTTTTTGTGAATCAGTTATACATATACATATGTCCCCATATCTCTTCCCTCTTGCATCTCCCTCCCTCCCACCCTCCCTATCCCACCTCTCTAGGTGGTCACAAAGCACCGAGCTGATCACCCTGTGCTATGCGGCTGCTTCCCACTAGCTATTTTACGTTTGGTAGTGTATATATGTCCATGACACTCTCTCATTTTGTCACAGCTTATCCTTCCCCCTCCCCGTATCCTCAAGTCCATTCTCTAGTAGGTCTGCATCTTTATTCCCATCTTGCCCCTAGGTTCTTTTTTTTTTTTTTTCCCTATAACGAGCACATTTATTATTACATTTACTACAAAAGGTATGTGTTTTACATGTACATATATTTTTTTTTGTTTTTGTTTTTTTTTTTTAAACATCTTTATTGGAGCATAATTGCTTTACAATGGTATGTTAGTTTCAGCTTCACAACAAAATGAATCAGTTATATATATACATATGTTCCCATATCTCTTCCTGCTTGCGTCACCCTCCCTCCCACCCTCCCTATCCCACCCCTCCAGGCGGTCACAAAGCAGCGAGCTGATCTCCCTGTGCTATGCGGCTGCTTCCCACTAGCTATCTACCTTACGTTTGGTAGTGTATACATGTCCATGCCTCTTTATTGCTTTGTCACCGTTTACCCTTCCCCCTCCCCATAGCCTCAAGTCCATTCTGTAGTAAGTCTGTGTCTTTATTCCTGTTTCACCCCTAGGTTTTTCATGACATTTTTTTTTTCTTAAATTCCATATATATGTGTTAGCATACGGTATTTGTCTCTCTCTTTCTGACTTACTTCACTCTGTATGACAGACTCTAGGTCTATCCACCTCATTACAAATAGCTCAATTTCGTCTCTTTTTATGGCTGAGTAATATTCCATTGTATATATGTGCCACGTCTTCTTTATCCATTCATCCGATGATGGACACTTAGGTTGTTTCCATCTCTGGGCTATTGTAAATAGAGCTGCAATGAACATTTTGGTACATGACTCTTTTTGAATTATGGTTTTCTCAGGGTATATGCCCAGTAGTGGGATTGCTGGGTCATATGGTAGTTCTATTTGTAGCTTTTTAAGGAACCTCCATACTGTTCTCCACAGTGGCTGTATCAATTTACATTCCCACCAACAGTGTAAGAGGGTTCCCTTTTCTCCACACCCTCTCCAGCATTTATTGTTTCTAGATTTTTTGACGATGGCCATTCTGACTGGTGTGAGATGATATCTCATTGTAGTTTTGATTTGCATTTCTCTAATGATTAGTGATGTTGAGCATTCTTTCATGTGTTTGTTGGCACTCTGTATATCTTCTTTGGAGAAATGTCTATTTAGGTCTTCTGCCCATTTTTGGATTGGGTTGTTTGTTCTTTTGTTATTAAGCTGCATGAGCTGCTTATAAATTTTGGAGATTAATCCTTTGTCAGTTGCTTCATTTGCAAATATTTTCTCCCATTCTGAGGGTTGTCTTTTGGTCTTCTTTATGGTTTCCTTTGCTGTGCAAAAGCTTTTAAGTTTCATTAGGTCCCATTTGTTTACTTTTGTTTTTATTTCCATTTCTCTAGGAGGTGGGTCAAAAAGGATCTTGCTGTGATTTATGTCATAGAGTGTTCTGCCTATGTTTTCCTCTAAGAGTTTGATAGTTTCTGGCCTTACATTTAGGTCTTTAATCCATTTTGAGCTTATTTTTGTGTATGGTGTTAGGGAGTGATCTAATCTCATACTTTTACATGTAGCTGTCCAGTTTTCCCAGCACCACTTATTGAAGAGGCTGTCCTTTCTCCACTGTACATTTCTGCCTCCTTTGTCAAAGATAAGGTGACCATATGTGCGTGGGTTTATCTCTGGGCTTTCTATCCTGTTCCATTGATCTATATTTCTGTTTTTGTGCCAGTACCATACTGTCTTGATTACTGTAGCTTTGTAGTATAGTCTGAAGTCAGGAAGCCTGATTCCTCCAGCTCCATTTTTCGTTCTCAAGATTGCTTTGGCTATTTGGGGTCTTTTGTGTTTCCATACAAATTGTGAGATTTTTTGTTCTAGTTCTGTGAAAAATGCCAGTGGTAGTTTCATAGGGATTGCATTGAATCTGTAGATTGCTTTGGGTAGTAGAGTCATTTTCACAATGTTGATTCTTCCAATCCAAGAACATGGTATATCTCTCCATCTATTTGTATCATTTTTAATTTCTTTCATCAGTGTCTTATAATTTTCTGCATACAGGTCTTTTGTCTCCTTAGGTAGGTTTATTCCTAGGTATTTTATTCTTTTTGTTGCAATGGTAAATGGGAGTGTTTTCTTGATTTCACTTTCAGATTTTTCATCCTTAGTGTATAGGAATGCCAGAGATTTCTGTGCATTAATTTTGTATCCTGCTACTTTACCAAATTCATTGATTAGCTCTAGTAGTTTTCTGGTAGCATCTTTAGGATTCTCTATGTATAGTATCATGTCATCTGCAAACAGTGACAGCTTTACTTCTTCTTTTCCGATTTGGATTCCTTTTATTTCCTTTTCTTCTCTGATTGCTGTGGCTAAAACTTCCAAAACTATGTTGAATAAGAGTGGTGAGAGTGGGCAACCTTGTCTTGTTCCTGATCTTAGTGGAAATGCTTTCAGTTTTTCACCATTGAGGACGATGTTGGCTGTGGGTTTGTTATATATGGCCTTTATTATGTTGAGGTAAGTTCCCTCTATGCCTACTTTCTGCAGGGTTTTTATCATAAATGGGTGTTGAATTTTGTCAAAAGCTTTCTCTGCATCTATTGAGATGATCATATGGTTTTTCTCCTTCAATTTGTTAATATGGTGTATCACGTTGATTGATTTGCGTATATTGAAGAATCCTTGCATTCCTGGGATAAACCCCACTTGATCATGGTGTATGATCCGTTTAATGTGCTGTTGGATTCTGTTTGCTAGTATTTTGTTGAGGATCTTTGCATCTATGTTCATCAGTGATATTGGCCTGTAGTTTTCTTTCTTTGTGACATCCTTGTCTGGTTTTGGTATCAGGGTGATGGTGGCCTCGTAGAATGAGTTTGGGAGTGTTCCTCCCTCTGCTATATTTTGGAAGAGTCTGAGAAGGATAGGTGATAGCTCTTCTCTAAATGTTTGATAGAATTCGCCTGTGAAGCCATCTGGTCCTGGGCTTTTCTTTGTTGGAAGATTTTTAATCACAGTTTCAATTTCAGTGCTTGTGATTGGTCTGTTCATATTTTCTATTTCTTCCTGATTCAGTCCTGGCAGGTTGTGCCTTTCTAAGAATTTGTCCATTTCTTCCATGTTGTCCATTTTATTGGCATAGAGTTGCTTGTAGTAATCTCTCATGATCTTTTGTATTTCTGCAGTGTCAGTTGTTACTTCTCCTTTTTCATTTCTAATTCTATTGATTTGAGTCTTCTCCCTTTTTTTCTTGATGAGTCTGGCTAATGGTTTATCAATTTTGTTTATCCTTTCAAAGAACCAGCTTTTAGTTTTATTGATCTTTGCTATCGTTTCCTTCATTTCTTTTTCATTTATTTCTGATCTGATTTTTATGATTTCTTTCCTCCTGCTAACTTTGGGGTTTTTTTGTTCTTCTTTCTCTAATTGCTTTAGGTGCAAGGTTAGGTTGTTTATTCGAGATGTTTCCTGTTTCTTAAGGTAAGATTGTATTGCTATAAACTTCCCTCTTAGAACTGCTTTTGCTGCATCCCATAGATTTTGAGTCGTCGTGTCTCCATTGTCATTTGTTTCTAGGTATTTTTTGATTTCCCCTTTGATTTCTTCAGTGATCACTTCGTTATTAAGTAGTGTATTGTTTAGCCTCCATGTGTTTGTATTTTTTACAGATCTTCTCCTGTGATTGATATCGAGTCTCATAGCGTTGTGGTCGGAAAAGATACTTGATACAATTTCAATTTTCTTAAATTTACCAAGGCTTGATTTGTGACCCAAGATATGATCTATCCTGGAGAATGTTCCATGAGCACTTGAGAAAAATGTGTATTCTGTTGTTTTTGGATGGAATGTCCTATAAATATCAATTAACTCCATCTCATTTAATGTATCATTTAAAGCTTGTGTTTCCTTATTTATTTTCATTTTGGATGATCTGTCCATTCGTGAAAGTGGGGTTTTAAAGTCCCCTACTATGAATGTGTTACTGTCGATTTCCCCTTTTATGGTTGTCAGTATTTGCCTTATGTATTGAGGTGCACCTATGTTGGGTGCATAAATATTTACAATTGTTATATCTTCCTCTTGGATCGATCCCTTGATCATTATGTAGTGTCCTTCTTTGTCTCTTCTAATAGTCTTTGTTTTAAAGTCTATTTTGTCTGATATGAGAATTGCCACTCCAGCTTTCTTTTGGTTTCCATTTGCATGAAATACCTTTTCCCATCCCCTTACTTTCAGTCTGTATGTGTCTCTAGGTCTGAAGTGGGTCTCTTGTAGACAGCAAATATATGGGTCTTGTTTTTGTATCCATTCAGCCAATCTGTGTCTTTTGGTGGGAGCATTTAGTCCATTTACATTTAAGGTAATTATCAATATGTGTGTTCTCATTTCCATTTTCTTAATTGTTTTGGGTTTGTTATTGTAGGTCTTTTCCTTCTTTTGTGTTTCTTGCCTAGAGAAGTTCCTTTAGCAGTTGTTGTAGAGCTGGTTTGGTGGTGCTGAACTCTCTCAGCTTTTGCTTGTCTGTAAAGGTTTTAATTTCTCCATCAAATCTGAATGAGATCCTTGCTGGGTAGAGTAATCTTGGTTGCAGGTTTTTCTCCTTCAACACTTTCAATATGTCCTGCCACTCCCTTCTGGCTTGCAGAGTTTCTGCTGAAAGATCAGCTGTTAACCTTATGGGGATTCCTTTGTGTGTTATTTGTTGTTTTTCCCTTGCTGCTTTTAATATGTTTTCTTTGTATTTAATTTTTGACAGTTTGATTAATATGTGTCTTGGCGTATTTCTCCTTGGATTTATCCTGTATGGGACTCTCTGTGCTTCCTGGACTTGATTAACTATTTCCTTTCCCATATTAGGGAAGTTTTCAACTATAATCTCTTCAAATATTTTCTCAGTCCCTTTCTTTTTCTCTTCTTCTTCTGGAACCCCTATAATTCGAATGTTGGTACGTTTAATGTTGTCCCAGAGGTCTCTGAGACTGTCCTCAGTTCTTTTCATTCTTTTTTCTTTATTCTGCTCTGCAGTAGTTATTTCCACTATTTTATCTTCCAGGTCACTTATCCATTCTTCTGCCTCAGTTATTCTGCTATTGATCCCATCTAGAGTACTTTTAATTTCATTTATTGTGTTGTTCATCGTTGCTTGTTTCATCTTTAGTTCTTCTAGGTCCTTGTTAACTGATTCTTGCATTTTGTCCATTCTATTGTCCATTCTATCTCCAAGATTTCGGATCAACTTTACTATCATTATTCTGAATTCTTTTTCAGGTAGACTGCCTATTTCCTCTTCATTTGTTAGGTCTGATGGGTTTTTATCTTGCTCCTTCATCTGCGGTGTGTTTTTCTGTCTTTTCATTTTGCTTATCTTACTGTGTTTGGGGTCTCCTTTTTTGCAGGCTGAAGGTTCATAGTTCCTGTTGTTTTTTGTGTCTGTCCCCAGTGGCTAAGGTTGGTTCAGTGGGTTGTGTAGGCTTCCTGGTGGAGGGTACTAGTGCCTGTGTTCTGGTGGATGAGGCTAGATCTTGTCTTTCTGGTGGGCAGGTCCACGTCTGGTGGTGTGTTTTGGGGTGTCTGTAGACTTATTATGATTTTGGGCCGCCTCTCTGCTAATGGGTGGGGTTGTGTTCCTGTCTTGCTAGTTGTTTGGCATAGGATGTCCAGCACTGTAGCTTGCTGGTCGTTGAGTGAAGCTGGGTGCTGGCGTTGAGATGGAGATCTCTCGGAGATTTTTGCTGTTTGATACTATGTGCAGCTGGGAGGTCTCTTGTGGATCAGTGTCCTGAAGTTGGCTCTCCCACCTCAGAGGCACAGCACTGACTCCTGGCTGCAGCACCAAGCGCCTTTCATCCACAGGGCTCCTTAATTTGGGATGATTCGTTGTCTATTCAGGTATTCCACAGATGCAGGGTATATCAAGTTGATTGTGGAGCTTTAATCCGCTGCTTCTGAGGCTGCTGGGAGAGATTTCCCTTTCTCTTCTTTGTTCTCACAGTTCCCAGGGGCTCAGCTTTGGATTTGGCCCCGCCTGTGCGTGTAGGTCGCAGGAGGGCGTCTGTTCTTTGCTCAGACAGGACGGGGTTAAAGGAGCCGCTGATTCGGAGGCTCTGGCTCACTCAGGCCCAGGGGTAGGGAGGGGCACGGAGTGTGGGGTGGGCCTGCGGCGGCAGAGGCCGGCGAGACGTTGCAGCCTGAGGCGCGCCTGTGCGTTCTCCCGGGGGAGTTGTCCCTGGATCCCGGGACCCTGGCAGTGGCGGGCTGCACAGGCTCCCCGGAAGGGCGTGTGGCTAGTGACCTGTGTTCGCACACAGGCCTCCCGGTGGCGGCAGCAGCGGCCCTAGCGTCTCATGTCTGTCTCTGGGCTCCGCACTTTTAGCCGCGGCTCGCGCCCGTCCCTGGAGCTCTCTCAGCAGCGTTCTTAATCCCCTCTCCTCGTGCACCAGGAAACAAAGAGGGACGTAAAAGTCTCTTGCCTCTTCGGCAGTTCCAGACTTCTCCCCGGACTCTCTCCCGGCCAGCCGCGGTGCACTAACGCCCTGCAGGCTGTGTTCACGCCGCCAACCTCAGTCCTCTCCCGGCGCTCCGACAAAAGCCGGAGCCTCAGCTCCCAGTCCCGCCCGCCCCGGCGGGCGAGCAGACAAGCGTCTCGGCTGGCGAGTTCCGGTCGGCCCGATCCTCTGCGCTGGAATCTGTCCGCTTTGCCCTCCGCACCCCTGTTGCTGTGCTCTCCTCCGCGGCTCCCAAGCTCCCCCACTCCGCCTCCCGAAGTCTCCACCCGCGAAGGGGCTTCCTAGTGTGTGGACACTTTTCCTCCTTCACAGCTCTCTCCCGCTGGTGCAGGACCCGTCCCTATCCTTTTGTCTCTGTTTAGTTTTTTCTTTTGCCCTACCCAGGTACGTGGGGGGTTTCTTGCCTTTTGGGAGGTCTGAGGTCTTCTGCCAGCGTTCAGTAGATGCTCTGTAGGAGTTGTTCCACGCGTAGATGTATTTCTGGTGTATCTGTGGGGAGGAACGTGATCTCCGCGTCTTACTCTTCCGCCATCTTCCCGGAAGTCCCTCATTGTAGTTTTGATTTGCATTTCTCTAAGGATTAGTGATGTTGAGCATTCTTTCATGTGTTTGTTGGCAATCTGTATACCTTCTTTGGAGAAATGTCTATTTAGGTCTTCTGCCCATTTTTGGATTGGGTTGCTTGTTTTTCTGATATTGAGCTGCAAGAGCTGCTTGCAAATTTTGGAGATTAATCCTTTGTCAAAGAAAAAAATGTAGTTATGAAGAATGTAGGGGCAGGACAGGAATAAAGACACAGATGTAAAGAATGGACTTGAGTACAAGGAGAGGGGGAAGGGTAAGCTGAGATGAAGTGAGAGAGTGACATGGACTTATATATACTACAAAATGTAAAATAGATAGCTAGTGGGAAGCAACCGCATAGCACAGGGAGATCAGCTTGGTGCTTTGTGACCACCTAGAGGGGTGGGAGGGAGATGCAAAAGGGAGGAGATATGGGTATATATGTATATGTGTAGATGATTCACTTTGTTATAAAGCAGAAACTAACACATCATTGTAAAGCAATTATACTCCAATACCGATGTTAAAAAAAAAAAAAAATTCACACCAGAAAACTAAGTGGTTAAAAATCCAGAATAAACAGAAAAATAAAACAATAACTTAAATATTAAAATTGTATTAAAAGCAGCCACTGGAAAAAAGATACATATGTGGAGTGTAGTACAGAGTAGCAGTGATAAGAATGATAACTAACTTCTCTTGAAAAATTATGCAAGCCAGGAGACAATGAAGTTAGTTTTTTAAGAAATTGTAAAAAGGAAAAGAAGAATAAATAGCAGATTATAAAAATAGAAAAAAATAGAGGATTTAAACCAACTGTATTGATAATTACATCAAAGGTAAATGGCCTAAAGACTCCAAAGAAAAAGAGATTGTCAGATTTTGGTATAGTAGCCCAAATGGAATAAGACACTCCACAAAGTTTTCACATGCCTCTTTGTAATCTCGTTGAAAAACTATTTGACAATTTTATATAAAGTTCAACATAAATGTGCCTTATAACTCAACAATCACTTTCAGGTGTTTTCCCAAATGAAACAAAAGCATATATAGACACAAAGACTTACATTTCAAATGTTCTGGAAGCTATATTTATAATTGTCAAAATGTTCATTTAGCTTAGAAGCTATTTCTTAATAGTATAATCTGGAGTGACTGGGAATTTTTTAAATTAGCAATTCCTGGCTCCTCTGTGTTGGATAATTCCTTCTTTAGCTTATTTTTCTATTCTTGAATTGTATTATAGGCAAGTAGGATAAACACAAAGAGATCCACAAACAGACACATCACAGTTATAATGTTGAAAGAGAAAGAAAGAAATTGAAAAGCAGCAAGACAGAAACAAGAGAGCCCAAATAAGATTTGCAGTTGACTTACCATCAGAACAATGAAGGGCAGAGGGCAATAGGATGACATATTCAAAGTGCTGAAAGAAAAAAAAAAATGTCAAACAAGAAATATAACAAGAAAAACTTTCAAATTTGAAGGTAACTTCACTAAAGAAAAATACACATGGAAAATAAATATATAAAAAGATGTTTCACATCATATATCATTAGGGATGAAATACCCTTATATCTATTAGAATGGCCAAAATCCAAAACACTGAAAACACCAAGTGTTAGCAAGGATGTGAAGCAACAGGAACTGTCATTCTGTGTTGGTGAGAATGCAAAGTGGTACAGTCACTTTTGAAGAGTGGCCATTTCTTACAAACTAAACATACTCTTACCATATGATCTAGTAATCATGCTCCTTGGTATTTACCCAAATAAGTTGAAAACTTACATTCACACAAAATTCTGAACACAAATGTTTATAACAGCTTTATTCATAATTGTCAAAACTTGGAAGGAACCAAGCCATCCTTCAATAGAGGAGGAAAGGATATATACAAAACTGTGGTATATCCATACAGTGAATATTATTCAGAGACAAAAAGAAATGAGCTATCAAGCCATCAAAATACATGGAGAAACCTTAGATGCATACTACTAAGTGAAAGAAGTCAATCCAAAAAGATTATTATAGCATATGATTACAACCTATGATTTTCTGCAAAAGGAAAACTGTGGAGAGAGTAAAAAATCAGTAGAAGCAAGGGATTTGGAAAGAGAGAGGAAGGGATGAACAAATGGAACAAAAGGAATTTTTAGGGCAGTGAAACTACTATTCTGTATGATACTGTAATGATGGATACATGCCATTATATATTTGTCAAGACCCATAGCATGTTCAACACAAAGAGGGAACCCTAATATAGACCATGGACTTCAGTTAATGATAATGTACCAAAATTGGCTCATCAAGGATAACAATTGTACCACATTAATCCAATATGGTAAAAATAGAAGAAACTGGTGGGTGATGAGGGGTATGGGAACTTTATAGTTTTCACTCAATTCTTTTCTTAAAAAAAAAGAAGTTCATTAAAATAACAATGACCATAAAAAATGAAGATAAAATAAAGACATTCTCAGATAAATAAAAAGTAAGACAATTAATTGCTAGCAGATCCACTTTACAAGAAATATTAAAGGAAATTCTTCAGGCTGAAAGAAAGTGACAACAGAGAGTAATGTGAATTCACACACAAAAAAACACAAAGACTGCCAGTAAAGGTAATTCTGTAGAAAATATATATATAATAATTCTGTAGATAATATATATATATAATATATAATAATTATAAAGGACAGTAAAATCATATATTTCTTCTCCTTTCTCCTTTTAACTTATTTAAAAAGCAAATGCACAAAAATATATGTATAGTTGTATTTTTGGATTTAGCACACATAGAAATTTAATGCCTGGCAATAACAGCACAAAGATGGGTGGGATTAAAGCTTTGTTAGAGGACGGAATGATGCCAAATGGTAATTCATATATATAAGAAGAAATAAAGAGAACCAGAGATGTAAAATGAGATTATATAACCAACTCTATAAATATATGCTTGTTCTCTTTCACTCAGCTTCTTTCTTTCTAAAGTAATTATCTAAAGTAATAATTATAATATGTATTGTTGAGTTTGTACATATATAAATATAATATGTATAATAATAATTGTACAAAAATGGAATAGAATTATATAAGAGTAATGTTTCTATGTATTACTGGAATTAGATTCTTGAGTGGATTCTGATAAGACAAATGTAAGCAATAGAGCAATCACTAAGAAAATAACTAAAACTAGTTTCAAAAATCATGAAAAGAATTAGGATATTACAATAGAAAATGATTAATGCAAAATAAAGAAGTAAAGGAAGAACATAGGAGACAAAACATGAGATTCATAGAAAACAAAAAATTGCCTGGCAGACATACATTCAACTGTATCCATTGTATTACATGGGACAGGATTAAATAGTCAAAGACAGAGATTATCAGCCTGGATAAAAAACATGAGATCCAACTTTGTGCTGTCTACAGGAGACATACTTTTACATTCAAAGATACAAAAGGTTGATAAAAGAGAAGAAAATATATATTATGAAACATGAGAGCTGCTGTGACTATACTATTATCAGACAAAATTGACTTTGAAACAAGAAAATTACTAAAGAAAAAGAGGGGTGATTTATAATGATAAAAGGGTCAATTTAGCAGGGAGTTTTAACTATTATTAGCATATATATACATAACAACAGAGTGACAAAATATGTGAAGCAAAATTGACAGAATTTATAGAAATAGACAACTTAGCAGCAATAGCTGGAGACATCAGTACTTCACTTTCAATAACAGATAGAGCTAGACATAATATCAATAAGAAAACAGAAGACTTGAACAAAGCTATAAACCAAGTAGAATTAAAAGACAATTATAGAACACTCTAACCAACAATAGCAGAAAACACATTTTTCTCAAATGCACATAGAACATTCTCCAGGATAAAACCATATGCTAGGCTATAGAATGAGCCTCTATGCCTCAATACATTTAAAAAGTTTGAAATCATGCAAAGTATATTCTCTGACACCCTATTCAATGGAATTAAATCAGAAATCAGTAACAGGAAAAAATTGAGGAAATTAATAAATATGTAAAAATTAAATGACAAAATCCTACATAATCAGTGGGTCAAAAGAGAAAGGAAAATTAGATGAAATTTCATGATGAATGGTAACAAAAACACAACATGCCAAAATTTATATAGTGTAGCTTATATAGTGCTTAAAGGAGCATTTAAAGTTGTTAAACATCTAACTTAAAAAATCTCAAATTAATAACCTATGCTTCTACCTTAAGAAATTGGAAAAAGAAAAAATTAAATTTAAAGTAAGCACAAGGAAGGAAATAAAGATTAGAATGGAAATCAATAAAATAGAGAATAGAATAATCAAGAAAACCATCAAAACCAAAAGTTGTTTTTTTGAAAAGATTAATAAAATGGACAAACTTTTAGCTAGACTGACGAAGAAAAAAGAGAAATGACTCAAATTACTACCATTAGAAATGAAAGGGGTGACATTATCACCAACATTACAGAAATAAAAAAGAATTATAGGAGCATATTATGAATAATTATATACCAATAACTTAGATAACTTGGATAAAATGGACTATCCTAGAAAGATATAAATTACCAAAACTGATTTAAGAAGAAATAAAAAATCTGAACAGGCCTATAACAAAGAAAGAGATTGAATTAATAATTTTAAAACTTCTCACAAAGAAAAAGCCAGGCATAAATGACTTTACTGGTGAAATATTTAAAGAGTTAATATCAATTTTTCACAAACTCTTCCAGAAAATACCAGAGTGGGGAGCACTTTTCACCTTAAATATGAATCTAGTATAATCCTGATATCAAAACCAGACATAAACATCACAAGAAAAGAAAACTACAGACTAAACTACAGTCTCTGAATATAGACACAAATGTCCTTAACAAAATACTAAGAGATTATGTTTAGCACCAGATAAAAAGTATTGTACACCATTACTAAGTGGGATTTTCAAAGGAATACAGGTTGGTTTAACACCTGAAAATCAACTAATGTAATAATAGACCATAATAATAGAGTAAGGGACAAAAACCACATGACCATCTCAGTCGATGCAAACAAAGTTTTTTTACAAAACCCAACACTCTTTTTTGATAAAAACACTTAATGCACCAGGAATAAAAGGAAACATCGTCAATGTGATAAAGGGCATTTATGAAAAACTAACAGAAAATATCATGTTAATATCAACATTTACAGATGACAATGTTATATGGATAAAATCCTAAGGAAGTCACTAAAACTTAGAACTAATAAACTGATTCAGGAAGTTTGCAAGATACAATATCAATATATAAAACAATCTGTCTTATTTCTATACACTAGTAATGAATAATCTGAAAATAAAATTAAGAAAACTATTTCATTTATTAGAGCATCCAAAGAATAAGTCACTTAAGAATAAATTTAACAAAAGAAGTACAAAACTGATACTTGAAAACTACAAAAAAAAATTGCTGAAAAAATTAAAGAAAATCTAAGTAGTGAAAAGACAACCTATATTCATGGAGCATAGGACTTAATATTGTTAAGATGGCCATACTACAATTGATCTGCTCTCCTTTAAAACCTCAGCTACATTCTTTTTCAGAAACTGAATATGAATTCCAAAATTCATATGAAAATACAAAGGATCCAAATAGTCAAAACAACACTTTCTGATTTGAAAAGATATTACAATGCTATAATAATCAAAACAGCACAATGTTGGAATGTGGATATACATATAAGTCAATGGAATGGAATGTGAATTCAGGAATAAACTCTTACCTTACGGTCAATTGGTTTTCAACAAGGATGTCAAGATATTTAATGGGGGAAAACAGAGTCTCTTCAACAAGTGGTGTTGGAATAACTGGCTATTCATATTCAAAAGAAGGAAATTGGACCCTTTCTTTGTATTATATAGAAAAATTAACTCAAAGTGGATTATAGACCTATATATAAGAACTAAAACTATTAAAATTTTAGAAGGAAATGTAGTTTTAAATCTTTGTTTTAGGCAAACATTTCTTAGGTATGACACCAAAGCACTAACAGGCAAAGAAAAAATAGATAATTTGGACTTGATAAAAATTTAAAATTTTGTCTAACAAATGATATCACCAGGGGAGTAAAAACACAACCCACAGAAAAGAAGAAAATATTTATAAATCACATATCAGATAAGGGACTTATATCCAGAATATATAAAACAAACATTCTTTCAACTCAATAATATAAAGATAAATAACCCAATTGAAAAATAGGCAAAAGACCTGAACAGCCATTTCTCCAAAGAAGATACACAGAGCCTAAGCACATGAACAAATGCCTAATCTCATTAGTCATTAGAAGAGTGCAAATCAAAGCCAATAAGATACTACTTCACATGTACTATGAATGCTATAATTCAAACAACCAAAAGTAAAAAAATGAAACAAGAAATAGACAATAATACACGTTGTCAAGGATGTGGAGAAATTGGTATCTTCATTCAATGCTAGTGAGAATGGTGCAGCTGCTTTGGGAAACTGGCAACTTTTTAAAAACTTAAACATAGGATTATCATCTGTCCTAGCAATTCCACTCCTAAGTATATAACCAGAGAAATGAAAACATACATCCATATAAAAACTTGTCCCAAGTGTTCTTGGAGGCTTTATTTATAAGAGCAAAAAAGTGGAAACAACCCAAATGTCCATCAAATGATAAGTGGATAAATCAAATATGATATAGTCATACAATAGAATACCATCAAAAAGAATGAATTACTGATACATGCTACAGCATTGATGAACTTTGAATACTTATCCTAAGTGAAATAAACCAGTTGTGAAAGTCTTCATGTAGGATTCTCTTTTTATGTAGGCCAGAATAGGCACATCCACTGAGATATTATGTAGATTTTTTTCCTCCAGGGCCTAGGGGAGAGGGCAAATGGGGAAGGATGGCTAATTGTACATGGGACTTCTTTTTTGGTGAAGAAACTATTCTAAAATTAGATTATGGTGATGGTTACACAACTCTGTGAATATATAATGCTAAAAACCTTGAATCATAAGCATTAAATAGGTGAATTTTATAGTATGTGAATTATATCTTAATGAAGCTGCTAAAAAAGAGTGATATGCTCCAGAGACAAAAATGGGAGGGAAAGTCAGTTTGCAATGAATTCATTATTTTTGACTTTTTTTCCATTTGATGTTATCAACTAGGATAAATAATTAAGTATAATTTAAAAGTAATAGCCCAGTGTTATGTAATTGGTACTAGAGTATGTACTTGAATCCAAGCCTCTTCCAATATTTAGAAGATAATTAGGACCATTGCCCTCGTATTTACCTTTTGACGCCTCTCCAGTCTTTCAAAATTAGAGGTAAGACTGGTTTATTTGTGTGATGTCCTCTTGGAAGGTGCTAAGAAAACAATTCCCTTTATTGATTTTCTTAGCATATTAGAGAAACTAGAGATGTTTTTCCTTTTAATTGTACTGAATTCTCTGAGATAATATTTTTGACTAGCTTATCAGTCCCACATGTGGTATCCTACAGAGCAATATTCAATGATGTAGGTGCTAAAAAACTCAAAACCAGAAAGCAGGGTGCTAGGATCGAGACTTTTTATCTCCAATAATTTGTTCTGTGTCCTTGGATGATTCTAGTCTTTTTGACTCATAGTTTTCTCATCTATATAACAGAAAAACAGCATTTTTCTTTCTAACTTTCCAGAGTTTTTGAGTATTAATCCAAATCAGATAATGGCTGTGAAAATAATTTAAAATGTAGAAAGCTCTTTACACATGTGAGATAGTATTGTTGTTATTTATTATAATATAAAATCAATACAATAATAAAAATGATAATAATGGTAATTATTAGAAGGAAGTTTATGCAAAATATATTTGTTACTGTTTTTTGCTCTTTAAAGTTGGACTTGTGTATGCATCATATATCGGGGGATATATATTCTAGTTCTGGAGTTGCAAATACAGAGAATACTGTTTTTCTAGAGAAAATTCTGGAAAGAAAATGTCATCATAGGTCTTTGCTGCCAACTTAGTAACTTGCTGAAAATATTAGAATATTAGAGCTGACGTGAAAAAGGAGAGAAGGAGAAAAATGGCAACTTCAACTCATGCTATTCATCTGGCATATATGCTGACTTCTATGGTGTATGCATGTGAAGTGCAAAACAAGTTTAGAATTTATGATGAAGAGCTGGTTTTGATCATACAGCACTTTATTTTAATTCTTTGTATTAACCCTTTGATCTCTGCATTTTCTTAGGTGATAGTAATTTTCTTGCAGCATGCCATGTACCACATCGATCTGGTAAATGCCTATAAATTCTTCAAAACCCTGTTTAAGGTACGGTGTGGAAGATACTCCTTGGGGTGCCTTCCTGACACACTTAAGAGGAGCTGATCATTCCCTGTCTTTTGCCACCCAGTATATACTCCTCTGTTATTGTACACACTGTAAAATATATCAATCATGTATTTTTCACAACTTTCTCTTACTAGATTGTAAGCTCGCGAGCAAAGGGATAGAGATCAGTATTCTCTAGCCTACATGAATGTTACGATTAGTACATGAATGTTACTATTAGTACAACTTGTCCATTTTTCAACAGTGCATTCTTATGAAAAATGATCAAGAGAATTAATGGATGTACAATCTCAGGCTTCTGTACATGATAATCTGGAGAGAAGGGCTATGAGTTTCAAACCACATGGAATATATAACTATCCAGATTCAGAGCATCTGGTGATACAGAGAAGGCTCATATATTTGTTCAATAACAGAAGTCCAGGGCTTCCCTGGTGGCGCAGTGGTTGAGAGTCCACCTGCCGAAGCAGGGACACAGGTTCGTGCCCCGGTCCAGGAAGATCCCTCATGCCGCGGAGCGGCTGGGCCCGTGAGCCATGGCCGCTGAGCCTGCGCGTCCGGAGTCTGTGCTACGCAACGGGAGAGGCCACAACAGTGAGAGGCCCATGTACCAAAAAAAAAAAAAATTCCAAAGTAGATCTTTTATAACACTATAAAGCAAAGCCCCTGCCTTATGGGATGGGCCAACCTTAAGGAATTCTGTCTCCATTCCAAATAAATGTTGGTCCAGTCACAGCCAGGCTAATAGGATTTGCCTATGTCAAGGGGACAGGGCTCATCCTAATGCTGTACCTGTGACCTCTACACTGTCCCAGACCCACTCTTCTCCCCACGTCCTCCATCCACTGTTACTCTCTTCCCACGTTCTTGGTGTTTTCCCCTTTGCTTTTCTTCATTTTGATCTCATCTCCATGTCTTTTCTATATTTATTTATGTTGCTAAATAAGCTAATTCCACTGTGGGATCTGTTAGCAAGCATCATTTTCCTTCTTCCAGGAGAAGTTGTATTGATGTGGAAGATGGTACATAGCTAGATTAATTGACTAATAACAGGCCGTACACTTTTTCAAGCAAATAACTGAAAATATCAAAAACATCAGATCTACCACTGGCCCCCAGGAAATTCTTGTTTATTTTGAGCTCCTGGCCATGGCACAGTTAATGTTCAGGAAGCCCCTGCAACATCTGACCCGAGGACCGAGAACCCTCACAGGGTGCACAACAAGCAGACTTCTGTGGAGGAGATGCTGCAGGGGTCAGAGAGGATGAGGAGATTTTGCTTTGTTATTTTTACGGGGGATAGAGCTGGGTTGAATTTTTAACCTTCATCGCTGTCTCTTGGTTAACTACATCCTTGTTTTACATTCACGGTTATGTATGAACAGAGTTGAAAAGGATGTTAATACTTTTGTTGTTGTTTGTTTTAAAATTCCATGACCCAATAAGTCCAGAAAGCACTGGACTGCTGAGGGTTTTATTAACAGTCTCTTGGAGCACCCTATACTTATTCCTGGTGCAGTACTTACCACATCAAATTGCAATTGCCTAGTGTTTTGCCTGTTGATTTTAAGCTCTTAGAATCTTACTTTATGCTTTTTACCCTGTGTGTCTAGGACCTAGTAGAGAGAAGACACTAAGTTAATACTTGATGAATAAAGAATTATCTTCATTGAAACAGGAAGTAATATCTTGATCTCAGCATTTGAATCAGGATATTCACATCCTGTAGCCATCCCATCAGGCTCTGGACACTCAGGTGCTTATGATTGCCATTCTCACATCCCTACTCAGCTGGCTACCATTCCAAACCCCTAAACTCCCAGTGGGCCTTTGGGCAGTGCTGCTGAGAGGATGCATGCTTGAATATTAAAGCCCTCTGCTCTCTCTCCGACTTAACCCTGGCTTCTCAGAGCTGGCCCTCTGGGACCTCTCCAAGCCTTTCAAATGACATTCAGACAAACCAGGCTGAATTATGAAATCATAGCATTACTAATATCAAATCCTAGGACTCATATTTTAATATCATATATGAAATTCTGTCTAAAGACCAAGATTAATTTAATATGTAAAATAATAGATACCTCAAATTAATACAAAACATTGTAATACCAATGACTTTTATTCAGATTTGAATACTGCACACAAAGGCTATAAGTAAATTAGTTTTATTGATCTATATTCATAGAATTATTTAAATGTACCCTCTGGTACTAAGAGCCAGGGGTTTTTCTGATGCTTTCCATTAATGCATTTTTCATTAGTGGCTAGTGCTGGGAAGCCCAAATTTCATTTGGCTGCAAAAGATTAATTTCCTCTTGACAACCATTACCAGATTTTAAAAAAAAAAAAAATGGGGGAGTTGAAACAGTGACCTGCAGGACAGTTCTCAGAACTATGAATTAGAGGAATAGGAAAACACAGATAAAAAATATATATATATATATATATATATATATAGTATGCGTGTGTATGTTTCCTTGACTGTGTGTCTATTGGGGAGAAAACAGCCACTTTGAAGGGAAATAAATCAGAATCTATGGTTCTTGGCCTTGTCTCAGAATATGTGTATATGCCATAACCATTTTTAATTGACAATTGACCTGTTTTAAATCTCAGAAATATAAATAAAATGGCATATAGGCAATTAATTTCCAAATAATTTGGACCTACACTATCCCTCATTTTCCTGTTGGCTTGTTTCTCTGAAAGTATTTCTCATCAACCTCACAAAAGGAGCATATATAATAATAGTAATAATACAATTAAGGTTAATTAAAGCCATTAAAATTCATTTTGTTTGGAGATTTATTGGAAAATTTGGAACTCCCATTGAGATAATTGGTACACGCTGGGGAGTCACAAAACTGAGCCCCTGAATTTGACTGCTGCTTGGGTGTTGTAACAGCTAAAATGGTTCACTGCTTTTGCTCCCTCCCCAGGGCACTGTAGTCATTGTGCCAGCTCTGTGGGGAGCATCCCAGCTTTCTCATTTAAATACCTCATCTTTGGAGCCTATAACCACTAACCTACTTAGATTACAACAGTCAAATAATACTGATATGGACCATGAAGAACAAAATGGGAGGTATTTTTATAAGAAGACAAAACAAGCAGTCATTTTTATGATGTGATTTGTAAATCATTAAACACCCCTTTGCTTAAAATATGTCACTCACAAACTTGCCCCAGTGCCAGAAAATTTCCCCTTTAGGAGATGTTCCTTAGATATTAAAGTTCTGTGTATTTTGAAGAGGTTTCTTTACTGTATAATTCCTCTGGGAGGGTTCACTCACTATCAACCATGTGCACCAGGCCTTCAGTGAGTCCCTGCAGATTGTTTTCTAAATTTACAACTTTCACAAAGTGTGGTAGGCAGAAAAACAGCCCCCACAATGATGTTCACATCCTAAATCCCAGATGGGACATTGTAACATGACAAAGGGGAATTAAGGCTTCAAATAGAATTATGATTGCTAAACAGCTGACCTTGAAAGAGGGAGACCCTCCTGAATTACTTAGGTGGGCTCAATGTAATCACAAGAGTTCTTATTGTTAGAAGAGGGACACAGAAGAGAGAGAGGACCAGAGAGATAGTGGTGTGAGTAGGACTCAACCCAATGTTGCTATAGAGGAATGGGGCCATAAGCCAAGGAATACGGGTGCCCTTTAGAAGCTGGAAGAGGCAAGGAAATGTATTCTCCCCTAGAGCCTCTAGAAAGGAATATAGCACTGCTGAAGCTTTGATTTTATCCCAGTGAGACCCATTTTGTACTTCTTATCTGCAGAACTATATGATAATTTGTAAATTTGTTGTTTTAAGCCAGTAAGTTTTTGGTAATTTGTTTCAGTAGCAATGGAAACTAACAGAGGAATGGGGATAGGTACGTTTTGGTAAATGTATAAGAAAGTAGAGATTAAATGGAAAGAGGGAAGGTTTGAGGCAAGAGCTTCAGAAAATAAAGTGCTATTAGTGAAATAAGTCAGACAGAGAAAGACAAATACTGTATGATATGCCTATATCATGTATAAGAGGAATTGGAAAAAGAAAAAAAAAACTTATAGATAACAAAGAATAGATTTGTGGTTTCCAGAGGTGGTTGTTGAGGGGAGGGAAAAAAAGAAAGAAAGAAATACAGAGCTATTTAGAAATACATTGTGAGGTGACAGTGTGAGTGATAGGAATAAGGGAGGTGCTGGGGAGATGGATAATTCATGTGGATATAGGACAGATGCAGGATGGATTATACCAAGAAAGGAGGTGATAAACAAAAGGAAGGCAGAAGGGCACTGTACTCATTTTCTGTTGCTAGGTAATAAAATTACCACAAACTTAGTGGTAATACACATATTTATTATCTCAGCTTCTGTGAGTCAGGAATCTGGGAACAGTTTAGCTGAATCCTCTGCTTATGCTCTCACAAGGCTGCAATCAAGGTATCAGCCAGGCTGTTCTCATCTGGAGGCTCAGGTTGGGACAAATTCACTTCCATGCTCTTTCAAGCTGTCGGCAGGGTTATTTTCTTTGAGATTGCATGATTAAAGGTCCCAGCTTTTTGCTGGTTGTTGGCTGGAGCCCACACACGTCCTAGAGACTTACCCAGAGTTTCCAGATACCACTCATTGCTCCTTGCCACAAGAGCTTCTCCAACTTGATGGCTAGCTTCATCAAGCCCACAACGTGCTTCTCCAGCTCCAGTCTGCTAAGACAGAGTGTTATATAATGTAATGTAATCAGAAAAGTGACATCTCAACACCTTTGCCATGTTCTATGTGTTAGGAGCAAGCCACACATCACTCCCCTACTCAAAGGAAAGGGATTGCACAAAGGTGTGAACACTAGGAAATTGGAGTCACTCTAAGGTCTATCCATCACCAACACCAAAGTCAAACTTGACCTGTGTCACAATTTTTCCTGAATCAAGCATCTTTCAGGAAACTTATTAATCCTGCCAATGATTTGTCTGATAGTAAGATGATGAAGTTGATGGTCCCAACTGGTTGTGATTAGATCTCTAGGGCAGATCTTTAAGCCTTGAGGAACATATATCTCCTTGGTGTTTGTTGGAGGTGATAAACCCCATACAATAGTGAATAGGGTAGAGTCTGACTCCATATTTCTCCCTGATGTCTTATATTTTCTGCTTTTTTTCTTTCAGCTCCTTTATTCTCTAGGGTTTTCTTAGACTTCCAACCTCTTTCTCATAATCAGGAGTCTCCCCGATGAAACAAGCAAGTATCATAAACTCAAATGCTAGGGCAGTTTGTTGGAGGGAGGGTGAAACTGTGGCAGATTGGAGAGTGAATGGTTTTTTCAAAGCCAAGGGAGAGGTAGAATTCTGCTAATCAGAGGTGTAGGAAATTTACTCTCTGCAACTCTGAGGAAGCAGGTAACAGCTGTCTTGGTCACTTCTCTCCTTCTCTCCCTGGGGTTTCCTGACTGTAAGTCTAGAGCAAAGGCAGATACCATGACCCAATCTGATCTGAATTTGGCCTCCAGGGGAAACAGCCAAGATGATTTAATGGATCTTCGTTCATCTCCAACTTCCACAGGGTTCAGCACGTCTCAGCCTATCATTGATTGCTTTAAAGAAATCATGTCTGGCCAGATCGTGATTATTATTACGATTAGCTTACTGCTTTCTAGCAGTCTAACAATCGTACTTTGCCAGCAAGGCTTAAACACCACCAGCAGATGAATGTATAATCCCAAAGTTCTAGGAATTTGGCACCATTACCTAGATCATACTTCCCATTATCTTTTACATATGAGAAACCTTATTATAAAGCACTTCACTATGCCACAGATTTATTTTTACAATGGATTAAATCATTTGCTTGAGGACATTGTGAATGGTGAAATCCTCTTTATCCTCACAACCTAGATTAAGAGTTGTCTCTTTTAGGAAACCTTTTCTGAGCACCTCTAGACCGGTTGAATATCTCCCTCTTTAGCACAGTGTTTGCTCTTTTATTACAGTGTGTGTCTCCTTATATTTATAATGGTATTTTTTGTTGTTTTTCTTTTTGATGATGAGCAATATGAGGTCAGGGATTGGGTGATCTCTAGCAGTGGAATATGCAATAGGTCATTAAGTATTTGTTCAAGGAATTGGAAAAAAAATAATGGCTCATTTGTTCTCATAGACGTAAAAATATAGAGAAATGGGTTGATCAGGACTTTAAAACTCCAGCTAATTTTTTTTTTTTTTTACATTAGAAGAAATTATAAAGAGTTCTGCACTGTGTCCAAAGATTTCACTTAGGGCTGCTTTCCATCTTTCATTCCACTCAGTACCCTGAGTCCCTGCTACGTGATAAGCACAACCCTGGTTCCTACTAAGTTCTAGGTACCAGAGAGTCTAAAGTGACTGAAATAGATAAAGGGCTGCATTAATAAAGCTTACATTAAAAGAGCAAAGTTGTTGAGTGTAGTTTGTTTTTTCTTGTTTTCAAATGGTATTTTAAAGCCAAACCTATATATATAACATCACCATCCCTCTGCTCCACCTTCCCCATGCTGCTCCTGTGGTATATTCTCAGAAAATTCAGGGCCCAAGAAGATGTGGTTTGAAAGCAGCAGCCTTAGTGGATTCAATAAATTATTAACTTTCCTTTAAGGTAATGCTTTTAATTTTTTTTTTAATAAATCACCTATTTCTAAAAGAGTGATGTTGTCTATACTGGGCACTTTATGTGGTCTCCCTCATTTTAAGACTTGACAATCATCCTAGGAGGTAGATAATAAATGTGTGTGTTATCCCTTTATACAGCTAACATAAGATATGCCACAAGAGATAGGTAGGGAAGGAGTGAAACAGGGAAGAGAGAAGGAAAGGAAAAAAAACTTGCTAATTTTATACCTATGAACCATCTCTACCATTGTTTGATCTCTAAACACTCCATAAGAAACATTCCATGCAGATTGAAGATATTTCTAATTTTTGCATTGTCAGAGTTTTCTGATTTTGTTTTTCTTTCTGATACATGATCCAGTATTTTTGTTTGTATTACTGGGAGAAGTGTCTGAAAACAGAAACCATCTATATATACCCTTATATTTGTAGATTTTTTTTCTTTACACAGTAACATGCAAGAACTGAACAAATAATACCCTGAGTAAATATACTTAGCCTCTGATTATTCACAGCGGAAGTTGTTTAAGCATTTTAGTAAAAAGAATCAAAGTATCCTAGATCCATAAAACTGTCTCTTTAGTGAGAAAATACAGGGTATGAGTCATTTGCAAACAAATCTGTTTTGCGTTGTTGATGTTTATTTCTCTCTAGGACTGCTGGATTTGGACACATTGGCAAAGAGATAAGCCTGATTTTAAATTTTGTGTATAAACTGGGCTCTATTTTATTCCCCACCTGTCATACTTCCCATTTGCACCCCATGGTATTGTAGAAACAAGAGGGACTACCTATTGTTCTTTTCAGTTGCCTTGGCCTGTATAGAGGGAGCAGCTGGAAGTATCCAGCCCTCTGGTGGGTAATGAATAAACAGGGTTTTTTGGTCTTGTCTGCAATCTCCAGTGCAGATGGGCTTGGCCTGGGGAGGTTAACTCTGCATGGTAAGAGGGCTGGTGGAGATACCTGTGGCATATAGTGGGATGGTCTGAGGACCATAGGCCTAACTCTAACCTGGCTCTAAACAGACACACGAGAGCAAATTTTCAGGAGCACCTCCAACACGCAAGAATCAGTCCTTATAAGAGTAGGGAAAGAGTGATGAGTCATAAGGGTTCCTTTCATTCAGGAACCTTGAATTTTGTAGATTATAGAGGACTTGGACATAAATACATAAAGAAACTTTTTTGTCTGTGAAAATCTCCAGCACTATTTGCCTACAGCACCATTTAACTCCTCCAGACGTTGTCTGCATGTTGACTCTAAGAGTCTTATCTCTATAATATCTGAAAAATGGGGATGATGATAGTTACCTTACAAAATTGTTGTCAAATTAAATAAAAATAACATTATTAAAGTGTCTGGGACAAAGCCTAGCACATGGTGAGTACCCATCAAATGATAGCTATTGTGAGAGAGACTGCTTATTTTCCCATAGAAAATTGTTCTCCCTTTCATTTGAGTAACAGAACTCCTAATTACTAAGAGCAACAATGTACCCAGAGTAAATGAAAGAGTAAATAACTAAATAAACAAACAAATAAATAATCATCTAGGCCTATTTTTCCTACACAGAAAACGATGGCTAGTGAGATGTATGGAGTCATTTGGTAGACTGCCTGAGGAATCTCTAGAAGGGGCTAACTCAGCTGACTCAGCCAGTAGGTTTTGCCTTTTGCCCTCCTCCTTCCTGTTGCTCAGGACTCTGTCAAGGTGGCTGGAGCTGTAGCAGCCATCTTGACCTTGTGCTGGCTTTGAGGATCAAAGACATGGCAGCCTCAATTGTAGGAAGGAATCTTGTCCTTGATTACTTTGGAGCTGTCGTCCCAGCCCTGGATTATTTATCTGTAGAACTCTTTTATGTGAGAGAAAAATAAGCCTCTGTCTCATTTAAGTCACTGTTTTTTAGATGTTCTAGTTTTTGCACACCAACTTTAATTCTAATTGAGGTAACTTGTGACATTATTAGTAATTAAAACACACACACACATGTATATATATGTGTGTGTATATATATATATATTCCACATAGGGGAGCAGAAGGTCATCCTAATGTCCCCACTGAGGTGGTATGTAACATGTATCAAGCACACAGTGAGTGGTACAGACAGTGAAAACTACAAGAAATAAATAGAAAGAGCTTATGGTATGTCACTACTGCCCTATGAACTCTGTGAGAAAAATCAAGCATATCAAACCCGTTCAAGCTAACATTAAAAATTCTGGGTATTTTCACATTTTATACTTGATCCACATATTACATATTACATTAAAAATTAGAAGCTTACAACTCTTTAATTAGCATTTTGATCCAGAAATTTAATAATATTGGGGGGGGTATGACTGACGCTCTTCTAGGGAGCAAACCTATACCTCTTTCTTCATCTATAGTTCTCCTTATCCCAATAAATGACCCCTGTACTCCCTACCCTCCTCCATAACTACACCTTCTCATCCTTCATCTCAACGTGAAACGTTCTTTTTCAAGGAGATCTTCCGTCCCCTCCTTGTTCAACATCAAGTGTCCAACACTTTGTTTTTGTCTTAAATTCTGTCCTCTCCCTTATATGTTTAGTTCTGTAGTAGTATGAACCAAGCTTTCATTTCCACAATAATGTCCCCAGCACCTAGCACTGTGCCTGGTTCTTAAGGGTTTTTAATAAATAAATGACTGAATGAGGAAAGCTCTTCCTTTGTCCTTAGGATAGTCAGATATTAAGACTGGTCAGCTGATATAGGCAGTCAAGATTTCAGCCTAAACTATAACATGACCAAGAAACCAGGAAGTGATTCTATGATTGTGTTACATGTATTTCAACATCAACATTAGCCACTCTTGACTTTTCTGCTCAAGGAAATAAAGATCTCTGAATCAATTTCTTAGATGAAACAAAGGGAGGTTTCTGTGAACACTAGCACCCAGCAGATAGAGAATTCCCTGACTGCCCATAAAGCAGACAGGTATCTCAAACCATTGACAAGGACAGAGAAGCCTTTGTGCCTCCTGGCTGACAGCCATTTTTCCAACAGCCCTCAGCCAAATGGGCAGCCAACAAAAGAGACAGTTGAATAGGATTGGCTATGCCTGTGAGATATGAGCATCTGGAGAGCAAAAAATATGTGTTCAGACTGGCACCACTGGAGCAGGGGCTGGGCAAGCAGAGTCAATCTACTACAGCCATTAGAATGCCCCTATATTCACCCGCATTTAAATGGTTTGTTCCTCTTATATCTGACATTGCTTGGAGGCTTCCTGATGGACAAAATGAGGTCACAAACAACAAATAATTTTAGGATAATGTTCTCATTTCCTGTTAATCTACTGCTCATTCAGCTTTTTTTCTAAGTTCTAAATCCTTATCCTTAAACTGGTGAAATCGAATTACAACATATTTTTATTAGCAGAGATTAAGATTAAGATAGGCCAGGCTAGAGGTAGGAATAGCAATAAAATTATGTCTATAATCACTATTGGAATTCTTCCTCTCAGGAAAAATCAACATGCTTCCTAACAAATGAAACTTTCAATTTCTCAACCTACAATCAAGAACAAGTTCTCACTACACCTCATAAGCCAAAAGGGTGATCATCAGTGGTCACCTGGAGTGCCCTCAGAATGTTTTTAGTGTCTCTACTCAATCCCTTTGCTAAGTATTACTTATCTAAAATATGAAACTTTCAGTATTATGTCTCCTTTTTGCCACTTTAATTTAAAAAAAAATTCTTATTATAAAAAACCCACGCTTCCCAAAAACTAAAGAGTGCAATCACCCAGCTTTAATAACTCTCATCATTTTCATTTGTTTCATTTGTCCTTCTCATGCCCCCACCTTGATTTCTTTATTTTTTGCTACAGTAATTTGAATCAAATACTAGACTTCATTTTTCCTCCAAATGCTTTAGTTTGCATTTCAAAGGTAAGATTGTCTTACATAATCAAAATGCCATTATTAAACTTAACAAAATTAACAATAATTCTTAAATACCATCTAATGGCTAATTCATATTCAAGTGCTCCATTTGTCTAAAAAAATGATTCTTTATAGTTGGCTTGTTCAATCACAATATAAACAAGGTTTACTTATTTGATTATTCTATCTATAAATATCTTTTAAGTTTCTCTTAACCCAGAACTATCTAGTGTCCATCCCTTTTTTAATTTATTTTTTCCTGTTATTAGCTTACTGATTGACTTATTGAAGACATGCAGTCAGAATGTTCCACATTCTGGATTTGTCTATTTCTGGTGTAATTTAATTAGTTTCTCTCTTCCTTATATTTTTTATGGACTGAACATTAGATCAAAAACTTGGTTTCTGTTTCAATTCATTTTTGGAATACTTCATAGTTGATAATGCAAACTCTGTAATATCTCACATTAGGAAGCAAATGATGTTTGTTTAATGAGGAAAAAATTGGTAAGGGGTCCAATCACTCTGATATTTTGACTCAACAACTTCTTTTCACAATGTGAGACCTTATGCAGCTCTCAGTCTCACATCCTGCTGACTCAGTGCTGTCAGTGACTCAATAATGGGTTCCTAAAAGCAATCTGAAAAGCACTACCCCAAGCCCTGCTTCTAAACAGGCATGTATAATGGTTTTGTGGCTGGCATATCATAGGCCTTCAAAAGGATCTCTAGGGGGCTTTCTAGGACAAAATACTCTGATCACTGCAGTCTAAAAACTGAGCCTAACTTTAGGAGGCATTAGAGAAATTGACAGGGATTGGTAAACTCACATGAAGCAGATTCTCAACAGTTTCTGGGATAAAACACTGGATATATTCATCTCCATATCTATAAATAAAGAGAAAATTTGGACAAGGTGATGTATTAAGACCTTTTTAGTTATCAAAGTCTATGTTTTTCATGCTGACATCAAATACACTCTGTGTGCAGTGACCCTGGACAAGTGTGTCTGTATGTGTGAGTACTGAATATCACTCTGTTTATCAAAAAGTCAAAGGCTTGTGTCAAAAGGAGTATAGATTCAGTTTTAAAAAATGCATCTGCTCCTTCAACATGGAAGGATATATTCCAGATCCTGACTTAACTAGTGCACACAAATTATTTGCTCATGCTGACACTTTTAACCTCTGGTAAGCATATCAAAAATGAATTGAAAATATCACAAAAAGCACAGGGACAAAAAAACAAAACCAATTTGGTCTTATGAAGGCAGCAAACTAAAAATGAGAATTATTTTTCCACCCACCTGGACCTTCATAATATTCCTTACTAATACTTGCATTCTTATAGACCTACATTCCAGGGATATGGCTCCTAGCTGACAAAAGAAAGACCACATCTGTCCACACTTCTCTTCTTCAACCTACTGCAAAGATTTTGGTTTGACAACTGGCAGAAAAACTTGCAGTGTTCAGATTGGAAAGGAGAAAACTTCAGGAGATGTGTGGGCTGTCTTCAAATACTTCAAGGTCTCTTCTGCGGAGGATGAGCTAGGATCAATCTTTGTGGTTCCAGAGGCAGAGAGCATAAGCAGGACCAAAGAATGAGAGTGAGAAGGAAATAAGATACAACTGAAAATAGGGAAGTACTTTCCAAGTGTAAGTTTATGAGACCATCCTAAGACATAGTTGGATGTCTCTTCTAGTAGTAAGAATCACTATATCTGGAACTCTTCAAGTTGAACCTAGATGCCTGGCTCTCCAAAACCGTGGAGGCTTCTGGCTTTGGGTTGGACTGCATAATCAGTATAACTTGCCAGTTCTAACTCAATGATTCAATACTTTCTTACTCATCGTCAGCCATGTTTTCTCTACAAAGCTTTCACTCAAAACTTCTGTGAATACCAATGTCTCCTTTATCTGATTTCCTAGTATGTCTCTTATTTGTTCCATACATTTTGGTGTTTCAGATGAACACTTTGTTTTATGCTGTATTTAGATCTTTTTCCAATGGCTTTATATATATACTGACACCATCTCCTCTCCTCTCTGCAAGACTGCATGCTCCTTTATATTATGGGAACTGTGTAATATGTTCTTTTTTTATGTCCCCCATGGTGCCATGTTCATGGCCGAACACATGGTTTGTGTGCAATAAATACATGCTAAAATGGATTGAATTGATGTTCAGGGACTTCCATCCAAGAAGGCAAAGCTGCACTGTGAAGGCTTCACTCTGAAGGGGAAAAAAGAACAAACTACGTGTTTCATCATGGCTCCCCTGAATTCTTCCATAGCTGTTCAACGTCTTTCTGCTGGCCCCACCCTCTCCACCATTCTCTCCACCTTGCCTAGTTCCCTCCTTCCCACAACCCACTTCAGCCTAAGCAAAACAGCCATCTTTGGCTTTATCTCTCCTTCTGGTAAGTTCGTCCATTTTTTTTTAGAGGGCAAAGGAAGGAATTTTGTACCTGAAGCCTTTCTTGGGATAACTGAAACAAAAAATTCTTTCCTCTCATTTTCTGTTGGGATGAGTAAAGTAGAATACACACACAAACACATAAACACATACGCATACAGATGCACACATATACAGACACACACACACACACACACGCACAGAGGGTTCTGATGTCTTGATTCTAGTCTTATCTCCTCAAGTGCACTAGCAGTGCAATCTTGTGCAAGTTATGTTACCTCTTTGTGTCTCAGTTAATGCAGCTATAGAGTGGAGATGATCATACTTGCCCTACTGACATCACTGGGATTCTGTGGCAATGAAATCAGGAAGTGAATGTGAAAGCACCATGTAAATTATAAAGTCTACATGGATATCAGGCACTGTTGTGGGTTTTATTAATATATCAAGAGTAAACCAGCCTTTCCATCTCTGAAAGATTCGTCTTGGACCAATTTAAAGTAGATAAGCCTTTGCAGATGATTGAGATGTGTTTCTCTCTCAATGCCTTGTGGGAAGAGGGGAATCTCAGAGCACAACAAAATTCAAATGATCTTCTCATATATTTCAGACTTACAGCAAGCAGTGACCACTTCATTTTTAAACATGTGGAATCAACTGCATGGAAACTACAGAAGATCAATAGGGTTTTTTTGTTTGTTTGTTTGTTTGTTTCTGAGGAGCAGAGTTCTCATTCAAAATTTAAGTGTATGTGCTTTCATTCTCTGTCCTTATTCCCAATGTTTTCAAATTATAATGCAAACCCCCAGAGCTGATAAATTTATTTTTTTAGGGATTCTTTCTTCCACAACAATATAGAGAGTTGTTTTTGAAAGATGAAGAATTGTGGTTGAAATGTTTAATGTTCCTGTGTAATTCGATAATGTTTTCAGAAATAGAAATATATCATCAGTGGCAGATGCTGCATACAAGTGAAAAAAAAAATTAAATTAATTAAATGTATACCCTCTTGTTTGGAGAGAAACGTGAGATATGCTTAATTTAGATTTTTCCTATTGGATTTATTATAATGTGCACTATAAACATTCCACTGATTTGAGAATTTTTATCTTTTTTTAATGCATAGAAACAAATATAAATTATTAACATTCCTGTTTTCCAGGTCTGTTGTCCCCAGAGTCTCCCAGTGATGGCCATTGATGTCATATCCAGACTAGCTCAGGTTGTGAGGTGATCATGACTGCAGCTGGAGGCACATTACCTGTTTACGTTCATCAACTGGTAGAATATGATCTTAGTTTTATGGCTATAGAATGAGATTCTGGAATGTTATTAACATATCCTGAGAAGTCTTTGTCCACTGGCTTTAGCCTTCTTCCACCTCTGAAGCAGTGACTTCTTCATTTGTGTTGACATAGTTTGAATTACCTATCTTTTGTTTTGGTCTCTCTAATTAGCACTTTTGTATCCTACCACAGAGTTTGAAGATAAATTCCTGACTGCTTGGATAAAGCCCTGATAAACTACTGTATCCTTGAGAGAGCCATTCACTGGAGTCTTAGATAGCATTCCCATTGTCCTCATGAGCTGTCTAAAGGTCTTGGACTCTGCTACCATACCATCGCACCGAGGGCCATAGAACACACCACTCTACTCCCATCCCGCATACTATAATGGGTTTCCCCTAACCTGAAATTCCAATATCCCAGAGTAAAAAAATGTATAAATAGTATAAACACATTCATTAACTCGGTTATGTTTTATGTCAATTCCCACAACCCTTAGTGAGAGATCTTTCTCTTACAGTTGAAATTATGATAGGACTCATGTTGTATCTCCTGATGTTGAGACAAAACTGTTGCCTACATCCACATGGTTATATTCCACATGATAGCTTATATGCTCTTCTTCAGGTGGAATTATTTCCCTTCTCCCCTTATAAGTGGGTTAGTGTCCACAACCCTGTTCTCTCTGCTCCTGGATTCTGCTCCTTTGGCCACTGTCTATATTTTGATAATCTCTGTGTTGTCTACTCAAAAGCTTCAAAAGAAAAAAAAAAACAAAGAAAGAAAGAAAACTCTATGAATTTTAGGAAGAACTTTCTCTCATATCATCTGCAGCATAAAACATAATATACCTTTTGTATGATATGGTAGACCTAAATACAGTCTTGTGTTGGTTTCTTTAGTGGATTTTACTTTGCAGCTCTTTAGAGGAGGTTTAAGCTCTTTAAGGGAAGGTAAGAATCATCTTTAATTTATTTGCTATCTCATATTATGTCCTTCTTAAAGAATAGATATAATACAATGAAGGGCAAGAAGAGTCTTTTTAGGATTGGGAGACCGGGGTTCTCATACCAACTCTGGCACTAGTGCCTATGTGACCATGGATAAGCCATTCATTTCTTTGAGTTTCTATCTTATAATCTGTTTTTAAAAAAGTAAACCAAATTATACACAAAGTTCTTATAGCTCTAACATTTAATGGTGGTTTTTTTTTTTTTTTGTGGTACGCGGGTCTCTCACTGTTGTGGCCTCTCACGTTGCAGAGCACAGGCTCCGGACGCGCTGGCTCAGCGGCCATGGCTCATGGGCCCAGCCGCTCCGCGGCATGTGGGATCTTCCCGGACCGGGGCACAAACCCGTGTCCCCTGCATCGGCAGGCGGACTCTCAACCACTGCTCCACCAGGGAAGCCCTAATGATGAATTTTAAATTAAAATTCTAATAGTTGCAATAATGTGCTATTAGAATACTCAGTTTATTCTGAATTAAAGACTAATATTGGTATTTTGATGTAGTTGAAATTACTATTATTGTATATTAATGTCGGCTTGCCTCAACAGCAGTATGGTAATATACCAAAAGACATGTGTGTACTTATTTCTTACTCTTAGGGTTTTAGCATTTATCACCGTAATTGTCAAGTGCAGATATAATATAAAGAGCTTTGGTCTGGGTGATTTGAGGATATCTGCATACCCTTAGGCAAATTATTTTATCTATCCAAGATTCAATGTCTTCAGCTGAGAAATGGGTGTAATTATAACTATCTCACATATTTCATAAACTTGCCTATAACTTATGAGAAAGCAATTTGTAAATATTGCATACTAATCAAATGTAAGCCGACATAAACAAATTTAAATAACTTCTAAACTAATCAAGTGTATTGTCATTATTACCTAAAGCAGAGTTGATTAGCTCAATATCTTCAGAGCCAGTTGTTGACACAAACTAGTGAGGCAGGTGGGTGATAAATGATGAATGGTATCTTACACTGGGTCTCTGCTTTGCCAAAGTAGTATTAAGTGATGGAGACTATGGAAAGCTGGAACGCACATGCTCTGTCTAAAGGACTGGTGGTTACTAATCTAATCTCCAAGCAATTATTGCCATGTGGAAAGGCAGACCCAGTGTGGGCAGAATTTCCAGTCTTTCTGGGGAGTCTGGAAACCCAGATTAGTGGGTGCAGTTTTCCAGTATTTATATGTTGGCAACTAGTTCAAATTTAAAACACTATATGGGTCAACATTAGATAGGTCAACAAAAATATACCTTCAGGCAAACATTCAACTTCTGACCTAAGCTTTAACTATTCCCACAGCTCAAATCCTTTCTGAATGTACTTATGAGTCTTTCCAATTACTGTGAGGAAAGCTTCTTCCACTTAGCAGTCATGATCACAAGGGATTTAATTTGGGATTTAGGTGAGTAATGCCAGAGACCCCAGGAGAAATATGGGATGACAGTTCTAAGAAATGGAAAATGCAGGATTGGTGAACAAACGTGCATCCTGATTACCACCTGGAAAAGAGATTCCCTGGATGTCTGTAAGGATGGTTACCAAAATGATAGTTGGCAGCGCACAGTCAGATTTTATTATAGTGCACTAGAACAGATTCAGTCTCTGGGTCCCCAAGAAACCTTTTCTTTCATGGATTCTACACTACAGATCATTTCTGAAACTATCATGCTATCCTGTTAGAGAGGAGAAGGTATGCTTCATGAAGACTGAGTGTCTAATTCATCTTTGAATCCTCCATGATGTTGAGGATATTGTCTTACACATAATGCTCAATGTCTTGTTGAAAATGGAAGAAATGTGTAAGTCATATATATGTCAGAACATAGTACATTTTCTGAAGACCATGTGATAGAGTTCAAAACCAAACCAAACAAAATAGGGTAAAGGAAAGAATGGGAGAGGAATCCACATACGTGGTTCTGCTATAGGTTCTACAATCGCATAGTTGAATGATCTTGAACAAGTCACTTCAAAACTCCAGGACTTAATTTCAACATCCGTAAGTTGTAAAAGTTTGATTAGATACTAAATTCTCTTCTGGCTTTAACAGTCTATGATTGACTTCTATCCCTGAAATCAACAAGGATGCCTACGGAATATTTTTGGAAAATGTTTAGGAAAAACTAGGGCTGTGCTTAGTTTTTGCCTCTAAGAAAGCCTGAGCCAGACTCTAGCCATATTGTGGTCCCCAAGTTCATTTTCTGAAATTGGCTTCAAATGAAAAACAATTGCTCTGCCCTTTAAAACGTATTTTCAAAGAGCTCCAAGGTATATTTCCCTCTATTTAGCCTATGGACATATTAATGATCTAGTCAAACAACACTCCAACCATGTTCCAGCTACTCAAAAGGTCAGAGGAAGTACAATCAAACAACCTCTTGATGGGAAATTCCAAGAAATATATATAAAACCAGTTTCTTGAGCAGCTGAGATAAAGTCAAGTTTGAAACGCATTTCCTCATTTCTGCTTAGAAATAGAAGAGAAGAGCTACCCTGGAAGTCAAGAAACAGGTGTTCCAGGAATTTCGATAGATGCCTGACAGGCCCACATTTATCATTCAGTCCACCATGAGAAATGGTGATTGGAGGCTGATGTTATCAAACTGCTTAATCTCACTCCCATCACACTGCCTTTCCCTGAACCCTGTTACACAATGTTTCGGAATAGAGACAGTCATACATTTGCCTCTGACGGCAGTTTCTGATTATCAGCAACCAGGACCAGCCTGAGTCTACTTGTGAAGGAGAAGTTTGTCTTTAGTGTTGTAGCCACTTTATTTTGGTCATTCATTTATTCATTTACTTCAACATTTATTTATTCATTCATTCAACAAACATTTATTGGCCACCTTTTCTGGCCAGGCACAGTAGTTCTCTTCCCTGGATCTAAACACAAATCACCCATTTGTTGATTGAATAATGAGTGAGTGAATGAATGAATGAATTAATGAAGAAACAGGGCGCTCCTAGTGCAGTGGGGAAAATAGACCATGAAGTGGGGAAAATAGACCAGTAAAGAGACCATAATATGGTTTGATATGCTATGGTAGAGATGGACCATGTGTAACGGAGCCTGTAAAAGGGGCACTGATGCTCCCTGAGAGACTCACAGAAGACTTCTCCAAGCAGAGAGTTCTTGTAGGCAGTTGACCATAACAGCCAGCTTCTCAAAATGGTAATCTAGTTTAGAAAGTTTGAGGTCCTCAGCTAGTGAACAGTTCAAACCTGAAATGAATGAGATCACCAAGAAAGGGGAGAAACAAGACAGAATGGGGAATCAAAAAACAGTCTTGAGATCAGAAACCTGGGAAACAACAGTGTTTAAGGGCATGGCCTGAGCCCTCTCCCTAAGTCTAAGTCAGTGTGGTCTGAATTCCTAACTTTCATTACACCAGACACCTTGTGTTTTTAGTCTCTGGGCCTGCAACCCTGATGAAATCTCTTTGGGTGTTTTTCATGTTTAAGTGGAAAAGACTGATATAACTTAAATGACTAGCCTTCAGTGGCAGAGCTGGGGGAAGTTATAGATAATTGCAATATTAACAGACAATCAAGTCTGAAATTCTGACTGTGGAATTTCAAATATGAAGCAAAAAGGGAGAAAGGATTTTCAAGGGAATGTGTTTTCACTGATGACCATGAAAGTTTACCTGTTGTTGCCTGTTTGTGAGTCAAGTCTGGCTCATCCACTGTATCTATAAACATTTTATGTGTGTGTTAAAAAAATCAATTGTTGCCATAGTAAATATATTATGAGAATAATAACACTACTTATTATTGATATTATAATTAATAAGGCTCCTATTAAATCAGGCACTGTGACAGGTAATTTACATACATTGCCTCACTTAATTCTCAAAACAAAGATTTAGGATAAAGAAGCAAGAAGCAGAACTGAAATCTTTAGTTTGGCTTATATAGGAAAACATTTTAAAAATAATACTTTAGGAATTGGAGTCTATATTAGAACTATTAGATAAAAAGCATGATACATAATAGTTTATAAAAATTATAAGTTTGTTTATTAATATGACTAAAAGAACGTGTGAATTTTTCTTAAAATGAATGAACTCATTACTGAGGAGATAGGAATAAACAGTAAATAGTTGGTATTCTCCTATAATGTCATGATAATAATTCTGATGACTTTCTTATTATATTGCAAATACTGACTCCATGTCCTTAGAAAAAATCCTACTCTAATGCTCATCCAAGATAATTTTTGTCATCTTAAGAGCATGTGTGCTTCATTGGATAAGTCAGATAAGTGAATTTTCATTTGGAAGTCTATCTGGTGTGCTGGAGAAGAAACCAGGAAAGGATTTGGAGGTTCCTTGTCCTTCTGTGGCCACTCCCCCATGTGACCTTGTTCAAGTCCCTTACTCTCCTTGCACAGTGGCACTCACTGCAAATATTTATTAGAGTAATGGATGCTTCATAGAGAAAAGCATCACACATCTGAGTCCTCAGGAGACTGCTGGAAGATTGGGCTCCTATAAACCCCAAAGGAGAGCTCCTGGGGACAAGGAAAACAGTGCATTACGTTTCCTGCTCCTCACTGCACTCCCACTCCTGCCCCCCAATTAGCCATGCCCTCCATTTCAGTCATGTGTTAGGGGGCTTTTCCAGCTGAATGTATGCTCCCTGATGAGTACAATAATCATAATTTGTAATCTTAATTTAATAATCTTAATTTGTTGAGCCTATGCTATGGCCCAGGCACTGTTCTAAATGATTTACATACATCAAATCATGTAATCCTCACAAAAACCCTATGAACTGCAGATGTTATCATCTGCAATATATAGAAAAAGAAACTGGGGCACAGAACACTTAGATAACTTGCACAAAATTATATTAGTTTTAAAAGGCCACGTTGGGATTCAATCCCAAGTAGTCTGACTAAATCTTCCACATTTTAATGTACTCAGATTGGTTTCTTCTAGGCTGTGCCACGGTCATAGTATTCAGAAGATCTCATAGCACTTCTGCTCATTTTAGTCTTTCCATACCTCTTTGTAAATTCCCTTATGGAATCAAATATGTTTTATTGATCTACTTTCTCAGGACATAGCACAGTATCTGACACAGGGAAGGGCCTTATGATAGTTGAATGAATGTGCACCCATGTTCGCTAGGAGCATGATGTAACTTTGGAGACCTCACTTAAGGCACAGGTTTGAAATCCAAGGTCAGTGAATGGACCTTAGTGTGTCCATGACACCCTCACTTTCAAGAATTGTAGGTAACATATTATGGATATTTTTTTTTTCTTCTTTCAACAGAATCTAAAGAAGTCTGTGTCCCCCCAAAATTTGAAGGGTAACTGGAAGCCTCATTGGCTACTGGGAATGCATTTTCCTACCTGACTTGACTACAAAGAGAATTGTGCTGCTCATTATTACAGGAGTTAACTGGCTAAATTTTCTTGCCCTTAGCAGTACTGAAGTCTAACAAAATTCCAGCTGTAATCATACATAAAGTTATTTTTTCACAATCTTTATTATTAAAATAGAGGCATTTAAAAATATTACTATAAAAAGTTGCAATAAGTAAAAGATAGTTAATGGTATTTAATTAAATGATCTTTTTTTCAGAAATATTGTATCTTTTATGTGGACCAATTTCCATGGATTTTTTTTGGTCCATGCTAGTGATTAATTACAAAGGAATTAATGAAATTGATCAGGTAACAATGTACATTAGTCTTTTAGTTGAATAAAAAAATCAAAAGTAACTCTGGGATTACCTGTTCCCTGGACATAACCTATACTAATATATAATCTATTTGATTCTCCTCCATTTTCTGTTGATATCATTTAATAGTGGCTCCCTTTTGATGCTATATATCCTTCTTATGTTGTTTAGATTGATTTCTCATTTTAAAAATACTATATTTTTTTTCTCAGATGGGAGACTTCCTTAAGTGCCTAAGAAGATGATAGATGAAAGGTTCAGAAGCATCTATTAAATTAAATTCAACATACATTTACTGTGAACTTCTTGTTTGCCTAGGACTTTGCAGAGATTCTAGGACATATTTAAAGGAGAAGAAGATATAACCTTGCCCTAAAGATACTTATATTCCAGTATGTAGTTTATGAGTATCTTAAATATTAGGCTTAGTGGTTTAGAGTTGATGTAGAGGCAAGAAATATCTACAGTGGACACTTGAACAGGAGAAGATAATGATCAAAATGGAAAGCTTAATATGTCACAGTTGTAAAAGCCAAATGAAAAGGTGATGAAGCTGGATGAATGGAAGCTATTGTAGAAGAGTTTTGTGCTATCTACCAAAACTTGATGAATATGGGGTTGTTCTGTGGTAGTAGAAATGAAGACAAAGGGATGCAAATAAGAGATACTTGGGGAAGATTTGGAGTCTTGGAGGACTATGTTATTCCAATAAGTCATGAGGCTGCCCAGGCTCACAGCTCTTTCTAGGGGAAACTGTCTCACTCATGCTCTTGCATGAAGGAATAGCTTTGTGTTTATTACCATATGCACCCCACTTCTCCTTTCTGGAAGTAGTTAATTCATCTCATAATACACTTTTTCCATGAGATCTTTTGATTTATATCCAGGTTATGGATTGACCTGGTTTGAAAGGATGAGCTAAATCAATCAAAGTTTTTCTCGCTGGAATTTAAACTAAAATGCCAGAATAAAATGGTTAGATACAGAATTTGAAACTAGAAAGTTACACCAAGACAGAAATAACTAGACTAGGAGTCATATGAGAATATCAGTCATTTAAAGTAGGGACATATTAGTTGGATACATTTTGGCCAAAATGATGATGGCAAAAGTAAATGTTAATTTCCTTCATGTCAGACCAGAAGTTAGCAACCCAGAGCTAGTGTTTTAACCTATGTCCTCCCAAACACATACCCATGACAAAAACTTATTTTCATGTAGTTTCCTTAGGCTATGATCTCAGAGAACAAGAATGGGTTTCAGGGGGAGTAAGACATGGAAGGAGACAAGCCATTGTAAGGATGTATCATTGGGGTCACCCTGTGTGAGGCCTTGATTTCACTGAGACCACCTGAGAAACTTGCAGAATGCCTTCCAGAATTGTCTAGCTGAAGAATGGGAGGCTGGGCACTTACCAATGTCCATCCCTCATTATTTCAGGATTGTCCTTAGGGTAAAATTCTCCAGATTCTTAGAAGTAGAAGGTATGCTGCCAAAGCAAGTTCCTGGCAGAGTCCTAGGTGTTGCGGAGACTCAGGGGCATAAACCGAAGACATGTGGAGCATTCCTGATGGGAAGCACTGTCATCATGAAGTGAGTTGAAGCTGATATGGAGCTCCCCATTGGCAGTTGTCACATCTGGAATCACATGTATGCTGAGATGATGTGGACTGGGGCACAGAGACATCTGACACAGTCTACCCCTCACACTGTCCAGCTTTGTTCATGCCTACATACAGTTCCATCTATCAATAACTCATCAAGGTCAAGGCTGGTTGCAATATTTACAAGAGATTTAATAAACAGAGGTTAGTGAAACAAATTACAGTCTCATTGCTGATCCCACAAGATTACTGGTCCAGAGGTTTTAATTGATATTCAAAATATCTTCCTTCCACCACACATTCTAGATTTCCCTTACTCTTGTCTGACACTTCAGCTGGTTGGTTGCTTGCTTGGTGGTATGACCAAGGCCTTCATTTCTGGGTAGTGTGAGTCCACAGTTTGCCTTGCCCTTATTTGATCATGGATGCTGAAATCTTCCATTCATCATTGTGATCAAACATATGAAGAACAATTCTCAGCCACAGGCATCATGACTCTGCTCCAGAACCCTGAGGATGTGGGCTGACTCACTTAAAACTGACAGCTTCATGAGCCACTCAATAATTAGGCCAAAGCAATGTTCCCAGGCGTGGCATAGGCTACTTTCAAAATCCAAAGGGCCCAAAGTACAAAACACACAGAATGGATGCTCATTCATATTCTGGACTTTTGGATCCCTACAAACTAGTACTAATGTGGCATGTCCTTAAAATTTGGGGGGACTTATCCTCCACCATGCTGACATGTATGATCTGGCATCTATGTATGTGGATACTAGAGTATCTGGAGTATTTGCCACTAGGTCCAATGAGCATCATCATTAGGCATCAATATAGGGGACTAGCATGATGTTCTTAGGAATGTCAAGATGATTAAGGTCCCTACGTATTATATAGTGGCAGAGAGCAAGAGAGTTAATCTAGCGCTTGGACAAGACAATGAATCTGTACAGCTGCTGTCTCTATGCAAACGTGAACAGCTTCTGGTAGATAGAAAAGAACACATTTGCCGGATTAATAGGTGCATATCAAGTGTCAATGATAGTAAAGATACCACATGCAGCGTAGGAGCTGCTATTGAGGCTACCTAGTGATAAAGTTTATGGTGATTCATAATTATTTTCCTCTGATTATGATTCCCATGGTTGTTTCAGGGTTCCAACAGTGGAACCAAATGGGGCTATGATAAGGACCACACTCCTGCCAACTTTGTATTTGAGAATGACACTAATCTATAGAATTTTCCAAGGATGAATTATTACTTCTGTTTTACTATAATGGCAAGATGGGGTTTGCAGGGGCTGTTTCAGGAGCTTCCATTAGCCCTTTTTACCATAATAACTTCTAAACACCACAGTTCAGAAAGTCAGTGTGAACATTCTGCTAGCTATTAAGTGTATACATTTCAAAGATGTATTTGGAAAATAACTACAGGGTGTATGTAGCTATATATTTTGTTCTTTTTCCCAAGTCTAACTCCTTTAAGATCAACTCTCTGTTTGTACTTACTAGTCAAGTACTAGAATTGTTTTGGTTGAGTAAGATTTTTCCTCTTACAACATGGACTGTGCTTCCTTGCTTAGGGTATACTGAGCTCTGAGCCCAGTTTTTGGTCTGGAGGCAATAAGTATATGTAGGGATAGATGACAAGCAATATCCTTTGAAGCATTTGCCTTGTTCATGTACTTGCATGGTTCCTTAACAAAGGGACAAGCTTGTCTCCAGCTAGGGTTGGAGTGCTTCTACTGGCTCAGACATTGCAAGGGAATATAGGTATGAAATTTCTCAGACTCATTTATCCAAATGTCTCCGTGACAGGTCTCAGGGTCCCATTTCTTTCCTATTAGCTCCTGTCTTTGACAGAAGTGCACAACCTGTATCCTTTGTGTCCCCTGCAATACACTCTTACAAAAAAATTCTGATCATGATATTAAGCACTCTCTGACCTGTGGATGCAGGAGATGACGGTTGCTTTAATCATTGTTATGGAGGCCTCTTGTTTTATTCCTGTATGCTGAGTTGGTTGTTTCCTTTCCTTAAAATATCCACAGCAGTTAATAAACCTAAGGACTCTAGGAGTTTGATTCTGCAGGGACTGCATGAGAAGTGTCCAGAATGTCTACTAGAATTGTCTAGCTAAAAGGGGGAAGCAGGAAAATGTATCCAATGTTACCCATTTCCTATGGGTTGACAGTTTTCTCTGAGGATATGAACACCCATGTACTTCCCAGTTGCATGTGTACTGTCTGAGCAAGTTCCTTCTGGTGTTCAAATTATAAGAGAAGCCAAGTGGCAGAAAGTGAAGACATACAGAATATACTTAATGCAGGACACTGCTAGTTTGAAGTGAGTCAAATCTCTCAAGGAACTTTCTGCAGAAACTGCATCTGAAGTCAGAGAAAAGGAGATGTGAGGCAGGACATCAAAGGTGTCTGACACCATAGGCAAGACAATCCCACAGTAACAACGACTCAGGATCGTTTTTTCTCCTTATTTTCTATTCCTAAAGTGATGCTCTCACCCTATGGCAAAAAATGTCTCCCACTGCATTTTCATTCAAAGCAGCAAGACAGCAAAAAAGAAGGAGAGGGCTCACCTTTTCCTTTTAGAGCAAAATACAAAAGTTGTACTCATAACCATTGGCCAGAACTTAGTTACATGACCACACTTAGCCATCACAGAGGCTAGAAAATGTAATCTAGCATGTTCTGAGCAGCTGGATAGCTGGTTAGAAATAAGGGAGTCTATTCATAGAAAACAGTAGTTTTCAACTCATCTCTTAGGTAGAATTTTAGACCTGTGTGATGGTGTTTTTGTTTGACACAATGACTGGAAAGTCTTCTTGTCACTTAATTGGAAGAGCCAAGGAGGCTGGGTGAACCACGGTGTCCAGAACAGCCTTGCACAATAAAGAGTTGGCTTGTATTCTGCACAACGTTTGAAAATCCTGAAGGATGCCCAGGTAGGTGGGAAAAAATTATAATTTCCTAAGTGTAGAGCTTAACTCTACTTTCCATATAATTGGGCAGCTGTAGCATACACTGATTCTTTTAGAGGTGTACCTACTGGTTCAGTCAAGGGAGAATTGCATTTGGTTATATTTGCATCTTTAGCCAGAATTGTTCACCATTTCAGAAAAAAACATCAATATAAGACAATATAAGACACTGTGTCGGTCCCCATCTATAAGTGTCACATTCATCCTCGTTTAAGTTTAGGTATACTCATCTTACTATTTATTTCTAGTGTAGCTATGCCTGAGCATTTACATATTAAATTGTATATTATTTTAAATAAATAATGTAAATTATTTTATTTTAACTTGCTTTTATTTTCTCCTTTTCTTGATATTATACTTAGGACATTATTGACTCTTTTCAAAGTACTTTATAATAAGGTATATCTACAAATTTCAGGATCGTAAAGGCAACACTGTAAAATATTCAGTGTAACAATTGGGTGTTTAGTCTGACCGGATTAAAAACTACTACCATAGAAGGAGAGAATGGAAACTGGGGAATAATGAGCTATTTCTTCCACAGAGGAATATGATAAGTCAAACTAGGGAGACAGGGTTGATGAGTAAATTGAGACATCAGAAAATATACAATGGAATATTATTCAGTCATAAAAAACTGAAATAATGCTATTTGCAGCAACATGGATGGACCTAGAGATTGTCATACTGAGTGAAGTAAGTCAGAGAAAGACAAATATCATATAATATTGTTTTTATATGGAATCTAAAGAAAAAGTACCAATTAACTTACCTACAAAACATAGAGTTACATATGTAGAAAACAGACTTACGCTTACCGGGGGTAAGAGGGGAGGAGTGATAAATTAGGAGATTGGGATTGACATATACACACTACTATATATAAAATAGATAACTAACAAGTGCCTACTGTATACACAAGGAACTCTACTCAATACTCTGTAATGGCCTATATGAGAAAAGAATCTAAAAAAAGAGTGGATATATGTATATGTATAATTGAGTCACTTTGCTGTACACCTGAATCTAACACAACATTGTAAATCAACTACAATAAAAATTAAATTGAAAAAAGAAAGAAAATATGTTTAAGTAGAAACTTCAAGACCAAAAAATGTATGCAATAAGTATACAAAAAGTCAGTTAGTTGTACAAAATAATGGAGTAGATGATGGCACATGCTAAAAGTGAAACACTGTAGTGTATATCTTTAAACTGCTGCCGCTGACATCTATGAGGATGCCTTAATCTGCATCAATTTTCAGGTCTAGCTTTCCTGTGTGCCAGCGTTATTCTACCCCCCACTTTCACAGTAGTTAATTCTCACTTGTTTCCTTCTGCCTTGCTGCCTGCTATTTCTGCTTTTCCTGGGTTCTTTGGCACCTGAGGTTACACAAGCATGTCTGTATGCAACCAAGAGAGCAGAGCACCAGTGAAGACGAAGAAGGGGAAAGAGTGGAAATAGCTTCAAGTTTTGGCAAACTGGGGACATGCAGAGAGTACTAAGAGAATTATGCTGTCACTGAACAAAATGAAGAATGGTTTGAATTACTGAGAAAGGTGAGATGCTAATCTTTGATGCCAATCTCTATCTCATTTAAATGTTAATTACTTGCCCTTATTGATTTCTTAGCTCCTCACTCACCCCTCTGGTTTTCTCTACCTCTCTTTTCAGTGTTTACCTGTGAAATTCCTTTTTATATTTTATTCTAAATGCTCCATGATTATAGAAGTGGTGTTAATTTCTAAAGCTTCCACCCCTTCCTGATTGGGCCTGTAGGTGAGATTCAATTAATTAATTCTGATTGCTCTAAACACTGTATATACCAAAATATGACAAAGATAGAGATTATAGATCATTTATTTTCATCAACCCTCTGTGTGCAATGAAACTCTGATAATAAAAGTAAAAAGAAGCATAAATCTCAGTTCTTTACCTCTCATGGTTCATAGTGGAGAGGACAGATATTCTAACTTTTGCATTAAAATACAAATTCCATATTACCAATGAATACAAGGTACTATAGGATCAAAGATAAAAGTACTAACTCTGACTGAAGACCTGGGCAAAAAGAGCAAACGTGGAATGAATTTTAGAGTAAAACTTCACAGCATAGAAAGAAAATGAAGAAAACAATATGTATAGAACCAGAAGCATAGAATCAAAATCTTGTCTACAGTTGGATGTGGAAAATTAAGAAATTAACTTAGAGTATCTGAGGGTTAGATGGGAGTTGGGTCAGAAGGGAGGGAATTGAAGGTATGAAAATGAAGTTTGATATAAAGCTAGAAGACAATCAGTGTACTCTTGGCTAAAAAGTTTGAACTTTGTACATGTATTCATCCATTGCTTAATTGCTTATTGATAATGATACTAATAGTAATATATATCACATAGAAAGATACTTTGCCAAGTACAATAAATAATACAATTTTCTTAGCAGTCTAAACAGCACACTCCAGATTGGTGAGTTTCAGGTGCCAATATGATATTCAAACGGAAATAACGAGTTGTCAGTTGAACGTATGGAGCTTGGGCAATGGAGTGAGATTAAAACTAAATATCGATACTGGCAAAGTATTGGAATCTGGGTCCTAGTTGTAGGTATGTCAAGAATGCATCAAGCAAGCCGAGAAGAGGGCAAAGGGAAACACCATGGGGAACACCAATATATAAGGGAAGGGTTGAGGAAGAGATGACAGTGAAAGAAATTAGAAATAGTTGTAAAGAAAGAACCAGGATTGAATGGGGTCTCGAAGCTGAAATAAGAAAGATATTCAGGAAGGGAGCTGTTACTAAGCCAAGTTCTACAGAGAACCTCAGACAAAGATTAACATGTATTCATTGTATGTGGGATCTCAAGCCTCTCCCTCATCCAGAGATTAATTCGAATTTTAGGAGTAACTCAAATCCATAAAACCTATGAATAATAAGTCTAGTCTGGAAATACTCCATTATGGAGGTTAAAGCAAGGCCAATGCTCTGAATCCACTTTAACATCCCACATTTACAGAATCATTCTCCCAAGCACGGGCCTATGTACTATGGCATTTGGAGGTGGACTAGCAAAATGGCTGGGTGCGTGGGCTTTGCTTTAATAAAAAACTTGGTTTCAAGCTTTAATAAAACACTTGGTTTCAAATATGGCTTTACCACTTAAACGGTTTAGAACAACAATTGGAAGTTACTTGACCCTCTGAGACTCAATTTCCTCATCCATAAAAGAGAAAATATACTAATTTCATAGGGTTGTAGGTGAGAATGAAATGGGCTAATTGGATATGAAGCACTTAATCTGGCACATAGTGAGGGCTCAATAAATAATAGCTATTATTATTATACTGAGCTGCTATGTGATGAGAACCCTGCCATTGCTTGACTTTTCATTAGCCATGCAACGCTGGGGAGTTTTTGGCAGCAACCACAAAGCAGTTTGCTGGCACACAACCTTTCAATTATCTGCACTACTGATCCCTTCCATTAGCATGGATAAGAGAAAGTGTATAGCATAGATAAGCCAGAAGAAGGGAAAAAAAAACACCAAACAGTACAGCCATATAGCTGTATAAATCCCTATTAGGAATTTAAGAAGAGTTCCTCATGGCTACAGATTTATATCTTTAAAGAGAGGAGTCCAAGTTCCTCTGTACATGAGTTCTTTAACTTGACCATAACGAATCCTAACTCCTCTTTTTTGTTGCTTTATTTTTACATAACAAATCTCTATTTAAGAAAATATACCAAGACGCTTTTTTCTGTGTGTTGTAATGATTTCCCTCTGATTCTGTTTCCAAGGCTGTGCCTCTGTCTGGCTGTGCTAAGAATTACGCAAGTTATTTGAGAGTCAATGGAATGGTAATAAAAAGTTCCACCTTATCTGACACTGAATTCTCTGCCTTTGAAATATGGAGACAACTTTTTTCCAAGGCTAAAGAAGCTTTACTTAGGGGTGGTATGAATTTAAAGGTTTTATTTTTGGCCACTGGAGGGCTCTCATATTTTTCCACTAATGAAATAGAAACCTTGAGTGTGACGAAAAACTAGAAATCAGAGATGAAAGTTTAAAGTGAGTGATCTTGTGGTTTGTGCCCAAATCTAGGTGCAGACAAAATTTGAGTACAAGTGAATCTAATGCTTTAGGGCAGTGATTTGGCTGCTTGGGACAAATGCTGAGTCACTAACCCGACTTAGATCTCCAACTAGGAAAAAGTGGACCGTCTCCTTCACTTCTCTTACTTTAGTGATTGTTCATTGTCTTTCTTCCTTTCTGGCTGTTAATCTTCCAGCCCCCTGTTCTTTCAGTGGAGGTCCTGTGAAATACTGCGGACCCTTGGTTCTTGTTTGAGTTGCCTCCTTTTTCTCTTATCCCTAAACCCCACCTACCACCCCAATGTTTCTCCCCATCAGCGACCTTCCCTAACAATGATGCTCTGTAGATTCTTCAATGAGCTCCAGCATAAATCTGTCCCCCTCCACACACACAGCTATTTGTGCTGCCCTCAGTGCTTCCAGATTTACTCAGGCCAATCACATAGTGCTAGATACTTGTGTTGAGACATCAGATTTTCCAGCAATGGTCAGATTTGTACATGAAGGCAGGCAGCTAGCAGTTTAGATTATAGCACCCAAATGGGTATAGTGACCTTCGGTCTGATCTTAGATGTTGTGAATATCCAAGGAATAGGTTAGAAATGGTAGCAGGTATCTTTGGAAGTAGAGATATTCATAGTCAGGAAAGTAATAGAATTGTCTATCTGGCTTGAAATAGGAGTTCTAGCTGACTTGAAATAATACCCCCAAGTAGTAGATACACGTAGGGAAAAAGTCTGGCTGTTTGGTGGGATATCTGGAATGGTCCATTACATCAATCAGTCAAGCAGCCTGGGATTTCAAGAGAGAATTGAAGAGGTAAATCAGGAGGGCAAGGTTTAAGATCTTTGGTATTTATGAAGAAAGCTGTAGTTTAGAAGATACACAAGTACCCAGAGATTCACCAAAGACTATCAGATACCCGGCCTGGAGCAACATGAGTAATTCTAGACCCCCCATGTTGGAATAAGCTACTGAATGCATTACTACGCTTATTTAGGAGACACTCAGAAAGCGTAGGTTGAAAGTCTCCAGAACCAGCAGCTGAGAAGAGATGAGACAGATGAGTCTGACACATTCCTTGCTGGTGACTAGGGTTTTTTCTGTTTTGCTTGTTTGTGTGTTTGTTTTTAAGATATAGACTCAAGCTTTTGATAGTCCTGTTAGTTTCATTCTACTTCACTGAGTCTGAATTTTAGTGCATAAATGAAATAATACCTATTTTGGCTCTAGAGACCCCTTTTGTATGTGATTTTGTTGTTGTTTGCCTACCAGAGATGAGGTTGCTGAAATGTTCTGTTCTTTCTATGTAAAGTTTTACTGTTTCAAAACCCCTTTTATTTCACTTACAAACATACACTGTGACCATTGCCAATCTCTAAATCATACACAGAATTAGCTTTTAAAAATTGTCATCCATTAGTTTTTAAAAAATATTTTAGTTTTTTTTTTTAATTCAAGTGTAGTTGATTTACAATATGTTAGGTTTAGGTGTATAGCAAAGTGATTCAGAGATATATATATATATATATATATATATATATATATATATATATATATAATTTTTTCAGATTCTTTTCCGTTACAGGTTATTACAAGATATTGAGTGTAGTTCCCTGTGCTATACAGTATGTCCTTGCTGTTTATTTTATATATAGTAGTGTGTATATGTTAATCCCAAACTCCTAATTTATCCTTCCCTGACCTTTTCCCCTTTGGTAACCATAAGTTTGTTTTCTATTTGTTTGTGAGTCTATTTCTGTTTTGCAAATAAGTTCATTTGCATCATTTTTTAGATTCCACATATGTGATATCATATGATATTTATCTTTCTCTGTTTGACTTCTCTTATTATTATAATCTCTAGGTCCATTCATGTTGCTGCAAAGGACATTATTTTATTCTTTTTATGGCTGAGTGATATTCCATTGTGTCATCCATATTAATAATAATGTAACAATATTGGATCATTAATTATGATAAATGTACCATACTAATGTAAGATACAAATAAGAGGGGAAACTGGCAGTGGGATGTATGAGAACTTTCAGTACTGTCATCTCAATTTTTCTGTGACTCTAAAACTGTTTTAAAATAAAAAGTTAAAACAAAAAAAAGTGGCCAGGTATTCATCTAATACAAGCCTACTGTGAATTAGAACTAAAGAGTGAATGATGGTAGGAGTCATGTCAGAATGGCAGTGATAAACCACCCTTAGAGCTGCTTAAGTGTACAAGTAAAGAGTTGGGGAGCAGCCCCATCTCCCTTATTTGGGATATTTCTATTACTAGCATGGTAGATCCCCACTAGGATCACTCGGCTCTTCCCTGAAGCTACCTTCCAAAAACATTTTTCCCTAAGATGTATCAGGCTGCTGTCCTTCACCCCAGAATCTTGTACTGAGATCAGTTCAAAGCCATTTCAGATTATCCTTGTTTTTCAGTTTCTCATTGTGTTATCTCCTGATACTCAGACACAATCTTCTATTTTTACCAGCCTATCTCTTTTCTCAACCTCCCAACTATGACCCAGTTTCTACTGTTTCATTTCAGCCTACCTCCTTTTCTGGCTTATACAGAATGCCTACTCCAGCACCTTCTCCAAATCTTTTAACTATTGATAAAATAATTACCATTAGACAGTTGGCTTTCTGATGACAATGAGCATCACAACCTAGTGTTTGAAGATGAATAACTTGATTCTTAAATGTGCAAGAGTCAAAGCTGGTGCTGGATATGTGCTCCTCTTTCTCCCTTTTGGGAACTTCTGTCTCTACTTTTGACACCTCATATTTTTCTAGGTGCTTACTGCCACACTGAGTATCAATATATACAGAAACCCATAGTGATGACCCTTCAGAGCTGCCTCCTTCTCTATTCACTTCCATTTCACTAACAATTTTTTTTTCAATTGCAGTCTAATTATTCTTCCCTGAATCTCCTCTTTGATCAATGTGCCATGCATATTACTCCTAATCAATATCTAATTCCTCTTCTGGGCACATGAGAGGCTGATAGTTTCCTGCCTCCCTTGAAGCTAGATGTGGCCATGTGACTTGTTTTGGCCAGTGAAATGTGAATAGAAGTGATGCATGTGAATAGAAGTGATGTATGTCGCTTTCTTGTAGGAACATTTAATTGCCAGTGCTTGACTCTCTTGTCTTCTCTTCTGCCATGGTGATCATGAGACACGTGTTGATATGGAGGTGCCATGAGATCAAAGGAACCAACACATGGGGGACAGCTGCCCTGGAGAGTTGCCTGGACATGCTGAGAACTCCAAATGAGTGAGTAAGTTTTGTTGCATTAAAAGGAACTAAGATTGTGGGAATATTTTTAGTACTGCATAACCTAGAATATTTTGACTATTATGGTTGAAAAGTAATCTCAAGAGTATAATACATTGTTAGTAATTGATGATATCTTAATGTATTACTTCTTCCAGAGTATTTCCATTGTGATAGGAGATCCCAGGGGATAAGATATCTTAACTGAGAAGAATGAACTACTAATGATGGAGTAGAAGACTTTTGGGCATATTAAAGAAGATGACATTTTGGAATAAGACAGTCTCTTTGCTCTTTAATCATACCATGATGATCTGGTCAGATGATTATACACATATACATTTTAAGAAGTACATTTTGTGACAAATGCAGAAACTGTGGAATCTAGGCTTTTATTACAAGTTTCCACCTCTAACTCATTCTGAATATCATTACCACAGTGCTGTAGGTCACTCATTGTGTCCTCAGTGTTCCTTGTGTCTTTAATTTTTACCCAGGTTCAAATACCCTTTTTTGTGATTAAAATAATAACTTTGTTTATATGACCTCTAACTAGAATACAGGCTTTTTACATATGTTATCACTATTCTCTTCAATGACCCTGTGAGGTATTGCCCCTAAAGGCACATGGTTAGAAAGTAGGTGATAGAAGCAAGATTCAAACCCAGGTCTCCTTGAGAATATATGCACATTTCACTGTAAGCTCTCTCTCTCCTGAGATGGAACCCACATTTCCTCCAAGACCCAACTTAAGCTCTACCTCCCCAGTGAAGTATCTTCTCTGACAGTCCTCTACACAATGGTCCCTTCTCATTTGCAGCCCTTATTGTCATTTGGAACCATGGTAGCTTGTCTCCAAAGATGGCTCTCCAATGACTCATGCCTTTTGATGTTCAGGCCCTGAGCAAGCTGTCCTTGTGACTTACACTTTGGCCCATAATATATGATAGAAGTGACATTGCATGACTTCCTAGGTAGGTAAGTCCTAAGAAGTCTTACAGCTTTTCCCTCAGCCTCTGGAAATATTTCCTAAGGGATGCTGAATATCATGTGAGATGTCTAAGAGCATGTGAGACTACCGTGCTGTGAGGGAGTGCAAGGTGACCATATGAAGATGACGTGTGGAGACAGACAGGTGCCTGGGTAGCCTCTATCTGTGCCAGACATCCCATCAGAGGCACCACACATCAAAATAAAGGGGCATTCTGAATGTCCAGCTCAGTTGAGCCTGCAGATGATTCCAGCTCTAGCTGCCATCTGTCAATAACTACCTGAGAGACCACAAAGGAGAACCACCCAACTGAACCCAGTCAAATCACAGAACCATGAGTTATAATGATAAAGTGTTTTTTTTAAAACCACTAACATTTGGGGAAGTTTGTTTTACCCCAATAGGTATTTGGAACAGGAACTTACCATATACTCCCTCCCTCCCCACTACTGGTATGTTGTAATATTTGTAGGCTTCTGTTCTATTCATTTTTAAATTTTTAATACTTTATATGATTGATTTATCACTATCATCTTGATTGAAAGCTTTCTGGAGGTTTGTCTAAGTTGAGATGACTCCCCAGCTTAGCATCTAGGGCATGTAAGACCTCAACAAGTGTTTATTGGTTGATTGATAAGCTCCTTCAGGTCAGAGATTATGTTATGCCCACATTTATATTTCCTGAAAAAACAGAGCTTTTTTGTAGACATTCAAGGATGTTTCTTGGGAAGACTTATGCCAATCAGCATGTTCCAACACACTCTAACACATGATGGTTTCTTTTGTCATCTGTTTTCCATAACTCCGTTCCTTGATCTGTCCACATGCCCCAGGCTTCAGCCTCAGTAGGTCCTGCTCCCTAATCTGTGTATTTAATCATGCTGTTCACTCTGCTTGAAGTATCCTCCTGCTCTCCACTCACCCATTCCACCTTGTGAAAACTTATTCATTCTGCAAAATCCACCTAAAAGATTGCCTTCTCTTTAAACTTCCCCTGCCCTCTTGCAGTAAAATAATAATCCCTTCTCTTGAATTCATGGGACCTGTTGAGTACTTACCCCATGGCATTCCACTTACTGCTTCATGGTCTCTGTTGGCAAGTGAGCTTTGCAAGGACAGAGACAGTAGCTTATTTCAATTGGACTCCCCAGTACAGTAAGTGGCACAGATCAAGTGGTCAATAAATGACAGTTGGATGAATGAACACATTTTACAAGGAGAGAATGACCCTGTGAGAGATAAGAAATAAATACGGTGTTGAGTGTTTTGTCACCACAAAGTGCTATTAATATACAATTGGCACCCGGCTCCCTGACTGCTCCTGCCTATCTCATGCCTTTCATCTTTCACCACAAAGCCAACAACCATTCTTTAATCAATGCGGTGGTTGCCTTTCTCTGAACCCTCTCTAGTTTGTACTTTTTTTTTTTTTTGTCCTGAGATGCCTGAAGCCTCTTCATATTCAGCCCCAAATAGCACTGACCTTTCAGTTGCTATATCACCTGGCAGTTCATATCTAATTTCCTTTTGCAAGAGCCTCTCTCACTTGCTTTTAACATTTTGCTTTCCAGGTTTCTCTCGCTGCTTGCCATGTCACTGATTGGGTTTTTCCCTCAGAGAAACTGGTTTCCATTTTTTTCTGGTTTGAACTCTCCCTGGCTATTTCTCTTTATTAACCTCAGGCTTCAGTGGTACAAGAAGGGGGAGGACTTGGGAGATGCAGGAGGCTATGTCCTCTTGATTTCCCTTTCGGGGAAGAGCCCACTTAAGACCTGGAAGATAGCTCTGCTCCAGTTCATTCTGCTCCCTCAACAATTTGCTTTCAACAATGGCCTTTCCAGCTTTCCCATGATTTCAGGGAAAATGTTTCATTGGTTTGGAATTTTTTTTTCATCCTTTTTTGTTTTTTTGTTTTATTCTTCCTTTCCTTTTCTTTCTTTCTTCCCTTTAAAAAAAAATTGCATGATATTCATCCTAGGTCAAATGCTAAGGAATCTGAGTGACATGCACAGAAAATTCTTTCTCAGCAATTCTTAGGAGCCATCTTTCTTAAGGGCAAGCCTCAGATTCCAGCTGACATTGTTCCCTATGAAATGACTTCCCATAGAGAACCAGAAAGACATCTTTATCTCCAGACCTCCTGTGAACTGAAAAGAGACTTTTATATCATGGAATTCTTTGTGAGTCCCAGGAACTGACCCTGCAACTCAGATTCAAACAAACAAAGAAATTGCAAAAGTAAACATACGTGCTTAGAAAAGTCACTAAATTAAAATGTACAAATATAGCATTTCTAGAAGATGCTCCATGTTTTTATGCCTTTATGCTTATATATGCGCTGTTTCTTCAGCTTAGAATAACCTGACTCACCTTCTCGCTTTATTGAAATCTGACTTGCCTTTCAAAGCACCATTTAGATGCTACTTCCTCCTTGAAAAGTCACCTTATCACCCACATGTCTGTTCTCACTATCTCCTCCAAATTCCTGCTGCTTTTTGTTTATACCAGTTTTCAAGCTTGTAAAACAGTCAGCCTTATATTTGAGTTCCTTATAGAAGCATTATTTCTTCCGCAAAACTGTAAACTCCTCAGGGGTAGGAAAGCTGACTTATTCTTCCTGTGACTTCTACCAAGAAACCATGTCCTAGAATGGTTCCCAGTAATTTTGCTTTCAGGGTGAAAACCGCACACACAGAGTTCAGTCCTCCTGTGATTCTCTGAGGACAAGCACCTTTCTGGACCACTGCAGCTTGGGGCTTAGTAAAAGCTTCTCGAGGTGCTCTGGAGTTCACCCTAATATAACAAATTGAAAGTGCCTGGATGAGTGTGTAGGGGAGTGTCTGAATATGGAAAAGGAGGGAGTGGTGGTGGGAGTGAGGAGGAGATGGCTTTTTCATCAGCATATTTTGTCCCAATGGGACTGAGTTGTGATTCCCTCTAATAACAATAGTACAAAGAATTATTTTAACAGTTACCATTTGAGAATCTTTAAATGCCAAGCACTTTGCCTAGTGCTTTACGTACAATATCACCTTTAATTCTCAGGACAACCTTAAGAAATAGGTATTATTATTATCCTCATCTAACAGATAAGGAAACTGAAGTTCTGACCACAAAGGTTAAGTAATTTACCCAAGGACACACAGCTAGTAAATGACATTAGTCACATTCAAGCCCACCCTAGGCTGAAGGCAGGACCCCTGCTATTAAACAATACACTAGTTTGTCTCTTTCTACAGGTGGAAATTCCTTTCTTTTCCTTGGGTTATAGTTCTTTTCCCATGACCTTTAATGAATATTGAAGCTTTTTGCGCATGAAAGTCACATGATGAAAGGATTATAATTTACACTGCCAAACAGAATAATAACTCTAAGAACTACTATTTATAAATCATTCTTAGCCCATTTATAAATGACTCCTACATGTCAGGGACCTCGACACCTTCCACACAATTATCTCCACTCTTCACAACAACTCTGTAAAGAGAATATAATTATCTTCATGGAACAGATAAGGAAACTAAAGGCCATGGAGGTGAAGGAGCTTGCACGAAGCCCAACAGCCAGTAAGTAGTAAAGCCAGCATTTACCTGCTGTGCTGCCTTGGGTGACATCCTAGTCTTCCTGCACAGTCTAGGGAAAAGGATGAGCTTGCATTCATAAATCATTTACTTTTTTCCCTCCTCCAATTCAAGGAAGACATTTATTATTACTGTTGTTATTCTTATTATATCTCAGAGCCTCTCTAAACTTCACGGTACCCGTGTAAAGGTTAGATTAGTGCTTCAGCACCCACCGATCCTAAGTTATTTTTCCAGGCAGTACTGAGTATAAGTGTGTTGAACATGAAATTGTAATCTTCTATTTTTCCTGCTAAACTGTGAATGACTGAAAGGCAGGAGAATTTCTTATTTACCTTTGGAACCTCAATTCCTGGCAAAGAGTAGATGGTAAATAAAAGTTGAACTGAATTGTTTCCCCTGCCATTCTCCCTGTTTTCACTTATCTCTTTCCTCCCTTCTGTGCTATCATTTTATCACCTAGCTTATTTTACATTTACACTGTGGTCTTGAGACCACAGTGGCACCCACAGGCGCGCTGGACCCAGAGGTGCCCGTCTAGGACAGGAGAGTGGCTGAGCCCTCCTCAGGTGGTAGCCCATGCCTGGGGCAGTCTCCCCTGCCTTGGGAGCACAGCAAGCCCTCCTTCTCTCCTCTCCTGCATCACTTGCTCTTCATATTCCTGTTTAGTAGCACTCGTGTTCAGTTTCATTAATTAATGAAGATTAATCAATAATTAAGTGTTCTATAGCCACCCAGAGGCCATTTCGTGGTACAATGATATATTTATTGCCCCATTTAGTGAAAGGACTCAGCAGCTATCTGGTACTGCTCACAGGTTGGTTTATTATGGGATGCCTGATTGGCAACCTTGGACTAGAAGTGCCTCCTCCTGGCCCCCTCATACATGGAGACCTTAACCCAGATCTCCTGGCACAGCTGCTATCTGAACCAGCCCAGAACTCTTAGTCTGTCCCTTTCAGACTGCAGGCTCCGGTTCCTGGAACTGGTCTGAGATGGGGCCAGGGCTGGGGCTCCAGTGGAGCCAGACAGCTTGGGAACAGTGCCCTCGGTGGCTTTGAATCCCGCAGGTTTGCCCCAGCAGTAGCCACTGGTACTTGCTGCACACAGGAGGCACTGCCATCAAGTTCAGGTCTCTCTGCCATAGTATTAGGGGAAGGTACCCCAAGGACCTTGAAAGAGTGCAAGTGGAAGGTCAGTGAGAGTGCTGCCATCCACCCAGGGCCAGAGCATCCTGCTCTGCAGTGTACCATCTCTCCGTCTCCAGGAAGGAGAGTGTTGCTTCTTAGTCAGTGTGTAAGCAAATGGTGCACACTACAAACTTGCTGGTCATCTGCTAATTGACTGACACCTGGGACTCTGATTCTGGCACCAATTAATGTGGGGCTCAACATGTCCTATCACTGTCTAAATGCTTACTTTCCACTCCTGGCTAAATGTTACTCTTAGGGAAGAAGCATTGACATGTGGGTCTGGGGTAAAAACAATCTGGGGTAAAAACTCTGTGCAAAGTTAGGGACATTCAACCTCAAGTCTCCCAAGGTTCTCCTTTTTATGTGTATTCAGGGGAAGGGGAGGCTGTTCAATTCTCTTGACCTGTCTACTTCTAGCAGCACCAGTGCTCAGATCCTCCATTGTTTGAGACATCAATGACAGCTTAACTAAAGCCAGGTGGGACTTCCAAGCCCCTTCTATACAGAAGAACTTAGAATAGTTCGATTCAGGATTTTCAACTTTACTTTGGTGTGAAAGTGATTTGCGTTCAGTTGAAACTGTACTTTGAATTTTGAATTTAGATCTTTTCCTGGACTAGCGATGGGCCGTATGATACTCTCTTGTGATGCTGGGCAGCAGCAGCTCCCAGTCAGCCAGTGATCATGAGGGTAAACAACTGACACACTTATAACCATTCTGTACCCGTACAGCCATTCTGTTCCCATACAGCCATTCTGTTTTGCACTTTCAGCATAGTACTCAATAAAGTACATGAGATATTCAACACTTTATTATAAAATAGGTTTTGTGTTAGATGACTTTGCCTAACTGTAGGCTAATGCAAGTGTTCTGAGCATATTTAAGGTAGACAAAGCTATGATGTTCAGTAAGTTAGGTGTATTAATGCATTTTTGACCTGCGATATTTCAACTTATGATGTGTTTATAGAGAGGTAACCCTGTCGTAAGTTGAGGAAGATCAATATAAATAAAAATGCTTTTGGTCTGGGGTGTTGGGCTTTTATTTGAGAAGGACCTATTTACCTTAGCTCCCATTGACAATGGCCAAGTTAATGAATGTTAATAGTCATGCCATAAAAATAGCCACCATTGATTATCTGCTAAGTTGCAGTCTCTGTGCTAAACATTTCCCATTGAACAACCAAAGGTTCTGCAGTATGAGATAGGGAAATCGCTGTGGAAGGCATGTGGGATTACAAGTGGAACTGAGTTGTACAAACACTTTCTATTGATTTCTCTCTTTTTTTTTTTCTTTCCCCTCTCCTCCAGCTGATTTGGTAAGGTGAGTATGGAGGTACCTCCAAATTAGAATTTAGCCCCTCACCCTTGGGAGACCTTGTGGGACTAGGAGGACCACAGGAAAGGGAGGCCCAGAGCTAACTGGTTAGGCCTGCCTCTACTTTCAATATTAAGGGAGCAGAAAGCAGGTTTCCAGAAAGATTATCCATGAATTTAAAGCTAAAGTACTGGTCAGCCATAAATAATGTTATTAGATTGCAGAAAATTCCATAGCTTATATCCCATTGATGACAGAACAAGATGTAGGAATTCAGGATCCTTATCATAGTCCCTTCTAAGAGGTGACAAACTTAAATATGATCATTTCTATTTGATGATGGAAGAAACTGAAGCTCAGGGAGTTTGAGTAGCTTACTTATGGTCACACAGCTAGTGAGTGGCTGAGTTGGAAGTCAGCTCAGTCTGACTCCAAAGCTCTGTCTATGGAACAGCTATGTAGCTATGATTTTCTTCCAATTACTAAAAAGAAAAATGTTTTCCCTACTAAATATAACTTTTTGGATCAGGTCCAAAAAGTTTCACATGATGCCCATGGTTTGTACATAAATAAATGAAGCAATTACTTGGATTCTCAGTTTTTATTATTGAAGATCTAAATTGTTCAGGTGAGGAAATTGTGATCCCCATGTATTAATTTTATTCATTTATACACAACCAACAAGTATCCTGTGAAACTCTCCTAGATGTTAAGCTATAAAATAGACCAGGCTGTTTCTCTTCCCATGAAATTAAATACAGTTATGAAACAGAGTCTCCACCGTTTCAAAAAAAGTCATCTCCTTGTCATCAGACTGGGTAACTGTTGTCAAGCTATTGATACAGTCCTTTTTTTTTTTGAAGGACCACAGCTTCTAGAAGGGGAGAAGAGAAGCAACAGCATCTCTTTGGTTCTAGGGAAGAAAATAAAGTGTCATAGGCTCAATTTCAGATTTTCTATTATTTATAATTTTTTAAATGTTTTGTATGCCCAACAGAATTCCAAGATAATCATCAGTTAGTAATAAGAACTTGCATCATTCTAAAAACTTAGGGCAATAAAGGGAGAGAAGAAAGTATGAGTGGTTTTTTGTTGTTGTTGTTTGTTTTTGCGGTACGCGGGCCTCTCACTGTTGTGGCCTCTCCCGTTGCAGAGCACAGGCTCTGGATGCGCAGGCTTAGCAGCCATGGCTCACGGGCCCAGCCGCTCTGCGGCAGGTGGGATCTTCCCGGACCGGGGCACGAACCCATGTCCCCTGCATCGGCAGGCAGACTCTCAACCACTGCGCCACCAGGGAAGCCCGAGTGTTTTTTTTAAAAATTAGCAGCAGAATGATTTTCTTGTGCATCTACCTCTTAGACGTAAGTGAAGTCCCAGAACAGGTAGGCTAGAAGCATGGGACATGCAAGGCAGTGTGCCTTGTCCACAACTTTCATTATGAAGCTAATGGGATAGCATTTGTGGTAGCACAGCAAGAAATTGTCCAGTTGGAAACATGACAGACAACAACTCTGAAGACTCCAGCAGAGCAGTGGAGATGAAGTGTGAATCTATGGGAGGGCAGAGAAGAACATGAAAGAGTGAGAAGGTTGAAAGAGAGGATAAGAAACTGATAAGAGAGGTTTCAGCATCTTTTTATGAAATGTCATGAACTCAGATGTTATAAGAGAGAGAGCAGTTGAAAGTATTCACTGAAAGGAGATAGTTACCATGCAGGAGTATCTAGTTGAGATGTTGCAGGTTTTCCATGCAGGAAATGCAATCGATGGTCCTCTCCCTCAACCTCTCATTCCCCTTTATATAAAATGCAGTAAAACCATCCTTACCTACTTTCTTCCTGTCTGAGAAAATAAAACAAATCTATTCTTACTCACAATAACCAATCTACATGTCACTTCATCCCATATCCCCTACCTCCTTCAAGGTGTCTTCTCTTTTTCCTGTGGCTTCTTTTATCTTTCTGTTGGCTTTGTCCTTAATGTACAAGCATTCCAACTAGCCCCACCCTCTACTTGACCTCAAGTCCTGTTATAGCTATTCTCCAATCTTATTTCTTTCCTTCCCAACCCTGATCTTAAGTCAGCTATCTCCAGGTCCTCATTCCTCATCCACTCCTCAACATGCTCTCTACTCTCACCAATACGTTGAAAATCTCTCAACAAAGTCCTAAAATATCATCATTGTGCCACTTTCTGAGGCTCCCTTTCAATCCTTGTCTTACTGGATTATTGTTCTTTCTTCCACAACTTCTTCACTCCTTTTTGACCTCATAGGAGCTCTTATAGTCATAAGGTTCGGGTGTGCAGATATGTAAATTTCTGCTGGTGGCAGAAAACTAAAATTTATCAATTTGTATAAATCACCCTTTTTGGTTTAGAATTGAATTTGGTTAGCTACAAAATCAAGTTTCTTGTATTCTTTACTTTGCTTTTTTCCTATTCTTTTCACCAGAAAAATCATTACATCAGGGAAAAGGATATCTGGTTGGATGGATCTCAGAATATTTTGATTTTGGGTGTCGGCATTCATCTTCACTGCATCCCCTGATGAAATGTCTGAGTCCCACCATGGTCAAGGTCCAAATTTCCAGGGTCTCTTTGTCCAAACTAAGTCCTCCAGAACCATCAGACTGTTGTTAGCCACTCTGTACTGCCCTGGGAGCATTTTTTCTGCTTTTCCAATCCCATGCTGGAGTCCAAAGCAGTCGGTGAGACTGCCCATCTACCCAGATAACTCCCCCAGTTATTGATATTAACACCTTGCATTTGAATCAGAGCTATTTTGAGAGACTTGTCATCTTCAAGACCACAATGCTTTTACTTATTCCATTGCTAATGTCTGAAAAAGCTGGAGTTACACATGATTTGATCTCAGAAAACCCCACACCAGAGCTCACCTATTCCTGTGTGTCATGCCCTCAGTTCTCGCTTTATTTTGTTAAGTGCTTGACCATTGCTGGATTGGTCTTCCTTCACAGTGATGCTAAAAGCAATTAAAGTAACAGAGCTGAAGGTATGATCCATAATTCCTCAATTTATCACCCTTTTCTTGACCTCTATACCACATTCCATCTCTCTTGGGATAAGTGCCAAACCAGAGGTTGTTTTCAAGACTGAGACCCAATTAGATTTATCACTAAAAGGAACAAAGAAACTCAGGCCATGTAGTGCCAGTTACATAAAAGAAAAGGAGTTTAACTCTTGATTGAAAGAAGAAAACTAACATTTGGACCAAATAGCTTGTCTCGAGTAGGCTTGTACCAGGTGTGGTCTCAAGGAGATGCTGTAAATCCCTCCTAATTTCCCACTGGTTCAGGCCCAGGTTTAAGCCTGATTAGCATATGTATTTGTAATAAAAAACTTATGGCAGTTCCAGCTCAGAGAAAGTTAAAGGAAGGGTCAGGGTTTTATCCTCTTTTTTAAACATAAACATAGGGAACCCTCATCTCAGGTAAGCATGCAGAGAGCAGAAACTGATAGGCTCTCACAGATATTTACACAGACTAAGAAAGACAGGTTCTTTCTTCATCAAGCAAGTTATTATCTATATATACCTGGCAGTGCCCCCAAATTCTATACCCTTAGAAGTAAAATTAGGCCTTTGTCTAGTAAATTCAGACATTCCAGAAAAAAAGCACAATGTCTATATCCTATCTTGTCATGTCACAGTTTGGAGAACTGTGTACCTCACGTTTTGTTATTTCTGGGGCTGACTGATCCTAGTGACTAACTAAGGGAAATGTCCTCAGATCAAAGAGGCATCCTCTAGTAGCTGGATAAATTTACCCCAAAGTGGGCTTCCCTGGTGGTGCAGTGGTTGAGAGTCCGCCTGACGATGCAGGGGACACGGGTTCGTGCCCCGGTCCGGGAAGATCCCACATGCCGCGGAGCGGCTGGGCCCGTGAGCCATGGCCGCTGAGCCTGCGCGTCCGGAGCCTGTGCTCCGCAACGGGAGAGGCCGCAACAGTGAGAGGCCCGCGTACCGCAAAAAAAACAAAAAATTTACCCCAAAGTGTCGAGTCACCTCATCTCTGCCAATAGAAACAGCTGGTATCTTGGCTCATCAGCCTCTGTCATATTCAAGTCAGAAGTTGAAAATACAAGATAGACAAGAATGGATCGAGTTTGTTTACCATCATCATCATCATCACAGCTATTGCAAATGTGAGTTGATTACATAACTTCAACACAAAACACTGTGTTAAGCATTGGCCTATGAAGGTCAAATCTTAAGGCACGAAAGAAGATCAGAATATGCCATCCCAAAATATGCCACTTTGGCATAAGGATTATTTGAGGCTAAAGACATTTAAGCAGCAGCAAATGCAAAATGAGCTTTTTGCTCTCCACCTATCTACCTAAAAGCAGGACATAAATTTCCTTTTGTGAAGGTGATCCCTCTCCCTTCTCCTGTACTAGGAGAACAACCTTATCACTGGAGACTGAAAGTAGGCACAGATGGGTTTGCACAAACAAACCTTATTAAAATCATCCTCATCTTCCATTAGTTCCCCCACATATTTACCATCCCCTGAAGCACAAACCCCTTTTCTTTTGTCTTGTCAGTTCTCCACAAATTTATCACCCTTTGTTAAGATGGTATATGGGCCCCAAATTCTAACCACCTCTTTGCATTACTCATTACTGCATTCTCCCACATATATGCACATTGTACATGTAAATAAACTCTTTTTTTTTTTCCCTCCTGTTAATCTCTCTTCTGTGGGTCTATTTCACAGACCCCACCCTCTGAATCTAAGGGATTAGAGAAAAAAATAGATTTGTTTTCCTCCCCTATAGGATCAAAGGGAGGACCAGATAGAGTATTATTGTTAATATGTAAGATGAAATACTGAAGCCTACAACCGTGGTGAAGCTAAAGTTCCCTAAAAGCAGGCTCAGAGCCTTGCCAGTTTTTGTAGACTTCATCATTACTGAATGCTTGACCAAAGTACACAGATGAATGCATGATGACACCAGGATGTTCCAGGTGAAGCCATGCTTCTGCATCAGGTGTGTCAGGGAATGCAATGAATCCTCGGCTTTCTGTGTAGATGTCAACTCCCTCCCTCCTTAATTTTTTCCCATGAAGCAATGGGTCATTCTTGGCCTAGGAAGTAAGGCATCTGTTTAACCTGGAGCAGTAGATTACAGTCAACAGTTGAGTTTACCATGACTGCATCAGCTATCTCCTGTGAAAATTTCAATATAATTTTTTGAAAGTAAATAAAAGTGCTTCTATTTTTCAGATAGTTTTTATTTTGAATAAACTCACCTTGCAAAACTTGGGACATATCATGTTGATAAAGCATAATATTATTATAATTATTTTACAAAATATGGAGCCTTAGTCTAAGGACAATACCAGGCAATAACACTGCATATGGTTTAAAATAGAGGCACCTGACAAAATACAGTGTTAAACAATATATGTCATTATATATAAAGGGGTGAGGGAAAAGAAAATCCATGAGTTTTAAGTTTAGTGATAGGAGCACATAAGGCAGTACCAATTCCTCAGCTTAGTAAACAGCAAAGGGTTCAAAGAATAGGGGGAAAAAGTGAATAAAACAGAGAGATAGAGTAGCAGAAGGCAGAGGCCAAAACTAAAAAGAAGTTGCAAAAGTTAAACTAGGTACATTGATCCAAGCCACCATTTCAATGCCTCTACCCCCAAATTTTTGTTTAAATCTACTATAAAATTTTATATTATCTGTGATTTCATAATGAAATATTATGCAAAGAAAAACCCCCACCAATATATTTAATTTGCTTTCAACCATCTTACTAGAACTAGAGCAGAGAGCACGAAACAAACACACCAGCATTAGCATTTCTGTATAATCCAGAATCCTGCAGCACAAATCTTAAAATAAATGACCCTCAGTGAAAAAGGTCAAAAGTTCTACCACTTTCTCTTGTTTGACGGTAGAAAAAAAGTAGATGATCTTATGGATCTGAATTTCATGGAGTTAGAAATCTCGGCCTCTGGTTAACCCAAGGTTTTTGCTTTGAAAAGTTTGCAGAGTCCTCAATGCCAGTCTAAGACGGAGGGCTCAGCTCCCTGCACCTCCCCACCTCCCGGTCTGGTGTTTGTATGGAATAATGAGTCCTATAAGCTTGGACCTGATACTGCTTTTATAATGTAAAGGAGGAAAGCCAAGTAAAGTGGATTTGTGCATCCCTGTAATGAAAAGTTGGCCTGTCTGTTTTTATCAGACTAATGAAGCCCCTACCCCATTCTCTGGCTCAGTGTAAGCTTCACAATGGAGAGAGTGAGCTCTCCAGCACAGCTCCTCAGCAGATGCTATCTGCCAGCTCTCTTCGCAGAAGAGTTCATTTTAAAGGGATCCTGGCTTGATTAAGGCTTTGTGAGCCTCCCAGGCTCATTACAAATCAATGGAGATGAACTGAGTGCTTAATACTCAAAAGCCAAGCTAACAAAAGCTGACTTATTACAAGCTAAAGGGCTGGGACTCTCCTGGGTCTTTCAGCTTTGTTTTATTTTGTATTTCAGCTCCCTCTTCCCCCTCCTCTTCCTGGCCACCCCCAACCCAATCCATTTCCAGTGGCAGTGTTCAAGTGCTTCAAAAGATCTTATTCCTTCTGCCTTATTTTCCTCTATCTAAAATTGCAACCTCTGGAAGAATAATGTATCTTACGGATGGTATACCTCAGTGTGACCACAGGAGTTTTCTGAGTGACAGGGAAAAGTTTCCCCTCCCCTATGCCATGTAACCTCACTTTTTCACAGATAAATTATGATTCTAATACTTTTGGAAAAACTTCTGCTTACTGTTTCCCATTTACTAACCACCACCCTGCCCCCCACAAAATAACACACTCATACTCTTAACAGACACACCAGTGTAGAATGACAAAGGGAAATTGGAAATATTTGACCATCCATGAAGAAAAGGCAGAAGTTGACATAAACCTCCTTCCAGGTCCTTTAGTGGTTACAGACACCCCTTCTCTGCCCATCTCCCTCTGCCTCTCTCTTCTCTGAGAAAATTTCATTTAGAGTGTTTTTCTGCTTCATGATCAGAGATAAGAAGGTGCCAGGACTGTAATAAGATGATGAGAAGCCCCATATGGGAAGAAAGAAACCCACTAAAAACAAAGAAAGTTTCAAATACCACCGTAAAATCAAGGTTCATTGTCATAAAGAGTCTGGGGCTGTTCCTTTTCTGATAGAGATTAGCAGGATCTATCCTTATGGGAAACGGCTCTCTTGTCTTTCCCTGAGGAAATAATAACAGCAAACATTGATTGTGCACTTCCTCTGTCTCAATCTTGGTGTTAAGCGCTTTACATGCAATATTTCATTGAATCATCACAGTAATTCTATGAAAGAAGGTTCAATTAATATCTGTACTTTACAAATGTGGGAATAAGACAGGAGAGAAATAGGTATATTTTCCAACTTACACACTTAGTAAGCAGGGACTGTATGAAAACTTAGATCTCACTCTGACTCCAGAGCCTGTGAGCTAAATCACTGCATTAATCTGCCTCCATATAAGATTGAAAAAAATAAATAAATTTTTAAAAAAAAGAGAGAGATTTTGCTGGACTAGACCCAGCAGGGGCTTTGGGATCTAGCAACCATTGTTTACAAATGGCCACTTTCTGTTTTTCTCCCCATCCATCTCCACCCCCACTGCAATCACTATGGTACCCTGCTTCCCCTCTCTGACTTGCAACTCTGTGTAGTCTCACCTTTGCTCTAACTGGACAGCCCAGACTTGGGAGTCAGATGCACCAAATTTAAACCCCAGATCCTTTTTTACCAGTTGAGTGTCCTTGGGCAATTTGCCTAATGTTTGTGAGTTACCACTTCCGCATCTGAACAGTGAAGCTAGGGTCATGTGAAGATTCAATGTGAAAACATGTAAAATGCATTTAAGAAATGCTTCTTCCTTGACTCTTCATATCAAGGTCTTTTTCTCTTCTCCCCAAACCCTCCAAAAAAACCCTCTGCTAAACTAATCCACAATAATGTCTTCTAAAGCTTAATGTGCTACTTCTCCCAGGGGCAATTGTTTTAAAAGACTAGAATGCTTTAGGACAAAAATGGGTTTTTAATTATGGGATTAGATTTATTGCAAGGGGGGGAAGGGGTGGTTGGTTTTTATACCTTGAAATCTTTCCAAGAAATAGGTGTCATTCTTCATTTTGGGTAGATAATAGGCCCATAATCAATCTCAAAACTTTGAAATTTTTTGTTGTTGTTATTAAACATAATGTATCAACAACTATCACCTACACAGGCCAAGAAGGAAAGTAGAGATATTTAACAAATGTCCAACGGTATTTCCTTCACCTGGGAATCTGACCTCCATTCCACACGCTCAGTCACTCAATTCCTTTCCTTTTTTTCCTTGTGCAAAGATTTAGAGATTCTTACTTTTGACTGTACAAAAGAGTAACTTCAAAGGACAAGCTGCTTAGAAACAAATGGCAATGGCAAAAAATGTCATAGATTATAAGTTGTCACAGAATTATTTTCTCCAATAGCTTTTTTAACTGTGAAGATGTCAGGAAACAAGGCTCTACAGCTCTTTGATAGTTGTGAGTTCCAAAGGAATTTCTTCCTAGAGTTATGGTACTGTGTTACTACCCTTCATGACATGCATGTGTATGTAAAGCTATGTTGTTCATGCCAGATCAAACTTTTGACAGTTGACTTTCTCCAATTCAAGGCAAGAACCAAGCTCCTTGAGAAATTCTTCCTTTCTGATCACAGAGTATGGTTATTCCCTCTGGAAAAAAATTTGCCTTTTGGGGAGGTCATGGGTAAAGCAAATTCAGTTCCTCACACAAAGACAATATCCAGTGGTGAGTTATAGTACTGTGAGCATTGGACAGGCTCAGGGATCAGGCCTGGGTCAGGGATAGAGCATCTGGCAGACCAGGGCGGCAGAGGACTTTGGTCTCTGCTTCCACCCCCAGCTCACTGCTCAATCTAATTTATTCGTTCAGCAACATTTACTGAGCAACCACCATTTGCCAGGGCTTCAAGGTGGGGTCAAATTAGAATTCCACTGAAGCTTGTTCTTACCAAGTGGCCTGCAGCTGTCAAGAGAACTGGGTTTGCAGACCAAGACCCAAACTGCATCTACAGCTACTCCATGGAGAAAAATGTGAAGGGGATTCTGGGTGAAGTACCAAGGGGATCCTGACAAATGGCTTTAATGAATCCTGACCCCACTCAAGAACCAATGGCCTTGTCCTTTTAGAGAACTTGGTTTAGACAGCAGGAGAAAGGGAAGCCAAACTTTAGTTTTTGTAGTTTGTTTTATTGCTTTTGTTTCTTTGTTTTGTTTTGTTTGCATTTTGTTTTAATATAAATGTCTCCTATACACATATTATTGATATCTACAGAGCTGACTGCCTAAATTTTTGATCATTACTCTCTACCTTTGGGAAAAGAAAGAATCAAATTAAACTCTTTGAATAGAGGGGATGAATGTTGCCAAAGGGGAATAACAAAGAAGTGATGATAGCAATCACATTATGTTTGCTGCTTTGCATTGATCATTTGATTTTTTTAAATAACATTTTTATTTTTGAGTACTTTTACATTTACAGAAAAGTTGCAAAAATGGTACAAAGAGTTCCCATATACTCTTTATTCAGTTTCCCCTAATGTTAACATCTTACATAACCATGGTGCATATCTCAAAACTAAGAATTTAAGAATGATACATTACTATTAACTAAAATACAGGCTTTATTTCAGTTTCACCAGGTTTTCACTAATGTCTTTTTTTTTTTTTTTTTGCCTCTAGGATCCAATCTACCATATCATATTGCAATTAGGACACTACTTGCTTTAAAATTATTATTAATATTATTAACTATTAAGTTTAGATTTCTGATACCCCCATGAGCTCAAAAATTTAAGCAACTTACGCTTAATTTCAATTGGAACTTTCTAGGACAGAAACAACAAGTTAACTATGGTCAGGCTTATCAGATTATTGCCAATTTATCTGTGGTCACCAAGATCTATTAAAATAGGAAGGAACAGAAGAGACTTCCTATGACAGGGAACACTTTTAGTCATTTAAAAATTGTTGCATTGATAATCATGCCCTTAGAGCACAACTGGGTAAGAAATTATGTTTACTGTTAAAGGTTACCTTGTAAAATCACCATGTGGTTATGGATAAAATTTCAAATTTAAACACTATTGTGCTATTCTTCTATCCTTTGTCAAGGAGAAGTTAAACTTTTCCTGGTATAATTAATTACTATAAAGGCACATTTGTCTGTTGCTTTATAAGAAGTTAGAACATTGAACCAAGAAGCCAGTACATATTTCAGGAAATAGTTTAATAAAAAGTTTAAATGTTGTCAGTCCCCAGATAAACCAATGCCATGGAGTAATGGCTACATCTAGGTTACTGTAGAACCTACTGAAATATCTCAATCCCTAAACTTCTTTATCCAAGGCATTTATAAACCATTCTTCCTATTGACCAACTATCATAATCTCTTAAATTTATAAGACTTATCTAATAATATTTAGTATCACATATATGATTTCATTTATTACCATAAGGGCAACCTTCTTATTTCTGATCCCATAAAAACCTTCTTCTTTATGATCCCATAGCATTCTTTATTTTTATCTAGCTTCTTACTCTTGGCTCTGCTTCCAAGGTAAACTCTTTTTCTTGCCTCTCTGAACTCAGTATTGATATTTGTCTTCCCAGCTTGATCCTCAGATTTCTCTTAGGGACTTGGATTGGAATCAAGCTTTTTTTTCTTTTTTTTTTTTTTCCTACTTTGGGCTACCCAGGTTAGGAAACCTGGTATTACTGGGCCCTCAAGTCACACATTCCCAATTTTCTCCATTCCCATGATCAAATGAACAATGCTCTATGTTGCTATTTGACAACCTAAAGTATAGCACTGCTTGGAATAATGTGTCAGTGCTCTATCACAGTCTAAGAGTAATTACCAGAACTGGCAACATTTCTTACTACAAAGGACAATCCAACCCAACCACACAATGTTTGTCAATTTCATGAGCATGATACCTCTGTTGCAGGTGGGAAGAGGATATTCAAATGGGTATCCTCTACCTGTTTGTGAAATTGAATGAATATTCTAATAGCATCAAGGAAGAATAGAAAAAAAAGTGGAAAATAAAGCAAAATAGTGGAGAGAAGACAAAATAAGGCATCAACAATTTACCCAGGAAGGGACTCTGTTAATTTGGGCCATTCCTATATTGACAATATAGTTTTAAAAAATTAGTATAACTCTCTTTTCTTTTTAGCTCTTGTGGGACAAATCCCTTAACCTTTAAGTCAGCCAGTCATAAATCTTGTGGGTCACATAACTTAGCCCCAAAGTAGCCTTTCAGGAGGTCACAAGGGCCTCTGGAAATGCCAGACTCCCCACGACTGCTAAGTGGGTTGCTCTCTGGACACCATGAGGTTCTGGAAATTGGTGGTGGGAGATACTGTCTGGGTTTTGGGACAGAGGGGTTACAATGGAGTGGCTGCTTATAAGGCCAGTGTTTTGATCTCACAACTTAGGCTATAAGACAGATCCAGAAATGGCAATAGCTGTTGACAGTTCTTGAAAATTGCACTATGATAGGTTCTTAGTAAAGTACAAAAACAAGAGCCATTGCAGCTGCAATCTAGAGGTCTGCAAATAAAAAATGTTTGGGTCCAAACTGGAGGAGAGGGTTACAAATTGTTTTGTAGCATAAACACAGCTGGAGACATTTTATTTAAATGAACAGAAAGGGCAGCTTTTAAAAGCAAAGCTCATATTGAGATTCATAAAACTGCACCCATTGCAAAAGCCTTGGCCAGCAAGCACAGTAAAACATTCAGGACAGCTGGGGTCAAAGAGTCTTTCTCAAATATATTAAGAAAGAAAGGCATACTAGAGAGAGTGTAGTCTGCTAATAAATCAGAAAAGGGATGAAAATCATGATAGCTCAAAAATGACTGAGTTACTGAACTGACGTATGGTCAAAAAAAAATAGATGTTAGCAACAAAGCTAAGGAAAAGCAGTATGGGTTATTAGAAAGCAATGAATACTTTGTACATATAAAGTAGCTATTGATGGAAAGCTCTATTAGAGAACATTTGAAAAATCTGAGTCATAAATCAGTAGTCTGGGAGGAAATATTCTTCAGCTCAAGCCAAAGATGATCTGGTCCTTTACCAGGCAAGTGGTGCTAACCACAATTCTTACTAAAACAAAGGGGAGGGGGGGGCGGGATACCTGTACCTGTCATAAAAAGAGCTATGGAATCAAAACTATAAAGCAATCATGAAGAAAAGAGTAGGAGGGGGCATGTAAAAAACAATTTTTTAATAAAATTTAAAAGTTGATGTCATGGAAATAGGATACATCTAATACATTGGAGAAATAATTTCAAAGTTAGATAGACGCCTTATAGAGAAAAAAAGAAATTGGCCAATAACTTTGGAATATGCACTTCAGCATGTCAGCTCCTTTTTGCTTGAAAGTAGTACACATTGGAAATGTACTTACTACTTACAGATTATACACAGGACTTATGAAGGAACTTTACCAAAACCTATATTGAAGCCAGGAGTACAAACCACACCTCGCAAGTGAATTTCTGTTCATTTGAATGTGAATAGCAAAAAACTTGATTCAAACTAGGTTTTAATTTAATATAATGCTTAAAATGAATGGAAGTTCCAGAAGTAGGGGTAGCTACAGGAGAACTTGACATGGAGTACCATTTTCTTTCGATTTCTTTCTACTATGGCATACATTAAATGCCAGACTTCCTTGTGGCTCCAAGAGAAATGCAAGAGCTCTAATAGCTAGAGGCTCCCTTGTTCACACCTGCAGAAGAGAGATGATACCTCCATCCCAGCATCCCCAGAAGAAGTTCTGAAATTCATTCTGAGAGCCACCTTAGGGCACATTTCCAGTCTTGAAAGTATCTCTCTGGCCAGGATATGAGGGAGGAAATCTGTGGAATGTACTAACTGACTTTGCCTAGATCATGTACTTCATTTCTGCAGCCAGAGGTCAATTCAGCCTCCCTGCATCAACATGGATCTGGATCTCCAAAGAAAACTGAAGAATTTTAGATGGGGCAAGCAGGGAAAGTTGTTGGAGTCAACTACCAAATATCCAGTAAATGACTAAACAGAGAGAAGTACATCTAGAGATGCAAAAAGCTAAGAACAACTAGACTTCCTTTGATCCCAATATCCTTAAAGTCCAACCTCCAATCCTTCATCTGTCTAAATGTTCCCCTTACAAGAGCACTGGGGCTGGTTAAACAAGCCAGGTTATAGGATTTATACTAGGTACAATTGGAAGGGGTAATAAAACTTCAGAACTTGAGGAGAGACATGACAGAGGTCATTGGTGGAAGGTAGTTTGCAAATATGGAAAGATCTAGTCTAAACAAGGAACTCTTGCTCTCAGAGGCAGGGGAAATAGAAGTCAAAGGTGGAGTCTGATGTTCTGAGCTAGGTGGAGATGCTCCAGCTAACCCATATACTTACAGTGAGTTCTTCAATTTACATAGACAACTATACTCACAATGTTCTGATTAGCTACTTTGGAACCTGCCTTATTCATTCCCATCATGTTTTCTCATTGATCTTGTTTCCAGTGAATGGGAGCCATCTTCCTAGAGCCCCCAAAGTCATTTTAGTGTTTGGTTGGTATAACCTAGATTCTAGAGGCAAAAGTCACCTGAGAGACACAATGCTGTAGCTGATATAAGAGTAGGTCTTTGGCAATAGTTATTGAGGTATGTTGTAGATATCACTGTATGGCCAGAAAGAGTGGTCTACACCTCAGTATTGGTTCTTGGTCAATGTATCAAGAGAGGAGAACCTAGAAAATATTCTCCCCTGAAAGCTGCTTCCTATTCAATGTGAGGAGATCACTGATAGAGCTGAAAGATTGGCTTGGGTTTAAATTTATGGATTATTTATGCTCTCTCCCACCCCTTGGTTTAGACTGGTTTTGAATTTGCAGCAATAAAGAGAAAAGCACCATAATATTAAATACAATAAGTACTCCTAGAGATGTCATTTATATTTATAATTCTGAGTGAGGCCTTTATATCTTATAGTACATTTATACATTTTTGTGGGGATTTTTTTCCTTATGAGGCTATGTTAAATTTTCACTCTATGCAAATATATGTGGATACGAATGGTGCATTTATTATTTTAAATCCCACTGGGAGTCTGCTGATTGTCCGTCTGCCCCCTCTCTCTTTTTTCACATTTCTATTCATCTGTTGCTTGTTTTTTTTCCTTCCTCCCTCCAGCATGTTTATGCATTCAGAGAAGAGTCTTCTGGGAAAGTAATGGAAGGGAAAAGCTTGTGATTTATCATTACACTATAATGGGTGCCCTGCTTCCGCTGAAGGAGGTCAACGTCTCTTAGAGATACCACAGTCCCTCCTTATTAACGTTCTGTTCCCACTAATGGCTTGGGGTAGGGCAGCCAGGTCTTACAAGGAAAGCATTTAAGAAGAGCACTTTGTTTAATGGAAGCTGGGGTGTTCTACGGGGACACACATAGCACCAGGCTCTTTGGTGAGAGTGACACATTCACAGATAAAGAATACCCTTTTTCTACCACCCCAGGGGAAAAAAAAAGAATGGGCTTTTAAAAAATCTGTGTGCCCTTTTCCCTCACTCCAATATTCAGTTGTCTCCATGTCTTTCTGATTCTTATTCTGAAATACCCCTGCAATTATTTCTCATTTCTATTTTCACCAGCCTTCGCCATTTCAGCCTCTCCATCATCTCTCTTTTGCTTTATAATAAAATTCTTTCTCCGGTCTACTCTATTGCTAGTCCCTAAGTCACTGGTTTCATCACATCACTGCCATGTTTAAACCCTTTGCACTTACAATATATAGTTTAATTTTTTTAGCTGAAGCCCTTTCCAGTCTTTCTTCAGTCGCCATCTTCCCTAAGCTGCAACTGCATTGAACAACCTACTGCCTCTTAAAACTGGAGCCCAAGAGATAAGAGCATGATTGAAAAGTGTGAAGCAGAATAATCTAAAATAATTCAGGTTTAATTGACAAAGAGAATACTACCTTACCTTTTTGAACGTTTTTTAAGCAATGTAGAGATACAGACTACTTTAGTGAATATTCATCTTTATATTTTACCCTTGACACTGTGATTAGCCCATGGTGAGCATTAAAAAAATACATAGTGAATGTTTGAATGAATTAGTCAGTAAAATTCCAAAGTAAGTAAAAATAAAAAAAAGAATTGTGTATGGAGCCTTAATTTCAAAGTATAAAGCCAAGGGATAAGTAGTCTTTTTTTGTCTCAATCATCTGTAATATATATAACGAGCTTCAGAGATTGGTGCCAAAGACTTTGTCCATTTAATATCATGCAAGTTCATCCTAGTTACTCTCTTTAATATAAATGTTGCATTATAACTGCAAACTTTGTAAAACTTCACATAGTGATGTGATTTATTATCACTTTCCAGAAGGGGGTATAAGAGGCAAAAGCTTGCCGAGGTCACAAAGGAACTGTACTGGTGTTTACAGACAGGAAGTAGATTCACCATTTTTGAACTTTTTTTCCAGTTGTCAACCTTAAATGTTGCAATCAACTGAATCACCTCTGTTGCTGTCTTAATTGACTGATAATCAGATGAAGAACATTGACGCTGTTTTCATACTTATGTTTATTATCGCATAGGTCTGGCCTATTATTTAGCGAATAGTGTCTGTACTATCTGGCTCTCAATTCAGTGTCTTGAATATTTTAAAAATTTAACTGGCCTGTATTATTGAAAAACTGAAAGCACTCTAAGCATCCATCAGATTAGTTAAATAAATGGTGCAAATATGCAACAGACTATTATGCAACTATTAAAAAGAATTAAGAGTTAAGTAGGAAAGCTACTTTTTAAGGTAAAAATAATTTCAAAATATTTTTACTGATGATTCTTTTGTGTAAATTTTTTACAGCTGCTTTCACAGCCTCCTCCTCCCCCTGCCCGCCCTCTGCCCAAAAATTCAAGAAAGCTAGATAAAAAGTTGTTAATCTGTACCTCTGGAAATAGGACTTGGTGAAGATGCATTAGCTAGTTATGGAAGATTATTTGTATTTTGATTTCCTACCATGAATACATTTAATTTTACAGTGAAAATATTAATTAAAAATTCAGAAGCTTCACAGCAAAATTGAGTTTAGACCTACAAAATGTGAAATTTTCTTTGCCTACATTTGACCATCATAGTAAAGGCAGGCATAGGTAGAGAGGGTGTTTTGTCATATGACCAATGAAAGAATTCTAGAGAAGATTAATCAATTGATCTATCTATCTATATATCTATGTATTTATCTATCTACCTAATCTATCTTATCTATATATACATAGAGTTAATTTTCACCACGTGATTAGAATTTGCTGCATCTGTACAGGATTTTTGCTTACTTTCCACTCTTCCATTGCTAACTCCGCCTGCTTCTTCCTCCTCTCTCTCTTTCTACTCTCTCCTCTAGGACATTTTCGTCAGCTATACTTTGAGGCCATACTCACTGTACTGAATAGAGAAGAATCTGTGGCAACTCTTGCTGCAGGGGGAGTGCATGGACCTCTGGCTGAGGCCTCTTCTCCCACACGGACGCACAGGCCCATGAGCTCCATGCAGTTTAATGACAGCACCAAGAGGAGATGCTGTCATGCACTTGGGAGACACTGCAACCGGATGAATTTTAAGATCCATTCCATCTCGGGTGTTTTATGCTTCTCTAAGGACTACTGTTATCAAGGATGAAACCATTAGTGAAGGAAAGATGGACATTTTTCCCAACATGGAAAAAGAGAATTTGCCCATGAAAATACCTCTTGTGACTGGGAAATGTTTAAGGGAATTATGTCTCAGCTTGTCTGGCTCAACAGTAATAATTAATTATAAGTCCTATTATTTATTAGCCTTCCCCAGACCCACAAAGGAATTCAGGTTATATGTCATTCTCTTTCTTGCACTCCTACATGATGGGGAAGGACCCCTGCTTTACTGCATAGGTAGGAGCCAGGCTGGGTTTATGCAGTATCTTTCAACCTTTTTTTTCCTCGGAAAAAAAAATATTTACAGGCACAAAGTTGTATTCTAACTCACTTTTTAAAATAAAAAAGAAATTAATTTTAACAGACTCTATTGCTATATAAGGAAAAATATATGATTTATTCCTTTTCTTGATTTAATATGGATTTTTATTCCATATAGTATTGCTTGCTTAGTGTGAAGACCAAATTCATCTATTACTTTTCAATAAGTTATCATCATTGAATAGAACACAATTAATTGGATACTATTAAATAATTTATTCAATCATTGTAGTTGCCAAAAAAGAATAAACTGTTCAGTTCTTCTTTGTATGTAATTAATAATTGTATACAGCAGCAAATAATTTGACATTATTAAGCAATTACCATTTAATTATTTCAGTTAGCAAAATCCATTAAATGCCATTCAATCAATTTTCCTACAATTATGTTATTTAGTAAATTACACCTAATCCGCCCTAAAAATCAAGAAAAACTTGAGAAATCACAGTTTTCTCTGCATAATCGTAAGAAAATTCAATATATTAAAGATATTTTTTAAAGATGGGAACTTCAAATAAGGTAAAATTTGATGTTTAAAAAATTTCAATTTCTGATGGATCTGTCACTTTTCCCTTTTCATGTCAAACTACTACCACAATAAAATATCAAATCTTCTATGAGATGGTAGTGTTTATACATTTAAAAAATCAACTTAAGCCAATTTCAGTTAATCTTTTCCAACTTTGATTTCTTCCATCTCTGCCACCCACAGAATTTGTCTTTCGCTATAGATTTTGGCACTGAATTCATTCTAGTATTTTATCATATAATGCTCTGTAGTTTTCTCATGTACACAAACCCTTTCTTCCATCAAAACGTAACTTCCTTAAGAACAGAAAACTCTGTGTGTGTGTATGTGTGCATGTACATGTGCATATGTGTTTTTGTACTCCATTTATTTAACAGATTATTGCACATATGGTGGGAACTGAATTTAATGGAAACAAAATAAATTAGGTTGACTATTGGCATGGAGCTTTGACCAAGGCTTATGGAGTTCATTCTGAAGTGGTTATAAGATTTAATTTTAATGATCCCATGATAAGGTTTATAAAACCAACTATATTCCATTTTTTGGATCAGCTGTTCAATCAGATCTCTGCCTCTGAAGTCTATTTTATTTATTAAGAAAAAAGTAATTAAGAATTCAAAATAGTCACTGCTACCATTTCAGCCCCTTGAAAGGAAATATAAATGGCTTATAGTCAGATATGATCAAATAAACAACTTGGAACAGAAAATGTCCAAGTTATGATTCTTTTGGTTGAGTTGAATAGAAATTTCCTGTCTTTTATGTTATCCCTTTTAATTCTTCCAATGATTTTATTTTTAAGCACTATTTTCAAGTACCTCAGTCTGATCTTACCTCTCCTTCAGTGCAAATTCTACTTTTATTTATTTATTTTTTTAAAGATCCAACTAAAATATTTCATCCTTGTGAGGTCTTCCTAACCTAACTTAGACACATTTTTCATCTCCACCTTATAGGGGATCACTTTGTGTCACTCTGTATTGAAGCATTTATCACTTGGAAGGGTAATTAGTAAGGTAGATGTCTGTATTTTTCACTTCTCAAATGCAAGCTCTTTTAGAGAGCAAACACTTTTTATTTTAGTCAGCACATAAACATAGTAAAGACTTGGTATTTGCTGGATGAATACAAGTAACACCTCAAAGACTGAGAAATAGTTTAAATGTAGAGAAGCAACTACACCGTGGTGTACATGATGGAATCTCATCTCAACCTCTTATTGGCTACTCTCTCATTTACACATAATTGATAGAAAAAATGGGAGTAGGGGTGGAGCTGGGATCCAGTAAAGCAGAACAGAGTGCCCCAAATCTCTCCATCTCTTACGTCGTTCCTTCCCATGGTTCACTCTACTCACTGTTTTCTGAAACTCAGATTGTCACAGCCAATATACTCAGCTCTGAGTATATTGGCTCTGCTGCTAGAGTCCATCACCTCAGATTTCAAAACCTCTCTGGCTTTTCCCAACACTCCGCCCACCCCAGTTTGATGAAGTCAGGTATAGAACTTTTCCACAGCTGTGCAGATCTGGAGCGCCAGTGGCCCTGCCTGTTTCAATCTGAAAACTTTTTTTCTTTTTCAGTACATGTGCTGACTTGTCAACATTGATGGGGTTGGTTTGGTTCCTGCTTTTCATTCAACTGGCCAGGAGTTGCAAGTGTGTTGTTAGCTGCAGGCTAGTTCCTCTTGCCATTTCTAAAACTGCTGTAATGTACTCTGGTTGCCACTGGTGTCAAAACTCAGTGATAGTAAAAAATGAAATAAAACTCTCTCTACCCCACTTAAATTTTCTTTCCAACTTGAAAGGAAAGGAAGCTTCAGCCCATTTGCATTTTAAATTCAAAATTTGTATTTAAAGCACTTAACAGGGTCCTTTGCTTGTTGACAGCTTCCTTTTTAACTTATCCTCAACTGAGCTCAGTAATGTGTTGTGTCTTAATTTGCAGAATATGTGCACTAGTATAATGTTTAATTAGGCTTCGGTGTCAACTTTAAATCTAACACCATCAGCATCTAATGAAAAAACCAGAAGCACTTGGCCTCTGCATGACAGATCTCTTGCAAGAAATCTACTTCTTCTGACTGAATCACAAAAAGAAAGTGAGGGCAGGGAGGGCAGCCAATGAGAAGAATGTGAACCCAGTTTCATAGATGAGATTTTCCTGTGGTCATAGTCACAAGACAGAAGAAAATACAGTGGAGACGACTGTTAAGGGAAATCAGATGCACTTTCCCTTATGTAATTAGTAGATTTCTGAACAAATGGGAGTAGATTAAATTTATGCATATAAAATTATTTTCTCATTGGCTAACATCATGGTTTCAGGTAGGCTTCATTTGAATTTAGGGACTATGATAAGAACTGATTGGGAATACAGGAGGTTAGGACATAACCTTTGCCTTCAAGGAGGCTGCAACCTAGTCGTTGGGGTAAGACAGATACAAAACAATAAAACCAGGAATGTTATTAGCTGCTGACCTTGGAGAAGGTCCTTAGGTTTTATTAACCTCACTTTCCTCTTCAGTAAAATGTTAATAGTACTAATATCAATCCTGAAGCATTGTCAGGCAGATAACCATATGCAGGTATTATACTTAATTCAGTGCCTAGAATATAGTAAGTGCTCAATATATTTTAGATATTATTATGAGTTACCTGTTCTAATTTTTAGGAGAGTAAAAATTGATGAAACCAGTTTATATATGTTTCCTATTGATGCTAAACAAATTACCACATATATGGTGGCTTAAACAATACAAATGTATCTTACAGTTCTAGCATCTAGAAGTGCAAGATCAGTTTTACTGGGCTAAAGTCGAGGTGTTGGTAGTCCTTGTTCCTTCTTGAAGCTCTGGGGGATTTCCATTTCCTTGCCTTGACAAGGGTCTGGAAGCCGCCTGCATTCCTTGGAACCTGATTTCTTCCTTACATCACTCCAGCCTCTTGCTTCCATTGTCATTACATCTCCTCCTTCCTTTTAAAGACATTTACCCTTATTATTCAGGGTTCACCCAGATCACCCAGGATAATGTGTCCATCTCAAAATCCTTAACTTAGTCACACTTGAAAATTCCTTTTGTAATGTAAGGTAACATTCACAGGTTTCAGGAATTGGTTCCTGACATCTTTGGGGCTATTACTCATTCTACCATACAGTTTTTTGAGGAAGATTAATCGGGAGGTTGTGTGCAGAATGCTTTCAACTCTACTTCACATATGGAACCTACTCAATCTCACATAATTTCTTAGGAGGCTCCTGGGTGCCCTGGTCTTTTCGGAGTAGTTCATTTCTTGAAGTTCACTTATGTCTTAGAGAAATCACTGGAGAAAGTAAAATTTCATAGACTACCTATCACCCAATGTAAGCGTAGAAAGCAGAGATGACTTTTTTTTTTTTTTTTTTTTTTTTTTGCGGTACGCGGGCCTCTTACTGTCGTGGCCTCTCCCGTTGCAGAGCACAGGCTCCGGACGCACAGGCTCAGCGACCATGGCTCACGGGCCCAGCCGCTCCGCGGCATGTGGGATCTTCCCGGACCGGGGCACGAACCCGTGTCCCCTGAATCTGCAGGCAGACTCTCAACCACTGCGCCACCAGGGAAGCCCAGGGATGCCTTTGATTTGGCACAGGTTGGTTTTTGATTTTATATGATCCAAATGACATCATCAGTATCCTTTGGAAAGAATAGATATAATTCACAGGACTCTTGGTGTTGTTCCAGCAATTCAAAGTCTACTGACATAACTTGTACCTCTAAATCCTAGATATTTAATCTTTAGAGAACGTACAGACCCAAGGCTTATAAAGTTCAATTTTCTCCCTTATCTTTGGGCTTCATCCAAAGCAGCTGATATCCTCTTTCCTCCAAAGTCGTCCCGTTTGAGGTATATCACACATTTTTACACAAGAGGAATTTATTTGGAATTAAGGAGATTTTCCTACTTAATGTATTTAAGCATGCTGAGGGGAAGCTAACAAATCATCTTAATATTGGGAAAGGATGATTGGGAATACAGGAGGTTAGGACATAACCTTTGCCTTCTACTCACTGTTTTCTGCAACTCAGATTGTCACAGCCAATATACTCAGCTCTGAGTATATTGGCTCTGCTGTATGCCACTGTATGCCACTGGCTCTGCTGTATGCCTCTGAGTATATTGGCTCCGGATGTGGATACTGACTAATGTGACTCCACCAACATGGGGACTATTCAGATATTAAAGGGAACTGTGATCAGCTGCTAAAATTATAACTCCCCAGAGTCCCTCAGGAGTCCCTGCAGCAGCCACAGTCAGGACTGGGCCATTTTGCCAGCTGTTTCGCGGTGATTCTTGTTTTTGGTGAGCGTCTGTGCACATACACACACACGCACACACACCCTCCGTTCAGTTTCTGCCAGGTTCTTAGTGTTCTCATGCACCATGCTACAAGGGCTCACTCTAAATGTTCAGCCCATCTGCTCAGGGAATGGTGCCTTCACCACAATTATCTAATCATATTACAGCAAATATCAAACACAGCATGAATGACAAAGGTGAGGCTGTTCAATGTAAAAGGAAGCAGGAGGATTCAGCACAGGCCTGGTGCCAAATAAGTATCCTAAGGGTAAAATATACACATATATCTTTGAGAGGCAATGGAAGAATAATAAAAAAAAATCAATATATGAACTGATCTGACATCCTAGTTTACTGAGAAATATCTTAGTTCTGAAACAAATTGTACAAGATAAGCAGGTGTCATGGGGAACAACCGTGGATCTGCAATGGCCTCTTGGATTATGCCAGAGCATGGGTTGCAAATTAGTGACCCACTTGTATTTTCTGTTCAGTACAACCCAGTGTTTTTAAAACTGAATTTGAATGTCTTTAGATAGGACATGCTCTGCCTGTAAGCCTTACCCTGTTATACCAGCCCCTTTCCCACATTTAGGTTGCCTGCCTGGAACCTGGATACATGTGTTTGCAATGGTAGCTCCAATCTATACTGTTATCTTCTGTTGCCCTGTTATCTATAATCTCTAAACTTGGACAGCTTCTATGATCATTCCCAACTGTTGGCCCACCATGGGGAAGACAGACTGGTTAAAGTCGCCCACCACTCTCTCAGCTGCAAGGGGTACATGCAGTTTGTTGGGCAAGACAGACTACATAATTTGCGGGGTTTAGGGCAAAGTGAAAATACGGGGTTCCTTGTTCAAAAATTATTAAGAATATCAGCAGAGCATTAAATGAAGTAGTGGGTCCTTCTAAGGGTGGGACTCTAGGCAACCGTCCATATTGGAAACCCATGAAGCTGGTCTTAATGCCCAGGACTGAGAGGACATCTGTATTTATTTGTTTTTTTGTGATTATTTTTTTTTAAACAAGACAGTTTTGTAGTCTGTTTTTGTTTTTGACATCTTTATTGGAGTATATTGCTTTATAGTGTTATGTTAGTTTCTGCTATATAGCAAAGTGAATCAGCTACATGTATACATATATCCCCATATCCCCTCACTCTTGTGTCTCCCTCCCACCCCTCTAGGTGGTCACAAAGCACTGAGCTGATCTCGCTGTGCTATGCGAGCTATTTATTTTACATTTAGTAATGTTTATATGTCAGTGCTTCTCTCTCACTTTGTCCCAGCTTACACTTCCCCCTCTCTGTGTCCTCAAGTCCATTCTCTATGTTTGCATCTTTATTCCTGTCCTGTCACCAGAACCATTTTTATCTTTTTTAGATTCCATATATATGTGTCAGCATACGGTGTTTTTCTCTTTCTGACTTACTTCACTCTGTATGACAGACTGTAGGTCAATCCACCTCACTACAAATAACTCAATTTTGTTTCTTTTTATGGCTGAGTAATATTTCACTGTATATATGTGCCACATCATCTTTATCCATTCATCTGTCAGTGGACACTTTGGTTGCTTCCATATCCTGGCTAATGTTCAATGAACATTGTGGTACATGTATCTTTTTGAATTATGGTTTTCTCAGCATCTATGCCCAGTAGTGGGATTGCTGAGTCATTGGTAATTCTACCTTTAGTTTTTTAAGGAACCTCCATACTGTTCTCCATAGTGGCTGTATCAATTTACATTCCCACCAACAGTGCAAGAGGGTTCCCTTTTCTCCACATCCTCTCCAGCAGTTATTGTTTGTAGATTTTTTTGATGATGGACATTCTGACAAGTGTGAGGTGATAACTCATTGTGGTTTTGATTCACATTTCTCTAATGATTAGTGATGTTGAGCAACTTTTCATGTGTTTGTTGACAAACTGTATATCTTCTTCGGAGAAATGTCTATTTAGATCTTCTGCCCATTTTTGGATTGGGTTGTTTTTTTTGATATTGGGCTGCAAGAGCTACTTGTAAATTTTGGAGATTAATCCTTTGTCAGTTGCTTCATTTCCAACTATTTTCTCCCATTCTGAGGGTTGTCTTTTGGTCTTGTCTATGGTTTCCTTTGCTGTGCAAAAACTTAAAGTTTCATTAGGTTCTGTTTGTTTACTTTTGTTTTTATTTCCATTTCTCTAGGAGGTGGGTCAAAAAGGATCTTGCTGTGATTTATGTGCAAGAGTGTTCTGCCTATGTTTTCCTCTAAGAGTTTTATAGTGTCTGGCCTTACATTTAGGACTTCAATCCATTTTGAGTTTATTTTTCTGTATGGTGTTAGGGAGTGTTCTAATTTCATTCTTTTACATGTAGCTGTCCAGTTTTCCCAGCACCACTTTTTGAAAAGGTTGTCTTTTCTCCATTGTATATTCTTGCCACCTTTTTCAAAGATAAGGTGACCATATGTGTGTGGGTTTATCCCTGAGTTTTCTATCCTATTCCATTGATCTATATTTCTGTTTTTGTGCCAGTACCATATTGTCTTGATTACTGTAGCTTTGTAGTATAGTCTGAAGTCAGGGAGCCTGATTCCTTCAGCTCCATTTTTCTTTCTCAAGTTTGCTTTTGCTATTCGGGGTCTTTTGTGTTTCCATACAAATTGTAAAATCTTCTGTTCTAGGTCTGTGAAAAATGCTATTGGTAGTTTAATAGGGATTGCATTGAATCTGTAGATTGCTTTGGGTAGTATTGTCATTTTCACAATGTTGATTTTTCCAATCCAGTAACATGTTATATCTCTCCACCTGTTTGTATTCGCTTTAATTTCTTTCATCAGTGTCTTATAGTTTTCTGCATACAGTTCTTTTGTCTCCTTAAGTAGGTTTATTCCTAGGTAATTTTTTCTTTTCGATGCAATGGTAAATGGGAGTGTTTCCTTAATTTCTCTTTCAGATTTTTGTCGTTAGTGTATACGAATACAAGAGATTTCTGTGCATTAATTTTTTATCCTGCTGCTTTACCAAATTCATTGATTAGCTCTAGTAGTTTTCTGGTAGCATCTTTAGGATTCTCTATGTATAGTATCATGTCATCTGCAAACAGTGACAGTTTTAAATCTTCTTTTCCAATTTGGATTCCTTTTAGTTCTTTTTGTTCTCTGATTGCTGTGGCTAAAACTTCCAAAACTATGTTGAATAATAGTGGTGAGAGTGGGCAACTTTGTCTTGTTCCTGATCTTAGAGGAAATGGTTTCAGTTTTTCACCATTAAGAATGATGTTGGCTCTGGGTTTTCCATAGATGGCCCTTATTATGTTGAGGTAAGTTCCTTCTGTGCCCACTTTCTGGAGAGGTTTTATCATAAATGGGTGATAAATTTTGTCAAAAGCCTTTTCTGCATCTACTGAGATTATCATATGGTTTTTATCCTTCAGTTTGTTAATATGGTGTATCACATTGATTCATTTGTCTATTTTGGAAAATGCTTGCATTCCTGGGATAAACCCCAGTTGATCATGGTGTATCATCCTTTGAACGTGCTGTTGGATTCTGTTTGCTAGTATTTTGTTGAGGACTTTTGCATCTATATTCCAGTGATATTGGCCTGTAGTTTTCTTTTTTTGTGACATCTTTGTCTGGTTTTGGCATCAGGGTGGTGGTGGCCTCATAGAATGAGGTTGGGGTGTTCCTCCCTCTGCTATATTTTGGAAGAGTTTGAGAAGGCTTGGTGTTAGCTCTTCTTTAAATGTTTGTTAGAATTCACCTGTGAAGCCATCTGATCCTGGTCTTTTGTTTGTTGGAAGATTTTTAATCACAGTTTCAATTTCAGTGCTTGTGATTGGTCTGGTCATATTTTCTATTTCTTCCTGGTTCAGTCTTGGAAAGTGGTACTTTTCTAAGAATTTTTCCATTTCTTCCAGGTTGTCCATTTTATTTGCATATAGTTACTTGTAGTAGTCTCTCATGATCCTTTGAATTTCTGCAGTGCCAGTTGTTACTTTTTCATTTCTAATTCTGTTGATTTGAGTCTTCTTTTTCTTCTTGATGAGTCTGGCTAATGGTTTATCAATTTTGTTTACCTTCTCAAAGAACCAGCTTTTATTTTATTGATCTTTGCTATTGTTTCCTTCATTTCTTTTTCATATTTATCTGATCTGATCTTTATGATTTCTTTCTTTCTGCTAATTTTGGGTTTTCTTTGTTCTTCTTTCTCTAATTGCTTTAGTTGTAAGATTGGATATTTTATTTGAGATTTTTCTTTTTCTTGAGGTAGGATTGTATTGCTATAAACTTCCCTCTTAGAACTGCTTTTGCTGCATCCCATAGGTTTTGGGTCACCCTGTTTTCATTGTCATTTGTTTCTAGGTATTTTTTGATTTCCTTTTTTATTTCTTCAGTGATCTCTTGGTTATTTAGTAATGTATTGTTTAGCCTCTATATGTTCATATTGTTTACATATTTTCCCTGTAATTGATATCTAATTTCGTAGCATTGTGGTCAGAAAAGATGCTTGATATGATTTCAATTTTCTTAAATTTACTGAAGCTTGGTTTGTGACCCAAGATTTGATCTATCCTGGAGAATATTCCATGAGCACTTCAGAAGAAAGTGTATTCTGTTGTTTTTGGATGAAATGTCTTACAAATATCAAGTCCACCTGTTCTAATGTGTCATTTAAAGCTTGTGTATCCTTATTTATTTTCATTTTGGATGATCTGTCCATTGGTGAAAGTAGGGTGTTAAAATTCCCCTAGTATTATTGTGTTATCATCGATTTCCCCTTTTATGGCTGTTAACATTTGCCTTACTTATTGAGGTGCTCCTATGTTGGGTACATAAATATTTACAATTGTTATATCTTCTTCTTGGATTGATCCCTTGATCATTATGTAGTTTTTTTCTTTGTCTCTTGTAATAGTCTTTATTTTAAAGTCTATTTTGTCTGATATGAGAATTGCTACTCCAGCTTTCTTTTGATTTCCATTTGCATGGAATACCTTTTTCCATCCCCTAACTTTCAGTCTGTATGTGTCCCTAGGTCTGAAGTGGCTCCCTTGTAGACAGCATACATATGGGTCTTGTTTTTGTATCCATTCAGCCAGTCTATGTCTTTTGGTTGGAGCATTTAATCCATTTACATTTAAGGTAGTTATTGATATGTATGTTCCTATTACTACTTTCTTAATTGTTTTGGGTTTATTATTGTAGGTCTTTTCCTTCTCTTGTGTTTCCTGCCTAGAGAAGTTTCTTTAGCATTTGTTATAAAGCTTCTTTGGTGGTGCTGAATTCTCTTAACTTTTGCTTGTCTGTAAAGGTTTTAATTTCTCCATTGAATCTGAATGAGATCCTTGCTGGGTACATCTTTGTTGTAAGTTCTTCCCTTTCATCACTTTAAATATGTCCAGCCACCCTCTTCTGGCTTCCAAAGTTTCTGCTGAAAGATCAGCTGTTAACCTTATGGGGATTCCCGTGTATATTATTTGTTGCTTTTCCCTTGCTCCTTTTAATATTTTTCTTTGTATTTAATTTTTGATAGTTTGATTAATATGTATCTGGCATGTTTATCCTTGGATTTATCTTGTATGGGACTCTCTGCACTTCCTGGACTAGGGTGACTATTTCCTTTCCCATGTTAAGGAAGTTTTCAACTATAATCTCTTCAAATGTTTTCTCAGACTGTTTCTTTTTCTCTTCTTCTTCTGGGACCCTTATAATGTGAATGTTGGTGCATTTAATGCTGTCCCAGAGATCTCTGAGTCTGTTCCCAATTCTTTTCATTCTTTTTTCTTTATTCTGCTCTGTGGCAGTTATTTCCAGTATTTTATTTTCTAGTTCATTTATCTGTTCTTCTGGTTCAGTTATTCTGCTATTGATTCTAGAGTATTTTTAATTTCATTTACTGTGTTGTTCATCATTGTTTGTTTCCTCTTCATTTCTTCTAGGTTCTTGTTAAACGTTTTTTGCATTTTCTTCATTCTATTTCAGAGATTTTGGATTAACTTTACTGTCATTACTCTAAATTCTTTTTCAGCTAGCCTGCCTATTTCCTCTTCATTTGTTTGGTCTGGTGGGTTTTTAACTTGCGTCTTCAACTGCTGCCCATTTCTCTGTCTTCTCATTTTCTTTAACCTACTGTGTTTGCGGTCTCCTTTTCTCAAGCTGCAGTTTTGTATTTCCCATTATTTTTATTGTCTGCCCCCAGTGGTTGAGTTTGGTCCAGTAGCTTATGTAAGCTTCCTGGTGTAGGTGACTGGTGCCTGTGTTCTGGTGGGTGGGGCTGGATCTTGTCTTTCTGGTGGGCAGGGCCATGTCCAGTGGTGTGTTGGGGTGTGTATGAGCTTAGGATGACTTTAGGCAGCCGGCCTGCTATGGGTTGGGTTGTGTTCCTGTCCTGTTCATTGTTTGGCATGGGCCTTCCAGCACTGGAACTTGCTGACCGTTGGGTGGAGCTGGGTCTTAGTGTTGAGACAGAGATCTCTGGGAGATCTCTCACTGATGATATTACATGGGGCCGGGAGGTTTCTGGTGGTCCAATGTCCTGGACTCAGCTCTCCCACCTCAGAGACTCAGGCCTGACACCCGGCCGGAGCACCAAGACACTGCCAGCCACATGGCTCAGAAGAAAAGGAAGGGAAAAAAGAAAAAAACAAAAAATGAACAGATAGAACCCCAAACCAAATGGTAATAGCAATACTAAACAGACAAAATCACACAAAGAAACATACACACACACACACTCATAAAAAGAAAACAGATGAAAAAAATAGACAGAACCCTAGGACAAGTGTTACAAGCAAACCTAAACAGACAAGATCACACAAAGAAACGTACACATACACACTCACAAAAAGAGAAAAAAGGAAGAAAAAAAAATAAAAAATAACAAAAAAATAAAATTAAAAATAATAAGAATTTAAGAAAATTAAGGAAGAGAGTAACCAAACCAATAAACAAATCCACCAATGATTACAAGTACTAAAAACTAAACTAAGGTAAATTTAAAACCAGAAACCAATCAGATGCAGAAAGTAAACCCCAAGTCTACATTTGCTCCCAAAGTTCACTGCCTCAATTTTGGGAACATTCGTTGTCTAATCAGGTATTCTTCAAGTGCAGGGTTTTTCAGTTTGATTGTGGGGATTTAGTCTGCTGTTCCTGAGGCTACTCTGGGAAATTTCCCTTTCTCTTCTTTGATCGCACAGCTCCTGGGGTTCAGCTTTGGTTTTGGACCCACCTCTGCATGTAGGCTGCCCTCAGGAGTCTGTTCCCTACCCAGACAGGAGGGGGTTAAAGCAGCAGCTGATTATGGCTCTCTTGCTCTCTCAGGGCAGAGAGAGGGAGTGGTATAGTAGTCATAATTGGAATGCAGGGCAAGCTTGCAGCGGCAGAGGCTGGTGTGACATTGCAACAGCTTGAGGCACACCATGTGTTCTCCAGGGGGAAGTTGTCCCTGGATCATGGGACCCTGGCAGTGGCATGCTGCACATGCTCCCAGGGCAGTGTGGGTAGTGGCCTGTGCTTGCACACAGGATTCTTGGTGGCAGTGGTGGTGGTGTCAGTGGTCATGCATATGTCTGGGGTCCGAGCTGATAGTTGTGGCTCGTGCCCATCTCTGGAGCTTGATTAGGCAGTACTCTGCCTTATGTGGGCACACAGAGTGGGAATCGCCTCTCCTCGCGTGCCCCAAAACATTGGTCTTTTGTCTCTTAGGCAGGTCCAGACGTTTCCTGGACTCCCTCCCAGCTAGCTGTGGTGTGCTAGACCCCTTCAGGCTGTTTTCATGCAGCCAACCCCAGTCCTCTCCCTGGGGTCTGACCTCCAAAGCCCGAGCCTCAGCTCCCAGCAGCGACCCACCCTGATGGGTGAGCAGACAAGCATCTCAGGTCAGTGAGTGCTTGTCAGTACTGACCCTCTGTGCAGGAATCTCTCCGCTTTGCCCTCTGCATCCCTGTTGCTGCACTCTCCTCCATGGATCTGAAGCTTTCCCCCCTCCCACACCCCGTCCCTGCTGGTGAAAGTGCTCCCTAGTGTGTGGAAACTTTTCCTCCTTCACAGCTCCCTCCCACAGGTGCAGGTCACTTCCCTATTCTTTTGTCTCTGTTTTTTCTTTTTTGTTTTGCCTTACCCAGGGGAGTTTCTTGCCTTTGGGGAAGTCTGAGGTCTTCTACCAGCATTCAGTAGGAGTTGTTCCACATGTAGATGCATTTTTGATTTATTTGTGGGGAGGAAGGTGATCTCCACGTCTTACTCCTCTACCATCTTGAAGGTCTTCGCTGAGAGGACATCTTTAGTCTACATTTTCAAGCAAACAGGCTTCTCTATGCCCTAGTCACTCCAGCGCAAATGTAGTGTCCATAGAATGGGAGAAATTTGGGGCTCTTATCTATATTTTACCTGCCCAGAAGGCTAAACAAATTTGGTGACCTGAGGTTTCACTTGTTAGGGACAATAAGAGCAGCAGTCTTTATTTTCAATTATTTCTGGCAAATCTCCTGATTTGTTGAGACCAAAACCCTAAATAGATTATCATTATCTAAAAGACAAGGGCCATATAATACATCATTTCTTTGTCACTTTAGTGGCAATATTGAAAAAAAAAAACTTACTTCCATGGATCTTATAATTTACATTTATTATAATAATTGGAAGTTGAAAGGAGCCAGAGAACAATGGGTTGTGTTATGAAGAGACATTCAGTATGGCAGAAGAGCTCAGTACCTTTTCATATTATCAGAAATCTCTACACTGGAAAAGAGATAAAAGGATCTCCAGTTAAACCTGGAAGATGGATTGCAAATGATCTCTGCTCCCTCCTGGAATTTCACTAGAATTATATAGAAAAATTTTTAAATAAATATAAGTTGATAAATTCAAAAGAAGAGAAAACATGGTAACAGATAGAGGATAAAGATAGCATTTTGGAAAAGAGAAAGCATATGGACTGCATATAACATACTTAGCAGAGCAAAAATATCCAAAACCCAAGCCTTCAGAGAAAGGACCAAGGAGAAGCAACCCAATTTAAGGTTTAGAACTCTAGAAAGTCACCAGCTATATCTGAAGGGGGGGTGGGATACAAAGGGACTGAAATGGGAAGATTGCTTAAAAGTATGTTTGAAGTCCCGTTGATCCCCAATGCCATCTTCCATCCCTCTTAGGTAGGTTGTTGCTTTCTCCCCATATTGGCAGGAGGTAAGAGAGAAATCATCTTCTACATAGAGATATTGGTCTCTTCCTCACTGGGTTCATCCCCATTATGTTCATAGTAGCTTGACATGGTACCAACGGGAAAGTCAGTAGAATTGCTAACATGGGCGCTGAAATCATATTGGCCATAGTCAGATACAGAGTGATCATCCACATGGTTTTTTATTAGAGTGACCATAATTTAGGATTCAAACCAGCACACTTTTGTAAGTGAAAGGAGAGTGATAAAATAACCGTCAGGGATTAATTTATGTAAAAGAAGCATAAACCACCAATGTTCCATGTGACCAAGATATATGGTCACCCTATTTAGCTTATCCTTATATTATTTTTAGATTGATATCAAAATAATAACATAAAACAATTTAAAAATTCCTGTAGAAGATTATTTCTTGCAGATAATCTACATCTGGCAAACAGTATTATAGAGGTTATTCCAGCATTAAAAAGAAAATTGGATGAGAAAGTCCTCTGAGATTTAATTATCCTGTGAGTGAAAAATAGAAAAAAATATGTAAGTTTAAGAGCATGATTTTTAGGTAGAAAATACTCAGCTACGATATGGTGTTCATGATAACATTTTCCTTAACATATCTAGTGATTTGTATAAATAATTCCATGTCTGCATCTGGGTATTGGCTTGAGGTCAAGACCTTGTCCCTCTCCCCTGGCCCATGATTCTCCACTATATATTTTTCTTTTCTCATGATCTTTCATCTTTGTTTAAAGGATCAGTTTTCTCTCCCCCATCAAGCCCACTTCCTGCATAAAGCTGGGACCAGGACACTGCAGAAGGGCCAGCACCTCCTAACAGGCTGGGTGAGGGGGCAGCCAGGTGATGAATGGATGCATGTGGAGCAAGGTAATAAACCAGCACCCCAGTCATGTAATCTTCCATTAAAATGAAATGCATACCAGGCATGCGGCGTTTCTGCAGCTTGTACCCTCTCCCATAGAAGATCATGAATAAAAGAGGGAAGTGTACTGCTGACAGATGCCAGCATGCATAAAGGACACTTCCTATAAAGGAAAAGCTCCGGCTAACAGATGGACTAAAGATGTGAGATGCAGAAAGATTTACCAATCTAAATAATTCAAGGGAATGTCGTATGGCAAGCTAGCGCTTTTCAGAGGGAGCCAGCAGAAGGTGCAGATGGAAAGGCAGGCCAAGCCTTTCCCATAAACCCATTAAGAACAGTCCTTGTCTGAGCGACAGTATGTCGCAGAAGGCCCAGGGAGAGGCCGGCAGATGAGAAATTTGCTTCTAGAGTTTGTTCTGCAAGGTCAAGAGCATATTTAATAGTGAAGGTTGTGGCATTTAATGAGAGTGAAAAAGCGGTGTTGTATGTTTTGCTGCTTGTCCTCCTGCCGTCTTCAAAACTCCCCCATTCCTGAGTTCTTTGTCTTGTCAGAACTAAAATGATGGAAGGTAAAGGTGTCCAAAGCCCTTGCGAGAGGTCCAGCAAGTCTCCACCTTCTTCGTGCTTGATAGTCAGATATGCATTCTGGGCCTAAAAGCCAAATTTTAAGGAGCAGCACTGCTTCCTATAAATGTTTCTCAGAAACACACGACTATTCTGTCTCCCCAGCCCCCGTTGATACTTGCTGTCTGCCTACTCATGAAATGTTCAATCCTGTGTTATCACACACTGTTAGGTTTATTGTCATGTACCGGACCTCTCATCCAGACTGCATCATGCTCAACTTGAAAAAAAAAAAAAAGACTCTTCCTCTCTACTAAGACTTGCTCTGAGCAGGTACCTGATAAATACTTCCTGATAGTGGAACCCCTTCAACTGGAAGGAGTCCTTGTGCCAAAATGTTAGCATCTCAGGTGAAGGGAGGAATGACTGGAACATCGTACAGCGCATTGGACAGGAGAGGTGGCCGAAACCCCGTACAGCCCTGGTTTGCTGGGCTACCCTAGGCAAGACAAAGCCTTCATTCCTTAACTGTAAAACAAATAATTTAACAAACCAATATCTGAGCCCCTTCCCAGCTTCACTTCTTAGTTATATCAGGATCAAATAGATTTTCAGTTATCTGGTAATCTCTGGATCAGTGGCTCACAAACTTTCCCTCAATAACCATTGCTGTACCGTGCAAAGGTGTTTACATGCACGTTCCAAGATGAAAAACCTAAAGATCATGGGGTAAAGTCTTTGTTTAATTTATTTTAAGCTAATAAAGGACTGCTTTTTATTTTGAGACTCTACTCATTTTTTTTCAGATTTTATGTCCTTATACGAAATGAAATAAATAGTAAGATAGTAGATTTTGCTTTGTGTAAAGCCTCTATTGTGAAAAAAGGTAAGTTGACGACCCTGTGTCTGATCCCCCTACCCATCTGCATACAAATCTTTTCTTGCTAGTTGTCTTAGTTTTATTGATTGTGAAACTTAAAAGTCCTAGAACTACTGGTGTAAGCCCAGAAAGAAGCCAAGGATTCCTTTTCTTCCAACAAAGTATCTTTCCTGCCCACAGTGAATAGCCTTTGAGCAATAAATATTGATTTTATGGGTTGTTGTGAATGTAGTTTGCCAGTTACCCAAAATCATGTGTTTATAAAGCCATGCAAAAAATCAAATTGATTTTTTGTGAGTCCTGTTTCCCAGTTCCCTAAATTATCAATTCAAAGAGTTTTCTTTTTCTGATTAATGTTCCCCTAACGGCAGCTGCCCATACTCCTCTCCCCTCAACCTCAACTCTCCAACAATTGCATCAGTTAATAATCTAAAACCCGTCAAAAAACTCAAGGAAAGCAACTCAGGAAAGGAGCTCCGAGATTGATCCTCTGTAAAGTAGAGAATCTTTTTAAGTCATCTTTCATTTGTTCACTTTGTTTATAAATATCACCTATCTTGTAGAAAACTCCATTGTCTTGGATTACATTAGAAATCAGTTGTTAGTTTGCCTGTTAACTCCTGTGCTACTTACCTTGAGTTCCTTTTCCGTTAACACTCAAGTATGCATGCCTGTGTGTGTGTGTCTGTGTTCAGCACTGATCTGGGAAAGTTCTTTTCTTCCATTTTTCTCATTTTTTTTAATCCTTTTTGACCTGGGACAATTTAGAGTATATTCCACTGGGGACAAAGACACAAAGTTTACAGATTTGAAGTAATGGCCATAGTTACCCTCTCTGTGTCCTTGGCATTGGAATAGGCACAAATAACTTCATCCATCTCTGATGTGATGTATCACCACTTTGATGACCAACAATGCAGTGTTTCATGGTGTTGATATGAGTTGATATCCACTTGCTTATCACATCCCACAAAGAAGTTCTTCCTGGCAACAATGTACAGTGGTCAATTTGTGTGTGTGTGTGTGTGTTACTTGGGCCTCTCACTATTGTGGCCTCTCCCATTGTGGAGCACAGGCTCCAGACACACAGGCTCAGTGGCCATGGCTCACGGACCTAACTGCTCTGCGGTATGTGGGATCTTCCTGGACCGGGGCACGAACCCGTGTCCCCTGCATTGGCAGGCGGACTCTCAACCACTGTGCCACCCGGGAAGCCCCTGTGGCCAATTTTTAAACCCTCTGACAGTTCTTAGTATTATAAAATGCTTTTATTCCAACCTCACCAAATCCTTTACCAGCTCTTATTACCTGGAACCTTAGTGAAGGCAGAAATGGCAGATATCAATCTTGAGCCAGCTGTTAGAGGTGAAAAGGGAGTGTATTGCTCATTTTTATTTATTTTTTTAATCAGGGCACTCCCTGTTTGAGGTCACAAGGGCATTTCCATTTAATAAATTACTAGAATTAGAACTCTGAGTGGTCTTGACTTCTAAACTTTGAAGACTCCCATGTACTGAAGAAGATGCTGAATTTTTGTTTATTTTCTTTTCTCCTGCCATCACCAAGTCACTAGGAAAAAGCTGTGTGTGCAATTATAAGTGAGTTGCCTGGGTACAGCCCAGCCTGGACCCATGGAAGTCCCCCAAATTTTGATTATTTTAAGAATCTTATAAGTATTGCTTCACATTAGCCCCAGGAATCAAATGAGAAAACCATGAAGATAAAACCAACCAGTTATCTCATGTAGGAATTCAGCTGTTACTGCCTTATAAGCAGCTCTTTTTGGTAAAATTTTCTGTCATGAAGGTTATGACAAATTATAAATTTCCTCTTCCAGTTTGCATTTAGATATTTCCCATCAAACTTTCAAAACTAAATTTGTAAAGATCTGTTACTTTAAAGTGTGAGAGTAAAAGTTAAACAGCAACAGTACATTATTTATAGATGCCAACATTGTTTTATTTTCAAGAACTCTGTTAGAGAGAAATCAGAACTCTTCTCTGAGGAAATGAAGGCAAGAAATGAGACAGAGATCTTGGTTTTGAAGGTATCCAACAGGGCCTCAACCAATAGCCCTCCTGTTAAGGGCCACTAGCCTATCAGCTCTACCCACAAACAATCAGAGTTTTAGTGTCTTACTCTTAAAAATGAATGGCTCAGCAGAATCCAGAATCACTAGACATTTGACGAAAGCCCTTAAAATGTAAGTTAGTGCCCAATACATACAAACAGGAAAGAAAGAAGAAAGAAGGGAAAGAGGGAGGGAGAGAGGAAGAAAGAAACTTGGAGGAAAATAAGGAAAATCACAAGGAATAGAAGAAAAAAACACTGTAATTCATATCCAAATAGGTACTGATTCCACGAATAAAATAAGGACAGGATTCTATGTACAGGAATTTTCAAAGAGTAAAAAGTCCCTAAAAAACTAAAAAAGAAAAGAAAAGAAAAGAAAAATAACAAAGGAATATGATAAGACAAATTATAAAATTTGAGGATCAATGCCTAGAATCAAACATCTGAATAATAGTTCTAGAAAGAGAACAAGGAAACAGAGGAGAGGACCTTACCAAAATACTAACATCATGTATTTCCCCAAAGTCAGGGAGATAAATATAAACATTGAAAGGGCCCATTAAGAGCCCATCACAGTGAAAGGAAACAGATTTCCATCAAGGCCCACTGTGGTGAAGCTGAGAACACCAGAAATGACCCAGACAGCTTTTGGAGAAAATAAATAGGTCTCGTACAAAGGATTGGGAATCAAGGTGGCATTTTACATCATAGAAACACTGAAAGTCAGACACCAATGGAAAAGTTAGGAGACAAAATAGTCTTGAAATTTCTACCTAGAATTCTTACTCAGCTGAACCAATCAGATGGTAAGGTAGAATGAAAACCCTGTCAAGAACAAAAGGTCTCAACATTTTATTTCCCATACACACTTTCTCAGAAGGAAGATACCCTACTCCCACACAAGAAGGAAACTAAGTAAGAAGACATGAGAACCAGGGAAATGGGCATCTAACACAAGGCAGGAGCAATCAGCCAGGATGTTGCTGGAGTGCTAGTCCTGGAGAGTAATCCTTTTATGGGAGCCAGGGGCAACATGGTTCAGTAGGAATGTCCTCCAAACCAACAATAAAACAAATCAGAATGGATAGGTTACTTGCTGCATTTGACCATTCTGGGGGTAGTTTTAACCATCAGAGGTTTCAGGACAACTTTGCCATAAGATCACACCTGAAAAACAAGGCAATGATTATTAAGAAACAAAATATTGGAAGTGTATTCACAATGCAATCTGTGGCCAAGCAATAATTCCATCATTTCATAAACACTGCCAATAGATTTCACTAAAATTGTGAAATGTTCACATTGTGAAAAATGGAGAATGGTATATAGGTGTGTGAATGTGTGGGCCTAAGAGAATGAACTCAATCTCCACTTTACACATGATAAAGTCAAAAGATAATGTCGAAAAATGCAAAATTAACAAATATCAGTACAAGCAGGTTATTAACTTCATGGAAATCAATTCCAAAAGAAATTGCTAAAAAGCTGAAAGTCATTGCTTCTTGGAAGTGGGCCTTGGATTGGGACGGTGGTGTGGTAAACTGTTGTCTTTCATTAGATCTTATAAAAAGTATTTGTCAGTTTAAATCATGAATTTTATACATAAGGTATATGTATATATTTCAGCACAGTCTATCATATATCAATGATATATGTAGGTCAATACATTTTGCTGTGAAAAACAAGAAAAATAATGAGAAAATATGTTGGCATAAAAACAAAATGGTTCACTTTGTAATTTTAAGTGAAAGGCCACGGTGAATAATGTATACATGATCACATAAACTTAATTTTCCTGACAAGTATTAAGATGTGTCTCTATCTTATACACAAATATAATAATAATAGCTTGTATTATACACAAATATCCCCCCACAAATACCCTTCAGTATACATATATGAGTAAACATAGTAGAGAACTGAAGTTGGCAAGTGACTCACAGATATATATATATTTTTATTATTGTTTATTGAAGTGTAGTTGCTGTACAATAATATAAGTTACAGGTGTACAATTTAGTGACTCACAATGTTTAAAGGTTACACACATATGTAGCTCACCCATTTGTACACAAAAAATTATCAAGCAAATACTCTGCGCTTGGCACTGCATTGCAAACTCCAAATTCCAAGGTTAAAAAATGCTTCCTACAAAGTCCTGATATCAAGAAAAAATAAAGGTGAGAGGGAGGGTCTTATGTTCTCAGTGCTTCAAATTCATTCCCAAACCTGCCTGAAGAGGTGCAGTTTTCCAGAGCATATGCTGCAAATGAATGTTGTCTCTTTGTTCATGGTCAGGGAAGAGGGTTGGGAAAGCTTAAATCAATGTTTACTTTAAAAATTAACACGAATTATTTTTTCATGATTTAATTTAACTTTGCTTCCCCCTGGTCCCCATGTTCGTTTGTGGAGGAGGGAACACAGTGAGAATCTTAAACTGCTCATAGAAGTCAGGCCTCACCTGTAACTGACATAGTGAGCATGGTTCTCATATCCTGGATAACCTCCCAAACTGTATTTCAGCAATTGGCCCATCTTTCCTAAGCCTAATGTCTACATTTGGCCTGACAGAGGACAAGCCAGCTTTCTGATAGCATTCCCCTTGGAGACCTCATTTGTCAGGCAGCCTGAACCTGAAGTGGCCCTCAGTACAGCGTAACAGGTTCTTCCTAGCTCCAAGGAATCTCAATCTGTGCTCCATGTTTTTACTGTACATGTTAAAGATATCGGAATCCCAAGCTCTCATGACAACAGCTGAGAGGTTTTCAAGTCCCACTTCCCTAAAGTGAGATTCTACCCAATTACAATGAACCCTACATCATACTTTGTGAAAAAAATTTTTGTCCCTGCATTAAATTTCAACTTTTCATGAGGCTTGTTAAAATTCCCTGCATCCCGATATGGTTGGAGCAGTGTTGGTAGGCTTCAGACTCCGATGTGCAGTAAAGAATTGTGTATGTCCAGTGCACCATGAACAAAAATCACCGCTATCATCCTTCCTAATATTGAGATTCTCCTCTGGAATTTCCTGATGTGTATGGGGAGAGAAGGGTGAAGATACAAAGCAAAACAATGTTACAGGCACTTTCGTGTAGTTGTGACTCAATTTTACTTATTCAACACAATTCTGTGACTTAAAGGATATGTTCCCAATCTACATATGAGGGGATTTATAATAAGAGAATTTTGATGAAATACTCAAGTCCCAGTGAAATTCAACTACAGCTCACTTCCCACCCACTCTCAGATTAACCCATTTATCCACCAGAGTTACATGATGGAGAACATGACATTTACGTTAAGGGTTTGTAATAGGGCCAGTTTCTGATGAAGAAATTTGTGTACACCTGTATCCAGTCTGAGGTTTTCATCCAGGGAATTTTCTGGGTAAACTATCAGCACTTTGTAAAAGGGAATAATTTGGTGGGTGGTTGAGAGTGGGAAAAAGGCAAGTTGTGTCTTGCTCTAAGCTTTTTGCCCCTGTCTGTTCAGGTTTGCCTGGTTAAAAAGAAGCCTCCAAGTACACAACAGCAGGAGCAAAATGGAGAACTTTACCTCCCCTCACCCAGACGCCCCATCACTGTGCTAACCTCAAAATCTATGTAGAATATTTAAATGCAAACATTATTAAATACTGGCAGTTCCTTTGCTCCAGTCATCCTTTCTCTTAAAACAAAAAACCACTAGGGAAATTATATGCAAAAAGCTATGTTAATAAAGCACTCAGGTACAAATTTATACTTAAAAAAATGTTAGGAGATACAAAGCCTGAGAGACTCTTAGTCACCTACAAGCAGCCATATTTTTCATATTCTATATAAAGCTATTTTAACAGCTTAATGAGTAATCTAAAAAAATTATGTACAGTGTAAGTGAATTAATGTTACTGGAAAAATGTTAAGCTTTGATATTTCCAAAGTTTTTCATGCTTCCATCCGTTAGCTAAATGTGACAGCTCAGCTTTTTGGGTCCATGTGTATTACAGCAATCACCTATCCACAGGCTTTAAGATCATATTTCCTCATCAAAGGCAAATGTCCTTCATTCTCCCTTCTAAGCTTACACTTGAGATAGATTCTCAAATACATTGAGGCAATTCCTCCCACCGGGCTACTGTTATAGTAGGTGGGGTCAGCAGTACAAACAGGGTTGCTTGATGTGAGTTTGTAAGAAGACAGCACCTTCAACAGCCTTTGGTCTTTTGGGCCAGTGTCTGAAAAGTCAGTCTTAGGTTTAGAGTCATTTGTTTCCAGGGGCTAACAGCATTTATAAATCCAATACCCCAGAGAGGGCAACACTTGAAGCTCTTTCATTTTATTGCACATCAGGCCATTCAAAGCTTTTACAGTTGTAGCCACATGCACAGAAATCCACATCTGGGTGAAACGAAAAAAATGAAAGGTAAGAATAAGTAGAGAGGGCCCACCTTGAGCATCCAACTTGAATCAAGTGCTTATGGATTGTTTGTTCGCTCCAATTTTTTTGATCAGCTATCTTTTGTAATGCTCCTAGTTCCGTGATGTAATTTTAGGGAAATCAAATTTGAATAGCCCAAAGTTATATAATTAATGACATTCACTTTCAATTACAATCCCTAATTGATCCCAGCCTGCTCAGAGGACCCCTGGTGGCAGGCAGTCACACTGCAATTTGGGCAGGTGGAGGTCCTGCCAGCTTGCTAATTTGTTTGGCCAGCTAGTTAAGTTTAAAAAAATATATCACTTTATAATCTTAGGCAGGCAATACCTCAAAGACATGCAGGTCACATTTCCATATGGACCCCCATCTTGACGTGATGGAGTGAAAATGAAGAATTTGAGAGGAGGTTGCATAGGGAGTTGCTCATTAGGTACAGTGCAGGGAAGAAGGAGCTCTATCAATGGATGTATATAGAAAAAAGATTCTGGAGGATTGGGAGATGACTGTTAGCTCATACCTTTGTGTTAGACCCCTCTCTTGGCCACATTATTTCTGATATTCAGTCAACTTTGTTAGTAGCACTCCTTTTCTTGAAAAGTAATTCTAAATTTTCCAAGCTGTAAATGCTAGGCCACAGGCCCAACATGCATTTATAAATGTGGGAGGAATTACCAGCAGGTCTAGGAAGCTATTTAGGGAACTGGTTCTCAAAGTGGGATTCCCAGACCAGCAGGAACTGGATCACCAGGAAACTTATTAGAAATGCAAACTTTTGGACCCCATTCTAGACTTACTGAATCAGAAACTCGGGATGGGAAGAAGAAGTCTTCATTTTCACAAAATTTCCTGTTGATTCTGTTGCATGCTAAGGGTGGATGTAAAGCCAGGAATCAAACAAAAATATCAGAGTCCAGAGTTCTTGTTCTGGGCTGCCAAAACTCAAGGACTTGTGAGGTATCATCTCCCAAAGGGGAGTTACAGCAAACAGCTTTCCAAAACCCAAGTGGTTAAAAGGAAACATTATTCCAAAGTTAAAAAGTAGATTAACAAGCTATAGCAAACGTAGAGGAAATAGCTTCCCTCCAAATCTACTTCCATAAAAAGCGAGTTATTTTAAAACTCCAGAACTTGAGATACCTGGAAATACAACTTCTGTTCCTACTGCTGTATTCTTTTTTTTTTTTTTGCGGTACGCGGGCCTCTCACTGTTGTGGCCTCTCCCATCGTGGAGCACAGGCTCTGGACGCACAGGCTCAGCAGCCATGGCTCACGGGCCCAGCCGCTCCACGGCATGTGGGATCTTCCCAGAATGGGGCATGAACCCGTGTCCCCTGCATCGGCAGGCGGACTCTCAACCACTGCGCCACCAGGGAAGATGCCTACTGCTGTATTCTTTACATACAGTCATGTGTGTGGTTCTGAACAATTCTGCTCATATTCTTCACCTTGGTCCATGGAAGGGCACTTTCCTTTTCATTGCCCTTGTACATAAGGATGTGATGGAAAAAGCTATAATTTACCTCAGCGCTTTCAAATCTACTCTCCTCCCTTTACAAAGCCCTCAGTGTACTCCTACTCAGTGCTCCAAACCCAGGCATTGGCTTGGTATATAAGTAAGACAAAAGGGGATTCAGGGTGGGAAGGAAGAGAAAGAGAACCAACATTGACAAAGATGAACTGGGGTGGGTAATGAGGATTGTGAAAGAAAAAAAGAGATAGAAAACACTGAGTTAGAAAAGAAAGGAGAGAAAGAGGATAAGAGAAAGAGAAGCCAGGAGTAAGGAACCCGAGGCAAGAGTAGGGAGGGTGGAAAAGACAGGAACACTCAGCAGCTGTTTGGAATAGACTGCATACACCATCCATTCTGAGTGGACTCTTTCCTGTGTTCGTCAGCCGTCTGCAATGTGGTGATTAATCATTCATGTCAGAATCCCTAATCCTATTCAATGGAAAACAAATGCCATGGCACCCAGCCCTTTGCTTATCCCATGCACTTCGCATGCTTGCCTGGGCGAGGCCGTCTGTGACAAAAATGGTGTTCTGGGGACCCTCAATGTAAATTCTGGGCAACTCCACACATTGAAGATGTCCTATGATCTCAAGGGCCTTGCCTTTTATGGGAAGAATAGAAATTCACTAGCAATAAAGGTCAAGTTGTGCTAGTTAAGCAAACAATCAACGTTCATTTAATTCTCTTTTAAAGAGAAAAATAGCCTGCATTATTTATAAAGCTCCTTCCTCTAAGGAACAGAGAGCAACTCACACCAGTTACTTCATCTGTCCTCCTGGCATTGCTTTGTGGCAGGGGTTAGCTCTGTTGTCTCATTTTGTAAATTCTTTCCAAGGTTGTGCAATCTTTTGTCATATCCATTTCAGTCTTCTTGCTTCATTTTCTTCATCACTTTTCTCCTTTATCCATATGAACTTTTCACTGGAAGAAAGAGTCTAGAAAAATAATTTGCCTTAAACGGCATTAATACAGACTGCCTTGGGTATTGCCATTTGCACTGTGAAAATAGAATAGGATTGAAGCATTCAGGCTCTAGAATCAGAAAGGCTAAACTTCAAATCCCAGCTCTCCACCTGAGTAGCATTATAGCTCATGACACATGGCTTTACATCCATAAACGTCCATTTCCTCATGTGCTAAGGCCAGGATACAGGTAAGATGTAAATGAAATAATGCATGTAAACAGCATGACATAGAAAAGGTGCTCAATAGCTGTTGGCTTTTTTATCTCATAAGTCAGAGAACTGAGTCTTTTCCCTATCGCTGGTTCACCATTTTTTGAGGAAGAACCTGAGCAGATAGAACTGTTCTCAGGAAAGGGCATTGCTTTTTAGCACTTATCTGCAAAGCAAAGTTTCTAGTGTGTCCACTAAACAGTCCTAAGACCTTCAGTGCCTGTAAGAACTAAAAAGACACTGCTGTTCCCAGCCTCACTCATCTCTAATTCAACACAAAATAAGAGCAAGGAACCTCATCAATATTCTGCTTTTTTTTTTTCTCATAAGGACTACTATGTTTTCAAAATATGTAAATTTGTCCTAAAACTTTCCTCTCATTTTTTGTGGTATCTTCTTTTCTGGTCCCTTAAGTATGTGTGTAGGCTGGCTACAACACATGGCTGTATCTCAAGGTAAGTAAAAGCTTGAACTTGGTTATAACTGGGTTCTTTAAATACCTTTACTTGTTGAAGATGTATTATGAGTCAGGTCCATGTATGAGTTTTACATTACTGGACTTATTTAAGCTTCACTTTAACAGCAACCTTACATGATGAGTGTTACTATCTCTGTTTTTCAGGGAGGAAACAGATCCTCAGGAAGTTAAGTGGCTTACTCAAGATCACACAGCTAGTTGGCCAGAGAAAAAATTAATAAACCCTATAACCTATCTCACGCAGAGAAATAAGGAAAGAAGCTGATGAGCCAAGTATATAGGAAGCTCAAGACAATCCAGTTGAGAAACTAGGATTCTTTGGTCCAAGTTCATTAACAGAAAGGGAAACCCAGACAAGGAGTTATAACACTGAGACATTTGGCACACTCATATAGGGACAGACATTCTTTGAAGTGTTTTCTTGTACTCCACGTTCATGAGAGTATAAGGTTGTGTGATGAGGCATTGAGATAAAAAGAGAAAAGGAGGGTTGGAGAGTATCTATATGGATGCCCAATAAATATTTATTAGATGGACATATGGATGAAAAAATAGCCTTTTGGGGAAAAGATAATCTCCTGGGCCTGGGAATCATCAGAGGCCCCAGAACATCTAGTTTGGGGATTGTACCAGAGAGTGCAAGGGAGAGATTGTGAAAGACCAGAGGAAATTACAAGGATGGGATTGCAGCCTTTTTTTTTTTAACACATTCATGATTTAATTTAATTTATTTATTTATGTTTTGGCCGCACCATGCAGCTTGTGGGATCATAGTTCCCCGACCACGGATCAAACTCAGGCCCATAGCAGTAAAAGCACTGAATCTTAACCACTGGACCACCAGGGAATTCCCAGTTGTGTCCCCTAGCTCTCTCTTTATCTTCTGGGAGAAATGTGAAATCACATAAACACTGACGTTAATTAATATTCATATAAAATATGTTTTATTAAAACCAATACATATTTAATGACATAGAATGCAAAATTCAGTTCAATTATAAAACTAAAACACATATCACTTTCTTTAAAAGACCCCAGATTTGGGGAGGGGTGGGCTATCTTGTTAGAATAGTTCAGTGGAAAATGTTGAGAGATAATGGATCAAAATAAGAAAAAGTGAAAAGCAAAGATAAAAAATAATAAATCCACAATCAATCAACAAGCAGTGCCAGATTATACTTTACCTAATGGGGAGAGAAGCTCATAATCTTAATTTTATTGTTATTCTTTCTCTCAAATGAATGACTGCAAGCAGGGCCACTCCATGAAATATAAAGAGACTAAATGGGACAACTAAGAGGGCCCTAAAGCAGGATCTCAATAAATATGTCCAAGAGGAGAGAACATTTAACATAATGCTAGTCCAGAGTTGTAAATCAAGAATTGTGTTGAATTAGTTGTAAAAAGAGGCAAGATGCAGTGAGAGGTCTGGCATGAAGAAATGCACAATGCTTCTTCAAAATTCCCCAACCCCTAAAAGGATGCTGTGAAGGACAAGTATTCTATTTTCTCACCAGATAGTTCCATAGTCAGTGTACCATAGGGAGAGAATTCTGGGCTGGATAGAATATAGATGTCAGAGTGGCATTTCTTATATGTTTATGTTGTTCTGAGTCCTGTGACAAAACAGTGGAACTCTTGCTGATAAAGAGCTGTCAATGGGATTGATCAGGAGGAAAGTAGGTCTTTGATGATCACCCACAGTGACCCCTCCTTGGTTGTCAAGGACTTTTCTATCAACAGAGAGCATATGCTAGATGGCCCATATACCCAGGTGGTGCAGAGGAGATTCAAGTATCAGATGCTCTATGGATTGAATGACTCTTCTAGTCCCTTCCGTCCATACTTCTAAGAATGCTTGTCATTCAGTGGGTTAGAATTAAATTCCCAGACATCTCTTTTTGTGGTTTGATCCTAATTCACCATTTTGTTTAATATTAGAGCCTAAGATATATAAGCCAGGACTTTACTCTTACTCTAAGGACAAGAAAATGCCATGCTTGTTGCGGGTTTGTTTGCCAGTATAAGGTGAATTCTGCTCCTTTCCTCAGTCCTCCCTCAGCAGCTTAAAGGGATTCTGGGTGGTGAATTTATTCCTCTCAGAACTACAGTTTATCATCTCTGGGTTCTGTCTAAATCCACTTTTAATTCACTCCTGTGTCTCAGAAGGTGTAGCTACATGCCTAAAACGTCCTCCCATGGAGGAATGAACAAAGGCAACGAGCTTGGCCCTGATGGTATATGGCTGCTTGGTTCTAATTGTCAACATCTTCTTTGGGTTCCAAAGGATCTGGAAACTGAATGATAAGAAATCTAAACCATTTTAATTTCCTTCCCACATTCCTGAAGGAGTTTAATCTCAAAGCATAGACACAGCAGAATTTCATCTCAATCTTCTCTTACAAGAAAATGTAATGGCTCTTATGTGAACATCTAAATTCCAGGAACATTTAGAGTGGCAAAAATGGAGCCTCAGTAAATGTGTGAGATTGGTAAACTATAGTAGGTATACCACTTGATTTTGGTATTTCATTCATTCCAGCTAAGTTCTCATGATCCCTGTCTTACCAACCCTTCTTATTAATTTTATCCCATTGTCTATTGTCTCTCATCCAAATGATGAGAACTTCCTATTTCTTATACTAGTAATGTTCTTTCAAAGAGATAAACATTTAAATTTGACTAACCCTCCTGTTTTTTCCACTTTTAAGCAGAACTAATTAAAACTATGATGTTTGGCTTTTCTCTTGGTTTTCTGTATGGACACCAGAATGAAAAATGAATAAACATTCTTTACAGTTATTTCTTTGCTCCATGTTCACTGTGTAGAAACAAATGTGTATTAGTCACTGTGTCTGTAATATAATAATAGGGGATTCATTTCACTGTGACCCCAAAATTATTTATTGAACATCTACTATGTTCTAGGTATTTTGCTAGTGATAAATTAGTGAAAAGCATTGACACAGTCCTTGCATTTACAAAACTAACAGATTAGTAAGGATCAGAGGTAAGTAAATAGTGTAATAAATGTTACAATAAGGTCAAATCACAGAAGAGAAACATCTAATCCACACCTAGAGGTCCATTGAAGGTTTTTAAATGAAAGTTCCTGTCATGTAAACTGAAAAGGGGAGAAGGATGGTAAAGAGAAAGAGCAGAAGTAAATTAGTGAGGAGGGTGGAAAGGAAGGAGGAAAGAGTTACAGCCTAGGGGCCACTATGAACAAACACCCAGAATCAAGGGAGAACATCTATAAGGCCACATCACTGAGGGTGAAGGGAATAGCAAGATATAAAACTGAACAAGTAATCAAATGACAAATCAAGGAATATCTTTTAAGTCATCTTAATGGCTTTATGGAACCACTGAAGTTTGAAGCAGGGAAGCAGTATGACCAGATTTGCATTTTACAAGAAGCTTTCTAGCTACACATTGATATGGAATTAAAGGGTAATGAAAGTGAAGAATTTAGAAAGTTCTTGAAATCATCTGGATTGCAAGACAAAGGAAGTGGTAATGGGGCAAGAGAAAAGTGGTTAAATTCTAAAACTGTTAAGTAGAATTGCAGGACTTGGCAATTAGATGCATGTTTGTGGGAGACAGAGTAACTAAGGATGTGCCCACATTGGTGGTTTGGGTACTTGTGTGGTTGGTTGATAGTGTTGGTCACTGAGATGGGGCAATGTTTATTATAATGCCTTTTCCCATTTAAAGGTGTTTCTCCAGAAAAGAAATACTGAAAGTAGAAGTAAATACCTGTAAGCAATTGTCTCCACATTTGCTGCATAATTAATTGCTGACAAGCTTTAAAAATATATACGTGAATTCTTGGATCCCACCCCCTGAGATTCTGATTTAATTGGTTGGGGCATAACCTAGGATAAGGATATTTTAAAGACCCCCACCCCAGATGTTTCTAAAATACTGCCACTGTTGAGAGTTCCTGCTCTAAGAGGAAAGTAGGATCTGACACCTGGATGCTAAGACAGCCTTAGCAATTGGAGGTCTTTGACTATCAGGTTTAACAGCATGAAGATAATTGCACAAGTCTGTTCAAAATTCAATGCAGCATTCTTCTCTAATCACCCCATTCTTCTTTCATACAGCAACAGATCTTTTTATGTTGTCAGTTTCCAAAACCTTCTGTCAATGGTAAAATTCAAAATCTCTGAATCATCTTTGAGTGTCTTCTTACTTTATACTCAATCAGTCAACAAATCCCACTAGTTTTCTCTTCACAATGGACTCATGAACATTTTTTTTTATATTTCCCCAATTCTACTCTCCTAATCCTCCCACCTGGTTTATTATGAAATCCTGCTAATGGGCATCTCCCCTTTAAGCTTGCCCACCCACCCCTTGCCACTGTTACCTATTCTCATGCCATGATCTTTCTAAAACATAATTTTCATCATGTCACTTTCATGATCAATTTTCCTCTTAGCCTGATATTCATATCCTCTATAATCTACCTTTCCAGGTTATTCTTTCACTAATCACTTTTGAAAACATTGGCTTCCGTTAAACTGGCAGGGTCTATTCATTATTCACCTATGGAACGCTCCTTCTTCCTTTGCACTTTTGACATGTTTCTCATGTCTAAGGTGTTCTCCTCTCTCTTCTTCATCCAGTTCCAAACCATTCATTAAAGACTGCTGAATACTCACCTTCTCAACGTAGCCTTCCCTAATCATTCCAAAATATAATCTTCCCATGAACTCATAGCAATTATTTTTTATACCACTCATTTGGTACTTAAGGTTAAATCCTTCTCTGAAATTTATCTTAATTTATGTTGCAATTTAATGTCTCATTTTCCCAAATAGCTTATAAGCTGTCCATACGAGGATAAAACATCGTTCCTATAAAGTTCCTTGAACATAATAAGTATTCAAATTTATTATTTAAAAGGATGAATAAATGAATGACTAATGATCTGGTTTCACATATCACAGTGACTATGTGTCTTACTTTTGATACCGATGGAAAGCCCTGTCTTCATCTTCCTTTCCAGGTCAGGATTCCCTATGTCTGTAATCTTTGGAGGGTTGCTGTATTACCCCAGATGCATTACCACAGTGCATGACTGTGCCAGTCAAGTTCACACACCAAGTCCAAAGGATAATGCAGAGGAGTCCATTACATTTTCCTTCAATTTGCATTATCAGTCCACATTGATTCTACTTGAGCTGTACATTAGAGGATCCCTTCTCCATGACCTCCTATCCTTCCCTTTTCTTCCCTCAAAGTACTTCTCTTTTTCTCATATTTTTTTTTCTTGTTATTTTTTAAGCATCTCACTCACACCATCTCAGGATCTGCTTTGACCTCCTAACAGCCTCTGCTCTAGGTTTTCCCTCAATGGAGCTGGCAGGAAGTGAGGGAGCCTCAGATCCTGTGCAGGATGTGGGGTGAAAGAGGGACCGAAAAGGGCCATTTCCCAGAGCAACTTTCTGTGGCAAAAATGGGGTGTGTTACTGTGCTCAAGGAATGTCCGTCTCTTTTCTTGGACTTACAAAAACCTAATTTAATTACCTTAGTTTGGTAGGAGTCCGGATGCTAGAAACAGAGGGCAGGGGCAAGAGGTTGTGTCCCCAGAAGGGAGGAAAATGCAGAAGGAAAACGTGGTTCTGTACTTGAGAAAGTGTTCTGAGACACATTGACCACCATCTTCTGCCCCATGAGAAGCACAGCATTCTCTTCTTAGTTGGCACAAAATAAAGTGTTTCTTAGGAAGGATGTCATAGCTTTTTCCAAACTATGTCTCTTTATTAATCTCAGAGACCATCTGGAACAACCTGCTGTGTAGACCAGTGCCAAGAATTATGAATGAGTCAGATACATAAAGGAGGCCATGAATATGTTCTCTGTGGCTCAAAATGGTAAGAAATAAGTGAAAGCTCAATTTAAAGGAAAAAACTAAAATATGTAGATTTACAAAAAATAGAATGGCTTCTCTCTCCATTGAGTGAATTTTCTGTGTTGGAGGTATAGGTCAGCCTAGAGTTGTCCATGTGGTGAGGCTGTCCCAGAATATGTTTAAGCAATGGATGAACAACAGCTGGACTCCATGGCTGGTAAGGTCTCTTTCAACACAGGGATTCTACGTATAGTGTAGTTAATGGAAGCTTCTGAGTTGTGGTAGAGAGAACCTGGGACTTGGCCATAGAAGACCCAGCCTCTAGTCTCAGCCTGAATCCACTCCCCTATTCCTCATGTTTGAACCAACTGAGTTATAAGAGCCTGTCCACTGCGGACATTCTACCTTTGTGACCACCAAATTGTAAATAACACGAGGCGGTGACTATGTCACAGCATGAAAGACTCACAGTGCCCCTGAAAATGATGTATTTCAATCCATTTAGTTTACAGATGAGAAAACTGAGGTTCAGAGAAGTTGAGTTTTACGTATCATTTTTTGTTCCCACAGTACTTAGTATATCATAGGTGCTATACGTACGTATAATGATGCTTCTTAAATTAAATTGAATTCACAAAAGATGGGCTTTATTTTCATGAGGATCAGATGGTTATTTGAAATCAGCCTGATATTTTTGGTTCCCGCACCCTCCCGGATCTTTTCTTCATATGCTCAGATAGCCGGCCCCTATGCCTTGCCCATATGGCAGCATCTGATTGTGAGTCTGCTGTTGCGCTCAGCCAAGCATGGCTTGCGATGCCTGCAGCCACTCCTGCTGCAGTTCCCCAGCTCCCAAGTCTTCCTAGAGACACCCAGGTGTTGGGGCCATCAATGGAGATATCTCCCCACCTTGCCTTGGCATGGTCCATACATGGAGGAGGCCAGCAGCTACCCTACCACCTTCCCTCAAATCCCTCTTTCTGCCCTTTCACACCAGACCCCACATCCACAGGATAGGCTCCTGTAAGAAGTACTAGCTTTGAAGTCAGAAAACATGAATGTCAATCCTGATTCTGTCAGCAATAGTCTGGGTAGCTTTGGGCAGGTGACTAAAACTCAGGAAGATTCAAAGGAAAAAAAAATGAAGTAAAAGGTTTGAAAATGGTTTATGTAATGAATGTTACATATATTTGTCTCTTATCCTTGCCCTTGTACTATTTTGTTCTGCTGGGTTTTTTTTTTTTTCTTGACAACTAAATACTTCTCTGTAGAGTCACGTGGAAATGGCCCTGACCTTGTCAGTTATTTAAGCTGCATGTCCTTGGGCAAGTACTTGATCTTTCCGAACATCGGTGTCTTCATTTTTAAGTGGGGTATTACCCTCTTGCCCTGCCTACTTCAGAGCTGCTGTGAAAATCAAAGGAGAAAATTTAAGTCACCATGCTTTGTAACTTAAAATTTAGAAAGTTTCATAAATGCATGATGATAACTTTTATTGCTCATTAATTTACCTTATAACTTTTCTACATCATGTAACCTCAACTCCATTTTCTGCATCTTAAATAAATTCCCCCCCAATGCACAGGATTTTTCTACTGCCAATAAGGAACTTTCTGTCTCACATAAGCACTTTCACAGAGTAGTGATCAATTTAAAAAGTGTGAAAAAAATCCATCCATGTCTCCAAAACACATTCACACAATCCATGTTTGAGAAATGAACTTGCACTTACCAAGTATTACTTTATATATTTCTATTACAATCTCTTGCTTTGGAATAGTTTCCCATTCATGTCTTCATCTGAGTCTCACTAAAAACCAAGGAGGTAGTGAAGGAATATGTAAACACACTGTGCAAAGAGGAACTGAGGCTTGTGGGAGAGATGGCTCCAGGTTGCTTGGCAGGTAGACAGCTCTGAGAAAGCAGGATAGACTGGTGTAGAGAATGCTGGCTCTGAATTCAGAGATTTGTGTTCAGTCTTTCTCCTTTACTCATTCGCTATGTGAGCTTGCACATAGAGTTTCTCTGGATTTTTTGGTTTTGTTTCTGTTCCTAAACATGGAATCAACATACTTATTTCATGGATTTGTCCTAAGATGGAAATTAGAAAATGATGTGAAATATTTATCACAATGCCTTCTGCACATAGTAAATGCTGAACAATAGTAATTATTCTTATTAATAAGAACTTAAGTGTTCCATTTTCAAAGCTTTTTCCATTCAGTGGGGTTCTGAATTTTTTTTTTTTTTTTTTTTACAATACAGGCATTTTTACCTCATACATTGTTAGCTCTAAATTGTCTCCTGTACAGTAAAACTGGATTTCTTTACATTAGGCGAGAATTGACTATTTTGAATGACTATACAATCTGCCAGCCAAGAGTTCAGCTTTAGCTGTATAGCTACCTTTGTCTGGAAAACATTGTATAATTATCTGAACATTCCCTTTGTGCTTTTCTTTTATTATTTTATGAAAATGAGTAGGAAACAGAAAAATGAATGTGCTCATACTGATAGCAAGAAATACAGGTCCCATAAATTTACTGTAGTTGAGACAAAGATGGCAGTCCCTAGACAGTCTAGAATTGATGAATCTGTGTTGAGGCCTTAAGCTGATCAATTGGGCATATACTTTCAAAGGAAAAGAATAAAAGAATGAATAGGACCCTGGAAATACATCTTTTATATTTCCATAGAGATAATAGAGTATATTTGGGGATTATTTTTATGCTGCTAATTTTCAGTGACCAGAAAAAATCATTATAACATTTAAGTCAATTGTTTGAATTTCTCATATTTGATTTCTGTATGAGAAGGGTTAGAAAGTCAGTATCTAAGAAGATGGGGACCTGCTTCCAGAGAAGGCTAATGTGTAAAAACGACTGGTCATAATAATATTCTTCCCATAGAGTAGTTCTGTTTTAGTCTTCAGTTAAATGCAGAGAAAATCCAAAATTGCAAGATAACTTTTGTAAGAAAAAAAAAAAAGCAATACAAGCATTGTTTCCTGGTGCCAGAGGGTCTTAATAATATTACTCTTGTGCACTCCTGTTAGTATATTAAGAGAGCATTTCTAAGGATGAACGTGATCCTTGTCTCTGCTACACTCAAGAAAGTAGGATATTGCTGGCCGATATCTGCCCTGACAATAGATGGAACTGGAGATCTATTTCTTTGAGGCTCTGTAGGAAGTATCTATTGATACCTTTGTGCATTTCTGGATGACAGAAAACAACGTAGATTTTCCTTAATAGCCTTTGCCTCACTCATTTTTGAATAAAGATGTTTAAGTTAGGTCACTAGGGAAGTTTGAAACCCAGGCCATGTTCCTTCAAACAAAATGACATTTCTTAGTAAAGAGGTTCTCATTGTCCCCTGCAGAAATGTATCTGATTTCAGAAAAGGATTGATTAAAATAAAAATGTTTGTATAAGAAAAATTATTTTCTGCTGAGAAAAACATACATTGGGGTAAATTTATAGTTCTGGTGAGGTCATTAATATCTGGTTGTCAAAAAGTATTGGTTTGAACAAAACATGTTGTAATAAAAATGCATTGTTTTGAAGAAATTTATTGGCCCCATGAAAACCTATTTGATTCAGAAAGATATGTTGATTTCAATGAAAAATCTATTTGTTTTAAGGGAGATAGTGCTAGGCTTTTGGCTTTTCTATGGGAAATCCTCTCTGTGATATTGACATTCACTTAGAAAAATGAAACATGGACATAATTAGTGGAAAGACTGTGGAGAGCAGAAGGCCCACTTAATCAATAATATTTAACACAGACATAACGAACTTCCATCTTCTGAGCACATTGATAAACATTTGCCAATGAACCCTTCCAAAGAGCCCAAAGAGAGGCGTGGTTGGCTGTGAGTTTAGAGGATGAACACTCATTGTAAGAAAAGTATTACGAAGATGAAAAAAGAGCCATAAGTTGAACCCCAGAAACAGTGATCCTCAAGAAAACCAATGATACATTAGAAATCCTCATAGAATGACCTCAGCCTACTCTCTGATCCTTCTCTCCTCTCACGGCCTATAATATAGAATAGGGTCTCAAAACACTTAAGAACCAAGTTGCCAGATCCTTTTCTCTCTGAAAAATATATTCACTTTTGAAAGAGAGACATATGAGAATGGCATCATATTGGGTTTGCTCAGGGTGGGCAAAGTGGTCTGTGACTTTTATCTGAAACAAAAATCTGTCTCTGAAACACTGGTGAAAAACACTGAATCCAAAATTCAGTTCTGATATCTTCAGCTATTTGCTTAAAGCAGGAGTTGACAAACTTTTTCTGTTAAGGTTCAGATAATGAATATTTTAGGCTTCACAACTACTCAGCTGAGCCATAGCAGTGTAAAACCAACCATAGACAATAAGTAAATGATGAGCATGGCTGTGATCCAATAAAACTTTATTTACACAAACAGACAGTAGACAAGATTAGGCCTACAGGCCTTAAGATGCTTAGAGAATCAACTTCACTGCATCACTTACCCAAGTAATTGTGCAGAAATACGCCATTAAGAAAGCTAGTATATATATAAAAAAAAAAGAAAGCTAGTATGCAGGGAGCAGATATGGATAACCTATGAAAAATGACACACTCACAATTCCCAAGAGAGGCAGACTGATGCAGAGAGAATCCAAAGAGGACAATGTCTTGAAGGAGGAAGATTCTACATGGTATTCACAGTAGCTTCAAGGAATCAAATGTAATTCCAGTGGCCAGTCTCATGCCTTCACACTTAGTAAAAGTTTATTGTTTAACATCCCTTTCCCTCAGTACTTATCAACAATAAACAGTAGGAATAGGGTTTGGTTGTGAGCTTTCTTTCAGCAAAACTCTAGAGATAAGTACAAATTAAAGATTTTTTTTATTCTAACAGAGGGCAGCTGCTGGGTATTACTATAGGTATGTTATAGGAGCAGTGGAGCTTGTGGTCAGGTCTCCTTTGCTTTCAAATAGTTGCCTTGATTCAATGTGGTTTTATTCAGGATTCCATGACAGTGAGTTAAACATTCTAGAAGTTCTCTGATAGTCGTGCTGGCTGAAGTCCTACAGGGAGAATGAGCAAAGCCATACCCAGAATGTGTGTTGATTTCAGTCAAGATAAATCAAATTCATCCTTTCCTGGTGAAAGGAGTAAAATGTAGTCAACTTGCTACCAAGTGACTAGTTGTCCCTGGAGAGATGATGCTGTATGAAGGGCTAAGCATAGTTCCTGTTGTTGTGAACTTGGACAATCACCAGTAGCAGTACCTACATCAGCCTTGGTAAGTGGGAGCCCGTGCTCTTGATCATGCATCACCTCCATTCCTGCCACCATGGCTTCTCCATTCATACACCTATTGTGCTACCACTGGGATGACCAATGATACAGGCTGGCTGAGGTCAACCATCTGAATCATTCTGTCTATTTTTTATTTAGTGTCTCTTCCATTTCAAATGCTCTCTAGTGGCTCTTCATATATGATTCAAAGATATTCACACTTCTTGTCCATTCCTATAGGCTTTCAATAAATCTCACATGGCATCTTTTCTCACTACAGTTTCCTCTAACATCATAGGCTCTGCCAGGTCATATGACCAAAGCAACTGGACTTCTTGAATCACAGGATGGACATGCTACAAATCCTTTCTTAAGATTTTTGAAAATTTACTCTCTTGGTCTGGGGTGGAGGCAGTTTCAGAGGTTTTCATTTGATCTTCCCCACAATGGAAAGGAACCAATAGCAATAGCAAAGGAACCAATATCATAGTTCCAATAAGTACCAAGTACATTTATTTCTATTGCACATTCAAAACATAAAAGAAGGGAAATGACTAACAGTGGATCTTCCACTGTAATTCAGTCTTGGGTGGGGACTACATTTATTTTCTGGTCCCCATATGTCCTAGCCTAAAGGAGAAGAGCATAACCATTCTTCAGGTTCCTAAGTATTAATGTGATTCTGGACCCTATTCCCAACAGTCCTCAAAATGTTTGAATATTCCCCAGTGTATAATCTCCTAAGTAAATGGCCCTGGGTCCTTATTTTGTTGGTAGTACCATAGGGAGGACTGAGGGAATCATTATCTTATACCCTTGCCATGATGTTCCAGGATCCTTCTTGCTGGAGACCTTGCCTATCCTCCAGTCAGTGGATTCCTAGTTTGAATATTGTCTCAGATCTGGAAGTAAGGCAAGGGATTGTGAAATTTTATTTGTATATCTGACATCAAACCCCTCATTTTCCATGGTTTACATTATTTGTTTTTATAGATTTAACAATACTTTATTGTCCCCCCACTATAATTCTAAACTTGCCACTCCTTATGATAATTCCACCTGCATTGAGAACAATCCCATGTCCTCTATTAGTCTGAAATTTTGCAATTCCTTTTATATCAGGGGTTCTGTTCTGAAATGACATGTTCCTCCATCAGTCTTGGCCTATAGAGGACACTTCTCCATGGTGCTGGTGTTTTTCTCATCAGCACATTCCTTACTACTTTGATAAACAATGGGTTCTCCAAGTTGTAGATGAGCTGAGTCTTGAAGAATGGGTAGAAATGAGACACATAAATATTGCTCGGTATAGGAGAGTCCAGGCAGAGGGGAGAGAAGAAAAACAAAGACTGAAAAGCTGGGGGATTTCATAAGTCCTAGTGGAGTACATTACACATGAAGGAGAGCTGTGAGCTCAAGGTAGATTTTGTGGAATAAGGTTAAACCTGTAAGTTAGACTTTTGGGTAAAGACTTGCTCTGTTGGTAGTAGCTAAAATAAAGCCAAAAGGGCTCTACAAAGGGCAAAGGGCAGAGACCATTCCCCATTGCCTGTGGTAGATGTGATGTGAAAACCAGAGCAAGAAAACGGAAACTGGAGAGCAAGGGAGGAGAAGGTGACAGTTGCCAAGCACTCCTGACATGTGTAAGGTAAAAGTTTAATGTGCCTTGGGCACACAGAGCTGTCAGCTTTTTGACATGCAAATGAGCTGGTTCCACTCCAGCAGGTAATCATATTATCTGCTGGCCCTGGGTGATGAGGCTCCACCAGCAGCAACTCAGGCAAGGCTCTGATAATTCTCTCCAGGAACCAGACCTTTTTGTTTCTGTCGCAAAAGATTTTCATGAAGACTCTTGTCACAACTGTACTTGAGAGATGTAGGCATTTTGCTTTGAGAATCCCTTGCTGGGTTGTGAAAAAGGATGAAGCTGAGCTTACCAGAATTTATCTTTTGTTTCTTATTTTTCTCTAGCCTACCACATACTTGATATGAATATCCCATATGGATACTTAAGACACATCAAAAAGTCAGCTTTTGGGAATAGGAATATATTCTAAAATAACATAGACAATATACAGCAATATATTATCTAATATACAGCAAGTAGTTGGCCTCAGATTAGAATCTCAGTATTGCAAGGTACCTTAAGCATCTTAAAGTCCAACTGCCCATCCAGTGTTTAAATCTGTTCTATGACAGCCATACCATGTGGAATCTCACTTATGCCTACATGTACCTGAAGCACAGAAAAGTCACTAGATCCAAAGAGTGCCCATCCTATTTTTATAAGGTTCTATGTTGTATAAAGGGTTTTCTTGTACTGAGCTTGAACCCATCACCCACCACCTACGGCCATAGAGAACATATTCACAGCCTCTTCCAGATAGTTCATGCCTCCCCCACAATGTTCAGAGGCTTTATTCTATTTTGAGCTTCCCAATAAGTCTGAGCCACAAATCTAAATTAGTTTATATCCTGTTTCTTTCAAAAATTTATTTTGATTTCCCAGTTTCTTACCTTTTGTCCGGATCCCTAAAGCTTCATGGTCTCACAAGTTACTGAGCTTCTGTGTTGGAAGTGAGCAATAATTGGATACATATATGCGTATGTTGCAAGAGGGAATTGAGGTTTTCAGAACTTGGGGAACATTAGAGGAAAAGCAGAGTTTTCCAAGGAGAAAGTCCCAGCCCATAAGACCAAGGCTAGAAGGACTGAGATGTTGAAAAGGAAACAACACCTGCAGGAGGAAGGAACTAAAATACAAGAGAATAAGTAATCTCAGTAGTCTGGCTCTACAAATGTAGGCAGGAAATGGAAACCGGGTGCCCAATGCAAGGACAGATTTTGGTTTCTAGGAATAAGAAAAGGGCTTTATGTATACATGTATTTTTTTTATAACATTATTATGTTCACTTCTTGAAGTGAACCTTTGCAACATCTGACTGAACAACTCATATCTGGAAGGTTTCAAAAAATATTCATAGAATGAATGAATAAATGAATGAATGTATGAATGAATAAAATTCTAATTCTAAGGACAAATAGCAGACCTCATATTTCATATTGGAGAAAACAATCTGATTTCAAGCCTGGGTAGTTTTAAAATCCCTCTAGTATACTTGCATTTCAAAAGCAGAATAGTTGAACCTGAAAGCTTAGCATCACTAACGATGGTAATTCATATGACCCTGGCCTACACCATCTTATCTGTGAAAGTGCAGAGGATTTTCAGGAAGAGAAATGACAATTTTGACCCTAATTTAAGTGTCAAACAACTTTTTCTACTACATTTACTTCAACTATTTTTTGTAATAAAACTTTCTGTGACTAAGGTTGTATAAATCCCCATGGGTCAATTCTGAGATGAAGAGTAGGAAGATTGTGAAAGAATCTTCTGATTCAGAGTTACAAACAATCCCCCTTGGAAATAGACAAAGTTAAGGGATCTACTCTGAGTTTCCTATCCTTATGAAGAGTCCTATGCCCATCTGTGCAATAGATTTGGAAATAGAAAAGCCAAGTATGAACCCTATCTCTGACTTTCAGTCCTCATGTAACCTTTTTATTTCTAGCCTCATCATCAGCAAGATGGGAATAATGAGACCTGTCTTAAAGGGTTATTGGAAGGCTCATAATGTAATATATATAAATGTACGTACAGCATAAAAGACTTCAGTTTTTGAAGTAACTTGTCCTCATCTCTTTGTTGAGATGAGTTTCAGAACTGAGGGTCTCAACCAGGATCCAATCAGAAAAGCAGAAACCACTCTATATATTTCAAGCAGAAGAAATTCAACACACAAAATTTGTTCTACAGGTGAACTGAGATGCCAAAAAGATAGTGGTGCAAACCAGAGATTAGCAAAGACAAGAAATCATTGCCACACCTAAGAGGCTCATATTCAGGAGAGCGTGTTACCAGAGCCCAGGGTCCAGTGTCACTAGATCAAGCTATAACTGTGATATGTTTTCCTGGCAGAAACTAAGATCATAGATAAAGTGGTTCTCTGGTGGAAGCATAGGGGAGACACAGCCACAGCCAGAGACAGCATATAAAGTAAAGAGAGAGGAGACAAGATGCCCTGGATATTTTCTTTCACCCACCCTCCAATCTTGCACCTGTCTTGCCAAACCCACCTTGAAGTCAGAGAGCAAGAGAAACTAGGGATTGTAGTTGTCTGAGACTCAGAAAGGAACAGGAAAAGGAGGAAGAATGGATCTGAGGATATCTGATATATCATGTTCAAATATATCATGAGATATTTGGATAGTTCAGTGTCCAAATATCTCATGATATCAGTAGATGAAGGTTTTTCTTGTTTCCTAGCTCCCTGTCAGCACAAAGCAACCAATCCCTCTGCCCAGAATAGTTCTTGTTTATATTCCTTGAGCAAGGCAAAGCTGCTGGTAGTTTCATAAAATGACCAAAGTCTCATATGATCTACTCAAAGATTCTAGAAGAAGTCAACAGTAGGTAGGACCTAAGATTCCCATCTAGTGTAGAGAATCTGAACTCCCTGCGGAAACAGACTCTATGAGCTCTTGTACACATTTAAAAGGAATGGTCCAGTGGTTATACTATCACTTTGAATCCAAGTTTTAGACTTTTATGAATTAAAATGAATCTCATTTATTTTTCACTGTCTCAATGTATGCAATAGATGTGTGCCTTATACAGTTGAGTTAAATCTGTGATAAATCAAATAATATTCAGCACATTAAAAGTATTTGTAATTTCAAGGACTCTCACGCAAATTATCTTGTCAGCCTAAGAATCTTCTTGCTATGAAAAACTCATTTCCTAGTAAATCTGTTTTAAAAGTTTTTATTTTTCATATATAGGTTATCCTTTAATCAGAAGACAATTCTATATCAGCTCTCTAGCATGAGCTATTCTATAAGACAGTTGTGCTAAATGCCACAAAAAGTACCAACAAAATATTGTAAGAACACAGATATAGGGAGGGAAAGAGGAATTAGTTCACATTAGAAGGATCTGAGATAGATTGATGAAGGAAGTAGCCTTTGGCTCACACTTTAAGAATTGGTAGATTTTTAATAAACAGAGAATGAGCAAAAGTCATATCAATGGGAAAGTGCAAGATGTGTTGAATAAGTAATGGAGTAGTATTTGGCTGGAAATTACTAGAATTTAGGTAAAATGTGACTTAAATGTTGGGTGTTGCCAGATCATGAAGAATCTTGGATGACAAGCTGAGATATTTGCACTTTCATTAATAGAGAGTAGGGAGTCATAAAGGAGTTTTTGTCTTAACAACAGAGTAATACAATTAGAATTCACCAAATTGAAGCTTGCTTTTCATGCCTAAAAATATTTTTTAAATAATTTGTGAAAATTAGTTTTGATCTATAGAATATCATGAGCCATTAGCATCTATAGAATAATATCATGAGCCATTAGCATGAGCCATTAGTGATCATAGCAGAAGAGAGGTATATATAAAGGGAACTTATGGTTTCTGATATCCAAATTAATTATGCTATTTTAATTTTGTTTTATAATGGTAGTTATATTTGCTGTGTATTCTACCTGTTTCTAGAGAATAACAAATGGGAGGATTTTAAACTAAACCTGAAATTATCCCAAATATACCATCCACTAATATCCCAATAAAAATATAGAATCAATGACCCCCCAATAAAACTGTGAACTGGAATCAAAGATAACTTCTCCAAATCTTATTCAGAGAGACTTTTTGGTTTCTTCAGAAAGTTAAAAGGCACATGTATCCACACACAGTCTCATATATAATTTGAAACAGATGTTTAAAACAAACAGTTTAAACCAGAATTTAAATTTATATTATCCCCAAAGTATTACATTTTCACCCAACCTGAAAAAAATTCTTTATATATAGAGTTCTGTTTAGAATATGTAATTAAAAGTCAATAAATTAAATAAGAACCAAAGACAAAAACTGTGTTGTGGAAAACAAGTTACATTACATATGAAATAAAATGTCTCTGTTGTTAGTATTTTATAGAATTTTAGAAAAGAGATGAGTCTTTTGAATCACTGGTACCAATATCTCATCTTACTAAATGAGGATAGAGAAGAGACATGGCTGATCTAGGATCACACAAGTAATTAACCGTAGACCCAGATCTATCCACCCCTAACCCACTCAGTTTAACTTTTTTTCTCCTAATTATGTTACCAAAGAATTTATTAACATCATGGCACTGGCCCTCCCAGTTCTCATCTGAGAGACTAATGGAGGATGGGATAAATAGGGAAAGGGGAAGGGAAGGATTTTAGCTGCCTTTACAAGAAGATGAAATCTATTGGTCACTTAAAGATCAAACCCAGAAACTAAATCTCCTTGACTTTTCTTGGAATTTATAGTGTGAGTAGTTGCACATGGTTGACTCATGAGTTAAACCCCTCACCGTCTGAAGAGAGTATGTTCAAACAAAGCAAACAGCGCAAAGTAAATGCTAAGCCCGGTAAAGACGTCACAGTCTCGGTCTCGGCCCAAATCCAGTGGCAGCAGATACATAATGCATGACCAACAAGATTTCTTTTTGCTCTTCTGTCTTGGCCATTGCACAAGCACAAACCCCAATGGAACCAAGTAATCAAATGCAGATTTGGAGTCATTAAATCTTCAAGGGGAAAGTTTTTTGAACATTTGTTTTGAGCAATGCTTACAAGCTGGAGAAGCAACATGAGAAAAATCAATTAGAAATGGGAAGTTGGCTGGGATAATATGAGGAATTATTGTAAATTTTCATCATGACCTTAAATTTTACTCCTGCTATTCTGCAAATGGAAGAGTTTAGAAAGAGGATTTTCCTGTTCATGCTACTTCCTGAGTTCTCTCTAAGAAAGCAAAACTGGAAAAAGGCATCCTGAACCCGGCTTTGTCACTACTTCCTAGTTATGTAACTATAGGAAAGTCTTTTAACACTGCTGAGCTTCCCCTCCTTTATCTGCAAAATGGAAAGAATAGTATAAAACTTTCAGTGTTCTCATGAAAGCTGAACAAGATTTTACAGAAAACTGCTATGTACCTTATAAAGAACTACACAAATGCAAGTTTTTTATTACTATTAAACTGAGGATAAGATCTGTGAACTCCACACCCCCCCAGCCCTGGAAATACATTATATGGATAAATTTTTTTGCATTGTTCATTTTCTGAAGAATGAGTCCAGAGCTATGGGTCTAAAGAATAGGTTCAAAAGAGAGAGGAAACCAACTCAAACTAGTTTAAGCACATACCTTCCAAAAATATATATATATAGTGGAGTGGGAAGGGGAAAAGACAATTTATAGACTCACATAACTGGGGAGTTGAGGGGTAAGGCTGGTTGGATTTATTGTTTTCATAGCATCAGCTCATAATCTCTCTCTCTCTCTCTCTTTCTCCCCTCACTTCCTTTTTATGTCTCTTTATGTGATTGTCTCATTGTTTCTTGCTAGATTCATGCCTTCTGTCTTCTCCTCACATTGGGAAGATTGAAATAGCACTGGATCTACAGCCTACAAAAGTATAAAGGAACAATTCTTTACTTCCAATTCATAAAATTATTTGGAGAGACTATGATTGGCCTGCATGTGACCCATATCCACCCTTTGAACCAATTACTGGCTCCAGGGAAATGCAATTTATGATTAGCATAGGCTGAGCCATATGCTTCCTTCTATCCCACTAGGACCATATGGAATTAGGGAGAATATTCCCAAAGGAAAGGATAATGGGCAGGCAAATCAAAGAATGTAACTATAGTAACTTTTATCAGATTCTCAAAGGAGTCCATAATTTAAAAACTTAAAAACTGGTTCCATAAAATCGTTAAGAAATTCACCTTATTAGAGGCTGATGGAATTAAAGAAACTGAGAGTTGAAGAAGATCTTCGACAGTATTATATCATTACTCTTATTTTTTAAATGGGTAAACAGAAGCTAAGAAAGGCAAAACAACTTGACAAAAAGGTACTGTAAGATGGAGAGAGATCTTGAAACAGATCTGATTCTTGATGCAGAAATCCTTCCACTTTAGTTACCTGATTAGAAACTGTAAAGGTCAGGGACTTTCCTGGTGGTGCAGTGGTTAAGAATCTGCCTTCCAATGCAGGAGATGCGGGTTTGATCTCTGTTCGGGGAGCTAAGACCCCACATGGCTTGTGGCCAAAAAACCAAAACATAAAACAGAAGCAGTATTGTAACAGACTCAATAAAGACTTTAAAAATGGTCCACATCAAAAAAAAAAAAAACCTTAGACTATAAAGGTCAATCCCAACAGTTGGATAAGATAATGCCTGTAAAGTACACAACATAATTTCAGGAACATAGGAGAAACAAAACACATACTATTTTCTATTCTACATTCCCTCCAATTTATCACAAACCTACTGATCATGAGAGTTTCCAATTAGCAGTGTTCAAATTTTGGTGGAGGTTTTTTATTCAGTCAGCTTTTTTAGCCATATTGTCAGACATAGTATTTAGGTGTATAGGTTCCTTCTAATAATTTAAGTGACTTTGCCATGTGCTTTTTGCCTAAGCTCCCTCAAACATAGAGGTCAGCAAATAAGAAAGGCCTACAGATACGGCATGGTATAAGAGATAGGTAAAAATCAAGTCAGAGCTCAGGCAAAATGTCCTAGTCATTGACCATAAAAAGTACGTTTGTCTGGTGTTCCCTTTCATTGCATTCCTGTCAGGTAGTGTGAGGTAGACCTGTCTGGGTTTAAGGCCAAAGTCAGATAAAACAACACATGCTGGCTGTGTCTGCGTTTAATGAGATGACATTTAAGGTTTCTGACCTGCTGTAACAGGTGAACTGGAGGTGGAAATTTTTGTCCTTGACTTCATTAATGCTGCAGATTGAGGGAGGTTTTAGGATCTTAATGAGTTAACATAATTTTACAAAGTAGAGGTTACCATCAGTGGCTTCTTTCTCTAAGCTTGTAATATTAGTAACAATATTGTCAGATACTAAAGACAGAGGCATGTGGTGCTTGGCTTGTGGGCCAGCCAGCAGGGACTTGTTGAAATCCAGCTCCATTTTGTAAACCAAATGAAAAACCACATGGCAGCCTCAGTCGGGATTAGGAGTGTAACTGCTGAGCTATCACTTGAAATCCACCCTCCCATACATTTGATTTAAAACAATCACTACATATTTGCTATGGACTTTTCTTTCATTATAGTCCAACCCTGATATTTAATCAGTGTCCGCTCTTTTCTGTTTGAACAAGTTGATGCTAAACCATAATGAAAAAAAAAGGTCCAAGAAATGTCATCACTGCCATATTATCCCCTCTCTGTGAACACATTCATAATGCATTATGGTTTCAATAGAAAGGTTGCTTATGATTAAAATTAATAAAGAATTAAAGCTGTATTTGTGGTGATGGTCTCCTTTAATTCGGCTTTAATCAGTTGGACCAGAAAATTAGAAGTTGGGGGATGGGAAATGGACTGTGAATTAACAATATATATTAGATTCATTAATCATTACCTAAGAGAAGATTTCAGTGTCAATTTCACCTTTGACTAGCTCCTCAGACTGAGATAGCATCGTATTTACTATGAGAGTGGGTTTATCTCCTTTATCAAGAGTAGTTTGTAATAGAGGATGAAGTTCAGGAGGAAAAATATCAATCAGGGTATTATACCTTCTAGGTGGTAGGGACTTCCAAATCCATTGTATTCTGAATGACAATTATTCACCTTTTCTCAGCTAATATATCCCATCACTTTGGTGTATCATCACTTCTAAAGAGTCCTTACTCCCATTTTCTAATATGTAACAAAAGGATAAAAAGAAACATAATAGAGAAAAAGAATGTTGTGCAAGTGTGTTTATCTGGCATATGGCTATAATTTATGGGGTAATACTAAAAATTTTTAATAGCCAGCATTATATATACTTAATATATTACCTATTACACATAACATATACTATATATTACTCACATAATAGTATTCTATAACAGTATTTTATATATGTAATACAATAGTATTATATATAATATATATTATAGTATTATATTATATAACTATATATATATGTTATTCCCTTATATTTACACATATATTACAGCCAATGGATACTAGTTAGAAACAATCAATCAGCTATACCACCTGTACCACCAATTCTCTGCATATAAATACAAAAAACTCTTCCAAATGCCTCTAAAGATTGGTTAAAAATTCAGGTCCTGCTAGAAAGACACAAACTACCAAAACTGACTCAAGAAGAGAGAAACAATCTGAATAGACCTATAACAAATGAAGAAATCGAATTTGTAATAAAAAAACTACACCAAGAAAAGCCCAGGCTCAAACAACTTCACCACTAAGTTTTACTAAACATTTGGAGAAGTAATACCAATTCTCCACAACTTCTTTCAAAAATGGAAGAAGAGGAAATATTTCTCATTTTATTTTATAAAGCCAGTATTATCCTGATACCAAAATCAGACAAAGACATCAGGAGAAAGAAAATTACAGACCAATATCTCATGAATATAGATGCAAAAATCTTAAAATGCTAGCAAACCAAATCTAACAATATATAAAATAGAATTTTCCATCATGACTAAATGGGATTTATCTCTAAGAGATTAATTATGGTTTAAAAATAAAAAAATTAATATATCCTATCAATAGGATGGAAACAAAAATCACATGATCATCTTAACAGACACAGAAAACATATGTGCAATATACTTTCATGATAAAAACACTCAGAAAGGGCTTCTCTGGTGGCGCAGTGGTTGGGAGTCCGCCTGCCGATGCAGGGGACACGGGTTCGTGCCCCGGTCTGGGAGGATCCCGGATGCCGCGGGGCAGCTGGGCCCGTGAGCCATGGCCGCTGGGCCTGCGCTTCCGGAGCCTGTGCTCCGCGACGGGAGGGGCCACAGCGGTGAGAGGCCCGCGTACCACAAAAAAAAAAAAAAAAAAAAAAAAAAAACACTCAGAAAACTAGGAATAGAAAGGAATGTCTTCAACTGGATGAAGGACATCTATGGAAAACTCACAGTTAACATCATACTTAATGGTGAAAGACTGGATATTTCTCTCTAATATCAAGACTAAGACATAGATGTCTGTTCCTGCCATTTCTACTCAACGTAGTATAGGGCAGGGCAATTAGGCAAGAGAAATAAATAAAAGCCATCCAGATTGAAAAGAAGGAAGTAAAACTATTTCTACTCACTGGTGGCATGATATTATACATAGAAAGTCCTAGGTAATCCACCAAAAATCTATCAGAACTAATGAACAAGTTCAGCAAGGTTGCAGGATACAACATCAATATACAAAATCAATTTTGTTTCTATCCATTTGCAATGTACAATCTGAAATTTAAATTAATAAAGCAATGCAATTTACAATAGTATCATAAAGAATAAAGTACTCAGGAGTAAATTTAATAAAAGTAGTGTAAAATTAGTCTTGAAAACTACAAAATGTTGTTGAAAAAAATTAAAGATCTAAACAATTGAAAAACACCTCATATGCATGAATTGGATGACTTAATATTGTTAGTATGCTAATACTCCCCAAACTGATCTACAAATTCAATAGTCTTTATCAGAATCCCAGCTGAATTCTTCATAGAAATTGACAAGCTGATTCTAAAATTCATATGAAATTGGAAGGAATCCAGAATAGTCAAACAATATTAAAAATGAAGAATAAAGCAGGACTCACACTTCTTGATTTCAAAAGTTTTACAAAGCAACCGTAGTCAAGACAGTGTGACATGGCACAAGGATAGACATAAATATAAATAAAATAAAATTGAGATTCCAGAAATAAACCCATGCATATATGACCACCAACTGACTTTAGGTGAAGATTCTAAGGCTATTCAATGGAGAAAAAATAGTCTCCCCCCTTTTTCTTTTAACAAATGATGCTGGAATAACTGGATAGCCACATGAAAAACAGTCAAGTTGGTCCCTTACCTCACACCATATATAAACACTTATCCAAAATGGATCAAAGACCTATGTGTGAGAGCTAAAAGTATAAACTTTTGGAAGAAAGCACAAGAGCAAATCTTAATGACCTTGGATTTGGCAAAGGATTTTTATATATGAAGCCAAAAGCTTAAGCAACAACACCACCACCAAAAACAACAACAACAAAAATAGATAAATAAGACTTCATAAAAATTAAAAATTTTGTGTTTCAAAGGATACCATCAAGAAAATGGAAAGATCAATCCACAGAATGGAAGACATTATTTACAATTGTATCTCTTATAAAGGTTTTGTATCCAAAATATATACAGGACTTTTACAACTTTGTAATCAAAAGACAAGCCAATTGAATTTAGGCAAAGGAGATGAACAGAAGTTTCTATTCAATCAAGAAAACTATACAAATAGCTAATAAACATGTGAAAAGAAACTCAGCACTATTAGTCATCAGGGAAATGCAAATCAAAACCAAAATGAGATACTATTCCACACCCACTAAGATAGCTAGAATTTTTTTAAGTCAGATAATAACTCGTTGGAAAGCATGTAGAAAATTGGAACTCTCATACTCTACTGGTGAGAATGCAGCCACTTTGGAAAACAGTCTGACAGTTCCTCAAATGATTAAACATAAAGTTACCATAAGACCCAGCAATTCTATCCCTAGGTATTCACCCAAGATAAATATGTCCACATAGAAATGTGTACATGAGTGTTTATAGATGCAATATTCATGATAAACAAAAGGTGAAAACAGTGTCTATCAACTGATGAATGAATACATAAAACGTGATATATCTTCACAACTGAACATTATTCAGATATAAAAGGAATTAAGGCTGATACATGCTACAACTTAGATGAATCTTGCAAACATCATACTAAACGAAAGAAGCCAGTCACAAAAAAAACACATATTATATGATTTTATTCATATGAAATGTCCAGAATAGGAAAATTTATAGAGACAGAAAGTAGACTAGTAGTTGCCTAAAACTTGGAGAGGTGGAGGGTGTGACTGAGAATTAGAGGGTGGTGATAACTAAAGTATACAGGATTTCTTTTGAGGCTGATTAAAACATTCTAAAATTGAATGTAGTGATAGTTGTACATATATGTAAATATATTACAAACTGTTTAATTTTACACTTTAAATGGGTTAATTATAAGGTATATAAACTATATATTAATAAAATTGTTTTTTAAAAAAGATAGATGGAGACTGACTTTGAATTTCCATTTCTTGTTATGTTACCTTGAGCAACTTACTTAGGGCTTGTTGTTCCTTTATCACTAAAATGGTAATAATAATAATGCCTACTTTATAAGATTATTGTGATAATGAGTTAATTCAAAAATAATATATAGAATAGTGTCTGATACATATAAATAAGTCCCATCATCAGTGTTTCATTATAATCATTTTTATACTCCTAGGATTTTACTGGTTTGTTTATTAACTTCTAAGTTCCTTGAGGTTAGGATCTGTGTGGTATCATCTTTGAATTTTCATACCACCTTCTAAATATCTTGTTTATATTAAATGCCAAAAAATGATAGAATAAATAAATAATTCATAAATGTATAAAAGTAGATGAGCTCCCAATGACTAACCTGACAGCAATGAGCATCCTTTAAAGTATAGACCATAGGGCTTCCCTGGTGGCGCAGTGGTTGAGAGTCTGCCTGCCGATGCAGGGGACGCGGGGTCGTGCCCCGGTCCGGGAAGATCCCACATGCCGCGGAGCGGCTGGGCCCGTGAGCCACGGCCGCTGAGCCTGCGCGTCCGGAGCCTGTGCTCCGCAACGGGAGAGGCCACAACAGTGAGAGGCCCGCGTACCGCAAAAAAAAAAAAAAAAAAGTATAGACCATACTCTTAAAATACCATTCTCACTAAAAGAAACCAAGAATTCTTGCAGGAATGGCTAATTCCAAGTCCAAGGCTGCTGGAAGAAATTTCCCTTCGGCCTTCTGGGTTCTTTTGACATACTCTAGTAGCCTCCATCCGATAGCTTCCTTGCTATCTGGTGTCCAAGTTCATCTTATACCTTTCTATCTTGGACTTGGAATTAGCCATTCCTGCAAGAATTCTTTAGTGGGAAGCAGCCGCATAGCACAGGGAGATCAGCTTGGTGCTTTGTGACCACCTAGAGGGGTGGGATAGGGAGGGTGGGAGGGAGGGAGATGCAAGAGGGAAGAGATATGGGAACATATGTATATGTATAACTGATGCACTTTGTTATAAAGCAGAAATTAACACACCATTGTAAAGCAATTACACTCCAATAAAGATGTTAAAAAAATAAATAAAATAAAATAAACAAAACAAAACAAAACAAAAAAGAACCCAGAAGGTAACTTGGAGAGGCTCTCACTGGCCAAAGATTGGTCAATTTGAACTTCAATAAAAATAATAATTGCAATTTATTCCAACTGGTGAAATATCTTTAAATATATTAGTTCAATATGAATGTATCACCTTCAAATCACATGATAAGGAATTGATCAATTACCTTGAAAACAAGAAAACAAAATAGCATTTATCTGCATTTTAGTATGAACTGTATTACTGAGTAACCAAAGAGTATAAGGGAAGATATCTCTTCACAAAGGTATTCCAATGAAGACATGGAAAAGAAATGATAAAGTTAGAATGGCAGCATTTCCAATCTCTAATGAATGGATAAATACATGCACTAAACATCAATGGCTGCTGGGATCAGACATTTTGTACCTCATTTGGTCTTGACAAAAATTATAGTCTTACTAAACAGATAAACCTGAGTCTGATCCAGTCTGTAGATTCAGCTGTCAGTTGGAAGGAAATACCAAAGACAGAGGAACATGTTAAACCACACAAAGAGTAGGCAGTCATGAAAATCCAGTCTATGGGATTACTCTATGGGTCAAGTAACCTGTGTTTCCAGCAGATAAATTATAAGAAATAAAAAGAATAGAGGAGGAACCTATACATTTAAAAAGACTTAAAACAAGATTTTAAAACTATCTAGCAATGTATGTTTTAGTGGTAAAAGGTTGAAAGGAAAAATACATAGAAATGATCATTATGAAAATCAAGATAATAGTTGCTTCTGGCAGGAAGGATAAAAATGTGTTGGTGACAGGGGTCTATGAAGGGGCTTCTGTGATAGCTGACAAGTTTCTATTATTTGATCTCAGTGTGTTGACCTATAATAATCCATTAAGCTATACATTTGATTTCTGTGGTTTTCAATATCCATGTTTATCTTAAAATAAAAAGATTATTTTGAGGTAGTTTGGTTCCGTGTTATTAAAAAGACTTAGTGTATCTGGCTATAGTAGTTTGAGGTACATCTATTAGATCATAGACAGCCAGTGAGAGTTTTTGAGCATAGAGTGACAAGACCAAAATGGCACAATAGAAAATTAATCCAGCAACAAATTGTGGAATGAATTAGTAGACTATAAACTAGAAGACATTTAGTAGATTATTAAACAGCTCCCAAATATGTTCATGAAAATCTGACCCAGAGTTTGACTCACGACAGATGTGAGATGATTTGTGGATGTGAAGTCAGTTTTGACAACTGATTGTGTATAGTGATTTGGGGAAAATGAACTTTCAGAAGTGACCAGCTGAGAAACATGATGATGACATAAAATGACATAGGAAATCAAGAGGGAGAGTTTTTTAAGGACTCACAAACTTTACAGTATAATAATGATTAAGACATGGACTTTTAGAGTTAGCCAAATCTACACTCAAATCCTAGTTCTTTCACCAAGTGGCTTGATGATCCTGGACAATCAACTTTAAAAAAAAAAAGTTTAAAATTATAAATATATCTGTAAAATGGGGGCAATAATAGAACTTTTTTCAGAGGTTGTTGCAAGGATTAAATTATATAATCATTAAATGCAGAATGTTTAACAGGTGTCTAGCATGCATTATATGTTAGGAACAATGAAGATGATGATGGTGACATCCACCAGACAGTTGGAAATGCACATCTGGAGCTTGAGAAAATCTGGAATTGTAATAATAGGTATACAATTTAGCCAAACTGTTTATAATTACTTCTTATGTATATATTTAATAATGGAGGAGACATTACAAAAATGTGGCTAATATTAATTATCAGATAGATTTTTTAATTTCCCTTTGGTTTGGTCAATATTTTTATCCTTATATTTGATTATCAGTATTCTAGAAATTCTCAGCACTCATTAAAATTAAGTGAAAGACTTAAATGGTAATCCAAACTTCACATAAGCCTGCATCCACCAGATTAGGAAAAAAAGAAACTTCATCACCACTAAGGGCCTCCTGTTAATCCGCATCCAACCAGTTGTCAGTGCACAGAAGTTCAAATTCTAGAAGCCTCTCTAACTGATTGCTCGTTGGTTCTGTGTGGGTTTTTTAAATTTTTTTATTGAAGTATATTTGATTTACAATGTTGTGTTAGTTTCAGGTGTACAGCAAAGTGATTCAGTTTTATGTGTATATATATACATATATATGTATATTGATATACACATACACATATATATGTATACATATACATATGGTGGAGACTTTAGGGTTTTTTATATATAGTATCATGTCATCTGCAAATAGTGACAGTTTTACTTTTCTTCTGATTTGGATGCCTTTTATTTCCTTTTCTTTTCTGACTGCTGTGGTTAGAACTTCCAATACAACGTTAAATAGAAGTGGTGAGAGTGGACATCCTTGTCTTGTTTCTGATTTTAGAGGAAAAACTTTCAGCTTTTCCCCATTGAATATGATGTTAACTATAGATTTGTCATAAGTAATCTTTATTATGTTGAGATATGTTCCCTCTGTACCAATTTGATGAGAATTTTTATCATGAAAGGATGTTGAATTTTTTCCCTGCCCATTTTTAATCAGAATGCTTTGATATTGGGTTGTGTGTTCTTTATATATTTTGATTTTAACCTCTTATTAGATATGTGGTTTACAAATATTTTCTCCTATTCCATGGGTTGCCTTTTCATTTTGTTGATTATTTCTTTTGTTGTGCAAAAACTTTTTAGTTTGATATAGTCCCACTTGTTGATTTTTACTGAGTTGTTTGGCTTTTCATAACGTTTCCAAAAAAAATTGTCACCAAGGTTGATGTCAAGTAGATTTTTCCCTATGTTATCTTCTGGGAGTTCCATAGTTTCAGGTCTTACATTTAAACCCTAATTCATTTTGAGTTAATTTTTGTGAGTGGTGTAGCAAAGGGGTCCAATTTCATTCTTTGCCTTGTGAATTTCCAGTTTCCCAGCACCATTTATAATAATTTTTTTTCACGTTAAGTATTTGTGGTTTCCTTGTCAAATATTAGTTGCTTGGGTTTTACCTCTGGGCTCTCAGTTCTATTCCATCGCTATATGTTTTGATGCCAGTACCATACTGTTTTGATTACTATATCTGTTTTCATGTCTCATATTTAAATGAAAGAAGATGGTTTAGATTTACTAACATAAGACAGAATAGCTTTTAGTCAAGAAGCATTAACAAAGATGAAGACAGACGTTTCATAATGATAAAATATTCAATCCATCAGGAAAATATAATTATAAATTTATATGTTTCAAATTACACAGCAAAATTGACAGATTTAAAGGGAGATAGGTGAATTCACAATTATAGAGTGAGTCTTTAACTTAGGTCTCAGTAACTAACAGAAAAAAGTACACAAAATATACAGACTATTTGAACAATATGATTAAAAAGTTTGACCTATTAGATATATTTAAAACACTACATACAACAACTGCAAAATACACATTCTTTTCAAGTTCATATGAAATATTATGGTATCCTAACATACCATATACATGATGGGGCATAAAACAAGGTTAAGCATATTTCATAAGAGTGAACTTATTCATAGAACCACCATATGACCCAGCAATCCGACTCCTAGGTATATACCCGGAGAAAGCCATAATTCAAAAAGATACATGTACCACAATATTTATTGCAGCACTATTTACAATAGCCAGGACATGGAAGCAACCTAAATGTCCATCAACAGAGGAATGGATAAAGAAGATACAGTAATATATACAATGCAATATTACTTCAGCCATTAAAAAAGAACAAAATAATGCCATTTGCAGCAACATGGATGGATCTAAAGATTCTCATACTGACTGAAGTAAGTCAGACACAGAAAGACAAATATATGATATCATTTATATGTGGAATCTAAAAGAAAGGATACAAATGAACTTATTTACAAAACAGAGGTAGAGCCACAGATGTAGAAAACGAACTTATGGTTACCAGGGAGTAAGGGGAAGAGGAATAAATTGGGAGATTGGGACTGACATATACACACTACTATATGTAAAATAGATAACTACTTAGAATCTGATGTATAGCACAGGGAACTCTACTCAATAGTCTGTAATGGCCTACATGGGAAAAGAATCTATACAAAAAGAAAAGTGTATATATGTAAATGTATAATGGATTCACTTTGCTGTACATCTAAAACTCACACAACATTGTAAATCAACTATACTCTAATAAAAATTTTAAGAAAATAGTGAACTTATTCAGAATATGTTACCTTCTTTTAGTGAATTAAAAATATAAACTAAAATTTCTATAGTTCAGCTAAGCAGTGCCTAACAAAAAGTTATAGCTTGAAATTTATATATCAAAAGAAAGGGAGAAAAGCTGAAAATCAATGACAAATTTTCTACATCAAGAGGTTAGAAAATGAGTAGCAAATTAATGCCAAAGGAAGTAGAAGGAGGGGAAAGATATAATCAGAGATTAATAAAATAAAAACAAAGAAACCAAGAAAATAAACAAAAACAAAAGATGATTTTGGGACAAAATATTTTAAAAATAGAACCAAAAAATCCATTCAAGTTAGAAAAAGAAAAAAACAAAGATTATTAATATCAGAAATGAAAAAGAGAACATCACTAAAGAGCCTACAGACATGAAAAAGTTAAAAAGTATTATAAACCTTAAAATTCCTATTAAAAAATCACAACATATTAGGACTGAGAAAATAGACAATTTGGAATATCTTGTATTTATTATTATAATTATGCAATTAAAACATTCCCCAAATGAAATCTATAGGCCCAAGTTGATTCAGTGGTGAATACTCTCAAACATTTAAGAAAGAAATAGGGCTTCCCTGGTGGCACAGTGGTTGAGAGTCAGCCTGCCGATGCAGGGGACACGGGTTCATGCCCCAGTCTGGGAGGATCCCACATGCCGCGGAGCGGCTGGGCCCGTGAGCCATGGCCACTGAGCCTGCGCGTCCGGAGCCTGTGCTCCGCAACGGGAGAGGCCGCAACAGTGAGAGGCCCGCGTACCGCAAAAAAAAAAAAAGAAAGAAAGAAACAGCAATCTTATTTTTATATCCTGAGACTATTTGTTCTTCAAAATAGAAATGTTTCTAAAATATATAAATGTAGAAAAATATTCCCAAGAATATAAATGATGGAAAACTCCCCCAAATCCTTTAAATGAGGTAAGCATAACCTTATTACCAAAACTTGACAAGGACTCTATGAGAAAGGAAAATCTGCCCCAATTTCTCTCATGATTATATATGAAAAACCTAAATAAAACATGAGCCAAAAATGTCTACCAATATTTCTATCTCCTACAGTCCCAGACAATGCATAAAAATGAAAAAAGAAAGAAAATATATAAGAATTGGAATAGAAGAAATAAAAGTATCATTAATTGCAGATAACTTGATTAATTAAAAATCCAAAAGAATCTCATCTAAATATAATTAGTTAACTGATTTAGCAAGGTTACTAGATATAATGTCAATATATAAAAATTAATTATAATCCCTTGTGTCAACCAAAAATTAGAAAATGAGATTAAAAGAATACCATTTATTCTAATTTTGAAAAACATAAAATACCTAGGAATTAATTTAGGAAAATATGCACAAGATAAAGATATAAAAAACTATAAAACATTTTTGACTGGTATCAAAAAAGATATAAATAAATTGAGGGAAATATCATGTTTCTGAATTGGAAGATTCAGTATTGGAAAGATAGCAATATGTCTCACATTCATTAATACATTCAGTAAAATCTCAGTCATATTCTCAGCAGATTTTTAGTGGAATGACAATTGAAAATGCAAAATCTAAACAGTGGCTAGATAATCTTGAGGAAGAATAACAAAGCTTGGAGAACTTACTTTGTCTGATATCAAGACCTATAAAATTAATGGAATTAAAACACTTTTGACAGGCGGAAAAATGGACAATCTAGTCAAACAAAATAGAAATTCTAAAAACAAAAACACATTTTCTGGTCATATGAGATTTTTCTGGTAAAAATAATACTGCAGTGTACTAGAGAAATAAAAATCACACATAAAATGTACTTATTTTATTAAATAAGCATAAGGATAAAAAAAAGAATGTTGACCTTGACCTCATAGTATAAACAAAATTCAGTACGAAATTAACTATAAATCTAAAAACTAAAAATAATAAAGCTACTTGAGGATAGCATTAGAGGATAACTTTGTGACTTCAGGGTAGATGAAGATTTTCTTTGAAAGGCACATAAAGCACTATTTTAAAGGAAAAGACTAAAAACTAGATTACATTAAAGGAAGAGTGTATGTACATAAAAGACACCATTGCCTAGACCAATATCATGGAGGTTTTCCTTTTGTTCTAGGAATTTTGCAGTTTCAGATTTTACATTTAAATCTCTAATCCATTTTGAGTTGATTTTTTGTATGGGGTAAAATAATGATCTAATTCCATTCTTTTGCATGTGAATACATGGTTTTCCTAACACCATTTGTTGAAGGGACCATTCTTTTCTCATTGTATATTCTTGGCACGCTTGTCAAAGATCAGTTGATCATATATGCATGGGTTTATTTCTAGGCTCTCTATTCTATTCCATTGGTCTATATGTCTGTTTTTGTACCAGTATCATACTGTTTTAATGATACCAAAAGCACAAGAAACAAAAGCAAAAATAGACAAATGGGACTACATCAAACCAAAAAGTTTCTGCACAGCAAATGAAACAATCAACAGAGTGAAAATAAATTGTGAACCATATTTCTTATAATGATTTAATATCCAAAATATATATGGAACTCATAGCTCAATAGTAAACAAAACCAAAAAACAAATAACCTGATTAAAAATGGTCAAGGAACTTGAATAGATGTTTCTCCAAAGAAAACACAAATGGACAACAGGTATAGGAAAAGGTGCTCAACATCAATACTCATCAGAAAAATGCAAACCAAAACCAAAAAGAGATATCAGGTCACACTTGTTAAGACGGCTATTAACAAAAAAACAAAAGATGAGTGTTGGTGAGGATGTGAAAAAATTGGAACACTTGCACACTGCTGTGAAAATGTAAAATGGCAGCCACTCTGGGAAACTGTATGAAGATTCCTCAAAATATTAAAAATAGAACTACCATATATTCTAGCAATCCTACTTCTGTGTATACAGCCAAAGGAGAAGAAGTCACTATCTGAAAGAAATATCTGCATTCATTGTAGCATTATTCACAATAGCTAAAACGTGTACAAAATTTAAATGTCCATTGATGGATGAATGGATAAAGAAAGTATAGTACTATATATATATATATATATATATATATACACACAATGGAATATCATTCAGCTTTTAAAAAGAAAGAAATCCTGCTGTGTGCAGGAAAATGGATGGACCTTGAGGGCATTATGCTAAGTAAAATAAGCCAGTCACAGAACAAATACTGCATGATTTCACTTACGTGAGGTATCTAAAAGGGTCGAACTCATAGAAGCAGAGAGTAGACTAGTGATTGCCAGAGCCAGGGATGGGGAAAATGGGGAGTTGTTATCCAACAGGTATAAAGTTTCTGTTATGTAATATGAATAAATTCTAGAGATCTGTCATACAATATAGTGCTTATAGTTAACAATGCTGTATTGTACTCTTAAAAAATTTTTAAGAGGGTAGGTCTCATGTTAAGGTTTCTTACTACAATAAAAAAAAGAGACACCATTAAGAGAGTGAAGAGGCAAACACCCTATTGGAAGGAGATATTTGCCATTGATATATTCAAAATAAGACTCATAACCTGTATAAGTAAAGGGCTCCTCCAAGTCAATAGGAGTAGAGTTCCAATAAAGGATATCCAAATGCCCAATAGTATTTGAAAAATTGGTCAATATCAGTAGACATCAGGGGAATGCAAATTAAAATCCCAATGAACTCAGTACACACTCACCAGAAAGACTTAACTTAAAGAAAAACAAAAAACAACTGACAATGCTGAAGTTGATGGAAATGTGGAGCAACTAGAAATCTCATACACTGTAGGGGTGTAAATTGGTCCAGCCGCTTTGGAAAACAGCTTGGCGGTATCTACTAAAGATAAACAGACAAATGGCTACAACCCACTAAATTTACTCTAAGATATATGACAAACAAAAATACACATTTAAGTTTATCCAAAACACAAAAAGAAATATGTAACTGGAATCTCTATCAACAATACAACAGATAAATTAATACTGGTATATTTATATAAATTTACTAATGGTATATTTATGCAATGGAACACTATACAATAATGAAAAAACAAACTAAATACTACTACACACAAGAAGAAGGGTCCTCACAAACATAAAACTGAGCAAAGGTAGCCTTACATAATAATGCAATACTGTATGTTCTATTTACAGAATGTTCAAAATTAGGTAAAAGTAAGCAGTTGTGATAGAAGTCAGGACAGTTACCAGAAGAGTGCTAATTTTGTGCTATTTCTTGATCTAGCGGGTGGTTATAAGAGCATGTTTAAGTTTGTAAAATTTAATTTAGCTGTTCATTTATGATTTGTTCATTTAAAAAAAAAACACAATTTTTACATCTGTATTGGAGTATAATTGCTTTACATTGTTGTGTTAGTTTCTGCTGTATAAAAAGTGAATCAGGGGCTTCCCTGGTGGCACAGTGGTTGAGAGTCCGCCTGCCGATGCAGGGGACATGGGTTCGTGCCCCGGTCCGGGAAGATCCCACATGTCACGGAGCGGATGGGCCCGTGAGCCATGGCCGCTGAGCCTGCGCGTCTAGAGCCTGTGCTCCACGGCGGGAGAGGCCACAACAGTGAGAGGTCCGCGTACCGCAAAATAAAATAAAATAAAGTGAATCAGCTATATGTATACATATATCCCCATACCCCCTCCCTCTTGAACCTCACTCCCACCCTCCCTATCCCACCCCTGTAGGTCATCAAAAAGCATCTAGGTGATCCCCCTGTGCTAAGCAGGAGCTTCCCACTAGCCATCCATTTTACATTTGGTAGTGTATATATGTCAGTGCTACTCTCTCACTTCGTACCAGTTTCCCCACCCCATCCCATGTCTTCAAGTCTGTTCTCTACGTCTGTGTCTTTATTCCTGCTCTGCCACTAGGTTCATCAGTACTGTTTTTTTTAGATTCCATATATGTGCGTTATCATATGGTATTTGTTTTTCTCTTTCTGACTCACTTCACTCTGCATGACAGACTCTAGGTCCATTCACCTCATTACAAATAACTCAATTTCATGCCTTTTTATGGTTAATATTCCATTGTATATATGTGCCACATCTTCTTTATCCATTCATATGTAAATGGACATTTAGGTTGCTCCTTCCATGTCCTGGCAATTGTAAATAGTGCTGCAATGAATATTGTGGTACATGTATGTTTTTGAATTATGGTTTTCTCAGGGTATATTTCCAGGAATGGCATTGCTGAGTCATATGGTAGTTCTACCTTTAGTTTTTTAAGGAAACTCTATACAGTTCTCCACAGTGGCTATATCAATTTACATTGCCACCAACAGGGCAGAAGGGTTCCTTTTCTCCACACTCTCTCCAGTATTTATTACTTGTAGCTATTTTGATAATGGCCATTCTGACTGTTGTGATGTGATACATCATTGTGGTTTTGACTTGCATTTATCTAATGATTAGTGATGTTGAACATCTTTTCATGTGTTTGGTGGCAATCTGTATGTCTTCTTTGAAGAAATGTCTATTTAGGTCTTCTGTCCATTTTTGGATTGGGTTGTTTGTTTTTTTGATATTGAGCTTCATGAGCTGCTTGTATATTTTTGACACTAATCCTTTGTCAGTTGATTAATTGGAAATATTTTCTCCCATTCAGAGGGTTGTCTTTTTGTCTTGTTTGTGGTTTCTTTTGTTGAGCAAAAGATTTAAGTTTCATTAGGTCCCATTTGTTTATTTTTTATTTTATTTCCATTACTCTAGGAGGTGGGTCAAAAAGGATCTTGCTGTCATTTATATCAGAGTGTTCTACCTATGTTTTCCTCGAAGAGTTTTATAGTGTCTGGCCTTACCTTTAGGTCTTCTATCCATTTTGAGTTTATTTTTGTGTATGGTGTTAGGAAGTGTTCTAATTTCATTCTTTCACATGTAGCTGTCAGGTCTTCCCAGCTCCAATTATTGAAGAGGCTATCTTTTCTCCATTATATATTCTTGCCTCCTTTGTCAAAGATAAAGTGACCATATGTGTGTGGGTTTATCTCTGGGCTTTCTGTCCTTTTCCATTGATCTATATTTCTGTTTTTGTGCCAGTACCATAATGTCTTGATTACTGTAGCTTTGTAGTATAGTCTGAAGTCAGGAGCCATGATCTTCCACCTCCATTTTCCTTTCTCAAGATTGCTTTGGCTATTTGGGGTCATTTGTGTTTCCACACAAATTGTAAAATTTTTGTTCTAGTTCTGTGAAAAATGCCATTGGTAATTTGATAGGGATTGCACTGAGATTGCTTTGGGCAGTATAGGCATTTTCACAATGTGAATTCTTCCAATCCAAGAACATGGTATATCTTTCTATCGGTTTGTATCATCTTTGATTTCTTTCATCAGTCTCTTATAGTTTTCTGCATACAGATCTTTTGCCTCCTTAGGTAGGTTTATTCCTATGTATTTTATTTTTATTGTGATGGTAAATGGGATGGTTTCCTAAATTTCTCTTTCTGATTTTTCATTGTTAGTGTACAGGAATGCAAGTGATTTCTGTGCATTAATTTTGTATCCTGCTACTTTACCAAATTCATTGATTAGCTCTAGTCTTCTCTGGCATCTTTAGGACTTTCTATATATAGTATCATGTCATCTGGAAACAGTGACAATTTTATTTCTTCTTTTCTGATTTGGATTCTTTTTATTTCTTTTTCTTTTCTGATTGCTGTGCCTAAAACTTCCAAAACTATGTTGAATAATAATGGTAAGAGTGGGCAACCTTGTCTTGTTCCTCATCTTAGTGGAAATGGTTTCAGTTTTTCACCATTTATAACAATGTTAGCTGTGGGTTTGTCATATATGGCCTTTATTATGTTGAAGTAAGTTCCCTCTATGACTACTTTCTGGAGGGTTTTTATCATACATATGAGTTGAATTTTGTCAAAAGCTTTTTCTGCATCTATTGAGATTATCATATGGTTTTTATCATTCAGTTTGTTAATATGGTGCATCACATTGATTTATTTGCCTATATTGAAGACTTTTTGCATTTCTGGGCTAAACCTCACTTGATCACAGTGTATGATCCTTTTAACGTTCTGTTGGATTCTGTTTGCTAGTATTTTGTTGAGGATTTTTGCATCTATGTTCATCTGTGATATTGGCCTGTAATATTCTTTTTTTGTGACATCTTTGTCTGGTTTTGGTATCAGGGCGATGGTGGCCTCATAGAATGAGTTTGGGAGTGTTCCTCCCTCTGCTACATTTTGGAAGAGTTTGAGAAGGATAGGTGTTAACTCTTCTCTAAATGTTTGATGGACTTCAGCTGTGAAGCCATCTGGTCCTGGGCTTTTGTTTGTTGTAAGATTTTTAATCACAGTTTCAGTTTCAGTGCTTCAGATTTGTCTGTTCATGTTTTCTGTTTCTTCCTGGTTCAGTTCTGGAAGATTTTCTAAGAATTTGTCCATTTCTTCCAGGCTGTCCATTTTATTGGCATATAGTTACTTGTAGTAGTCTCTCATGATCCTTTGTATTTCTGCATTGTCAGTTGTTACTTCTCCTTTTTCCTTTCTAATTCTGTTGATTTGAGTCTTTCCCTTTTTTTCCTAATGAATCTGGCTAATAGTTTATCAATTTTGCTTATCTTCTCAGAGAACCAGTGTTTAGTTTTATTGATCTTTACTATTGTTTCCTTCATTTCTTTTTCATTTATTTCTGATCTGATCTTTATGATTCCTTTCCTTGTGCTTACTTTGTTTTTTTTTGTTGTTGTTGTTGTTGTTTTTCTTCTCCCTCTAATTGCTTCAGGTGTAAGGTTAGGTTGTTTACTTGAGATTTTTCTTGTTTCTTGAGGTAGGACTGTATTGCTATAAACTTCCCTCTTAGAACTGCTGTTGCTGCATCCCATAGGTTTTGAGTCATTGTGTTTTCATTGTCATTTTTTTCTAGGTATTTTTGATTTCCTCTTGGATTTCTTCAGTGATCACTTGGTTGTTTAGTAGCGTACCGTTTAGCCTCCATGTGTTCATATTTTTTACAGGTTTTTTTTTTTCCTGTAATTGATATCTAGTCTCATAGCATTGTGGTCAGTAAAATGCTTGATATGATTTCAATTTTCTTAAATTTACTAAGCCTTGATTTGTGACCCAAGATGTGATCTATCCTGGAGAATGTTCCATGAGGACTTGAGAAGAAAGTGTATTCTGTTGTCTTTGGATGGAATGTCCTATAAATATTAATTAAGTCCATCTGATCTAATGTGTCATTTAAAGTTGTGTTTCCTTATTTATTTTCTGTTTGGGTGATCTGTCCATTGGTGTAAGCGGGGTGTTAAAGTCTCCTACTATTATTGTGTTACTGTTGATTTCCCCTTTTATGGCTGTTAGCATTTGCCTTATGTATTGAGGTGCTTCTATGCTGGGTGCATAGATATTAACAATTGTTATGTCTTCTTCTTGGATTGATCCGTTGATCATTATGTAGTGTCCTTCTCTGTCTCTTGTAATAGTCTTTATTTTAAAGTCTACTTTGTCTGATATGAGTATTGTTACTTCAGCTTTCTTTTGATTTCCATTTGCATGGAATATCTTTTTCCATCCCCTACTTTCAAAGTATATGTCCCTAGGTCTGAAGTGGGTCTCTTATAGACAGACTATATACAGGTCTTATATTTGTAGCCATTTAGCCAGTTTGTGTCTTTTGGTTGGGGCATTTATTCCATTTACATTTAAGATAATTATTGACATGTATGTTCCTATTACCATTTTCTTAATTCTTTTGCATTTGTTTTTGTAAGTCTTTTCTTTCTCTTGTATTTCCTGCTTAGAGAAGTTCCATTAGCATTTGTTGTAAAGCTGGCTTGGTGGTGCTAAATTCTCTTAACTTTCGCTTGTTTATAAAGGTTTTGTTTTCTCCTTTGAATCTGAATGAGATCCTTGCTAGGTACAGTAATCTTGGTTGTAGGTTCTTCCCTTTCATCACTTTAAATGTGTCCTGCCACTCCCTTCTGGCTTGAAGAATTTCTGTTGAAAGATCTGCTGTTAACCTTATGTGGATTCCCTTGTATGTTATCTGTTGCTTTTCCCTTGCTGCTTTCAATATTTTCTCTTTGTTTTTGATTTATTTTTAGTTTGATTAATATGTGTCTTGGTGTGTTTCTCCTTGGGTTTCTCCTGTATGGGACTCTCTGTGCTTCCTGGACTTGGCTGACCATTTCCTTTCCCATGCTGGGGAAGTTTCAACTATAATCTCTTCAAGTATTTTCTCAGACCCTTTATTTTTTGCTTTTTCTTCTGGGATGCCTATAATTTGAATGTTGTGCATAATGTCCCAGAGGTCTCTAAGACTGTCCTCCATTCTTTTCATTCTTTTTCCTTTATTCTGTTCCGTGGCTGTTATTTCCACCATTCTATATTCCAGCTCACTTATCTGTTCTTCTACCTCAGTTTTTCTTCTATTGATTCCTTCTAGAGTAGTTTTCATTTCAGTTATTTTGTTGTTCATTACTGTTTGTTTGCTCTTTAGTTCTAGTTCCTTGTTAAATGTTTCTTGTATTTTCTCCATTTTATTTCCACGATTTCAATCATGTTTACTATCATTACTCTGAATTCTTTTTCAGGTAGTTTGCCTATTTCCTCTTCATTTATTTGGTCTTGTGGGTTTTTATCTTTCTTCTTTGCCTGTAAGATATTTCTGTGTCTTCTCATTTTGTCTAATTTACAGTATTTGAGGTCTCCCTTCCCTAGGCTTAAGAGTTGTAGTTCCTCTTGCTTCTGTTCTCTGTCCCCAGTGGTGGGGTTTGTTCAGTGTCTCATGTAGGCTTCCTGATGGGAAGGACTGGTGCCTGTGCTCTGGTGGGTGGAGCTTTGTCTTTTCCCTCTGATGAGCAGGGCCATGTCAGGTGGAGTGTTTTGGGGTTTCCTTGAGCTTACTATGACTTTAGGTAGTCTGTATGCTGATGGGTGGGTTTGTATTCCTGTGTTGTTTGTTGTTTCGTGTGAGGCGTCCAGTGCGGGGAGCTGCTGGCAGTTTGGTGAAGCCGGGTCTTGGATTCATATAGAGGTCTCTGTGAGAGCTCTTGGCGATTAATCATCCCTGGGGCCAGGAATTCTGTAGTGGTCTAGCATCCTGGACTCGGTGCTCCTACCCCAGAGCCTTAGGCTCAACTTCTGGTGGAGGGACAAAGACCCCAGAAGTCACTCATCCCAGCAATAAAGGGGATTAAAAAATCAAAAAAAAAAAAAACCCTAACAAAACCTTAGACAAATGGAAAAAGTAAAAACAGACAAACAGAAACAAGGAAACACACACACAAAAAAAGAAACAAAAACAGAACCAAATAAGTCAAAAAGCAAGAGAACAACCAGACAAACAAAAGAACCCAAGAATGAAATCAAACAATTAAGAAGAAAGCTGACAAAAACCAAAACCAAAACCCAAAACCAAAGCAGAGTGACAAATGAAGAATGAAGCAAAGAAACAAAAGGAACTGAGAAAAATGATTTAAAAAAAGAAAAAAGAAAGGGGAAAGAAGACAGAGCAACAGAAAAGCAACATAGAAACAGAAATATAAAAAAAATAGAAATTATATTAAAGAAAAAGACAAACAAAACCCCAGAGAAATGGTAAAAACAAAATCAAACGAAAACAGAAACAAGGAAACACACACACACGTAAAAGAAACAAAAACAGAGCCAAATAAAACAAACGGCAAGAGCACAACCAGACAAATAGAAGAAATGAAAAAAATCAAACAATTAGGATTAAAACTAACAAAAACACATAACCTAAAAACAAAACCAAAGCAGTGTGCCAACTGAAGAATAAAGGAAGGTAACAGAACAAACCAATAAAAATGGTTAAAAAATGATAATAAAATAAAATAAAAAGGGAAAAATCACAGGACAACAGAGAAGCAAAGTAGAAATAGAAATATAAAAATACATATTAAAGAAAAAAAGAAGAAAATAAGGGAAAAGAACAGAGAACAGCAGAAAAGCAAAGTAAAAATAGACATGTATAAAAAAATAAAAAATAAAAATATAAAACACAGAGATGCCAAGACTAAAAAAAAAAGAAAAGTAAAACAACAAGAACAAAGAAACAAAAAAGAAAGAAAAAGAAACCAAAAAAAAAGAAGAAAAGCTAGAAGCAACAACAGAATGAATCAAAACATAATAAAATTAATAGTAATAATTATGTTTCCCTGGGGTCTCTGCTGTAAGTGTCCTTGCACATGCCGTGAGCTACAGCCCATCTCCGCCTCCCTTGGCCTCTGGGCTCATCTCCGGACCTGCTCTGGGCCCTGTAGGGACCACTCAGACTCTGATCTGGCCCAATTCCCGCATGTGCTGCCCCCAAAGTCCACAGCTGCTAGAGCTAGACCATTTTCATTTGTGGGTACACTCATTATCTACTCAGATATTCCATAGATGCAGGGTCTACCTAGCTGATTGTGGGGATTTAGTCTGCTGCTTGTACAGCTGATGGAAAGATTTTCCATCTTCTTCCTCAGTCACCCCGTCCCTAGTGTTCAGCTTTGGTTTTATCCCCACCTCTGTGTGTGGTCCACCCAAAGGAGTCTGGTCTTGAGGCTGTCTTGGAGCACTTGGGTCTGCCCCTGTGGGGACCAGGCACAGAGGTGGTATGACTGCTTGGATAGAGGGAGCCGCAACAGCACCAAATGCATAGGGAAGCCAGTGGCCATAGGCACAAGAGATATGGCCCTAGTGAGGGCCTTTTCTGGCGCCTGGCATAAGGCATGTGAGGGCTAGCCCTGGCCAGGGTGTTTTTGGCACCCAGCAGCAGGTGTGCAAGGGTCAGCCCTAAGAGGGTTTTTTTTGTTTTTTTGTTTTTTATTGCCCTGCAGCCAGTGCACAAGGGCCAGGTCTGAGTAGTGTTCTTTTATTGTTGTTTGCAGGTGCCAGCATGTGGGTAGAGAGAAGTTACAATAGTGGATCATCCCCCTACGTGTGACTCAGCAATAGTGCCCTGCTTCCATGGCAGTCCTGTCTTCCTCCATAGGCATTCCCTGCTGCAGATTTCCTCTCTCATGTCCCTCACTCCATCTACCCACAGCCACCAACAGTTCTCGCTCTGGGCCTGTTCTCCAATCCCCATGCACCAGCTCCCATCCCCCTTTGCACACCTGTGAACATTCGAGGGCATATAGGGCTGTGGTATGGACTGTCTGTGTATTTTCACTCTGTCCTGTGTGCCACAGATCAGCTGCTTCACCCTCTTCCGACAGCCTCAAATGCTTCCCTTCTGTCCCAATCGAGTTCCCCGTTGGAGAGGGGGTTTCCCTGAATTCGGGAATCTGTCCTCAATTTCAGCTCCCCTGCCCCAGGGAGCAGGTTCCATCCTGCTTTCTCTCCTCCCCCTTCTCCCTTCATTTTTTTCCTTCTTACCCAGTTATGCAGGGCACTTTATAGTCCTTTCTGGCATCCAAGGTCTTCTGCTAGTTTTCAGCTGGTGTTCTCTGAGAATTGTTGCATCTGTAGATGTATTCCTGATGCATCCATGGAGAGAGATGAACTCCATGTCCACCTGCCCCTCCGCCATCTTGAATCCTCTGATTTGTTCACTTTTAAGTATATATGTTATGCTTTATTAAAGAGTTTATTTCAAATTATTAAATGTATGATTATCAAAATTAATATATAAAGGAGCCTATAAAATATATAGGGGAATAGTCAGATAGCTCATAAGCTCACTATTATTTTAGTGAGGGCCTTCTAATCATTATTGGTGTTTCAAAATATTGTTTTTCCTCTTTTGTTTCCCACTGGAACTCTGGAAAATTTTCCCATTCAGTAAATATTCACCAAAACACAACTTCTAAGAGTTGTCAAATACTCTCTTCTCTAGATGCAACTGGCTTACTTAACTGATCCCATATTGTGAGATACTTAGGTTGTTTTTATTTTCACTATTTTAAATGATTCTCTGAATATTCTTTTATAAAATTTTGAATTTGAATTTATAATTATTCCTTTAGAAATAATTCCTAGATCACAATTTATGGATTTTTGAGCCTCTGTAAAATGGCAAATTGCTAATCCAACAGACTGTGCAAAATTAACTGTCACAAATGGCACAGAACTTATATTACACACTCACTAGCACTAATAATTATTCTATTAAGTTTTGTCAAATTAACACATGAAAATTGTTTTAACTCATATTTCATTGATTTCTAGTGTATTTAAATATGTTAAAAGGCATTCTTATTTATTTTTCCTATAAAGTAACTCTCTCTGTCCTTCCCCTCCACTTTTCTTTCTATTGAGGTATCTGCTTTTTTTCCTAATGTTCTGTAAAATTTCTTTATATAATAAATATCTATGCTTTGTCATATGTTTTGTAATTTTTTTGCAATTTTTTCCCACTTGACAACTGATTCTCAAGTTTGTTTATGGCATTTTGAGATACAGAAAACTTAAGTTTATGTGGTTGAAATAGTTTCCTCTGTGTTTTCTTTTGTTGAATATTTTCTTAGAAAAGTCCCTGGCCACTTTAAGTCAGTTTAATGTATATTATGGTTAATTTTATGTGTCAATTTTACTGGGCCACAGGGTGTCCAGATATTTGGTCAAACATTACTTTGGGTGTGTCTATGAGGATATTTCTGGATGAGATTAACATTTGACATAGTAGACTGAGTAAAGTACATTGCCCTTCTCAGTGTGGGTGGGCCACATCTAATCAGTTGAAGAACAAAAAAGCATAAAAGACTGACTGAGTCAGAAGGAATTATGTCTTTCTGCCTGTCTTCAATCTGGGACATGGGTATTCTCCTACCTTCTGACTCAGACTTGGTTTGGAAGTATAAAATCAGCTCTCCTGGGTCTCCAGTTTGCTGACTACAGATCTTAAGACTTGTTAGCTTCCATAATCATGTGAGCCAAATCCTTATAATAAATCCCTTTATATATAAATTTATTAATAAATATATATAATTATATCTAGATATGTATCTTATGAGTTCTGTTTCTCTGAAGAACACTAATAAATATGCATTAATTTTTCTTCTATTTTGGTTTTTCTTTTTTTCTTTTACATTTAATTTTTAAATCTTCCTGGAGGTTTTTGGTTAAAAGAGAAAATCAAACTTCTTCCTTTATTGTTCTTTTTCCCCTGAATGGCTGTCATCTCTCTTCCTTCTTCCTCTAAAACCCACCTCAAGTGTTCTTTGCTCTGTGCCATCACTGTATTAGACACTTACCTCTTTTTCTGTTCTTATTCTCTAAGGACTAGACCCCACCACTCTACCCACAGCTATGGCTGGTACTCTGATCATTTTCTCTAAATACTTAGGTTTCCTTTGACCACTCCTACTAGGGGGATTCCTACTGTCATAACTGCTCACAAGAAAAGATGCCTTGATTATTAATCTCATCCAAATCAAACATTTTCTCAACACGTTTCTTTGGAATTTCCATCCCAGCCCTACTGCTAAGATGTCCAATGTCTGAGATTTCTTCTATTTACCCATTATTAATTCTCTCTCTGTCTCTCACCCTTGGTCTGCTGAACTATTCCAGACTTATATGGGTGGTGATAATATGCACCACTGTATAGCCAGAGACTAGGAGACCTTTGGAAAAGTCATGTAAAGGGCTTGAACATCAGTTTATTCATTTGAAAATTGTGATAATTCCAAACTACACCAAAAATTGTCTGGGCTTTAAGTGAGAAAATGGATATAACATAGCATTATCACATAAAATATAGGACACTCGGTTAAATTGGAATTTCATAAAAGCAACAAATATGTCTTAGTATAAGTACATTCCATGCATTATCTGGAAACTCTAGTATGAGAGCACGTTGTAATGTGGTAAAGCATTATTTAACAATAAAGGGAAATAATAAGATGAAGATGAAGAAACAGAACAGCCCATTTTACTGTTTGTGTTTTCTGTTTGTCTACATCAGAGGTCATTAAGTCATTATGATCCTAAATAATATCTATTACAATGCTAAAAGAGTCAAGATTAACAGTGAAGGATGTGGCTGGTAAAGCAACTTTGTTTTTACATCTTCAAGTAATGCACAGTCAGTGTACTAAATTATTCCATTCCTAATCCCTTATCTCTTAAAAATAGAATCCTTCTAGGGGACTGAAGTGTTGAAGATAAAGGAACTGGAGGGAGAATTAGCAAGAGAGAAGGAATAAAATACTCCTTTCCAAAGTTCTCTGCTGAATCTGTGTTATTCTCTTGCTGATAGTGACAGCTGTGCTGCCCAAGGCAATGCAGATTCATTCTCAAATTAAAACAATAAAATTTACTAACAACTCTCCAAATCCTCAAGCTAAGAGATCTATAAACTGTTTCCTCTTTTCCTAAACTCTCTGAAATTACTTCTTCATCTCTTTTTCCTTTTTAACTACAGAATTTAAGTACTCTTCTAAAATCTTAGAACTCCATTTCTTCTCCCAGTTGGCTCTTAGCATTGGTTTTGCTCAGTGTTTATTCCCTTTCCTTTTTGGAACTGTGTGGTTCCCTGAAAAGAGCAGAGGCTGGAATCAGACAAACACAGACTCTGATCCTTGCTCTCCCACTTACCAACAGTAAGCTAGTCAGCAATGCTCACACAACATAATTTTTCTCATCCACTCAAATGGACATTATAATAAGTTGCAGAAATTTTCTGGCAATGCTGCAATCAAACATACAAAGAGTTTACTGGATCATTCAACAACTGTTTCAGGCCAAGGATATGGTTCTCCATTTCTTTGAAACTCCCTTGCAAGTCTTCCTCGAGAACAGAGGAGAAACATCTATACGTTGGATCCTTTGCATTAAGGGCAGAGAAACAAATCAGAAAATCTAAGTGATAGAGATTAAACAAATGCTCCAGAGTGAACAAAAGCCTCATCCCAAGGGCTTAGTTTGGGAGTATAGACGCATAACAGTCTTATTTAGAGCAGTGTTTTCATGGAATTAAAATTAACGATGAATAAGGTTTTAGACTTATCCAGAAATTGTTCTTGCAGTTACCTTTTTGTATGATCAGGTCCTCAAAAACATCTCTCCTAAGCTATTCTGTATTGTATTTATATTACTTAGATTTTTCAAAGAACTTTCACCGTTTTAGGCTTATTGTATCCTTACAGTTACTTATTAAGTAAGCAGGGCAATAACTGACCTTGCTTAACAAGTGAAGTGGTTGAAACTTGCAGGGAATAAATGTGAAAGAGAATACATGTAGGAAGTGGCAGATCCAGGAGTAGGCTATGTGTGTTCAAATGCATAATGGAGACCGCAGCTAGAATTCTTGCTTGGGAGAAAGTGTGCAATATGATTCCTAAGATGCTATAAGACTTTCTGCGTTCATTTGAGGCTCTTTCTCTGTCCGCCATGTTGATGTCATCCCCTGGTTAAGTTACATACTTGATTCTATATTTAGATAAAATATTGGAAAAACTTTGCATCCTCATATAGTGTGAATTAGATGAAAGTGTTATGTAGTAGAAAAATATTTATAAAATAGGACCTTAGAAACTTTATGTCTAGTTTTGTGCTGTTATGATTGGTTTTGGAAAAGTCACCTGACCCCTTTGGGATTCATTCTCTTCATCAGAAAAAAATGGGCAGAATGCATTTGATGATCTTAAAGGGGGTCCCTATTCTCCTACCTCCATTTCCATTTAATACAAGCCAAACAAACAAAATATTCTCATCAGTGCTTATCTACACTCAAAAAAATATCTTCAGAGTCTCTTTGCTTCCTCCTTTCCAAACTAACTATTTTCGGTTAATTTGTAGCATCTCTATACAATTTTACTGCAGTAGAAATGGTAATAAATTTATAAATTGTAGGCCTAAAGAAACAACAATCACAGACACAATCATTGAGCAGATATTCAGTAGACTCTACTAAGTGCCAGGCACTAGAGATGAAATAGAATCTACTTCCAAAACATCTTTCAGAACTGCTTTGTGCCTTCATGGAGTTTCTGGTCTTAGAAAATAAGCATTAAGCAACCTAGGACAATATCAAATGCTGCTGAAAGGTCAAGAAAAATTAATTCTGAAATTTTGAATAGAGAATTTCCTAAAGTAGAGGGTAAATATCCTGCCTTAAAAAATAAGTAGAAGCCATACTAGATATGTTCAGATTTAGCTATGTAATATGACCTGATGATAGAAATGGCTGTTTTCCTAAGTATTACTAAATTTTACCATTGTAAGCAAAAATAAATCTGTTGAGCCAAAATTATTTGCCAACATTCCTCACACCAACACACATAGTAACCCAACATGTACCTTCTTCTCTGAGCATATCTTCAGAATTACATTAAATATTTGTCACTTTTTTTCTCCCTGGCCATAACATTTGACCCTTGTTTTGAGGAATGTGCTACAATTGATCTCTACCTTTCCAAGACAGAAGCCAGAAAAAATATTTTTCTGGCCTTCTTTGCAACTAGAGTGCAAATATATGATCCAAGTGTTGCCTTAAAAAGCACCCACTAGAAAATATTAATACATTAAACTGTCTTTCAACTTTCCTCTAGGCTTAAAACTTTTCTAAATACAGTGTTAAGGGGGCAGGGGAAACACCTGCTAGACATTCTGTTTGAGAAGTGAGCCACATGAGGAAAGAAAGAGATCATGTGGAATGCACTTTCTGGTGAAGGTAGTAGCAAAGGCATCGAGCTTGGGGCTATCATAGATCACAAAGTCAAGTTTGGGACACAGTAGTGGTGGACTTGCCAACTATAACATACTGTGTTCAGGAGCTGTGGAACCAATGTTTCCCTCATCAGACCAGCTCTGCAACATGATTATGGGTGTTCCTGAAACATAGGTTCAAGCTTAGTTGATCAGCCCTCCCATCTATTGAGCTCCCTGAAAATCATTTTAATTAATTCTTTTTCTACTTAATCAACCAGAGTTTGTTTCATTACTCACCGTTTAGAACCCTGACTCACAGAGGAGCCAAGAGCCTATGAAGATAAATGTCTATTGCTGATTCATAGATTTGGAGAATTTTGACTAGTGAGGAGTAAACCTATTTCGGTTTCAAAAACAAGTAAGTAAAGGGGAGAACACAATTAAAGAATGAGTCTTGGTTTGCTGTGGGATTACTGGGGTTGGTGTCTACTTCCCATTTGGCTGATGACCCACCTACCTCTTTTGAATTACCATAAGCAAGAGACTTCCCTAGGCAGGGAAAAAACCAGAGTCAAGTATAGTCCAAAAGGGGACAGTAGAATTCCTTACACATCACCTATATCCATCTCAAGGGAAAAATACATGGACTAGGGGAGTGCCCAGCCCAGTGACAGGTGCCTGGGGTTGAAAAAATAATGTTGGATAATGTGTGTAGGATTTAGAACTGTTAACTTTCATTTATGCAGAACAGTAGTTCCCAAACTATAGTGAGGATGAAAATCTCCTAGAAAGCTTGCTACAACACAGTTTCCTGAAATTTTGTTTCTTGAGATTCTGATGTAGTAGGCCTGGGGTGAGATCTGAGATTCTGCATTTACAATGAGTTCCCAGGTAATGATGATGTCATTCTGGGAATTACACTGTGAGTAGCAAGGCTCTAGACAACTTAAAAGCTATCCACAAGTGCCCATTAGATTTAACAACAAACTACCATTGGTGACCTTGAGGACAGCAGTTTCAGTGGCAGGGTGGAGGCAGACACCAGACCAGTCAACTAAGAAATGAAAGGAAGATAAGAAAATGGGGACAGCAATGAACTCTCTAGAAATGCAGGGGAGATGGGATATAAAAGGAGGAGAAACTCCAAAGAGTTAATAGGAAAATGCTATCAGAAAGGGAGAGGTTGAAACTATTGGAAATAGAGTCATTGATTAAAGAGCAAAATTTCTAAGGAGTCTAGAGAGGATGGGAACTAGGGCACAGGTTCGGGATTTGTTCTTGACAAAAAGAGGCATCTCTTCCATCCTAACAAGTGAGAAAAAATACAAAAGTGGGACGATGTGTGTAGATTAGTAAATATGGTGTCAGGAAGTTTAGGGTTTCTGTATGTTGGTCAGGAGGGAAGGTCTTTGTTGAGAGTGAGGAACCATATATAAGGCTGAAATGTCTGAAGAATATGGAGAAAGTTAGAAACAGTCACGTGGGTTTAGATCATACAAGAAAATTGATTAGGGACCAGAATTGCTCGGCGTTGCTGAAGGTCCCAAAGTGACCCAATCTACAGGATTTTTTGCCAGCAGCACTTAGTACTGGGTCCTGGATATAGACTCAAATAGTGTAGATAATTAAGTTCACTTATAATTGGGGTTTTGCCAAGATGGGTGCAATGGAAGGGCAATGGAGCAGGAGAATTTATTTCTTGAAGGTCTGATTTTTGTATACTTGTTAAAGTAAGAAGAGGAGAGACCCCTCTGTCTTAACTTGATGTTCAATATTGAAAAGAAACATTAAGATTTTAATTTTTGACCACTTGTAAACTGCTTAGATAATAATGGGTAAAGGCATTCATTATCAAGGAAAACCTATATAAATTGTGAATTTTGTAATACGTTAAAGCGGAGCATCTGTCTGCATTTTAAACTCCTGTTATCAGGAACAACTATTAGAAGAATAATGAAATAAGTCATTTGCATATACTTATAACACATATTCATTATTCTCAATCTCTCAGAAAGAGCAACCTATACAAATGAATTAAAGTGCTTTTTCATTAGTGTAAATAAGATGTTAAGTAAGTAGTGTGAGGAATTGCTGTAAATACTGTAGGCTAAAGTACTTTCTGTAATCTTTTTCTTGAACGATGATGGCAGTTAAAAAAACATTTCAATACTTGTTCTTGGTAATGAACAGCATAAACCGAGGAAGTAAAACCTCTTTTCTTGGAAAGCACATGACAGCCACAGCTGGAAGACAGGATCTTAAAATGAATCTCTCTTCCCTATTTGATGCCCATAGAATCAATGCATTTTACATGAATAAGGATGTTTTAACATTTTCACAGCTGCTCTCAATCCCTTACCTATGCTCCACTTTCGGCCAACAGCACTTCAAGGTCCTTTCTCCTCTTCTTTAATGCCATCATTAAAGAGAATTAACTCCAAAAGCCATATGAAGGACAAAGCCCTTCGTGATCTGGCGCCAAGCAACTTCTCTTCCCCCTCATTAACTGTGTTAAATCTACATGAATCTCCTTCATCGAGAAAGTCGGGCTTCTTGAGCTTTGTTTATCTCTGGCTGTTTGTACTTTGGGTTCTAGAATACTCTTCCCTCAGATAGTTACCTGGCTCACTTCTTAAATTCATCTGAGTCTCACTTTAAAAGTCATCTCCACAGAGCTAACTTCCCTTATCATCCTATCTAAAAATCAGCCCCCATCACTCTATCCTTCACTCGGTGCAGTAGAGCCTGCTATTTGCAAAAATCCATCTTTTCTTTTTGCTGCAGAATTAGAGCTGCCCAGCTATACTGTAGAGCCTCTCCCTTCTTGCAGTTGGTGACCTTTCATTAAGTTCTTCCGATGGAATGTAAACGGAAGTGGTGTGTACCCCGTCCCAAGCCAGCTCCATATACCCTGGGGGTGTCTTCTTTTTGTTCTCTTTCCTCTCCCTGCTGTCTAAGGCTCAATGGCCACAGTCACAATTATACAGATAACAACAAGGCACCTGGGCATTGGGAAGAAACACAAGGAGAAACTAGATCCTTAACTGACATGTGGAGCCCAGTTTTCCCCCAACCTAAAACACTCATCTCAAACTATTAAGTGAGAGAGAAACAAACTTCTATCTTCTTTAAGCCACTGAGTTTGTATCAGATTTCTTTAGTATAGCAGCTTAGGCTTACCCTAACTTGTTTTGCTACGTTTCTCCTCATAGCCCTTATCACTACTTGGCATGATCTTGTATGTGTTTTTGTTTTATTCGCTTATGTTTTCCTCAGTAAAAATTGCTCCATGAGGGGAGCAACTTTGTGTCATTCCTTAATCTATCCCGGCATGTAGAATAGTGCCTAGCATGTACTGGGTACTCAAAAGCCTGGCTGGTTGAGTGGTGGGTGTATGAATGAGTGTTGAATAAATTATACCTCCCACTGGAGCTCTGCATTCAGACCTGCTCTTCCTGCCCCCTTGTACCTCCTGCCTTCCCACCTGTGCTCCACAGTATATGTCTATGGGCTCTACAGATGCCTGGGCTGAGTTGACATGAAGTCTGGGCTTGGTTGCAGAGACCCCAGGAAGCATAGTTCTTGATCATAAGCAGCACTGTAGCCTCCCCCAGCAAGTACAGCTGAGCTCTACGGAAATGTAGTTCAGTAACTTGGCTTTCAGGGGGTGTATACCTCTGTCAGGTACCTGTATACTAACAGCCATTTCAGAAAGTAGACAGGTTGGCAAAGCAAAAGGAATTGAGCCCTGCAACAAACTCATCTCCAAGATTAAATCTTTGAAGATCCTCAGATAGCCATTATTTCCCTGGCTCCCTTCCAACCGGGAGAGTCAGCAAAATGATCAGTGTCTTATCTCCCAGGTAAAGGAAGATACTCAAAGCCCATTTCTTTTGAGTGTATAAAATAGAAAATTCTACTGAGTGGTTACTTCCTGTGTTTGGCAGTTTTAAGATAGACAGTACTTTTCTGGAACAGAGGGGGAGTTGGCAAGAGCAAGTTTTCACACGCTGAAATAGCTCATCAGCTTCTCCTGGCATGATTGCTAAGTGGGTTTAAGTGCTGCATTTTTTTTTTATAATTTACAGAATTGTGGATTAAATATACATTATATTTCATTTCCAAGCCTAGCTCAAGGGTCCAGATAATTCAAAGCAAATGTGAGCTAATAGATTAAAAAAAAAAAAAAAGTTGAAGTAATTTCTTCACAATTTCACCTTTTGACTGACTTACTTGAAAAATTAAATTGTTTACACACACACTCATGTGCACACACACACAGAAGAATTAACTGTATGAAACAATCTTTCTCGTAGTCAAGGCTGGACTTCTAATTATTTTATTAGTCTTTCCCCTCTTACTTTTTCTACATAGATTATAAGTTCCTTGAAAGCAAGATTTGGGTTTAATATTTTCCTTGTTTTAATCAAAGAATTTAACACAGTGCTGTAAATGCAATGCAATCTCAACAAACACTTGATTAAATAATTAGGGTTTGAAGTTAATTTGTTGTTGCAATATATAAAAAACCTTCAAGAAACTCTAAATTCTATCTATTCAGAGATTATTAAACCCTAAGTAATTAACATTGATACACAGAATGAAGATTCAAATTGAATTAGGCCAGTTGAAGGAATCATGCTGTGGCCACGGACAATTTCAACTTTATCTAAACTGAAGACTGAAAATTTCACCAGAAATTTAAATATATATCCTCCTCTATAGCATTTACTTTACTTCTTTAGGATGCTAATGAATTCTTCCAGTACTGCCCTTAGACACAAAGAAGCAGAGCCTTTATCCCAGGCCCTGTGCTTCAGAGTCCCAACTTCTGTAGATATGGGGTGCTTTCCTTGAAATTTTCCAACTCTACTTCCAATGCCTAGGACAAGCTAGGACCATCAGTGTCATCCTCACAAGGTGCCCCAAATCCAGGCTGGAACCCAAATGGTCTCTGGCCCCATTTTCTCCGATGTGGGGCACCCTATGACCCTTTATCCCCTGTGTGGAGTCAATCAGATGCCCCAAAGAGCTCTAGGACTCATGTCTATGGAATTGCATTAGGGCCACATGTCTGAGAACTGGTTCCAAGAGAATGGTCCACCAAGTGGGTTACTGTACCTGGTAGATGAGGTATTTCTTTCACAGTATTGTACAAGATTTGACTGCAAGAATGGTGTTGACACACTGATTTTGGGTGGCACTCACTCACATGGGAACATGAGTTCAAGGATCTGAGCTACTAATTATTTCTCTCTGACCATTGGGTTTTACCTGCATATGGGGGCCTTTGCATTAGTTCTGGAAGTACTGCCTCTAGTGTCCAGAACCAGAGGGAGATGAAGGTCATGGCAGAAATCTCTTATACTGCACACTATCACTGACACTAACCCTGTGGTATATTTGCTCTGTCTCAGATAATATTCCCTAGGTGGTTGTGCCTTAATTTCTGAGGGATTTCAAGACAGTGGCTCCATAATGCCAATGGGTCCTTCCAATCTATATCCTATGTTGACTCAAACCAATGTGGTAACATCTTGCTTTCCTGGGTCAGTCTTAAGCCATGCTGGATGTATTGGCTAAGACTGCTGTAACAAATTACCACAAACTTGGTGACATGAGACAACAGAAATTTATTCTTTCATATTTCTGGAGGACAGAAGTCCAAAATCATTTTCACTGGGCTGAAATCATGGTGTCAGCAAGGTCATGCTACTTACAGAAGCTCTAAGGGAGATTCTATTCCTTGACTTTTCCAACTACTGGTGGCTGCATTACCCAATCTATGCCTTCATGGTCACACTGCCTTCTCCTCTTCTGAGTCAGTTCTTCCTCTGCTTCCCTTCTATAATACATGTGATTGCATTCTGGGCCTACTTGGGCAATCTAGGATAATATTCTCATCTCAACATTCATAACTTAATCACATCTGAAAATTTTCTTTTTATTAATTTTGAATTTTATTTAATTTATTTTTTTTAAACAGCAGGTTCTTATTTGTTATCTATTTTATACATATTAGTGTATACATGTCAATCCCAATCTCCCAATTCATCACACACCGCCCCCCCCCCCAGCCACTTACCCCCCTTGGTGTCCATATGTTTGTTCTGTACATCTGTGTCTCAATTTCTGCCCTGCAAACCAGTTCATCTGTACCATTTTTCTAGGTTCCACATATATGTGTTAACATACGATATTTGTTTTTCTCTTTCTGACTTAATTCACTCTGTATGACAGTCTCTAGATCCATCTGAAAATTTTCTTGTGTTGTATAACACAAAATTCACATGCACAATTTCCAGGGATTAGGACCTTGATCTATTTGCAGGTTGTTATTCAGCCCACCATACTGGACAAAGGGGGGACATTCCATGAGCAAATATGCCACTTGTTTTGTTCTCCTTACCTACCCTCTCCATTGGTGCTGATGTGTGGAAAGTAGAGGCAGAGTCAACACTGAAAGAGATCTCATTCTAAGAATGCAGTGACACCTGCCTAAAGTGTTCAAGAGTAGATGTGGCTGTTAGATCTGTTGTTTGTGCTATAAAACTCTGAGTGGTAAATTAAACATTTATTGTGCCCATTTTCCTCCATATCCTAAACAAGATTTGCATTTGTAATTGTCATCAATGAGGGAGAGTGCTTGAAAGACAATAGTATTCACAGGCAGCATGATGGGCAGTGCCGCATCATTTATAATGAGGTAACCAGTACTGAACAAATGGTATTGGGAAAATGTACAGGCAAGGAGACCTATATTGTTTCAATAAAAACAGGCTCCCAAGATTCACATCTCTCACCTTTTTCTCATTGTGGGAGATATGAAAATAGTTAAGAATGGCACACCTCACAATAAAGAACACAAAGAAATGATTCCTAGGCATGAACAGGAAGAAATGATGCCTGAATGTTGCAAATAATCTTCTCATGCACTGATTGGACAAGAAACAAATATTTAAGTACCTCTTTTCTACTCATTATTCTAAAACTTCATTAATAAATCACTCTACCTCACATGAGTATATGCATTTTGGAATACATTTTTAAATCAAATTATTTACATAGACGGGGGCCTCAGAAGAAGAATTTTTCTGGAGGCCAAAACTCTGAGCTCTTCTATATGTTGTTTCCATGAGAGGGGAAAAAAATGACTCGTGATGGAAATTCAGGTACAAAATTCTTGTTCACCTACCTGATTATTTGGCAAATTGTATGAGCAACTGCTTTTAGATTTGGATTCATATTGAAATTGATGGAACTTTTGTAGAGACAAGGGTTTTAAAGATTTTATACATGCTTTATCCCAACTGAGTAGGAAACTTCATGAGACTAGGGAGTGCCTGTTTTACCCCTTTAATCTTCTGCAGGAGTGTTTTTTTGGTTGTCACAATGATTGTGGAAAATGATGGACATTTAGTGGGCAGGGGCCTCCAATCTGTGGCACGGTCTAGCACAATAAAGAAGAAAGATAATTCTGCGACCAAAGAATCTGCTTTAAATGATCTGATTTTTAAACTGAAATCATATTTAATTATCAAAAATGTATTTTAAAATTTTGCCATCATCAGAAGATAGTCTGCTCACATTTTGATAATTAAATATGTAAGATCTTCGTGATTAGTGAGATTAATCTTCCACCCTGAAATATTAATTGAAAAGCATGTAAAACAAGGAAGCCTCTCCAGATTCTGCCTCAGTGACATGAATTCCTACAAGAAAAGATTCCACTAAACCAGAAGTTTGCCTCAGTTGGTTTTCATGGAAAATTTATTTTGAAGGTATTTATTATTCAAATATAAAAATGATTCAGCCAAACCATGAATCACTATCATTAATTATTCACTGGGATTAAGGAATTGGTTATAATCATGTCTCCCTTTAATCCTGTTTTATTAATTTATATTCTTGGCAAACTCTTCTACTAAACGGATTCGAGCTCACTGTGGAGACCCACAGAAAGAATGGAAGGTCCCTGGGGTCAAAGAGCAGCCTTTGCTTTAATTCGATAAAATAAATTAGCATGGGATTATAGATGCTATTAGCATAATATCCTCCACTGCTCTTGCTCTGGCCTTTGGGAGAATGTTGAGTGATTATGTTGATTCTTGCCTGATTTTCTATGAAATTGGAACTTCCCACATATCCATCCTGAAATAGTCAGACAGTGTGAGAAGTTGCTGCTCTTTGTGAATTTACCTGTGTGTGTGTGTGGTGTGTGTGTTTGTCTAGTATTTGTATATGCTGGCATATGGAGAAAAAAAGTCAAGGTGGCTTTCAACCTTACAAAAGACCTCCAAGGTCATGAGTGGTCCATCTAGCATCACTTTTCTACTGTGGTAGTGGAACAAAGATGAACAAAATATTTCCCCTGAGACATCACTTCCAAAGATTAGACCTGTGCAAAAGTGTTTCTAGCTTTACTTTCACTCTTAAATGACTTTAGTTATGAATTCTAGCACTTGAATCATCACCAAGATTATGCCTTAGCTATCTCTCTCAAGAAAAAAAGAAGAGTTCTGTATCTTTGGCATATACTGGTCAAAGTTCCGCTTTTTCTTCATATGTTTTAAAATTAGCTCACCTGGAATTTAAAGAGTGTTCAAAGAGTTCTGGGTTTTGTTGAACACACACATATTTCCCCTGTGTGTTTCATTCATTATTTTAGATTTCAGTCTTATTTACAACTGAGCTTCGATTTCTCAGCCAAAGGCAGTGTGTGGAATTTCACCTTTGCAGGATAGAAAGTATTGCCTGTGCTACATGGACCTTCTGAATTCTGGTTCTAACAGCTAACCCCTTTGCATCTTTGTTTGCATTTTATATATAGAACATGGACCTAGATGTCACACATTCTTCCAAAGACAGAAAGCAGAAAGACGGATGTACCTTATTTTATGAAATATATTCCTGGATTTGCAAGTTAGTCATGTTTCAAATTAATAGAATCTAATTTTAAATAATCTAACTAGTTTCAGAATATTTTGTGTTGGGAAAAATCAGCTTTGCTTTTATCTGACTTAGAAATTCCAGTCTATAATCATTGGCTTTGTTTTTTTAAAAAATGAAATACTAAAGTCTAGACTCTTTTTCCAATTTTATCACTTGTTATCAGATGACCTTGGTATTCTGAGGGATTTGAAGAGGATGGAGGCTTAGCCTCACTTTCAGAAAGCTTGAAATTAGATGGAGAAGTAGCTGAAGGTCCTTGCCAGATACTTGTATCTTACCATTCCTTGCCTATGGTTTGATCATGGCTGTTAGAATACGACAAAATTGGGTTTGAACAAATTTCTTCTCTCTACTGATTGGGTGAATTTGAACAACAAGAGACTTAAACTCCTAGAACCTTTATTTTGGGGTTAAGGTTTAACATGATTATATTCATGAATATAATCACATATGTGTCATACAGTTAATAGGGATGACTGGAAACACGGAATGTGAATTTCCTAGCCCGGAGCTGGATGACGCACTGGATATAATAAACATAGCCGTCACTTCCAGCCCCACTCTCCTATGTGTGAGCATCCATTTTGTTCTTGGGCCAAACTGAACTGCTATCCTTAAAACTTGATAGAACAAGGAAAATGTGTAGCCACAACGGCCTAGGTCAGGGTTTCCTAACCTTTGTATATCATGAAACACACAGAAAATTATACTATTTGTGAGGCACATAGGAGCCTGTAAGAATATGGCCCAAGTTCTCTGCTTCCCCTCCCTCCACACACACGGGCCAGTTGACGGCTGAAGGAATCAATAAATCAGCAATGGCAGACCCTAGAACTGTAGCAAGCTATGACCTATTCAGGACAATGTCATGTGGACATTTGGGGAGTGCAGTTTCCTCTATCAGCACCTTTAAAACAGCTATGCAATTTAGAAAATGAGGTCACAGGAGTTTAAGAAACAAATTGCTCACACTATGTGTTAAGTGAGATATCATTAAAAAGTATTCCATATCTGAAATCAGAGGATAAAAGAAGAGTTTCTTAATACTGTAAGAGGAACCTGTCTAAAAAAGAAAATGTTGGTTTTTGAACTGGAGGCACCTTTCAGCCATTCTTTCTCGATTGATATGTAAGGAAAATTAGGTGCCCTTCTTGTTTAGGACATGGAAAAATCTCGCCACTGGCATTTCTAAATTCCACTGTACACAGATAACAGCACTAGTAGGGCCTCCAAGATCAAAAGATGGCTCCTCTCCTCTTTTCCCATTGCTTTGTGTCTTTTATCCTCCATGCCAATATAGATGAGAAGACCTTGACTACTGTTACACCTAGGCATTGTGCAAGACCTCCTTCAACCCACCGACACCAGGTGAACAATCTGCTAGCTGGGACTGAGGTGCTCACCAACACTTCATTACCCTGGAGCTACTGCTATCAGATAGCAAATGAAAATCCTAAGATTGCTTTGCAAAAATGAGTTATTTCATTTTATGAAATTTGTATATGGGCTGTTCAAAGTTATTTGATATTATGAATGTGAGAGGGAAACTCCACTGGGACTTGCAGAGGCAGCAATAACATTTAAATAAATTACTAAGCCTGACATCCAAATAGTTTATTTTTCAATCCCCCACCACTCTTCATGATAATTCTCAGCCATAACCATAATGCTTTCTGTATCAGCCTTGTTTATCACACTTTGCGAATGCTACCTGTTTTGCCTGTAATCCAATTCTAAGTGCTTTATCATAAGAACATATGGGACTACCTGCAAGCATAAATAGAGGAGCAGGAAATGCTTCTGTACCAGTCTGCCTCTACTCAGCTGTTATTCAGAGGGATGCAGCCAGAAAGTTTATCCAATCAGAGTCAAGCTCTCCAAAGAAGGAGAGATGTTCGATGGTCAATCTTATAGCAAAAAAACTCATTTCATTTTTTGTGTGTATTAGAAATTTGGCTCCTCTGAGTGCTGATTCTGAGAGCAGGCAATTGGTTTTAAGGACTACTCTTGCTGTCAACAGTAGATATTGATTTTTCAGATTCTTTGTCTAACAAACCCGGGTGTAATGGTCACTGGGTCTGAATTTCAAAGTGGGTGGTGGTTTGTGCAACAATAAATGTTGATCCAGGCCCTGCTCCTTACGAAGCCTTTCTTTTTGTCAAGTCTACAGGTGAAAATCAGTTGGAAATGAAGGGCCCACTGTGCCTCCGTGCTGTCCTACATTGTTCAAGTGGAGGCTTCTGCCAGAGAGGGGTTCAAGGGCCATTGTAGCATATTCTGCCTGTTCAGACCTTCCCTCTCAGTCTTGGAATGGGAAAGCTGAGTAGAGCTGGGGAAGAAACATGACAGGAGAACCCCAAATCAGGTCCTGTAACTTGTCCTGCCACCAAATTGCTTTCCTCTCAAGTCTCCATGTCCTCCTTTGCAAAATGAGAATATTGGACTAGATTATACATTCTGGAAGGGGGGTAATATTGCCCCCTGGCAGGCAAAAATCAATTCTTGAAGGATTAGAAAATTCTTACTTACTACATTGGTTTGTGACCTTTCAAAGCTCAACCCAAACCCCCAAAATAATATTGTTTAGTATTAAATTTCTCTTGTTAGGAAGAATTTAAATATAACTAAATTTTTATTCATAGGGGTGTGATAATAGAAAAAGAAAAAGGTTGAGAAACAAAGTACTAGAAGAGTTGTAAGGTCTCTAAAATTCTAAAATTGTGAGATTCAATGAAATACAGAAATTCCCATGAGATGGTAAGACTTAGAAAATGAACTTAATAATGCAATTTTCTGTAATTTATAGGTTTAAATTTGCAAAATTAAAATTGGAGGTTATATTTTTATAAACTGTTTCTGTTACAAGATAGACAGTGGTACCTAAGTATGTCAATGTTACCATTTTTTTTCAGGCACAAATAACTAAGAAAAAATGCACTTTCTAAAATATATGATTTTTCAAAAAATAAAATAAAATATATGATTTTTCTAAAAGAAATAATTTTAAAATAGCACAAGTATTTATCTAAAATTGATGGGAAGGCAGATGCAATTTAAATCAAGATATAAGGAATTTAAAACTATTATCTAGAGTTTAGTATCTACTTAAAGTTTCCAACCATTAGCAAGAATTGTTTCATTTAATATTTGTCCCAATTCTTGTTCAAAAAATACTTAACCACTTCTCATATTCAATTTCCATTTGCAAGAATCACTCTTTTCATTTTGATCTAACTTTCAGATGCTGAAATTTTACAGAGCTGCCTCAATCATTTCAGCATCAAAAGGTCTTAATTGCCAGTTTATGGGCATATTAGGTAGAAGATATTAATTCTGTATTCTTTAAATTCTTATTTAACTCTTTGTTTCCTATATCCTTTTCTCCTTTGATTCTTCTTTACACAAAGGACAAGCAGTTTTCTTAAATGAAACAAAACAAAGAGGAAGAGATGCTGGGGAAAGCACTGGTCATTAGGATAAGAACACGGGCTTTAAATTTGGGTTCAAATTTTTGACCTTGGAAAATATTCACGATGGCATAAGCCTCAGTTTCTTTGTAAAACATCTGACATAGAAATATTATAACAACTCAATGGGTAAGTATATAGAGTACCTTTATAGAAGTTGCACATAATAGACACTAATTATGGTAATTGTTATTATTAAACAGGATTTAAAATTATAAAACTGGTTTCTCTATATTTTAAACTTAAATTGTTGGATGTCTTATATGCCTCCTCTCTTTTCTCAGCACATCCCAATAAGCATTATTAAAAGTATAAGTAGCAATTAATCTACAGTCCGCCTAAGAACTGTCCAAGTACTGTTAGGAATATGAGATGATGCCTGTAGGAACTATGAAGCCCAGAAATATAGGAATTGTCCAGCTGTTGGATTGACAATCTCCCTTGTTAGTCAAAACAGAAGTCCTCTTCACTTCTAGAACTCTTCCTCTAAAGTTCCTGAGCATTGTTTATGTTGTCTAAAGTAAAAATAACATCCTCCTTGGAACTCTGGCTTATTTTCCATCAGTAATATTCGGCCTCTTCTCTTTTCACTTTAGCACTATTATTTTAACACAGCTACACATCTGGCCAAGAGCTGCTACCATGTTTAATGCCCTATGAAAAATTAAGCATTTTATAGGAGTAATTGCTGTGTCAGGCAGCTGGTAGTCAGACGTAACAACGAATCTTATCCATTAGCAGCATACCCCATCCTTGGGCAAGATGTCTGTGTGTGTGTGTTTGCACACTGAAGTCTGAAGGCAGTATCAATTGTTGCTCTACCGAGGTGAGCCTGAAAACTAAGCATAAGATGACAAATACACTGGATCTCTTTGTAGTAATAGCAGCCATACTGTTTGCTTGCAACTCTGAATATGAAGTATTTGATGGTTGTGAAGTGATAGATTGGTTTTGTAAATATTCTTATTCAAACTTTTGAAAGAGTAGATCTCTATGTGATACTTTTATTACCAGTCTCCAAGGGAAGGAGGTCTGTTCTGCTACTTCTGAAGGTTACTAAACTAGACACATGATACATTAGCTATAACAACACTATTTTTCCTCCTCACTCCCTGATTTCAGAATAATGACTTTTGACATTAGAGGGATAAAAAAAGCATAGGGTATTAACAGTGGAAGAAATCAAGATCTTATCTGGTTTAATTTCATGGTTTGAGTGAGGAAGAAACTGAAGCAAAGAAAATCTTGGCCAGTGGGTGAGTGTGGATGAGGGAAGCCATTACTGGAGTGCTGATGCCCAGGGCGGTATTTTTCCCATAGTTCTTTGTTGCCTCCAGAGATTTATACAGAGTTTCAGCAGGAAGGTCACGGAGGTGTGTGAGCGATATGTAGTCTTTGCATAAAGAGGGATCCAGATCCTTTGGAAAGATCATTAATGAGCTGTAGGTGGATCTTTGGCACTATGACTGAGTCTGCTTTATTTACACACAGAAAGACACTTAATAAATGGTATTAGATTGAGTTAAGTCAGGCTTGGGTGTTCCTCAACAATCCCTTTGAATCACCAGCTTGCAAAGTGGAATACCTATAACATATAATCACACTCCATATGAACATGTAGCATGTCCTCAGTTCATGTGGTATAATCACTGCAAATTCAAGAAAGGTTTTCTCCTGGAGTATGTATCTGAAGAAAGAGAATATGGGTATAAATTGAAATTTAATAAAAAATATGGTCTCCTAAGATTAAAGCAGGCATTAAATAAATATTTTTTAAATGTATTTGAATTACAGAAAGGGGTTGTGGCCAGTACTCCACCAAACGTTCTTGCTCTTCTTTCTGTAGTAAGGAATTGTGAGTGGGATATGGCTGCCCCAACTGAGATGCTACTTACCAGCTCCCCTTATATCCAGCTGAGGTCACATGACATGTTTTCATGACCGTGAGGGGAAGTGATGTGTGTCACATCAGGGTGGGGGACATTGAGAAACAGTTTAGCTGTGTCTCCTCATTTTCTTTCCTCATCTACTAACTGAATGCAGAACACTCCCAGGCCCTGGTGGGCAGGGGTAGCAGATTTGCAATACGGAGGCACCTGAGTCCCTGAACCTCCATGTGGAAGAAAGCCAGTTGCCAACCAGAGATACCCTCTTTGACTACTACCTGAATAGAAATAAATTGTTATTGTGTTAGCTCCTGATACTGAAGATTTTATACATTAGAGCAGCTAGAGTCAGTTTAAAACACAGGTCAAAGTAAAAACGACCAGGTTTGTTCCTGACAAAATTTACTTTAGAAGGAAGCTACAGATTCCACAAAAGAGACATTGACTGGTACCAAGTGTTGTAGGTACCATACAAAGAGTTGTATATCTCAAACTCCATCTCTGAGTTATATACACTTAAGAGTCATGAACTGGGGATAGTAATTGAAAGGTCAGATTGATGAGACTAGCTCCAGAGATAAGATTTCTATGACAGGTTGATGGATACTCCACTATCAAGGTGTATTTTTAATCATAATCTCATTACTTTATTTCTGATGGTTGGATTCACCTTGCAAGAAGAATATGGTTCTGTATCAGAACTAAGAATGGCCTTCATGGCCAGGGGAAAGTGACTGAAGTAGCAGAGAGGAGGGAGATAGAGACAGAGGGAGAGAGAGAGAAAGGAGAAAGAGAAAGAGGAGAGAGACACACACAAGAGTAAGTGAGTGAAGAGATTCAGCAAAGTACTGTTGGAGGGAGTAGAGAAATTCGAGGGTTAGAAATTTAATGCGGCGTATGCAAATGTCTCCATAAGACCAGGAGGAAGTCATCTCAAGCCAATAAGCGTGTCATGGGGAGAAATGAGGATTTAAACTTAATAGCAAATAGATCCAGCCACGCAGCTTTGTAGAGCTGTGGGGGAGTTTGGTTCTTAGCCCAGAGAGAGCTTAATAGAAGTCAATAATGAAATCATCAAGATGCAAGCATTAAATGCTTAAATGTATTGTCTTTGCCTTTGATTACAAAGGCTTTGCTTCTCTCCAAGCACAGCCTCAAAGTACACAATAGAATCTTCACTCAAAAGAAAACAATGTACTCACTTTACAAAAATACAAGCCATATTGTCTTAGTTCATTACCTCTTACTTTCTGGATGGAAAATAGAAAACAAGCAAATAGAAATAGTCAAGGGTTTTTACATGGGTTTTTACAAGGGTTTTGCTTTTTACATGACCTTTTTCCCAAAAAAATCCAACAACAGTGATAACCAGTTCTTCAGCACATTTCAATGCTTTATAAACATTTATTTATTCAACTTCACTCCAGATAGGAACGTAAATAAATTTTACTTACACAAAGCTAAGTCCAAGGGTAATTTTTAGTTTAGCATACCTCATGCTGGCGGAAACACTAAGAACAGATCGGATAGTAATTCTCTAGGGAGAATCATAAAGATTATCTCCTTGTAAAATTACAGATAAAAAATCCTAACCCTGATATTAGAATTATGATAATATTATTTTTAGTAATATACAGGACATTGCTTAAAAACATACATTTTATCCATATATGTATTCATTCAACCAGCATATATTGCGAACCTCCTTTGAATTAACCACTGTTCTTTGTTTGGTCATTGTAGAGATGAATATGGAATAATCCCTACCATCAAGAGGGTCAAACAGAATTATTTTACTCTCTTCAAAAAATAAATTTCTAAATAAAAAAGGGAAAAACAAAGATTATGGATTACATAGGAAATTACATTATAGTTACCAAAATAGAAAATAACAGCATTTACATATTTGAAAATTGTTAACAGAGTAAATCTTAAAAGTTCTCATCACAATAAAAAAATTGTAACTATGTGTGGTGATGGATGTTAACTAGACTTATTGTGATGATTATTTTACAATATATACAAATATTGAATCATTACGTAGTACCCTTGAACTAATATAATGTTGTATGTCAATTATACCTCTATAAAAAAATGAAATAATTTGTTCCAAAAAAAGAGAAAAGAACAATAGATTTTTCTATTTAAATCTACATAAAGATTAGAAACAAAAGGTAAAGTGAGGGTTTTCATTTTTCATACTTTGAAAAAATTATTCCTTTTGAATCTCACAAAAAAATTCTAGGCCTTATCCATTCTTCTTTCTGGGTCGTCTCTCTCATCTCCCTCAAGCAGAAAGAACATTAGAGAGAAAACACACACCAGTATGTTATAAATAACATACCAGATGAACAAAGTTAGAAATGGGAATTAAAAAACCCTCCTGCTTTACTTGTTTCCTCTTTTCTGGGATCCCAAGGCAAACATTCAAAAATGAACATCAGGCTCCAAAATGATGGCGACCTGTAAGGTTCAAGCTATTGATTGTCTCCTTCAATGGAGACACCACCTGAATAAACTCATTTATTCCACTTTCTGTAGTTCATGAAACTGAAGGGGCAGCCCTGAGAAAAGAATCCAAATCTTTGAATGAAATATAAAATTTAAAAAACAAGGTCACTTTTTCCTTTCTTTATTTTTATTTTAATATTTTAAAATAGGAATATAATTTACATGGAGGAAAGTGCTCCAATTTTAAGTGTACAGTTTGATGAGTTTGAATAAATGTATGTGTTCATATAATCACTACCCCAATAAAAATATAGAACATTTTCATCACTCCAGAAATTTCACTTTCCCATCAATGCCTTGTCTCTTAGTGAGAATCACTGCTCTGACTTCTCTCCCCATAACCTAGTTTTGCCTAGTCTATGAAAATATAAATGAAATCATGCAATGCATATTCTTTTGTGCCTGGCTTCATTCACTCAACCTGGTGTGTTTGCCATTCATTCATGCTATTGCATATAGCAATAGCATGCTATATGCTATCAATAATTCAATTTTTTTTTACTGCTGGGTAATATTCCATTGCAGAAAGAACACGATAATTTGTTCAACATTCAGCAGTTGATGGATGTACAAGTTGCTTCAATTTTTTTTTTTACTATAACGGATATATCTAATATGAACATTCTTGTTCAAGTCTTTTTGTGTACACACATTTATATTTCTCTTGGAGGTAGAGTTGCTGGGACATAGGCTAAATATATGTTCAACTGTGCGAGAAACTGCCAAAGAGTTTTCCAAATGGGAAGCTATTTAAAATTACCATCAACAATAAATAAGGGGTTTGCTATTTGTCCTTCATCTTTGCCAACATTTGGGGTTGTTAGTCTGTTGCAGTACACGGGCCTCTCACTGCTATGACCTCTCCCGCTGCGGAGCACAGGCTCCGGACGCGCAAGCTCAGCGGCCATGGCTCACGGGTCCAGCCACTTGGCGGCATGTGGGATCTTCCCAGATCGGGGCCCGAACCCGTGTCCCCTGCATCAGCAAGCGGACTCTTAACCACTGCGCCGCCAGGGAAGCCCTGTTAGTCTTTTTAATTTTAGCCATTTTAATGGGTCTGAAATGGTATTTCCTTAAGGTTTTCATTTGCATTATCTTGATTAATAATGATGTTGAAGACCATTTCACATGGCCATACCTCTACTCCCTTTCATGGAGTATATGTTCAAGCCTTGTGACAATATTTAAGAGGATGTTTGTCTAGTTTGTCTTTTTATTGTTGATTTGTAGGGTTTTTTTAATATATTCTAGATATGTGCCCATTGTCATATATATATGTACTGCAAATATTTTTTTCAATTTGTGGCTTGCTTATTCATTTTCTTAATTATGTCCTCTGATGGACAGCATTTTATTTTAATTTTGATGAATTCCAATTTATTTATTTTTAATTTGTTTGGCTACTGCTTTTTATGTCCTGTCTAAGAAATATTTGCCTAGTTTAAGTTTGCAAAGGAATTCACTTATGTTTTCCTCTTAGAGCTTTATATGATCCATCTCAAATTAACTTTTGTGTATGGTGTGAGGTAGGGGGTCAAGTTTAAAGGGAAAGAAAATTTTCCTTCCCATCACTGAGAACTGAATTCAATATATGTTGTGTGTGTGAGCTCATATACATATGTAAATGTGTATATATGTAAAATGTCATGATGTATTGTTATCTTTAGATACATATAGAACAAACACACAATTCGTCACAACTACTAAATTTCCAAGGGTACAGGAATCATCAGGCCATGGCTGCTTCTGCCAGGAGTAAGGAAAGAGGTCAAGGTTAACAAGTAGTTTGGAAAGTTTTCAACATGCTAGTAAAAATTGATATCATCAGATCAATAAACTAAGAAACAAGAGGAATACGTTGGCCATATAAGAAGACTTCAGCCCACCTAGAGTTAAGGGATTTGGCTAGCATCTCAATAAGTGACCAATTTGTCTCCAGAAATCCTTGGGAGGTAGATAGAAAAAGAAATCATTAGACTTTGATTTATGCTTGGAAAAAACATATTACATCCAATAATAATGTGAGACATATGATTCTGGATATGATCCCAGATGTGGAAACATAACCAGGGGAAAACAACAATATATTAGCCATAGGTTCCCATCTTGGAGGAAGATACAGATATAATGTATGTTACATAAAAACCCTTTAGATAAACTTTTTTAAAAGCCAAGAATTATTTATGGGCATATGTTGCCGATATTTAATACCTTTATTCACCTCAGACTACTAAAGTAGGTATGTAAAATAATTCTGATTTTGTTCTGAAACACATTTTACTCTACAATCTGTTCATTCCTGTGAGACTACACCATGATATATGTATTTCCCTGTATATCATTACCCAGTTTATCTACACCAACTTTACCACTACCACATACCCTAATTTTTTTTCTTCTTCTTTTTCTTGGGCAAAAACATGACAAAATGAGTTGGTAAAAGATCTTCTAGTCTGCTAAGACGTCTTTATGAAATTATTTAGAACCATACAAAAAAAAAGAATTTAAAGGCTCTAAAAAGTTTCCCAAAATAGAATTCTTATAATTGTTGTAAGTGGAATATTCATGCTTAAATGAAGTTGGAATATCTATTAAATACAAATAAGTATGTTTTTGCTTTACAATGTCTCAGACACATCAACATGATAATATGTGTTGTAGGTACAGTATGTTCATGTTTCTTAAATGTATTTGACCACAGAGTATTTTATTAGCATCTTCTGGACTAGCATCTCATTTACATTTTCTGGAACAGTGTCCTCTGGAACACAGTTTGAGAAATGATGTTCTAGTCTAAACCAACCTGTAATAATATCCCTGAGCACCAAACTCTTACAGTCCCTAATGCCCACAGAAATTTTAATTTTCCCTTACATACCATTTTAGACATCATACAACAATAATGAAGAAAGACCCAATAAAATTTGATGGTTTTATGCTAAAATTTGGTGGGCTTCACACTGGCTTACAGCAGACTTCTCTGTTCAAATCTTGTCCAATAGCCACTAGCCTAATAGCTTGTCAAATCACAATGTAATTCATTCTTTTTTCCCCCTTGAACCTGCTGGAAGAGTTAGTATGTAAATTTCAACCTATTTTTAAGGGTTATTTTCACTCAAGTGAAATCTATCAAGGAAGGAGGGTTATTTTTACAGCATACAGCAACTGCTGATCACCATGGCAACCAGCCTAGTGAAATGCAATAAAGCATCCCTCTGTTATCGTAAACACAAAAGGGAAACACTGAAATCTAAAAGAAAGGCAATTATTGTAGGGGAAAGAAACAACACGCCAGTGGAACATTTGCCATATCGTGTGACTTCACCCAGCCAGGCAATATTTCCAAAGATAGCCCTGTCCAGACTTTGGGCTCTGCTAGTTGGGACTGAACAAAGGTTAGGCAAAGAGTCCTTGAAAGCACTAGAGTTATCTTCATTTCTAAATGACAAAATCACACACATTATTTCAAACCAATATAAACTTTTTTTTTTCCTTTTCTCATTTCTTAAAACATGAAATGGGCTTAGAAAATATAGACATTTGGGAGGAGGAGAAAATACCCATATCAGTCTGGTTTTCTTTGGGGGAATATTTTCGTGTTGGCTGTGGAATTGTGTATAGAAAGAAAAAGAACAGTCTGCATAGATCACAGCATTTCTTTTACATATATTCTCCTCTCTTAATTGTCTTTTACTAGAATTATTAGTAAATTCTAAGTAGATGAAAGCAGAGCCACTGTTAACAATTAGTAAAATTTAGATTCAGTAAGCTCTGAGAATCATGTAAAACCCAGGGAGTCAAGAGTATTGGAAGACATATAAATTGAGATAAGTTAAAGTGTAAGAATTTTTGTGCCTATACTGTAGGTTAGGGAATTGGGGTCCATAAGTGTTTGAGCTAAAGATGAGCTAAATACAAAGAGTGGCCTGGAATTGTAGAACAAGCACCAGATCCAGAATTAAAAGACTAAGAAAACAAGTCATTTTATTTTTTGAGGGTTTGTTTCTGCACCTACCTGCATCTCGAGTATCAGTTTTCCCCTTCCCCACACTTCCAACTAGCATATTTAGGAATGAGGGGGGATTGTCTCATGTCTGCTCCCAGGCTGTGATCTTGACCACTGCTCCCATGCACTGCACTATTCACTTAACTGCACATGGCCTGGAGATCCCAGCACATACTCTCCCTTGACACAGGTCTGCCCCTTCTACGTGGAGATTTGTGGAGGTGGGCAGGGTGTTTTCCTTCAAACAACTACCATGCGAAGTTTGGTTTTATTGACTTCACCATGTTTGCGTGAAACTAAAGGGAATTACATCGTATGAAGCAAGACAGTAAAACTGGCAATTCATATATTTATAGTCTAAGGAGAACGTACCGAAGGTTAAACGTTTCATGTGTACAGCTCAGTTTTGAAACTTGCCTTCTAGTCTGGAATTCTCTTTGAGAAAAGTACCTTCCTTTGGTCTTCACCTTTTAATTTTCACCAAGCACATTTCCAGCCCCTTTGGAGATGTCTACCTCCTAGTCACTGAGGTTGGGCTCATTCCAAGATCCAGCCTCCTGCCAAACACTATGTGCCGTATAATGATCCACATTTGGCCCTACAGCAGCGAAAAGACAGATGATAATTTGAGCCTCAAGGAGCTTGTAATAAGGTAAATAGGCAAGAAAGAAATAAACCAAATGTGTAGTATATAAGATGGAAATAAATTCTGTGGTGTAAAACAAAGCAAGCAAGAAAGCTGGTGAATACGGGCGTGGAGGGGAAGATAAAAATTTTAACAGGGTGCTTAAGAAAGACTATACAGAGTGGGTGACGTTTAAGTTAAGACCTGAAGGAGGTGAAGAAGTAAAGCACATAAAAATAGAGAGAGATGGATATTCTAAGTTGAATGAATGAAATTGCAAAGGTGTTGAGATAGGAGAATTCCCAGAATGTTCTAGGAGGCTCATGTGGCTAGAGCACAGTGAGCAAAGAGAAAAATTGTTCAGAATGAGATGAGGTGAAGTAGAGGAACAGCTCCTGTGTATTTATATATATACATATATATATATATGTAATTATATATATATAATGAATATCATACATATGATAAATATATTTATATGTACATATATGATAAATATATAAATAATTGTATATCATATATAATAAATATATACCTATGTATATAAAACTCTATAAGGCCTTATATATGCTACTATAAGGACTTAGGTTTTAAAAAGAGGAGTACTATGATCTGATCTATATTTTAATGCGGCAACTCTGACTTTTGTTTTGAGAATATATTGTAGAGAGGCAGAAACAGAGAGCCTAATTTGCAGGCTCTTACAATAATCCAAAAGAAAGACAATGGTGGCTGGACAAAGATGATAGTGGAAGAAAGGAGAAATAATTTTCTTCTATATATGTGCCCGTACACACCTATATATTTAAGGCACAGACTATAGGATTTCCTGGTGGCTTTCTAAACCTGTGTTATTGTACCTCAAATGATGTCTCAGAGGTTCAGGAAAGATGGTCCATTTTGACCTGCTTGTGTAAGTTCCATAACTATTCCAGGGTGAAAGATGGCACTCCATATCCAGTCACCTTTGACGTTTTCTCACTGATGGGAGTTTAAAATACATCTCTTTATTCTTCTTACAGTCCAACACATAAATATTAGGTCTCTTTCTCATACACACACTAACCCATCCACCTGCATATATACACCTCATATGCACATGCATGCACACACACGCATGCATACACCTCACAAGGACAAACAAGAATTCTGAGATATTTGCTATATACTAGTGCATCACAGAGTTTGCCCACTGATTATTAATGACCTCCAGAACGTTGCCTGAAGTTAGACAGATGCAGGGAAAAAAAGCAATGAAACAATTTTCTTCACTTACATTTCAAAATTTGAAATGTAAAAACATGGCTTTCAAAGAATTTAGTAGCATTCTTAAAACAGATACATTTATTTTTTAAGATCTGAACTGCATTCAGGGCCTGCGTTGGGAAGTTCAACCCCACTGACATTCAGTTAACAAGGTACAGTTCACTTCAGCAAAAATATTGTCTTTATATTTCCATGTTAATGCTTACTTCTGTTAAATTTGCAATTCTTTTGTGGTACATTGTGTCCAAAATTCTCAGAAATAGGCAAAAGCCTTAAGAGCATCTTTTGGAAATAGGAAAGATCTATAAAAGTAGGAACACTGAATACCAGAAGCCAAAATTAGACAAACTGCAACAGGACTTCAGTATGTGCTGCTACGAGTACATCTGTGAGTGCAGTGATTTTATTTTGAAGGGGCTTCAGAATAAAAGATCAAATACCAAGTAAGAAGATGAATTTCCAAAAACTGGATCTTATTGGACTGCAGATGTTATTCTCAAATAATAGCACAAAGTCACTGATGTTTTTACATGATTGCAGAAATAAACATAGTAATTTTTCTAGGAAAGTAATTGATTGTTTTCCCCCAGAACAAAATTAAATAATGTTTCCAGTAAAAAAGGAGGGAAATCTTTGCTATCAGAAACACAGAAAAGAAGAAAATGCCAGAGGTATGATTGAAAGTGACACCCCTTGGATCAGTACACACCCTGTGTGGGTTCAGGTCATGCTCTTACTGTAAAACTTGTGGAACATTAATGACAAAGGGATTCCTTTGAGATAACTCAGAATAAAGCACTAGCAATTTTGAAATCAAAAGACACCATCTGGACATTACTAAATGTCATTGACACAAAGTGAACAAGGAAATGCCATCATTTATGTCTGGGGGCAGACATTTTGCTTTATATGTGGATTAAATGACAGGTGTGCAGAGTCTGAAACAGATCCTGACATGTTTCTGGTAAAGGAGAAGGATTAGAAGACAATTTCATAAATCACTGAGGAGCCATGATACAGGAAATATAATGTTTTTGATTACTTTGTGAGATAGGAAATAAACTGAAAATAACACATTGGATCAATACTAGCAGAAAAACAGGTATGCAAATAAAATAGAAATGTTGCAAGGCCAATCCATACAATATTTCCATACATACTTCCAGAGACTACTTGTTGGTCAACCTATGACTCATTATCATAATGCACTTTTGAAGGAAATAGTGAATTGTGAACATGATCACATCATATACTCTTTCTTTTTTCCCCCAGCATGTCAGTACAGACCATTTCTAAGACTTCATGTGCCTTGTTCTAGTGGTCTAACTTGGGGATAAAGTGTGTACCAATCACTTTGGGTAAAAGCATTCAAATTTTTTAAATGCTGAGGTTAAGATATTAGCAATATTTTAAGACATGCAAACTATGGTGCAAACATTTCAACCAACCACCAGAATTTTACTTTTTGGCACTGTTTGATTTTTATAACTTATAGACCAGATCAATTGACCATTATCTCTAATATTTTAAAACTAAATCAAAATACTACAATAATAATGAGAAGACATACTTTCAAGTTCAACAAAACTGAAGACTGGAATATTAAACCTCCCAGATTTTTAGTGCGATGGGTTCTTCACCTTAGCACACCTTTAATGTGAAGTGTCCTTCACCTTCACTATATTATCTGCCAGGAGTTATGAAAAATGTCTCTGAATTTCTGGGCTTTGTTTGATCTGAACATCCAGAACTCACTGACAAAACCACCAAAATGTGTTTACTCTTCACTGTAACCTATATGTGTAAACTAGCATTTTTTACATTAGTAGAAGAGTAAGAAAATAAGTTAAAAGATGTGAAAATTGTATAACTAACATATTGAACAAGCCATAAATTTGGTTTGACCTTTCACTATGACTTTAAGATTTATTGTGTAGGGAAAAGTTTTCTTCTCTGACCCTGGATTTTAAAAACAAAAGTGTGTGTGCGTGTATGTGTGTGTGTGTTTGTGTGTGTGTTTGTGTGTGGGGGGGTGCCGAGGGTGAGGGTGGGGTTAGTTCCATGACTCTTATGTTTATTGTTTACTAACAGAGAGCCCTTTGTTACTGTGGTTCATAAACATTGTGTCAGTTCATGAGTCAGTCATTAAATTCAAAAATTTATTTCAAGATAAATCTCTCCACCATCGGCCCCCTGTATACCGTCTGCTTACAGAGCTAGAGGAGTTGGTTGGTCCTTCTTTTCTCTTTCCTTGCTTAGCATTGCCTCTCCTCTCCTACTTGATACTTGCTTTAACCTTACTTGAGGGAGAGAAAACGAAGGGAAAAAGCCCCAGTTCAACTTGGGCAGTGCAGTTGCCTTCCAGCCTTAGGGCTCTTTGCGGGCAGATGACCGAAGGAGGCTTGTGTCTTGGATTTTTTTAAACAGCCTACTTCCCTGGATGGGCCTTTTGCTTGCAGCTTCCATAACTGGGACAGGACTCTCCTTAAGGTGGCCTTTCTCCCCTCATCCCCTGATTCACTCTATACCCAGAATCTCTCTGTTGAAACCTCATTGCCATTTCCAGGTGATCCTGTGGAGGACATAAAATATCTCCAAGCTGGTGTTTTTTCTACTGCGGGTCACATGTGTTCCACCAAAAATACTCATATATTACAGCCACTTATTTGAAAATTTGCATTTTGTTCTGGACCCACACTTGGGTTTTCTGCAGCTATTGCATCTTGGTTTCTTGGCAAAGCTGCAGTTTAACACTTCCTACAACTTCAAACAATACTTTTCCTTTAATTCATGACCACTCACCTCAAGGAGACCGTTAGGGCAATCCAGCTCTCCTTCTACATTTCTCTTGTCAGTTCACTGTTCAGTCTCCTAAATTAATATTTCATACCTCCTTCATACATCTCAAACCACCACAATTTCTCTCCCCCTCATTCTCAACTGTTGACATTCCTTCTCATTCCACTGAGAAAATAGAAACAATCGAACTTCTACATTCCCATGACCCAAAGTACCAAACAATCTGCCCATGTACCTATACAATATATTGCTTCCCCAACCATTAAATGATTAGACATTTTCCACCCTTATCTCCATTTATTTTCTGTACTTCAACCCATCTACTTCTAAAATGACACCACTCTTCAATTTTCTACCCTCTTTCCTGTGCTATCGAGATTTCCCACCTAGTTAGTCATTCTTAACTGTGTACAAACATGCTCCTTCCATCTTTATGTACTGCCTTATGATTTTATTCCCCTCTACAGAAAACCCCTTAAAAGTGATTTCCTATACTTTCTATCTCACCTTTGTTCTTCCCATTTTTTCTTGAATCAACTCCAATTAGGCTTTTATCACTCCCTTCCAATAAAACGGATCTTAGGAAGGTTGCCAAGAGCCATGCTTCTAAATTATTTTAACTTGACCTAAAAGCGTTTGACACTAGATTTGTCCTGCCTCCATGAACCAGTCTCTTCACTTGGCCTCATGATATCCCTCTGCTGTGGCTGTCCTCCTTTTCCACTAGCTACTTCTTCTCTGTCTCCTTTATTGGTTTCTCCTTGTCTTATTAACTGTGTGTGACCTTGTGCGAGTTACTTAACTCTTCTGAGTGTCCTCATCCATAAAACAGAATGAACAATAATATCTGGCTCATGAGATTGTTTTGAGGATGATGAACCTAGTTGCAGGGCAGGAATAAAGAGGTAGACATAGAGAATGGACTTGAGGACACGGGGTGGGAGGGGGAAGCTGGGGCGAAGTGAGAGCAGCATCAACAGATATACACTACCGAATGTAAAATAGTTGGCTGGTGGGAAGCAGCAGCACAGCACAGGGAGATCAGCTCAGTGCTTTGTGATGACCTAGAGGGGTGGCATAGGGAGTGTGGGAGGGAGGCTCAAGAGAGAGGGGTATGGGGACACGGTGTATATATGTGGCTGACTTGCTTTGTTGTGCAACAGAAACTGACACAGTATTGTGAAGCAATTATACTCCAATTAAGGTCTATGTTTTAAAAAAGTGCTTATTGTCTGGTACAAGGAAAGCACTATATATGTTAGACTTTGTCATATCACCATCAGCGTCGTTATTGTTCTGACCAATTACACTGCAGAGGACTCAGGGATGGGTTCACAGAACCTCTTATTTTTTCTATCCACATCATTCTTTAAGCGATTTTATCAGTTTTATGACTTTAATTACCATGAAGAGCTTGATACTTCCCAAATTCATACCTCTATTTATTTCTCCTGAGTTCTAGACTCATATATTTAACTTTCTTTCTACTCAACAACTCCACTTGATGTTCCAAAGTCCTTCAAGCAAATTTCTGATTTGTTCCCCAAACCTAAATCTCCTATGAATTGTACCTTCTCAGTAAGTTGCAACTCTATTCCATTGCTCAGGCCAAAACATTGAAATCTTCGTAGTGACCTCTCCAACTACCTTTTTTGAGATCTATAATTTACTTTAGAATGCTAAATATACTTAGTGGTATAGTATAAATATCCCAGTTAGGTTAAGCTTGAATTTTGGAGGTAGTTAGCTAACATAATATCAAGAATTCCCAGTCCTGGCATAGTCAACCAGCACTTTTATCAGTTAGAACCTCATTCCAGATCTGGTCACTTCAAGCCCTTCTGTGTTCCCTGTCTCACTGGCAACCAACTTTTGCTGATTGGCATACTGGATGTCACATTTGATTTTTACTGGTGAAACTAGCAACCTATTCGTTTGCATGATGATGTTAGAAATGGGCTGTCTTTTGTGAAATTAAAGCATTTAACATACAAACATTGTTAAACAGCTTAGAGATTCTCTCTATCCTTGAAGGCCTATATTCTGAAGCTCCAAGGGATGGGGCCCCTGAGGTTGGATCTCTATGTAATCCCTGTCCAGCCAGTAATTTAGGATTTCTGATTGCAAGGTTCTGACTACAGTGCACAGAATCTTGCCTCCTGCCTTGGAAACGTTGCCCTTCTACCTAGAGTTAATTTTTTTAGCATATGAGAGCTGGACTTTATTAAATCTGTCTGGGTGAGTCTAGGAAATATTTTGTGCCTCATGTAAAGAGTGTTTGGCCAATAAAATAGGTGTGTTGTAGAATTTGGTCTGAGGTCTTTGTTCATGATAACCAGATACGTTTTTGTGAGGTTGTGAAGAAAAAACTCTTCCTTCACAACTTTAGACTTCTTCAGTGGCAACAATTATCTACTGAGAATGAGCGAAATATTACATATGACCAAATTGACTCAGATCAGTTTTTAAAACTCTTTTTCTCACACAGTCCTCACTTTTTCTCTCAATAAATCCTCCACTAAGCATTGTGAAGTAGGGACTGCTTTGTTCACAACTATATCTCCAGCATTTAGAACTGAGTCTGCCATATAGTATTGAATAAGTTCTCAATACATTTTTGTTGTTAGATAAATACTTCACATTCATATGAAATAAAATTTAATTTTGAAGTACTATTTTATTTTCATTCATCTTAAAGAATTTCTTGAATCATTTTTAAAAACATTTTCTAAAATTGTTATCTTATGGGTGCACCCAACATCCATTAGGTAGTCCTTAGAAACTTGTAGCTTCTGAAGCACTCACCTAACACTCAAAGTAGAAGAGAAATATTTTCCAAATTAACCTAAAATTCTCAAGGCTCTACCTCTCCCCACCATGCTGGTATTTTCCAATCCCAAACAAAAAACGTTATTTTTTTTTGAATTTTATTGAAGGATAGTTGATTTACAATACTGTGTTAATTTCTGATGTACAGCAAAGTGATTCAGTTATACACACATATACATATATATATATATATATATATATATATATTCTTTTACCTATTCTTTTCCATGATGGTTTACAACAGGATATTGAATACAGTTCCCTGTGGTATACAGTAGGAGCTTGTTGTTTATCCATCTTAATATAACAGTTTGTATCTGTTAATCCCAAACTCACACTCCTTCCTTACCCCACCCTCCCTCTTGGCAACCACAAGTCTGTTCTCTATGTCTGTGAACATGTTTCCATTTCGTAGATATATTCGTGTTGCATTTTAGATTTCACATATAAGTGATAACTTATGATATTTGTCTTTCTCTTTCTGACTTACTTTTAAAGCAACATTAATTTCATTCATTCACAGCCCTCTTACTGTGTTGTGCCCCTCAGGCCTGACAGAGTGAGGAATAGGACCCTGCCGGGCCATGTACCTCTTAATGACTGTTCACCTTGCTACGCAAAGACCCATGGAAGATTTGAAATGACTTCTTGTAAGGACCTGATTATTTTCTTGGACAAGGACTTTGTGTAAGTTGTAGGAAAAAATGGGGGAAATAGAGGGATTGTTTTTCCACCTCCTTTATTTTAAAAGGAGGCTGCTGAAATCTATCTCAGGACGCCTCCATCTCTCACTCTCTGCTCGAAAAACAGCAAAATGGTCAGAGTGCTTAGAAGCCTCACCCAGTCAAATCCTGTGATTTACAAATTAGGGATGAATGTGGAATTCAATAAAACCTTAGGGTAATTCCATCACCTGCACTGCCACCACACCCCATTCCATGGCTTAGGGATAGGGTGAGAAGAATAGGGGCAGGGTGGAGTGGGCAGTTTGGGAAGGTATTTAAAGTACCTTTGTGGTCCTTGGCAGGTCTTAGGACACAGGCAAAGATACAAATAGAGAAGGAAAAGCAATAGATGATGAACGTGGGGGTGGGGGGAGGAAGGGACACACAAAGAACAATGTCAAAGGTAAGTATTTGAGCTAAAAGAAGACCAGGAATGAAAAAAAAGAAACCTAGGTTATCTTTTGACGAATAATTCTACTCTCCAAACTCTGAGTAGATTTTAACAATTCTTCACTTACGTTTTTTCCTCTCCTCCCTCTTCTTTCTGATTTCTCTACTTTTCTTTCCTTATCTCTGCCAAAATACAAAATGGTGATTAAGCATCAGAGTGAGAGAGGCAGAGGTCTCTTAAATTCCTGTGGTTCACAATTCCAAGTTTGATTTTTTTTTTTAATAGAGAATCTCTGGTTTGGATTTGTGCCTGCAGAGAATGCATAACAGAGGTCCTGTTATGCAAGCAGGATTATTGAATGAAGGATTTTCCTCTCAGTGCCGATTGTTATCTATCCCCTGCTTATCTAGCTAATTCATATACAAATCTGCCTAGTTTTCTCTACCCCCAGGATTAAATCCTAATTTCTAGGGAGAAAAGTTTCTGAGACAGAAACTCAGAAATGAAGTCCTTGGTCCCAGTCCCAGCTGCCCACAGACTAGTTATGTGGCTTTAATGGATGTCACTTGCCTTAAATCATAATTACTCTTCTCTGTCTTTTGTCCATTGAGTTTCCATCTTAATCTCCCCTTTTGTTGATTCTAACAGAGGATATTCTGTGTAACTGGATGATTATATGCGGAAGTGACACATATATAAACGGGGGAACACTCTCACAGTATTATATCCAAATCATATATGTATATTAAGTACTGTGAAAACTGTAAAGCACCATACAAATGTTATTCATTCATCTCTCCTTCTTCCCCACTTTTTATCCCCTTATCCTTTTTGCCTAGACATGCACTAAAGAATGTGACTTCAATGATTCTATGTAAGTCCCTCTCCAGAAATGCCACTGTAACTGGTAGTTCTAATGTCAAATTCAGCAGCTGGCTCTCCAGTGTGGACTTGTTTAACCCAATTGTCATTCAGCTGGTAATCACCTTTCTTTCCTGGAAAAACCACAGGGGTGATGTGCATTAACAGTGAGACAGATAATAAAAGGGAGCAACTTGGCGAGGAAGGGAGAAAGAGATAGGCCTTGCACATTAATAGACAAGGAAAGAGAATTTGGCTAATAGTAAGTTTGGCTGTAGCTCATCTCTCTTCTCCCTCCCATCCTCCTAACAAAGGGAGGGAGTGTGTCCAGGAAATCGAAACCACCAGGTCAAGGAAGATCTTACCTGAGGGAGAGGTGACAATATTCCATAATTAGGTGACAAATTCAATAAGATTATGAAATGGACTGTTGTCTCTAAAATAGTGGGATCTTACCTGTTCTTTGGAGAATTTACAGTTCTCTCTGGAAAGCTCTCATACTCATTAGGACCTACTAGAAAATTAGGGGTAATTTTACATGTTGGAGAACCTGAAGACACAACATGATATTCTGACATCTAAGTTTAAAACATTGAAATCACAATCTTGTTACTGGCTGAACCCAGTCCACTGAGTTAGTCAAATTCAAATGGCATTAGTCTTGCCTTCTCTACTCCATGTTTTGTAAGAAAATATTAAATCGACCTAATGGGAAGCACAAAAGGTCAGACTTAGATATTTTAGGAAAAAATTTCTCTTGAAGAATTACCATTTTGTGCTAAACATTTCAGAGAATTTTTATCTGCATCATCAACCTGCACAAAGATGCAGTCTCTTCAAAAGATTTTAGTAGAATTCCAGGCTTATTCTACTGTTGCCGAGGAGAATAAAGTGTCTCTTTCTCTATAGTACTTAGGTTAAAGGGATGGCTTTCTTTTGCTAGTCAAATGTCCAAGTTCCATAGCTTTTCTTTCCATATCCAACTCAATATTTTCAGTGTATCAGGGTATGGAAAGAGTCATCACTCTTAATGTATGACTTTAGATATGACCTGAATATCTACATATTTATTAAGAATTTTATATAAACATTTACATATCTGGTTTCTACAGCTAATATATAAGCAGAAGATTGGGATTATATTGTACTCATTCTGTGCTTCCCATGGCACTGTATATTACAAGTACTCTCTAGATAGATAGAGAGAGAGAGAGAGAGAGATCTCTTTCTCCATATATATATATATATATATATATTCAAAACTCTTTGTAGCCAAAGTGTTATCTTTGGACTGTCTACAGAGAATAATAGGCCAGAAAACTACTGCCCATGGGCCAAATCCAGCCCACCATCTGTTTTTGTAAGGTTTTACTGGGAAGACATCCATGCTTATTTGCTTATGTATTGTTTCCAACTGCACTCACTCCATAGCTGCAGATTTGAGTAGTTGTGACAGTGACAGTCTGTCTTGCAAGCCTAAAATATTCATTATTTGGTCCTTTACAGAAAAAGTTTGCTGATTCCTGGTCTGTATGAATAGTAATGTCATAATATCAAAGAATTATTATTAGTCAGAAGACACCTGTGCCCAGCTGAACATAATCCATTGAAAGGAGAGTAGAGTTGATGAAAAAGGTCCCCAATATTTTATTCACTAATCATCCATGAATCTTATTTGGCATCCACTCTCTGCCAGTCACTATTTTAGTGCTTGAAATATAGCAGTGAACATAACAAAGTCCCAGCCTCCCAGAACTTTCATTTTTGTGATGGAGTCAGAAAATAAACACACAAGTAAAATAATGTCAGAGAGTCATATGTGCTAAGGAGAAAATAAATAGAGTAATGGTATAGATCAGTGCTGTCCCATAGAAATATGTAATATAAGCCCTATATGTATGTTAAGGTATTCTAGAGTAGCTCCATTTAAAAGTTTAACAAGTGAAATAATTTTTAACATTGTTTTATTTAACCCAATACGTGCCCAAAATCATCACTTCAACATGAAATATTAATGAGATAAGTTGTATTATTTTTTATAAAGATACTAAGTCTTTGTAAAGACTTATACTAAGGCTTTGAAATTCAAGGTTTCTTACACTTATATTTGCAACCTGTTTCAATTATGAGTAGCCACGTTTCAAGTGCTCAATAACCAAAATATGACGACTGGGTTGGATAGTGCCAGTCTAGAGAATGACTGGAGAAGCTTCTCTAAGAAGGTGGCATTTGATCTAATACCTGATTAATGAGAAGACAGCCAGAGAGAAGGACCAGCTGGTGCAAGAGAACTCAAGCAAAATTAAGAAGCTCCAGAAAGTGGGGTGACAATATCAGAACAAAGAAAGATTGGGAGCACATGAGACAGAGAGGGAGGCAGGAACTAGAGGACCAGGAACCTTGTGGCTATCTAGGGAATCTAAATTTAGTTCTAAATGGGATGAGAATATCCCTGACTGGTTTTGAGCAGAAGATTAGTATAACTTGGTTATTCTCTTTTAAAAGTTACTCTCATTGATGTGTCTCCTCTACAGTGTATACTGGCACAAGAATGCAAACCAGGAAACCAATTAGAAAACCATTTTGGTAGTCCAGTTATAAGAAAACAATGACTTGGATATTTGCATAACATTTTATGGATTTCAGAATTCTTATACATACCTACCTCTAATGTTATTAGCTGGTATATGAAGTAATTAGCACTATGCTGGATGTATAGTAAGGACTCAATAATTTTTGCATAATATTATTAAGAAATTCAAATTTGGAAGATCCTTCTACATAAGCTAGAGCAGTTCTTTGACAATCAGGCTTCTTCTGTGGCCAGGTAATCTTAGATTGCTTGATTTAGGCAAGGGATAGAAACTTTACAATTTCTTCCATTTGGAAGGATTTATTGTGAGGTTGCACATAATAGTAGGAAAGCCAGGAATCTCAGAGAACTCTAGAAAATCCTCATAGCTGAATTACTCCTTCAACAGAAAGTATTCTTTGCCCTCAGTTATGGGGTATTGATGTTCATGGGAGTCACTTTTTCCCCCCTTTGTATTCCCTTTCTGTTCCATCTGGGGAATTCTTCTCTTATTTCCTACATCAGATTCCTAGGAGAAGGAGTCTACTAAACCTAGCTAATCATTGTCATCCCTGTTAGGTTAGAGCTTTCCATCCAGACCACTGAAAAGTCTGTGGGTGATTGCCCTTGCGTCATGTGCCCACCCCTGGTCCAATCAACTATGGTAGAAATATAGGAGGGTAAAACACAGAGTTACGTGTTACAGAGCATGGCCACTGTTGAAGAAGAAAAGGCTTATCTCAGTAAGGACTATGGATAATGGTTTTTCTATTAAAAAAGAGGGTTGTGCGTAGAGTAGACACTGCAATTAATCTGTTCAATGTCTTGTGTTCATTCAAAAGATATTGCTTATTTGTGCCAGACACTGCTCTGCCCACTGGAGACATGGTAGTAAACAAAGCACAAATCATCCTGCCTTCCTAGAGCATGCATTCTACAGGAAAGATATAAACAATAAATCAGTAAAATATGTATGCCAATGAGTAAAAATACTACAGACAAAAATAAAGCAAGAAGAGTGATTAGCAGTGTCCTGGGGAAGAGTGCTTTGATTTTACAAATGGTGGTCAGGTGAAGCTTGAAGAAAGTGAGGTGTTAATTATGCGGTTTGCTAAGATAGAGCTAGAGAAATTTTGCCAAAACTGAACTTCAGTGCAAAGGCTCTGGAATGTTGGGGGATCCACAGGAATACTAGTGTGACTGAAGCAGAGCAAGGGAGGGACAGAGGTCAGAGAGACAATGGGAACTAAGCTACTTGGGGTCTTATAGGTCATTGTAAGTCCTTTGGCATCTACTCAGAAGGAAATGGGAAGCCACTGGAGGGTATTGTGCACTGGAGTGACCTGACTGACTTCAATTAAAAAAGAAAAAAAATGACTTTACCATGAGGAAAATACAAGGAGATATAAAGACAGAAGCCAATAAATCAGTTGCAGTATGCAGAGAGCAATATCCGGGGAGCAATACTGGTGGCTTAGAATGGTGAGAATGGTCAGACCCAGTAGGGAAAGCTCCAGATGGGAAAAAGCTTTATCAGCCCTTCTGAGAACTCTTCTTATTTGGACAATGCTGGCCTTTCTACCTCTTTGTTTACCTGTAATTGCCCATCTGGACATAGTCTGTAGCATTATAAATCTCTACCACCTAAGGAGAATTTGGTAGCACTCCAGACAACTGACTCAATAAAGCATTGTGTTTCTTGATGACTTATTTCTCAAGCTGGATGTGGAATTGAAGGGAAGTGTATCTGAGGAACAAGCCAAGCCCTTAGACTATGATAATGAAAATGACCCGTATAGGGGAGGACCATCTACTTCAAGGTCAACAACGTAATATCTTCTTAGCTTAAGTCAACCTTGGGATTGGAATCATGGCAATTCCTGTTTGCTGCCTTTACCTCAGTGAGCCACCCATTTGGCTTCTGGTTGCAGCCATCTTGACAGAGGGCACCTGCCCACCCATGGTGAGTGCAATCAGATGGAAGGGGCGTTCCCCACCCAGCTGCCCAAGGCCCACGCCAACCATCTGGAGTCACTAGAGCATGACTGCTCCAGCTGGGGTGGGTGAGGAGGCACTACGAAAAAGGCTGGAGAGTTAAGGAATCTGTGCAGTTCAATAAAGAGAACTGGATTCCAATATCAGTCAGGAGGTCTGAAATCTGTTCCCTACTCTCTTGCAGAGAATATAAGAATATACATAAATTCCTTTCAATAGACATGTAGTAACCATGTGTCAGGAATATGCAGGGATGATAAATAATACATATCCCTAACTTTAAGGAATTCATATTCTATCAATGGAAATAAACACATCAATGTACAACTAAGAAAATATGTCAAATATTATTAAAATGTATAGAAACTGTTATATAGACATAGATTAGGGTGGGACTAAACCTGGCTAGAGGAAGTGAGTAAGTCCTGTGTTTTGAAGAAAAAGTCAAATTTGTCATTGGGTAAGAGAAAGAAAGACATTCCAGGTTGAACATGCATTTACAAGCATAAATAGAAAGATATGAAAGTGGATCATATATTTGGCAAATGATAAATAAAAGATTTTAACCAGAAAACAGTATGCAGGACAAAGTGAGTAAGTTGGAAAGGTAAGTTGATAACAGGTTGTAAATAGCCACTTTATTGGGTAGGAAATACAAGCCCATAATTTTATTTCTTCTTCGTTATCAGGAGAGTAACATGATGATTTAATAAAAAGGGCATAAATGTCTTCAAAATCTGAACTTGAACTTGACTTTATCGCTTCACTTTGCTTTTTCTTTACTTCATTCCCTGTTCTATACAACACCACTGATTTTCCCTTTTTTAGTCTCTCTCCACACTTTCCTGTATTTTTCCCACAGGAAAAATAATACAATGGACATCAATACAACTAATAAAATACTAAAAAGAAAAAAAACTAGAAAATATCCCTTCTGCAGGTTTGATAAAAATGTGGGCATTAGGTCTTCACAAACATACAGAATGACATTTAAATTATTTTCTGACTTTAGATGCAACCCACAAACCATGATTTGTTTTCATTTTAACCCAGTCATATGAAAATATTTTAATTTCCTTGAAAATTAATGTCTCTGGAACTGTGCTTTTCCCTCCCTGGTGATATAATCTATATGCACTCACTGCTTTTGTATTTTTTTTTTCTTTTCCAAGATAGTTCCCTGGGTGAAGAAATTCTGTTGTTGCTATTTTGATTATTTCAGTAATTTCTTGATTATCATAAAAAACATTGGGGGAAAATCTATCCAGATTCTTTGAATCAGGGAAGTCAGAGAAATTTTTCCTCAGGTGTGGAATTATGGTATCCCTAGAAGAGCACTAGACCAAGCATCAGGAGACCTGGCCTGCCACCAACTTTGTGTCATTTGACAAGATGCTTCAGTCCTCTTGACGTTCTATCCTCACTGAAGATGAGGGGCTCAGATTTAATTCTGACTAACTGTTCTTATGAGTTCAAAATGCAATGACAGTTACCTCCCACAGAGTTTCTCTATTTGCAGAATTTCTAGCTACCAAGTACATTTCATGGAAACTGCCCGTTGATTCAGTAGGCTCCAAAGTACACCTGCCCATCTGACTTTCCAAGGCATCATCCTATTCATCCAGATCATGAAACACCAAGTCTGGGCATGATAAGAGACTTAAGTAATTTTTGGATCATTTACCAGCTTACATAAGCAAACACTATAAATCACCAAGTATGAATTCCCATTCATCCGGATTATAGTTTTGAAAAGCTAGATAAAAGAGCAAAAGAAGAGGAGGGAGACAAAGAGAGGAAAGATTGGTGATAGAGAATTTGAGATCCAAAGAGGGATAATCCCGGCTTCAGTACTGAAGTTTGCTTTTTCATAATTTGCCCTAATGGCTCACTCAGGCATTGAAAGGTCAGAGATTCTTATCTCTCAGCGAGGTGACACATCCATTTATCACACTCAAGCTAATGTAAATGTGTTGGATAACTCCAAAAGGGAGTGGGGAGATCCTTTATTCTAGCCTCTATATTCTTTCTTCTTCTTCTTCTTCTTTTTTTTTTTTTTTTGGTTAATAAGTTTTTGTTGAACAGAGAAGATATATGTTAATGTTCAACTTGAATTGTAAGTCGTTTAAAAGGATTTCTAATGATCACTTTCATATTGAATTATTAGACAGTCAATTAACAGACACAGAGCCAATCTCCACCATCTCTTACTGGAGGGAAATGAATTACGGGGCTATTCCATAGGTAGACAAGATTCACTGAGTCATATAAGTCAGAGCAGTTGGTGCCTCAATATAAAACAGGAAATCGTGTGCTATTTTCTCCAAATAACTTTTCCTGTATGTTCACAGGTAGTTTCTTCAGCAGAACTTCATTTTCCCCCTTGGAAGAGTATTCCTGTCTACCCAAGTCATCATGACCCTCGAATTCTAGGGTTTTAAAAACACTGGAGTCCCAATGTTTTTAGAAATCAGCCAGATTTTTCCTTAAAAATTTTCAAAGATATATGACTATCCTCAAAATAGTTAAATTGAACCCTCCTCATTGAATACACATTCTTTTTTCTTTTCTATAACCTTTTAAAAAATCATATGCTGCATTATTGATAACTTTCTTAAACCAATAGAAAAAAGGAAAAGAGCGACAGACTATTTCTATAGATGTGAGGTGCCTGCCTGTTTCTATTACATGATCTCCCTTTGACAGGATCAGTGCTTATTTTCATAACCCATTTACACTCTCCCATACCTAAGTAACATAGATGTAGCATGAAAATCACCCTCTACCACACACCATAATAATGTCTGAATAATAATACTAATAACACTAATAATAGTAATAATAATAGCTTATTATTAAGCAAATGTCCTATAGAAAATGTTTTCTCTGTACCAGGATTGTGCTAAGAACTGCCCTTTAAGATAGGTGCTATTATCTCAATTTGATAGATGAGAAAACTGACACCAAGAACGTTTAAATAATCTTCTAAGATAACAAAGCCAATCAGGCATAGAGTTGGGAATTTAATTCGGGTCTCTTTGACTTCAAATCCTCTGCTCTTTTTACTACAATAGAGTTTTTCAGCACTTGATTTGTGACCGATTCATGACTCATAAAATAAATGTTTTAAATATCAGAGAGTATAACATGAAGTGAGTCATTATTGTCTTGTGAAACTTTTGTTTTAGATTTTACATTCATGTGAACGTGTGTGTGTAAAGGGATGTGGTATAAATTGTATTTCTCACAGTCAAAATAATTTGAAAGCCACTGTATATTATGCTTTTTCTACGTTGTGTTAACCCCTTGAGGGTAGAGACTCAGTTTGTGCACTATTGTATCTCAAGATCATAGTTGATGTTAAAAATATTTTTTACTGAATGTGGCTATTTTATAATCAAAATGTCATTCTATTATTAAATTTGTGGGTACAGGCAGAGTTTCATCTGAATGGTGAAGTGTTAGTTATGAAATATGTCTTCCAACCAAGCAGCAGAAATGAAAGGGAAGCCCAGGAGTGCTATAGACTGAGGCTTTCTTCCCATGGTATTGACCCTGAAGGAATTCACGGTTTCCCAGCTGGGCTACTGGACTGGGGAATTCACATACCTGCATCCTTCACTCAGAGTCAGGCTTCTGGCTGGGACTTACACGGCATCAAGGTAGGGAAATGTAAAGAGCTGCCGACCATTTGAGGATAGAACATAAATACCTCAGAACAGTAGTGAACAAGAAAGGGCTTGACAGCCCGGAGAGCAAAGCTCCTATACTTTATTAACTGGTCTGTGTTTCTCTAATTCTTTTATTTTCTATGTTCTCTGTTATTTTCCATTGCACTTTGTAAAATATTGGAAATTTCCAGTATTTTACATCTGCTTTTAAGAAGCTTGGGAAGGGAAGGAAGAAATTGTTGTTCCCATTGTTAGTTTGTTATCAAAATAGCATCAATTGTTTCTTTTCCTATTTTTTTAACATGTTCTTTGTAAGAAATTTAGAAAATGCAGAAAATGTAAAAAAGATATAAAAATTACTAGAATTTTCATACCCAGAGATCATTGCTATTAACATGTTGGCATATTTATTTCTAGTTTTATTTTTATCTACTTGTGTGAAAATATTTTTGTCAGGTAATGTTCTACATATAGCTTGGTATCCTGCTGTTTTCTCTTAATTCTGACCTTCAAGTATTTTCATGTATTTTCTTTTGACTTTAAACCGTCCTTAAAGAATATAATTTTAATAGTCTAATATTTTATTGAATAGTTGTATCACAATTTTTTTCTATAAATTCACTTATGTTTAACACATATTGCTTTTGATTATAAGATTTTTGTCAATCTTTCTTCATTATTACACTTTTCCAGATAGATATCTAATAATATTGTCTTCTCTCTCCTGAAGTTTTCAACATTTCCTGCTCCATCCTCATTCTCAGGAGATGACCTTGCTTTTTATTTCATTATTTCAGAAAAGAACCTCCACAAGCTTTCCCCTCAAAATGTATCTATTTATTTATTGGCATCTACCTGACTTTTGCTTGTTAATATACAACTGTCTTTATTCCTATTTTAGGCTCACAGCTCCACTTGTGAGCAAGTTTTCATCCTCTCCTGCTTACTCAATGATATCATTTTGGAAATTCCCCACTGCCCATTCCACAGTATACAATTTTCTCTTTCCTGAATCATTCCCATTTGCTTATACAAATCTGGGATGTATAATTATTGCTATTTTACATACATGGAAAGTGAGATTATGACCTTATCCTGACTTTATCACTGTCTCTTTTTCCACTGTATTGGTTAGCTTTTGCTGTGTAATAAGCACTCACACAATTTAGAGACTTGAAACAATATACATTTATGTAGCTCATGACGCTGTGGATTGGCTGAGCAGATCTTTTGTCTAGGTCAGCTGGGCTATTTCTTCTGGGCTCACTAAAGCATCTGTAGTCAGCTGGCAGGCCAGATGGTGGCTGGATGATCCAGGATGGCTCCACTCATGTGTCTGCCTGTGGGCAGGCTGTTGGCCAGAGCACCTTATTTCTTCTCCATAATGGCCTCTCACTTTCCAGCAGGCTAGCTTGGGCTTTTTCACATAATAATGATTTCAGGGCTCTGAACACAACAAGAAAGGGCACGTCCCAAAACACAACAGCTTTTCAAGCTTCTGCTTGTTCACATTTGTAAATGTGCCATTGATCAACATAAGCCATGCTATAAAATGCATGTTGTATTGAAAAACATAACTGTAAAATACATAGGTGAAAGAGAAGGAGAGATATTCTGACACATTTCATTTACAGGGCTGCAGATATATAGACATCAATACTTCAGTAACCTCCCTCAAAGATGTTATAAAAGTACTTTAATATGTAATAGATATTCTGAATGTTATTTTTTTTCTTTCTCCTGAGATGGAGGGCCAAACTGTGATAACCAGTTGACCACAGACATATGAATGAGCCCAGCAGATAGCAGCCAAATGCCTAGAGAAACTATGTTATCATCAACATAGAGGCAAGGGGGTCTATAATATTGATCATAATATCATTTACTGATTTTAGAAAGGGGAGCCCCATAAGCACTGGTAACAGTTGTTTCCTAAGATGGGGGATAAGGATTGATGGTAGAAAAATTTTTTTATAAATTTAGTTGACTTCATATAGCATCGGCATCATGGGAGTAGACAATGCATCTCAATCTCACTTTAAGTCAGCTTTTGGTCAAGCCTTGCATAAATTAAAATCCCTTTTCCTAACCAGTCACCTACACAATGCTTTCTTACTAATTCAGGAGAGGATGAATACCAGATAAGAGGGAGTACAAGTTGTCTCAGGTGACCTTGTTTATTAAAAAAGAAATGTACAGAGAAAAAAAGTGGTAACCATATATAATGCTAGAGATTAAAATGGGGGAAACATACACAGTAAAGAATTTGTACCAGGAGGAAGAGGGTTGGGTGTTAGAATTTGGGCCCAACATATGGAATGGGATGGTGTTAGGAGGTAAGGACAAAGCGTGACAAAGTCTGAACCACAGGCTCAAGATGGGTCACAGAAAGAGTGGGACACATGTTAGAAGAGGGACAGGGTAGATGTTTACTACTCACAATCCCTCAATAGGGCAGAAAACTGAAGAGAGTTGTGTCTTTAAGACAATATTCAAGAGTTTGCTTACGGGTTCAACATTGTTTTCTCCACAATGAATATCTAACTGCCCAGGGAGCTTTCCACCATGTTATACAAGATACCCAGACTCTGGGTGAGTCATGCAGTGAATAGTGCGTGGATCTTAGAGTCATATGTACCTGGATTTGAGTCCAGTCTCTAACACTTGCTAGTTGTGTGACCTTGAATAATTTACTTAATACTTCTCTGGGCTTGTTTCCTTTTCTATGAAATAGAAATAATAATACATACTTTCTTGGATGACCATGAGGATTAAATAAGAATATATATGTAAAGGGTGGCAAATAGATTAAGTATTCAGTAAGTAGTGTAATTAATATTGTCAGATAATATGGATTCAATTTCTCTCAGTTACCGATTTTGCAGCTTGGGTAAATTACTAATGTCCCTAGACCTGTTTTATTTTCTGTGTAATTAGGATCCTGTTAATTTGTGAGGTTCAGAGTGTTCCAAAAATCCTTTAAATTTGAATACAAATATTGTAATTAGGGTCTATAGCACACATTTTCCTGCACCTTTGAGAAGGCTGGGAATCAGTTATTAATGCATCTGTAACTTTCCTTAGATTGCAGTGAATAATTCTACTTGAGACTAGAGCTTTTGAGTTTGGGTGAAGAAGGGGAGAGATGTACAGCTGGAATATATTCTTCATGTACAGTACCTGCCCCTGGTGAATATGCTAGCATACTTTGCACAGATGTCTCTTTATTTCCAAACAGGAAACTAATTGCCTTTCTTGTTTTAGTCTGAGAGGTTTTCCTATATTGCTACACAAATGATGGGAGACATCCCTCAAACTTTGCAGAGCTTCTCCCCTAGTGGTATCTTTGACCAGATGCCGCTCAAGTATCTCACATTGCAAGAGGTAACCTTCATCATTTAAGCTGAAAATCACCTTTATTCCATTATTTTATAATTATTGTTTCTCAATTGTTCACACACACATACACACACACACACACACACACACACACACACACACACACACACAAATCAGACTGAGAAAGGGTGAGTGAGGAGAACATGCTTTTAGCCTTGGTGCTAAAGTCAGGAATCTTTTCATTGTTGTTGTTTGTAACTGGTGATCAAGGTATGGTGAAATCTGCCAGACTGAGCCCAGGAGTCGGAAATGCTCTTCCCACAGGATGTGTGCCTCACAAACAGCAGCGACCCACCATGCCCAGCTTCCCCAGTGCCCCCTGCTGTTGTTTCCTTAGCAACCAAGCAGAGAGCAGGGCATATCCCTGAAAGTCCTGCATAGTTGCTACGGAAACCCTAGGGCTTTCCTAATTAGAGCCAGGTTGAGCTATAGCTAGTGAGGGTGGGCAGACTTGCTTCCTTTGGGGAAACTCTCCTTGAAAGGCAAATCAGAGCACCCCTAAACCATCCACATTTTACTTCTCACCCTGGTGAGATATGCACATTTGATTTGCCTCAATAACACCAGGCCTCCAGGCATTGAAACGGTTTTCAAAATCCTTGGTGTAACACAGAGTTTCATAGCCAGAGAAAGTATAGCTTTCCAGATGTTCTAGGACAGACCTAAGCATGGATATATTTGACAGTTTATCGTGTGACCTTATTTTCCTTTGCTATTAGGGGGTGGAAACAGTATGGGGATTTTCAGAGAGCTAGTTGGCTGGTGAAGGAGATATAGTTTGGAGGGAAACTAATTGTTCATACTCTTCACATTACAAGCAGAGATGGGTAGAAACTTGTTCTCAAAAGGTCAACAACCTCTCTACTATAAAACTTATTTTTCAACAGCACAGAGTCTCAATTTTCTTGATTACTCAAGAAAGTTGCTGTTATCAACTTAGATTACAAGTTTGATCCTTGGAAATACTCTCTCATGAGTACTTTCAACCTCTTGTTCCTTCTTCCTTTGCCCTTTCCCAGAAAAACCTAAACTCTCAATTCACCACGTAGTCTCTGTTCCTTTAATTTAACAACTGGCACTTTTAAGGAAAACTGTGTAACAGTGTGGTTTGGGGCCACAACAAATCCATGGTCTCTTACCTTAGCTGTGCCCTTTGCTTACTTGTCCTTGATCAGTCTCCTTTCCCATTTTCCTCAGTAACTGTTCTTAACCTTCACCTCTCTCTTCCTGCTCCCTGCTTCTCCATCCCTTTCTTTATTCTCAGCAGATGAGCTCTTATATAACATCATCAGAGACTTTAAGCCATCTGAAATAAATGGCTTTGACCACTGAGCAGCTACCTGCAAATTATCTAAATAAGAACTACATACTCCCTCCCTCCGGTCTTCTTATCCTGCATCTTAAAACAAGATGCTCCACTTTTACAATGTTCTTCTGCACCCATACAGACATCATTTATTGCCCACTTTGTCCTAAATCTTCAACCTCTCCTTCATTACTAGCTCTATCACCTCAGACTATTAACATATTCATCAAAAATAACATCAACATAAAACAAAACCAGAAATCTCAAGCCTCCTAGTTACCACCCCATTTCTGTCCCTTTCCTTAGTCAAGCATCTCAAAATATATTCATTTATTCATTCATTCATACAATATGTTTGCCTTAGTCTGCATTGTTCTGAATACTGGGTTACATTGATAAATAAAACAAATAAAATTTCCCATACTCCATGGAGTTTACATTCTAGTGAAAGGACATAGAGAATAACCAAAGAGTGTGTTGCAGGGTGAAAAGTGCTATGGTGAAAAATGAAAGCCTGGCAAAAGACAATATAAGAGTGAAGTTTAAAATGGAAGAAAATTACAATTCAAAATAGCACCAAAAACATTAAGTTCATGGGGATAATTACAATAAAGTATGTAAGACCTCTACAGAGAAAACTATGAAATATTATTGAGAAAAATAAATAAATAAATATGCTATGTTCTTGTATTAGAAATTTCAATATTATACAACTGTCATTTCTCTTCAAATTGATCTACACATTTAGTGACATATTAATCATATTTCTATTCAAAATGGTAAGGGCCAAGAAGAGCCAAGACAATCATGAGGAAGAACAAAATTGAAGAACTTACAGAGATTAAGACTGTGAGATATTGGCATGAAAATAAACAAATCAGTGCAATAAAAAAGAGAGTTTAGATACATACCTATACATATTTGGTCACTTGATTTATAAGAAAGATGGTACTGAATAGTTGTGGAGAAAAGTTAAATGTTTCAGTCACTGTTGTGGAGCCAAATGGATGGATGGATAGATAGATGGATAGATAGATAGATAGATAGATAAATAGACAGACAGATAAAGAGATGAACATTGACCTAACTCACACCATACACAGAAACAGATTCCAGATGGATTTTAGCCCTAAATGTAATTCTAGAAGATAATATAGGAGAATATCATTACAACCTTGAGGTAATTTGAAAAATATTTTTAAAGAGCATAAATAGCACTAACAACAAGAAAAATATTGATAAAATATCAATAAACAGGACTGCGTTAAAATTTTAAATTTCTTTTATACCAAAAGAGATGGCATTAGAGGATTTTGAACAGAGAGGTGAGTTGATCTTACTCCTTCCTTAAGGAATGACTGTCCATGCTGTCTTGAGAGTAGAATGTAAGGAGGCAAGTGTGGAAGTGAGGAGGTGATTTAGCAGTGGACACAATGTGAGTGGTTAAATTCTAGTGAAAGTGTAGCTTATGAGATTTGCTAAACATTTCTTAAATGTGAGAGAGAGTCAAAGATAATACCAAATTTCTTTTGATCTGAGTCAAGTCAGTCAAACACTTTTCAGACTGTTCTGACTATACAGCATGTATCCTCTCTGCTCTATCTGATGTTAGCAGCTTGCTCATTCTAAAAACATCCTATTTATCTGTTATTGGTGAGCCCTTCCCTTCTGGTTCTTCACTTACCCCTCTAACTTTTCCCTTTCAAGTCTTCTCATAACCTCCCCCTCTGCCTCCTTCTTAGATCTGCCTCCTTAGGAGTCTGACTTCAAACCACTGCTCTTTTTCTTCTGCATGTATTATGATCATGACCTCATCAACTCTGGTTTAATTACAACCACATGCTTATAATTACCAAAGATATATTTGTGCAGCTGGACATTCATTCAAACATCAAAATTATATATGAGACTTCCTGCTGGATATGTCATCAGATATCTTCCTAAGCATATCATACTCAGAAATCCAAAACAAACTCACAGTTTTATTCCACTCCACAGTGACATGCAAGTCTTCTAGGTCTCAGTCCACCCAGTTACTTAATCCCAAAATCAGGAAGTCATCTGAGATTTTTTCTTGTCTATTACCCACCCAGCACTAATAACTAAGGGTTAACAGTTTCACTTCCTAAGTATTTCTTGAACCTATCCCCTCATATCCAACGTGTATTATTCTAACAAGCCCATCATGCTCCTTCATACTGACCTAGTGTAATTTTTTCTGATTGTAATTCTATATTCTTGCTCTCTTAGAATCCACCTTGCACCCTATAACTGGATGACTGATCTAAAAATTATGATCTTGTAACTCCTCTGCTTAAAACCTTTCAATGTTTTTTTATCATTTAAAGGATAAAGCAGAAATTCTTTAACTTGCTACTTAAGACCCTCCATAATTTGGTACCTGTTTACTCCCCAATATCCTTTCCCACTTCCTGCCTTGAATCTGGTGCTTAAATAATTCCAAAATTGAAGGTCTCACACACGTTCTTACTTCCTTATTTTATAAATGCAATTTCCTACTTTTACAAAGCCATTTTCTTTCCCTTTTCATTCACTACTCACTCACTAATTTCTTCTCATTCTTCCTTGGGACTCAAATCAAATCTAGAATTTAAAGTCAAAAGATTTGAATTTGAAAAAAAAATAATTCTTCCATTTACTAGATAAATGATTTTTATGTCTCCACTTATTCCTTTTTACATCAGGGATAATGAACGTTACTTCAAAGTATTGTTATAAGGATTGAGATTAGATATTTAAAGCATTTATCTCACTAAGATGCTTACTAAATAGCAAATGTTATCATTGCTCTTTTTATTATTATTAAACTTCTGAAGGAGGGCTTCCTTCAGCTACTAGGTTCAAAAAAATATCCACATCCACATACCCTGTGCACACTAAAGTTAAAGGACTTTACCACATTACAATATGCTATCTCTATATTCTATTGTTCCTACCACCACATTACATAAATTCATGGGAAGTATGGCAGGAACTGCTTGATGTCCACTCTTCTCTTTTTCCTTTACTATTTGAACTCTATGTTTAACTGTGTATATGGCTTCCCAGAATAATATTTCTCATTTCCTTTCACTTATTGCTTCATAAAATTGTCTCAAAACTTAGTGATTCAAAACAATAACATATTATCCCTCACATTTTTGTGAGTAAGAAATTCAGGAGGAGCCAATCAAGTCCATTGGCTCAGATCTTACACATGGCTTCAGCCAGCTAGAGATAGACCTAGAATAGGGTGGACTGAACATTAGATGATCAACTGAGAATTTCTCTCCTTATGTAGTCTAAGGATCTTTCCATGTGGCCTTTGCATGGCCTTTTTGGACTTTGTCACAGCACTGTGGCCTCAGGACAGTCAGACTGCTCTTTGATTCAAATGAAAGATTTCCAAGAGGATAATCTAGAAACCGTATTACTTATTATCTAGCCTCTTAGTGTTACCAAACTCAGGTTTGGCTGCTCACCACTTGAGAACCAATACTCAAGGGACAAGTGTTGGTTGGAAAAGGAAAGGTTGCTTTATTAGGGGGCTATCAACCTGGGGAGAAGGAGGACTCATGTCCAAAAACAACCCCAAAGGTTCTGATTGACCATGCAAATTTAAAGGGAGAATCATTTGGGGAGTGGTCAGAGTCTTCTTTGAAAGAAGGGGGAGAAATTGGAAGTCCTTTTGAGTAAATGTGGAAATATCCTGAATGTGCCATCAGAAACGGAAACTTTCAAAGCATGATTTATTGTACATTGTTGAATATTGAAAATTTATGTTTATCACCTCACCAGGATATGCCTGGACAATTATAAAATTACCAGTTAGTTTCTTCAAGAGTGTGTGTCCCAGAGTGTTTGAATAGCTGAAGTTCATGTTGTGTCTGATTCTTACACGTATCTGAAGATGGGAGCCTATGTTCACTTTGAATCATAACTATCTCTAAAAGAGAATAATGTTAATTAGGCTAGATCAGGAGATCCGAAGAGAGAGATTACTTACAATCACCAAACCCAGCCTTTCCTGGAGAACAATGGTCCTCTTCATCTGTTCTCCCTGCTTGTGAGGATATCCCAATCCATCCAATCCTTACTTCAGACAGGAGTTGTTTAACTAGCACAAACCACATTTTTTCCAGCCTAGCCCTTCTCTTTTGAATTGCTGTGTTGACCCCTGCTATACATGACTTGGCCTCATCATCAAATGCCCAGATCCTGACTTCAAACCTCAACCCATTTCTAGAGCTTACCTTATCCTGCACACCACATTACCTGATACCATCTTTTCCCATATTCTCTGATTCTTCATCCTCATTATAGTTTAGACCTAATACTGAAATTGTTTTCATAGCTCAGACTTGGACTTCTCTAAAATCAATAATAAATCTCCAATTTAGCTTCTTTTTCTCTGGGCTACTGGGAATCCATCCCTGTGATAATGGACATTAGGCAGCATGGAGTCACCTTCATTGGTAGTCTCATTTTGGGATTTTTCATGGGATTCAGAGACAGTATAACACAGTGGTTAAAAGTCAAGGCTCTAGAGCCAAATACCTGAATAGGAATTTCTTTTTGACCTTGACCATGTTGTTTAACTTCTCTGTGCCTCAATTTTCTCATCTGTACAACACTGGCAATAGTAAGACTCAATTCTAAGGTTTTAATAGGAAGTGAATAAAATAATGTATGTATCAAAAAGAACTATATCCATCATATATTAAATGATAAACATTCACTGGTGTCACACTGATATTAGTATTATAACTATTATACCCCAGTTTGTATAATTGGACCCCTGTCTGTCCAGAGGCTCATTGCTCATTTTAGTTTCAACCTTGGCAACTGGATCCTGGTCTTATTTCCCTATGACTTGAGATTCTGTCTTGATAAACTTCTAAACTTCTTAATTCCTGAAGTTAAAGATGTTGCCTTGATTTTATTCCTTTCTTTACCTCATACCATTTGTTGGTATGTACTGGATCCCTCAACCCCCTGTCAAGTTTCTGAGGCCCTGCCAACTAGACAGAACTAGTGGTAGACAGAACTAGTTTGATTTTACAAATTCTCTTTTCCCTTTGCTATGGGTTGGATGCCTGTAGATACACTCTGTTAAGCCAGCTGAATCTTCTTCATGCCATAGGAGTGTTACCTGTTATCTATCACCATTACCTTTGACAAGAATTCCTTCTAGCTCCTGTAGCTGGATCTGTTCTCCAAGCATCTGCTGCACTTTACTTCTAATCCCAAAATCTGGCCCATTTGAACTTATTTCATTGAACTTAAAAAGAACCTGCCTTCCCATGTTTTTTAATATATGGTATGGCTACAGAAATCATATGTAAGTTTGAGTGCTTTTATGTTGACTTTTCTCATGAAGAAAATAAAGATTAAATTGCTCAAGACTTCTTTTAAGAAAATCTCGCAGTATTTATATTTGAACTTGTTTTTTACTTAAATATACACTTGACATTTTTCATCTTGTAAAAATAATATTATCTTTTGTCTCTAGAATATTTTAATTTGAAAGTCAATTTTCTAGCTTTAGTTCATTTGTTCTTCATAACTACCTGTTTTAAAAATTTGAACCAAGGATCAGTGAGTTTATATAACTTGCTCCAAAATAAACACATAGTGAGAGCCAGAAGGTATGTTCTTTTTTAGTGAAATCAAATTCTCAAAAAGTGTTAAATTGTGATGGACATGGAAATGAGCATAAAAATTATTTTATCCTTCATTATTTAGTCAAAATGAACAAAAGATATTTGTGTCCATTTATGAATTTCCTACGTATTGTCTTCCTTTAGGTAGAACAGGGTTAGGGCCTCAGTCATGTGTATCAGGTCTTATTTAAATCTGTGAGGTACTCTTCTCCTAAGTCCCATTTTTATAGGTCTCATGTACCAAGAAAGATGGTGAAGGCCATTCTTCTGACTCATAAAAAGGCCTTTCCCTTAGACCAAGTTGCTAACTAAAAATGTTTATTAATGACATCAAGGGGTATACAATAAAGTATACATCTCCTGAGTACGATATTGAATGAGAACTCCCTTGGTGCCTAACGCAATTGTTCTTAGCACCTGAAATGGAGTCACAATAATATAGCACTTGGGTTTTCAAGCAACTTATGTCACAACTCAGGCCACTGTGATCAGGACACATCACTAGTCAGAAGGTGTCAGAAGGAGAGAAAGTTAGAAAGATGTAAATGTTTTGTAATTTTATTATAACAATAAGACCATCTGGGAAGTGTATATTATAGACAGCACATCCTGAAAATTAAGAATATAGCCATTAAATGTCTCACAGAGAAAATTAGATTTGGCCAAATGATCTGAATGAAGAGTATACCAAAAGAATGTGACCCTCCCTGAGGACTTTGCTAGCTAGAACAATTTTTGAGTAACTTTTTAGGCACTAAATCCTATACTATGGCTACTCAGGACACATTCAACCAAAATCAAATTAGTAGCACCAACCTTCAGTTTATATTGGGAAAACATATATTAAAAATGACATAACTAAATATATATATAATATTTATACATATCAACCAGTATAGCACACACTAAATGCACACATGTTGAAAGAGAAATGTAGAGTAGGGAAATGGTCAGGGTTGAACGGGAGGTAATAAGGGAAGATTTCTAGAGAAATGTGTTTCAGACTGGGGCTCAAAATATAGTAGAGGGCAGGGAAAAGTGACTTCCACTTGGGGTGATTGAATAAGGAAAGATATACAGTTTAAATATGAGAAATAGCAAAGCAGTTAGCTTGTTTCCTGTAGAAGGACTGTACTGACAAAAAATGAGATAACATATTGGCATATAAAGATGGCATTTTGAAATGCAAGAATGATGTGTAACTAAACTAAAAATCCTAAATACCGAAATCAACTTTCTTATAGCACTGTTTGGGTCATATTACTCTTCTGCTCAAAAGCCTTTATGGACCCCCATTATTTGTTAAGCAGAGGAGTGACATCACCAGAGTGACTTCTCTAGGCAAACATTTGGCTGCATCCTGCATTTATAATTTACTTTCTCACTACTCATCACCCCCAATACACACTGATCATTTTCTCCAGCCAGTTAGACAACTTTGAAATTTCAACCATTCTTTGAAATTGTCTTACACAATCCCATCTCTCTGCTTGTTGTTGTAACGTTCCATCAACCTGAGTATTTTCTTTTATTAAGCATATTTGAGGTATAATTTAATTGCATAAAATTTACCCATTTAAAGTGTATAATGCACAGTTTTAGTGTGTTAAGAGAGTTGTGCAACCATCACCATAATCTGTTTAGAACATTTGCATCGTTTTCAATAGAAACTCCTATCATTTTCAATAGAAACTCCTATCCAATACCAGTCTCTTTCCATTCCTATCCCTCTTTACCCCTTCCTTAGACAACTATTAATCCACTTTCAGTCTATAAATTCACCTTTTCTGAAACTTTCATATAAGTAGAATCAGAATATATGCCAACTTTTGTGACTGGGTTTCTTTATGTAACATGTTTTCAAGGTTCATCAGTGTTTTCACATGAATCTGTACTTCATTCTTTTTTAATTGTTGAATAATATTTTATTATATGGATATGTCACATTTTACTTACAAAGCATCAGTTGATGTGCATTTAGGTTGTTTTCACTTTTTTTTTTTTTTTGCAGATACAGGGCAATTTAGTTATTTGCTTACATATATTAACTTTTTTTTAAACATCTTTATTGGAGTATAATTGCTTTACAATGGTGTGTTAGTTTCTGCTTTATAACAAAGTGAATCAGCTATACATATACATATATCCCCATATCTCTTCCCTCTTGCATCTCCCTCCCACCCTCTCTATCCCACCCCTCTAGGTGGTCACCAAGTTGATCACCAAGCTGATCACCGAGCTGATCTCCCTGTGCTATGCGGCTGCTTCCCATTGGTTTTACATTTGGTAGTGTATATATATACATGCCACTATCTCACTTTGTCCCAGCTTACCCTTCCCCCTCGCTGTGTCCTCAAGTCTGTTCTCTAGTAGGTCTGAATCTTTATTCCCATCCTGCCCTAGGTTCTTCATGACCTTTTTTTTTTTTTTTAGATTACATATATATGTGTTAACATACAGTATTTTTTTCTCTCTTTCTGACTTACTTCACTCTGTATGACAGACTCTAGGTCCTTCCACCTCACTACAAATAACTCGATTTCATTCTTTTTATGGCTGAGTAATATTCCATTGTATATTTGTGCCACATCTTCTTTATCCATTCATCTGTCGATGGACACTTAGGTTGCTTCCACGTCCTGGCTACTGTAAACAGAGCTGCAATGAACATTGTGGTACATGACTCTTTGAATTATGGTTTTCTCAGGGTATATGCCCAGTAGTGGGATTTCTGGGTCGTATGGTAGTTCTATTTTTAGTTTTTTAAGGAACTTCCATACTGTTCTCCATAGTGACTGTATCAATTTACATTCCCACCAACAGTGCAAGAGGGTTCCCTTTTCTGCACACTCTCCGCAGCATTTATTGCTTGTAGATTTTTTGATGATGGCCATTCTGACTGGGTGAGGTGATATCTCATTGTAGTTTTCATTTGTGTTTTCACTTTTTGTCTGTTATGAATGATGCTGCCATAACTGTTGGTTTATAAATCTTTGTGTGGACATATATTTTAAAATTTTGTAAGTATATACTTTGGAGTGGAATTGCTGGATCAGACAGTAACTATGTAAAACATTTTGAAGAGATGCCAAACTGTCTTCCAAAATGGCTGCACCATCTTGCATTGTCAACAGCAATGTGTAAAGTTACCAATTTCTCTATATCCTTGCCAATACTTGGTATTTTCTGGTTTTTTGATAGTAGCTATCCTAATGGGTTTTTGGTTTTTGATTTGTATTTCCCTAACAGCTAAATATGTTGAATGTCTTTTCATATACTTATCAGCCATTTGTGTATACATTCTTTGGAGAAATGTCTATTCAAATCCTTTGCCCATTTTAAAATTGGATTATTTGATTTTCTATTTTTGAGTTGCATGAGGGTTTTTTTTAAAATATATTCTGTATATCAGTCCCTTATCAGATATATGATTTCCAAGTATTTTCTCCTATTCTGAGGGTTGTCTTTTCACTTCCTTGGAGATACCATTTGCAGCATATTTTTAAAAAATTTTAAAAAATTAAAAGTTTTTAATTTTGATGTAGTCTAATTTACACATTTTTTTTTTCTTTTTCACTTTTTTAGGTGTCATATCTGAGAGATCGTTGCCTAATTCAAGGTCACAAAGTTTACTCCTACATTTTCCTCTAAAAGTTTTATAGTTTTAATTCTCACATTTAGGTCTATAATCCACTTTGAGCTACTTTTTGAGTCTGGTGTGAGGTAAGGGATAAAATTCATTCTTTTGCATGTGAATATCCAATTGATCAATCCAAATGATTGATATATCATTTGTTATAAAGACTGTCCTTTCTCCCACTGAAATGGCTTGATACCTATGTCAAAAATAAATTGATCATAAATATAAAGATTTGTTTCCACACTGTCAATTCTATTCCACTCATCTGTATGTGTATTCTTATGCCAGTACCATACAGTCACCCTTGCTCTACAAGCAGAGGGGGCTATGACACTGGCATTCTTGGCTTGCCCCAAGAACCTGCTGGGAACATGGAACCTCCACTATATCATTAAGCTGGGGCAGGAGGGATCAGAGCCGAGTGTTCTTAGTCTGCTGCACCTGCGGTGACCTTGTGCTCAATGAGTGGAGACTGGGTGGAGGAAGAGATCCCAGTCCTCTTGATATGCAGAATAGAGCTTCTGCAGCACAGGGCTAGGAGAGATAAAAAAGAGTAGTAGCTTTCCCCTCCTAGAGTAAATTTCTAGTCCCAGACTTGGAGGTAGAAAAACAAGGAGCTCCATTTTCTTGACCACACCTATCTGGATTAGAGTTATCCAAGTAGTCTCCATAAAACATAGTTTGGGGCTTCCCTGGTGGCGCAGTGGTTGGGAGTCTGCCTGCCGATGCAGGGGACGTGGGTTCGTGCCTCAGTCCGGGAAGATCCCATATGTCGCGGGGCGGCTGGACCCGTGAGCCATGGCCGCTGAGCCTGCGCGTCCGGAGCTTGTGCTCCGCAACGGGAGAGGCCACAACAGTGAGAGGCCCGCGTACCGCAAAAACAAAAACAAAAACAAAAACAAACAAACAAAAAAAACGTAGTTTGGTGTATGAGGGCATGGGTCATGGCTCAAATGCCATAGACTTGCTGTTCTTACAGAGGTTTAATAAATATGCTTAAGTGAGTGTACATCCATTTGCTGTATGCTCTTAGGACAATTCTCAGAGACTTTAAATGAGAGTATCTTTTATTTTTTTTAAATAACTTCCTCCAGTTAAAAGTTATTTTCTGAGTAGAGAGTCCGTCACATTCCTCTCTCCTTCATTCTGGAAGACAACTGAACATTTTATCTTCAAGATAACCTATCCCTTCTCTCCAATGGCTTCTAAACTTATCACTCCACCTATGACACTCATCTCTCCCCACCTCATCCCCACACACACATACAGTAAATTTAGGCTACATTTCTTTAGGGATATCTACTTCCCTGTAAAACATAATATCACAAAGATTAAACTTTTTATCATGCCACTATAAACCATTACATGACCTTCCTTTCTCTTTGCTTTATCTTAGTTTCATTAATCTCTTTTTCTTTTTCTAAAATACAGTTTTGAAATAAAATAAAATAAAATATAGTTTTGATGTAGAAGTAAATTCAAGAAGGATATTTTTAATGCTTATGTGTCCCATTATGATAGCTATTTAGGGTGGAAAGTTGAATAAAATGTGTTCACTACCTTTGATAAGCTCACAATAAAGTGTAGGGAGTAGACATGAAAAATTATTATAATTCAATGTGTTCACTGCTATAATAAGAGACAATTTGTGCAAATTTGGAAGAATTTTTTGGTTTATAGGGCTTATATGTATAAAAATAATCCTTTCTAAACCCCACTGCTCCCTTCAACTATCTTTCTTCTTCCCTTCACAGACTTCATGTATAGGACTTTCTTAAGAATTATTTACATCTGTTGACTCCATGTCTTAACTCCCATTCTCTCTTCAAAGCAAGGCAATCTGACTTCTTCCTGTATCACTCCACTCAGGTTGCTTTTCTAAAGTCATCACTGACCTCACATTGCTACATCCGAAGGACATTTTTCAGTTCTCATGAGACATCTTCTCAGCATTTGACAATGCCAACCACTATCTCTGTCTTGAAGGGCTTTCTTTCCCTGCTTTCTTAGCATTACTTGTGCTAAATGATTCTCACTCTTCTTTATGGCTCCTTCTTCTCTGTTTCTTCTAAAGAGTGAAGTCCCTCAAAATTTTCATCCACTGACCTCATCAATCCCATGTATTCAACTGCCATCAACTTCTCACTTCTTACTCATCTCAGTTCCTTGACTTCCAGATCCATATTAAAAATCCTGTTCGCTATTCTGTAGATCAAACCTTTAATGACTAAACTCATTGTGTCTGGGGAAGTCATCATAAAGTCACATGCTCTAGCAAAGTGACTCTTCTCCTGTCCTCTACAAACATTCAAGATCATTTGAAGTTTATGTAATCAAATTAGATTCCGTCTCTGCAGCTATGATCCTGGTGACTTCTCTTTCATTTACTGATGACTTTAGCAACTGACACATTTTATTCTATACTCCTGTTTCCATCATGATCCCTGGTAACTTCAACAATGACTTGAATGGCCCATCTGATGCCCTAACCTCTCATTTTCTTGATCTTATTCCCATTGACCAAGTTCTCCACCCAACTCACTTACTCAATTCCATGTCACAGTCAATGGCACTATCTCGGGAATCTCAATTTCAATAATCTCTCCCTCACTCTCTCTCTCTCCCTCTGTCTCTGTCTCTCTAATACCTCCTTTGCTTAGAGCTTACTCCAACTCCCATCCAACAACTTAAGGACCTCCAATCCTTTGATCAGCTTCCACTATCCATCCCATATCCATACCCCTTCTATAATACTATATCATAATCATGCACTGCAAACATCACTGATTATTTTATTCTTCTTTAAGCTCATAATGCTGGCTTAACAAAATTCTAATGTGAATAAATCCAACTATATATCTACTCCTCACTTGCACTCAAACAGCAGAATATTGCTCCATGCCTTTCCTCAAATCTCCAAAACTCCCTTCCTCTTCCCTTATCCTCAGCTGACACTTTGCTTCATAATACTTTGATAAAATGATAGAAATAAGAAAGAAACAGCCACATCTAATCACCACCATATCTACCAATCTACTTTTATATGTAATTACATCCTTCTTACTTGGTATTCTGTTGCCTTATCCCCTTATAATCAATCCATTTACTACACAGCAGCCAAAGAGAAGTCAGATTATGCCACTTTCCTACTTAGAATTTTTGTATTCTCATTTCTGTCACAATAAAATTTAAATTGATTACTGAAGCCTACAAGTCTCTTTATGTTGGGATCCCTGCTTACTTGTACTATCTCATGACCCAGGATTCCCTGTACCCATCTGCTTACTATGCTTTAACCATACTGATCTTTTATTTCTGAAACATGTCAAGTTCATTTCCACCTTAGAGCCTCTTACTCATGGGCTCCTCTGCCTGGGATGCTGTGTGTCCTCAGGTCTTCACAAGGGTAGCTCCAACTCATTGTTCAGCCCATAGAACATTTTCTTAGAGAAGACTTCCTCCACCATCGAATCGTTATGTTCTCCAACTTGCAATCACTATCTATCACATTTCTTTTCTTTTCCTTCTTACCAGTGTTTGTATTAGCACTTTCCATTTATCACTTCAATAACTCACCACCACGTAACTATTATATTTATGCATTTAGCAGTTTGTTTACTTTGCTTTCTCAACTTGAATGTAAGCTACTTGAGGTCAGGATTCTTGTCTTTCTTGTTCTTCACTGTAGAACAGTACATGACCCAATGGCTCGTGTTCAATAAATATTCTTCCATGGTCTATCTCTGGTGTTCTCCTATCTCAAAGGATGACCCTAGCACCACACCACCTGCCCAGTCAGAAATCTCAGCTTGAATCTTTGCTTCTCTCTCTCACTCAGTAGCCATGTCAAAAAGTCAAATCTTGTAAAATTTATCTCCAAAATATTTCTCAAATCTATTCACTTACCTGGATCCCCATTGGTGCTGCCTTAGTTTAAGCCATCAGCATCTCATCACTGGATTACAGTAACTACATCACACAAGTCTGTACTTCTAGCCCTCCCACTTCTAATCCACAAATAAAAATGAAATATCAATATTTATAAAACAAAACCAAATTAATTCTACTGTCTAAAACACTTATATAACCCTTTATTATCCTCCTGATAAAGAAACATGGTATAAAAAATCTTGCATAATTTGCCCTTTGCTCTGCTTATTAACATTAATCTGGCTACTGTCCTCCACATAGAAGTCTCAGTTCTATATGTACTTTCTACAAACAGTCAAATGCTATCTCCAGGCTTTCTCTTACATTCCCCTGGAAAATCATCTCTAGCCATCATCCCATCTTGGCTTTGTTGCCTGTCATATTTGCTTCTATAGCATCTGTACTTAACGTTATGGTGATTATCTGTCCTGATGTAGCTTTATTACTTTCCTGCATGGCAGTCTTTGAGGGGTTGTGCTTTATTCTTCTTTGTATCACTGTGTACCTGACACAGTTCTTATTACACTGTATTTACTGGCATTCAGTAAACACTTGTTCATTGAGTAAATTAATATATGCAGACACAAATGTTTCAAATAACCATCAATAACATTAAGAGACTTGAGGGAAAAAACTATATACCTTTATTTAATATTGTGTCTAGAAAGTGACACAAAGAACTAGCTCTTTAATAAATGACTAAATTTTGATGATAAAATATGCAGGAAAAGTGTCCATGAAAGCTTTATAACTCTGTGAAAGCCACAGCTGAAGCCATTATCCTTATGTTGTTCATCTCTTGACCGATTTTAATTTCTATGAAGCTGAACTCTTTTTTTCCCTTCATTTTCTAAGAACAATTGACTCTGCTTGCCTGGCCTGAGGAAGGCTCCTGGGTATCATTGCTCTGGCAGGTGGTTTTCATTTGTTTGTCCAGAGATGCTGGCACTCCTGCAAACATAGCTCCCATCTCACTCCCAGCCAGATCCCCAATGCTGCCTGCATCTGATACAATGGCTTATTATATCCTGGAATATATGGTTGCAACGGTAATGTAGTCCTATCTTCCTTCAGCAACTCTCAGCAAAAAAAGAAAGAAAAAGAAAAGGATTTATCAGATTATTTACTTTACAAAATATGTTTTTGAATTTAAATTAAATACACTATTTAAAAAAAATTATGTCTTCTGAAATAATAACAGTTGTCCATTTAACCTTTGACAAAGGAACTGAATTGGAGTGGGACCTCATTGTTAAGCCCCAGCAGCTGCTGCCTAGGTTTAGTTTCCTAAGCAACCTGGAAACTTAATTACACCCAAACAACAAGGACAAGTATTTAGAGGAAGAAGATTTAGTGAAATCGCCATCATCAAGCATCTAAAAGCTGAGACCATTGAGGGAAAGAAAAGTACAAATAAGAAAATGCTATTTGATGATCAGGCAAATTAACTGCAGAGCTTTTAAAACAATATATTTTTTTAACATCTTAGTATTTTAAATCTTTATTAAATGATGCTCAGGGTTTCAGTGGAATATCACACTACAACTGTTTATGTAATCAGCTTGAATTGCATTGCCTGGGACAGTGCTTGCGCCGAGGAGCAGCAGCAGGTTAGGTAGGTATTCCTTAAGGGGATGATCTTTGGACTAGACCTTGAAAAATGTATAGAAGTTGGATATGTAGAAGGTTTATGTATACTAATGATCACAATTAGTCTATTTATTCAATTCAAATTCCCAGTGTATTGCTATCACTGTTCACAGTTACATTTCCTGGTGGCCCCTGCATCATTCTACTTCCCTACCTCCCCCACAAACACTGGCTCTGGTCAAGGTAAAAGAGTTATAAACAATCTACCTCCTTCTATGATTCCACATTGTTGTTAATGCAGTCTCAAACCATTGCTCTTCTTATGCTGAGAGTCTTCAAATTAAAAGACCTGTAGAGATCAGATTCTGGAACAAACATCCAAGTAATTTACCAATCCTTTCATCAGCACTTATACAGATGATCAAAGAGATTCTGCTTTGATATGTCCCATTGAAGGACTTTCTCCAATTCATTTAACAGCCTATTGTGATATTGGAAAATTCTAATTGAAAGTCTTCCTAACATTAAGCCAAAATCTGCCTTTCTGTGTATTCTACCCATTGGTTCTAGTTATACCCTCTAGTCAAAACTAAACCCATTTCTATTTCATTGGACATTTTTATATTTGATATTGATGCCATGTTACTCATTTTTGTTTTCTTCCCCACACTAATTATCTTTATTTCTTTCAATGAATTTTCAGTTTTTGAATAACAGATTTGGAAATCAAAGGGGTATTTCCTCCATCATCAAATTTAAGTCATTCCCTTCCATAATTTTTTATCCTCTCAATTATCAGTCTGCTGATACAAAAAATACAGTTCAGTATTTTTTATGACAAGACTCTAAGATGAAAAAGATTCACTCACTGTTCCCACACTGAGCAACAAATCCCATACCCTTGACTGTCATTTTAAACAATTCAATTTACTGCTCTGAATAAAAGATGGTAGATCATCTTTCAGACTTGATTAGCCTGGAGAGCAACCAAAAACTTTTCCATTGGTCTGTGGCACAACCTGCACTATTGTGCTCTTCTCAGAGCAGATTTGGGTCTCTGGAATGGCAGAGATGTGCTAGTTACATCTAATTTGCTTATTGTAGAAAATAGAAGAGAATGGTTATTTATTCAAACATTTGCTTGTCTTTCTCTATGTGTCCAAAACGATTTGCTCACTGACCTCTAAATAATTCTTGCCAATTAGTACATCAGATCTTTTCCATTTTCAAGTTTTTATTTCTGGAATTTGTTTTCTGCTTTTCTCTGTATCAATTCATTCTTGCTTCCTCAGTGGAGATTTTTAGATTTTTTTGTACACACTGTTATACTCCTACATTTGCTTTAGAAATGCTCTCCAATTCTCATACATATGTGTCCTTAGAGCTATTGAATAGGAACATGGACATCTATTACAGATGGAGGTGTTCACATGTGTTTTTTTCCATCTATTTATCCAAGTAGATTAATGCTCCTCAAAAATAATTATTATTTTCTTCACTTTTCTCTTTCCACCTCTAATCCAGGACCCAGTTCAGAACTTCTTGGTGCCTATCAAATGCTTGAAGAAAAGAACTAGGAATTTTTTTCAAGTATTTAACTTTACTTTTGAATCAAATACATGGCCGATGTAAATAGTTCTACTTAGAGTAACAAACATAACATATCTTTGAAGCAAACCTGTGATAAATATGTAAAAATAAATATAGACCTAGATAAAATGTTATGTGTGTATAAATTTAGTATAAAGTAGCACATTTAAAACCAGAAAACTTGAAAAAATGGACTGAAGGTCATAATCTTATACATTAAACCATTTAAACAGCTGAATTTCTATTCAAATCTTAAGAGATAAATAGAAATATGCCTTTATTCTGATGTTTAATAAATCCTCATTAACACAAAATCCTTCCACTTGTTCAGATATACACAAAAATTGTTCACAATTCTCTAAAGCATCATGAAAACACAGTATCTCTTCCTATAAATGCAGAGAGTCACAAAAACCAGTTTTATGTTATATGGGTGGCTGCTAAATGATACCTCTAGAAATCTTTCTAATTTATGACCCCTCAGTTTTAGCAAAAGCAGTGAGTGAAACTTGTTGGTCTAAACTTCTTGTGCTACTCAAGTTTCTAGCTGTATCTGAGCTGTTCTCCTGTCTGGGTGATTGTAAGAAGTCCACACAATGTCCGAATATTTATCAAGTTTTTATCAAGGTTTCCTCTGATGACTTTGAGTTTCATGGCTCTCAGATCACACCTCCTAGATGAAGCACTGGAGTGTGAAATGGATTATAGAATCACTTCCTCCCCCTGCCCTTCTCAAGGAGTCAAGTCTTAGCATTCACCATCCTCAGATAGGTTCTCAGTGAAGAAAGAAAAACACATAAAATGCTTTGTTCCCCTTAAATAAGAGACAGGTTAGAAAAACAGACATACAGATGTTTTATTGGTAGGAACCTCTTTACGTCATAAACCCAAACCATATGCAGAAGAACAAGTTAATTACACAGTCTTATAACTAGTCTTCACAAAGCTGAGCAATATAAAAGTACTCTATATTTGGAACCAACTCATTCCTGGGCATAAAATGTATAACTCCAGAACTGTCATGAGATCTGTAATAGTATGAACAAGAAGCACCTGTAGATGAACAATTGCTTGACCAATGGGAGAAAACCATCTGCAGCAGCATTAATTCTTAAAGTCTTTCTCTTACTGCCAAATATTGGGGCAACATGTGAGCCTTACTTGCCATAGCAGATAGACAAATACATAGGCTGCTCCCTGGCATCTATATTAGGTATATTCAGCAAGTATACCCTAGAGGAAAATAGAAAGAAGTTTGATGTTCCATTGATGAGTAGTGTTGTAAATAAGAACTATGTCGATTTATAGACATTCAGCTTCTGAAGACTTTAAAACTGAGATACTGAACCTTGGTCAATGGCAGACAGAGTAAACAAGAATCTGGTTTCTCATATCGTGTCCCATTATAAGAAAATAACTAGTCTAAGAGGTACCAGCATAAGACATAGATCAGGATACACAAGTGGTTTGGCAGATAGCAGAGAATCAGTCTATAAAAGAAAAACAAAAAGAAATTGAGCAAGAAGAGTAAGGAATTTGTAAAATGACACTGGGACTGCATTATAGGCACATAAGTATATTAATTATGGTTAGTTAAACACTCATTTTTATGATATTATCCATATAATAAACTGTATGCAGTACATTAAAAGAGCTTCAATTCTCTTCTATTTATATTTTTATTATCTTTTCATAGAGTCCCAATAAAAGAACACCCTTGAGAATGTTAATGTTCTATATCTTGAAAAGAGCTCACTGAAATAAGTGGACAAAACTGTCAATTACACTCAACATTTTGTTGCTTAAGTGACAAGACAGTATCAATGGTGTGGGATCCAAAGAAAACACATTTGCACTTGAGTCTTCCAAATATTACAGTAGAATCTGGAAAATGGTGAACACATTGAGAAAACAACCAAACCACAGCCTTGTATACCCCAGAGTAGTTATGGTTTGGTTCACTGTCTCCCCTCCTCCACCTCTCCCCCACCCAACCTGTCTCCCAGTTTTCATCTCCTCTACTCTGTCTAGAGGGTGCTGAGAATATCTCATCTCAAAATTGTTTTCTAAAAATCAGAATCAGGTTCTAAATGTATTGAGACATGTGGCCATGAGTTCAAAATGCCCCATGCAGTTGACAGATACAATGATGTTCCTAACATGATTAATACTAAGTGAGAGTAATGTCTTCTCTGTGTATATTAGAATCAGATTAGAGAGCTTTTGATTGCGCCTATCAAATGCTCAAACACCCAAGTTATCTGAGCTTTGAACTGTCAGCATTGAAGACTGGAAGATACACTGGAGTGTATGTGGTCCAAGCACACATTAGTCATCCTAGGGAAAAAGGTGGATCCAGATAGATGCATAACTCAATGTCTTTAGTTTAGCAATCTTTTCACTACACCACATTTGTCTCATTAGTGCAAAACAATTACAAAATGAATGACCATGTTGGTTTACCTGTCTATCTCTCTCCCTCTTGCTATTTCTCTCATTTTCTTTTCTAGTGAATACGACATGTAGTAGTTAAAAAAATGGACTCTGGGGTCAAATACATTTCTTCAAACCACAATTTTCTAATTTATAAAGTAGATACCCATGTTATGGGGTTGTGAAGAATATTAAATGAGATAATGTATGTAATGATTTCAGCCCAGGGTCATAAATAAGTGCACAAAAAGTGTTAGATATAACTGTAATTACTTTAAGTAATGCATGCTTACTATCAAAAATGTGGAAAGACTAGGAAAGATAAGATACACTATTAAAATGGTCAGTAATCACTTAAAGATAACCACTGTTAACGTACACACACACACGAAAACACACAAACGCATATGTACACATAGAAAATGCCACATGTTCTTGTATGTTCAAACATTTTTTATATACACTTAATATATTTTATTACTTTTTTATATCATTGAGCTCACAAAATAGAATGAAATTAATTTACTAATGACAAACTCTTTTGCAAGTAGTTACCAACTTGTTAGTTTCTAGTACCATCTTCATCCTGAAGAATATGAAAATGAATCAAGGAACCACACTCTTGGTGGATTTGTTTGCAGCTTCAAACTGACAATAATGCAGACAATAATAAAGTGACTAACCATCACTAATTATTAGAGAAATGCAAATCAATACTACAATGAGGAAACATTAGAAGACAGCAGAGTAGAAGGACGTGCTTTAACTCCCTCTTGTGAGAGCACCAGAATCACATTTAACTGCTGAACAGTCATCGACAGGAAGACATTGGAACTCACCAAAAAAGATACCCCACATCCAAAGACAAAGAAAAACCAGAGTGAGATGGTAGGAGGGGCAAAATTACAATAAAATCAAATCCCAAAACTGCTGGGTGGGTGACTCACAAACTGGAGAACACTTATACCACAGAAGTCCACCCCACTGGAGTGAAGGTTCTGAGCCCCAAGTCAGGCTTCCCAACCCGGGGGTCCAACAATTGAAGGATTAATTCATCGAGAATCAGATTTTGAAGGCTACCGGGATTTGATTGCAGGACTTTGACAGGACTGGGAGAAACAGAGACTCCACTCTTGGAGGGCACACACAAAGTAGTGTGCACGTCAGAACCCAGGGGAAGGAGCAGTGACCCCATAGGAGACTGAACCAGACCTACTTGCTAGCGTTGGAGGGTCTCCAGCAGAGGTGGGGGTTGGCTGTGTCTCACCAAGAGGACAAGGACACTGGCAGAAGAAGCTCTGGGAAGTACTCCTTGGCATGAGCCACCCCAAAATTTGCAACTAGCCCCACCAAAGAGCCTGCGTAGACTCGAGGGTTGGGTCACCTCAGACCAAACAACCAACAGGGAGGGAATCCAGCCCCAACTATCAGCAGACAAGCAGATTAAAGTTTTACAGAGCTCTGCCCACCAGAGCAACAGCCAGCTCTACCTTCCACCAGTCCCTCCCATCAGGAAACTTGCACAAAACTCTAAGATAGCTTATTCCACCTATTAGGTAGACAGCAGAAGCAAGAAGAACTACAATCCTGCAGCCTGTGGAACAAAAACCACATTCACAGAAAGATAAACAAGATGAAAAGGAGGAGGGATACGTACCAGATGAAGGAACAAGATAAAACCCCAGAAAAACAACTAAGTGAAGTGAAGATAGGTAAATTTCCAAAATATATATATATATATATATATCAAAAAAATGATAGTGAAGATGATCCAGGACCTCAGAAAAAGAATGGAGGCAAAGTTCAAGAAGATGCAAGAAATGTTTAACAAAGACCTAGAAGAATTAAAGAATAAATACACTAGAAGGAATCAATAGCAGAATAACTGAGGCAGAAGAATGGATAAGTGACCTGGAAGACAGAATGGTGGAATTCACTGCTGTAGAACAGAAAAAAGAAAAAAGAATGAAAAGAAATGAAGACAGCCTAAGAGACCTCTGGGACAACATTAAATGCAACAACATTCGCATTTTAGTGGTTCCAGAAGGAGAAGAGAGAGAGAAAGGACCTGAGAAAATATTTGAAGGGATTATAGTCGAAAACTTCCCTAACATGGGAAAGGAAATAACCACCCAAGTCCAGGAAGCGCAGAGAGTACCATACAGGATAAATGCAAGGAGAAACATGCTGAGACACAAAGTAATCAAACTGGTAAAAATTAAAGAAAAAGAAAAATTATTGAAAGCAGCAAGGGAAAAATGACAATATAAAAGAGAACTCCCATAAGGTTAACAAATGATTTCTCAGCAGAAACCCTACAAGCCAGAAGGGAGAGGTATGATATACTTAAAGTGATGAAAGGGAAGAACATACAACCAAGATTACTCTACCGAACAAGGATCTCATTGAGATTCTATGGAGAAATCAAAAGCTTTACAGACAAGCAAAAGCTAAGAGAATTCAGCACCACCAAACCAGCTCTACAACAAATGCTAAAGGAACTTCTCTAAGTGGGAAACACCAGAGAATAAAAGGACCTACTAAAACAAACCCAAAACAATTAAGGAAATGGTAATACGAACATACATATCGATAATTACTTAAATGTGAATGGATTAAATGTTCCAACCAAAAGACACAGGCTCACAGAATGGATACAAAAGCAAGACCCATATATATGCTGTCTACAAGAGACCCACTTCAGACCTAGGGACACATACAGACAGAAAGTGAGGGGATGGAAAAAGATATTCCTTGCAAATGGAAATCAAAAGAAAGCTGGAGTAGCTATACTCGTATCAAATAAAAGAGACTTTAAAATAAAGAATGTTACAAAAGACAAGGAAGGACACTACATAATGATCAAGGGATCAATCCAAGAAGAAGATATAACAATTATAAATATATATGCATGGAACATAGGAGCACCACAATACATAAGGCAACTGCTAACAGCTCTAAAGGAGGTAATCAACAGTAACACAATAATAGTGGGGGACTTTAACACCTCACTTACACCAATGGACAGATCACCCAAACAGAAAATTAATAAGGAAACACAAGCTTTAAATGACACAATAGAGCAGATAGATTTAATTGATATTATAGGACATTCCATCCAAAAACAGCAGATTACACTTTCTTCTCAAGTGCACACGGAACATTCTCCAGGATTGGTCACATCTTGGGTCACAAATCAAGCCTCAGTAAATTTAAGAAAATTGAAATCATATCAAGCTTCTTTTCTGACCACAACACTATAAGATTAGAAATAAATTACAGGGGAAAAAAACTGTAAAAAACACAAACACATGGAGGCTAAACAATATGTTACTAAATAACCAAGAGATCACTGAATAAATCAAAGAGGAAATCAAAAAATACCTAGAGACAAATTACAATGAAAACACGATGATCCAAAACTTATGGGATGCAGCAAAAGCTGTTCTAAGAGGGAAGTTTATAGTAATACAATCCTACCTCAAGAAACAACAAACATCTCAAATAAACAACCTAACTTTACACCTGAAACAACTAGAAAAAGAAGAACAAACAAAACCCAAAGTTAGTAGAAGGAAAGAAATCATAAAGATCAGAGCAGAAATAAATGAAATAGAAACAAAGAAAATAATAGCAAAGATCAATAAAACTAAAGGCTGGTTCTTTGAGAAGATAAACAAAATTGACAAACCATTAGCCAGACTCATCAAGAAAAAGAGAGAGAGGACTCAAATCATTAATGTTAGAAATGAAAAACGAGAAATTACAATAGACACCATAGAAATACACAACATCCTAAGAGAGTACTACAAGCAACACTATGCCCAAAAAATGGACAACCTGGAAGAAATGGACAAATTCTTAGAAAGGTATAACCTTCCAAGACTCAACCAGGAAGAAATAGAAAATATGAACAGGCCAATCACAAGTAATAAAATTGAAACTTGATTAAAAATCTTCCAACAAACAAAAGTCCAGGACAACATGGCTTCACAGGTGAATTCTATCAAACATTTAGAGAAGAGCTAACACCGAGCCTTCTCAAACTCTTCCAAACAATTACAGAGGAAGGAACACTCCCAAACTCTTTCTATGAGACCACCATCACCCTGATACCAAAACTAGACAAAGACACTACAAAAAAAGAAAATTACAGACCAATATCACTCACGAATATAGATACAAAAGTCCTCAATAAAATACTAGCAAACAGAATCCAACAACAAAATAAAAGGATCATACACCATGATCAAGTGGGATTTATCCCAGGGATGCAAGTATTCTTCAATATACACAAATCAATCAATGTGATATACCATATTAATAAACTGAAGAAGAGAAACCATATGATCATCTCAATAGATGCAGAAAAAGCTTTTAACAAAATCCAACACCCATTTATGATAAAAACTCTCCGGAAGTGGGCATAGAGGGAACCTACCTCAACATAATAAAGGCCATATATGACAAACCCACAGCAAACATCATTCTCAATGGTGAAAAACTGAAAGTGTTTCCTCTAATATCAGGAACAAGACAAGGATGTCTACTCTCACCACTATTATTCAACATAGTTTTGGAAGTCTTAGCCACAGCAATCAGAGAAGAAAAAGAAATAAAAGGAATCCAAATCAGAAACGAAGAAGTAAAATTGTCATTTTTGCAGAAGACATGATAATATACATAGAGAATCCTAAAGATGTCACCAGAAAACTACTAGAGCTAATCAATGAATTTGGTAAAGTTACAGGATACAAAATTAATGCACAGAAATCTCTTGCATTTGTATATAAAATTTGTACAGAGACACAAAAGACCCCTAATAGCCAAAGCATTACTGAGGGAAAAAAACGGAGCTGGAGGAATCAGGCTCCCAGATTTCAGACTGTACTACAAAGCTACAGTAATCAAGACAATATGGTACTGGCACAAAAACAGAAATAGAGATCAATGGAACAGTATAGAGAGCCCAGAGATAAACCCATGCACCTATGGTCAACTAATCTATGACAAAGGAGGCAAAGATATACAATGGAGAAAAGACAGTCCTTCAATAAGTGGTGCTGGGAGAACTGGACAGCTACATGTAAAAGAATGAAATTAGAACACTCCCTAACACCACACACAAAAATAAACTCAAAGTGGATGAGAGACCTAAATGTAAGACTGGACACTATAGAACTCTTAGAGGAAAACATAGGAAGAGCAGTCTTTGACATAAATCATAGCAAGATCTTTTTTGATCCACCTCCTAGAGTAATGGAAATAAAAACAAAAATAAACAAATGGGACCTAATGAAACTTAAAAGCTTTTGCACGGCAAAGGAAACCATAAACAAGACTAAAAGACAACTCTCAGAATGGGAGAAAATATTTGCAAATGAATCAATGGACAAAGGATTAATCTCCAAAATATATAAATAGCTTATGCAGGTCAATATTAAAAAACAAATAACCCAATCCAAAAATAGGCAGAAGACCTAAATAGTCATTTCTCCAAAGGAGACATACAGATGGCCAAGAAGCACATGAAAAGATGCTCAACATCACTAATTATTAGAGAAATGCAAATCAAAACCACAATGAGGTACCACCTCACACCAGTTAGAATGGGCATCATCAGAAAATCTACAAACAACAAATGCTGGAGACGGTGTGGAGAAAAGGGAACCCATTTGCACTGTTGGTGGGAATGTAAATTGATACAGCCACTATGGAGAAAAGTATGGAGGTTCCTTAAAAAACTAAAAATAGAATTACCATATGACCCAGCTATCCCACCACTTTGCATATACCCAGAGAAAACCATAATTCAAAAACACACATGCACCCCAATGTTCATTGCAGCACTATTTACAATAGCCAGGACATGGAAGCAACCTAAATGCCCATCGACAGATGAATGGATAAAGAATATGTGGTACATATATACAATGGAATATTATTCAGCCATAAAAAGGAATGAAATTGTGTCATTTGTAGAGACGTGGATGGATCTAGAGACTGTCATACAGAGTGAAGTAAGTCAGAAAGAGAAAAGCAAATATCGTATATTAAGGCATATATGTGGAACCTAGAAAAATGGTACAGATGTACCGGTTTTCAGGGCAGAAAATTAGAGACAGATGTAAAGAACAAATGTATGGACACCAAGGGGGGAAAGTGGTGGTGGTGGTGGTGGTGTGATGAATTGGGGGATTGGGATTGACATGTATACACTAATATGTATAAAATAGATAACTAATAAGAACCTGCTGTATAAAAATTAACATAAAAAAACTACAATGAGATATCACCTCACACCAGTCAGAATGGCCATCATCAAAAAGTCTACAAATAACAAATGCTGGAGAGGGTGTGGAGAAAAGGGAATCCTCCTACACTGTTGCTGAGGATGTAAATTGGGCAGTCACTATGGAGAACAGTCTGGAGGTTCCTATAAAACTGAAGAAATAAAGTTACCGTATGATTCAGCAATCCCACTCCTGGGCATATATCTGGGAAAAATGAGAACTCTAATTCAAAAAGGTACATGCACCCATATGTTCATAGTAGCACTATTCCCAATAGCCAAGACATGGAAGCAACTTAAATGTCTATCAACTGATGAATGGATAAAGAAGACGTGATATATATGTGTATATAAAAAAGGATTTACCATATAGCACAGGGAACTATATTCAGTATCTTGTAATAACCTTTAATGAAAGAATCTGAAGCTGTACACCTGAAACTAACAGAATATTGTAAATCTACTATAGTTAAAAATAAATAAATAAAATAATAATTATAAGAAGGTGACTGACCTTTAAATTATATTTCTTGTAAAGATTTTCAAGCCTTTTACAATTTCAATGTCTCATTAAGCTTTTATAGAGATCTGTGGTATAGGGAGTATGGTGAATCTAGTGTTATGTAAAATTAAGCTAGGGCTTCCCTGGTGGCGCAGTGGTTGGGAGTCCGCCTGCCGATTCAGGGGATGCGGGTTCGTGCCCCGGTCATGGAGGATCCCACATGCCGTGGAGCGGCTCGGCCCGTGAGCCATGGCCGCTGAGCCTGCGCGTCCGGAGCCTGTGCTCCACAATGGGAGAGGACACAACAGTGAGAGGCCCGCGTACGGCAAAAAAAAAAATTAAGCTAATCCAAGAAGAACCACTGAAATTCAATGCATCCACCTGGAAAACCACACTACACAAAACAGTAGTGAATGCTAAGAGGTTGCATGGTTTGGTGGTTCTTGAACTCTTCCCTAACCACCTCCAGTGGGTTTGGTTCCTTAAGACAGTGACCTTGTCTTATTAATCTTTTCTCTATTCATTCGTTTATTCATTCATTCACTTATTCCATGTTTATTGAGTTCCTTACTATAAGTCCAATGTTATGCTAAAGGGCCTGGAGCTAAAAAATTTTAATAAAATATGGTCATTGTTTTAAAGGGTTAGAATTCAACCAAGGAGATCAACAAGTGATGAGAAAATTTTAGTGCACTGTGATAAGCATGACAACAGAGGGAAGCACAGAACACTACATAGACTCGCAGATAAAGATTCATATTCAGCCTGGAAGTAGTCAAAGAAGGGTCCTTGAAGGATATGACATCAAATTTAATTAAATCTTAAAGAATGTTGAGGAGATATGCCCTTACTAATGGTCTGCGTGACCTTGAATACTTATGCTTGATATTTAAGTTCTCTTAACCTCAGTTTCTACATAAATTTGTTGTTAGTTTTAACACAGATTATGTGCCTTAAGTAGTGTCTGTTAATATGAAATATACAATAAAATTTGTACTTTTTTACTACTGACTTGAATTGCTTTCCCACTTCATTTTGTGCCCATGAATACTATTTGTTCTTTTCCAAATCAGTAAGTAATGTTTTTTTCTGGAAATATCTTATAACTTTGGGACAGGATCCTACCTTTAGATAGGACACAAATTTAATTATCCCTGAAAAGGATTGTCTTCCTTCAGGGGCAGCAGAGGACTTGTAAACATACATGGAATATTTACAGGGAAGTAGGCAATAAGTCTAGCATCATCACACAATCCAGATGTTCCACTGGCGTTTATATAGTCATCTGTCACTTCCCTTAGCCATAATTTGCCCCTAATTTAAGAGGCAATTCTATTCAGAGTTATCTTTTTAAGAGGTATTTTTCTTTTAAAAATCTCTTGAGTCACTTTGGTGTTTTGAGAGTGATGTGTCTACTATATTTATAATAGGTAGAAAAGTGAGTTCAGAAAGCCATCAGTATTTAAGAACAACATGTTGTACAGTATACAAAAAATGAAGAAAATTATAAGATTAAAAAGTGTAGGAAAATAACTGACTGATACCCAATTTGATCTCCCTTCTTTACAAATGGCTGCTCCAAGTTCTGTTCCAAAATGGTGTCAGGGCTTTCACTGTTGTCATCAATTGCCATCAGCACTGCCTTTAACTAACATAATCACTGATTGTTACAATTAGTGCCCATTAGTATAGAGTAAAATTAGAGTCTCAGTCATATAGAATTGCCCATTATGTCCATAGAATACACAATGTTCATCACTTATGATTAACACTATAGAGTGAATTCAAAAAAATTATGAAAGACCTGTCACTTTATAATGCTGCCAGATGTAAATATCAGAGATGATATACAAACTGTCAAAACTCAATGTTCTGATATGGAACACCCAGAATTTAGATGTAAAAGTATGGCGAATTAGGGAAACAATGTGTTAAGTGGACAGGAACTTTGAGGGGACAAATAGACAAGGAATATATTTTTGAATATCAAGAAAAAGTATGAAATGCATTTGATGTAGTTAGGTCCCTTTATAAAATTATCCCCTCACTGTTTGTGTTGTTTTTGTTTCACTTTATATTATAAGCCCAAAGAGGTGCCAAAACACTGGTGAAAAAAGCCAAAGATAATGAAATTTTTAACCCCTGACTTGAAACTACAACAGAACTTGGCCGTTTGTAATTTTCTTGTGGTAGTGATTATTAACATTCAACTCTAACTGAACATAGTTTAAACAGAGGACTCAGGACTGAAGAAAAAGAGTGTGATGCCTGGAGCTCCAGGCTCCATCATGGACTCCACAGTGATCTTAAGTCTGGGATCTGCTAGGATGGTAGGACAGAAACACAGTAGTCTGAGTCATCTGTAACTGTGGATCTACCATTCCATGGTGTAATGCCTATCAAATGCAAATTATGAAATCAAATACTGGAAATATTAAGAGAAAAACATTTCTGCTTTGTAGACATCAACAGCTATGAAATATCATTTATGTTTCAACAAGGTGGCACCAAACCCTATGTATATTTCAAACATTTTAATAAAATCTTTGCTATAAAATTATAAGCCTATATGTGTTTGTAATAACAAAGGTGTCCAACACATTCCCAGAAGTACCTACTTTTAACTGTTGCTTGTGTATATTTTCAGGCATTTTCTATGCATATAAACGTATTTGTATACTCTTAAAGACAATATATTCACTTTATATTTCAAATGATATTATATACCATTCTACTGCAACTTGACTTTCTCACCATTTTTACATTATGTTTCATATTATCATCATAGATCTTTCATATATAATGGCTGCATAGTATATTTAATTCTATGAAAAAATATATTTAAACTATACTATACAATTTATCAATATGTATATTATGTCTATTTTTCACTATGGCAAACAATAGAGAGTTAAATATTCTTGTATACTTATCTATTTATGATATTTAGGATAAAGTTCTGAAAACAGAGTTTCTGAGTTAATATACATATACATTTTCAAATGTTCAGATATTTTTTATGCCTATGCCTACATCAAATCTTATCCATCTATTTAAATTGTCTTCCAAAGTGTTTGCTCACGTTTACATTTCCCCTGCTGTGTAAAAGAGCACTGCCAGTTTTTTAATCCTTGCAAAAATAAATGAAAAATGGCGTTTTTTTTTTTTTTTTTAACATCTTTATTGGGGTATAATTGCTTTACAATGGTGTGTTAGTTTCTGCTTTATAACAAAGTGAATCAGTCATACATAAACATATGTTCCCATATGTCTTCCCTGTTGCGTCTCCCTCCCTCCCACCCTCCCCATCCCACCCCTCCAGGCTGTCACAAAGCACCGAGCCAATATCCCTGTGCCATGCGGCTGCTTCCCACTAGCTATCTACCTTACTGCGTTTGTTAGTGTGTATATGCCCATGACTCTCTCTCGCCCTGTCACAGCTCACCCTTCCCCCTCCCCATAACCTCAAGTCCGTTCTCTAAGAGGTCTGCGTCTTTATTCCTGCTTTACCCCTAGGTTCTTCATGACATTTTTTTCTTAAATTCCATATATATGTGTTAGCATACGGTATTTGTCTTTTTCTTTCTGACTTACTTCACTCTGTATGACAGACTCTAGGTCTATCCACCTCATTACAAATAGCTCAATTTCGTTTCTTTTTATGGCTGAGTAATATTCCATTGTATATATGTGCCACATCTTCTTTATCCATTCATCCGATGACGGGCACTTAGGTTGTTTCCATCTCCGGGCTATTGTAAATAGAGCTGCAATGAACATTTTGGTACATGACCACTTATTCCCAGCACCACTTATTGAAGAGGCTGTCCTTTCTCCATTGTACATTACTGCCACCTTTATCAAAGATAAGGTGTCCATATGTGCATGGGTTTATCTCTGGGCTTTCTATCCTGTTCCATTGATCTATCTTTCTGTTTTTGTGCCAGTACCATACCGTCTTGATGACTGTAGCTTTGTAGTATAGTCTGAAGCCAGGGAGCCTGATTCCTCCAGTTCCTTCTTTCGTTCTCAAGATTGCTTTGGCTATTCGGGGTCTTTTGTGTTTCCATACAAATTGTGAAATTTTTTGTTCTAGTTCTGTGAAAAATGCCAGTGGTAGTTTGATAGGGATTGCATTGAATCTATAGATTGCTTTGGGTAGTAGAGTCATTTTCACAATGTTGATTCTTCCAATCCAAGAACATGGTATATCTCTCCATCTATTTATATCATCTTTAATTTCTTTCATCAGTGTCTTATAATTTTCTGCATACAGGTCTTTTGTCTCCTTAGGTAGGTTTATTCCTAGATATTTTATTCTTTTTGTTGCAATGGTAAATGGGAGTGTTTTCTTGATTTCACTTTCAGATTTTTCATCATTAGTATATAGGAATGCCAGAGATTTCTGTGCATTAATTTTGTATCCTGCCACTTTACCAAATTCATTGATTAGCTCTAGTAGTTTTCTGGTAGCATCTTTAGGGTTCTCTATGTATAGGATCATGTCATCTGCAAACAGTGACAGCTTTACTTCTTCTTTTCCAATTTGGATTCCTTTTATTTCCTTTTCTTCTCTGATTGCTGTGGCTAAAACTTCCAAAACAATGTTGAATAATAGTGGTGAGAGTGGGCAACCTTGTCTTGTTCCTGATCTTAGTGGAAATGCTTTCAGTTTTTCACCATTGAGGATGATGTTTGCTGTGGGCTTGTCATATATGGCCCTTATTATGTTGAGGAAAGTTCCCTCTATGCCTACTTTCTGCAGGGTTTTTATCATAAATGGGTGTTGAATTTTGTCAAAAGCTTTCTCTGCATCTATTGAGATGATCATATGGTTTTTCTCCTTCAATTTGTTAATATGGTTTATCACATTGATAGATTTGCGTATATTGAAGAATCCTTGCATTCCTGGAATAAACCCCACTTGATCATGGTGTATGATCCTTTTAATGTGCTGTTGGATTCTGTTTGCTAGTATTTTGTTGAGGATTTTTGCATCTATGTTCATCAGTGATATTGGCCTGTAGTTTTCTTTCTTTGTGACATCCTTGTCTGGTTTTGGTATCAAGGTGATGGTGGCCTCGTAGAAGGAGTTAGGGAGTGTTCCTCCCTCTGCTATATTTTGGAAGAGTTTGAGAAGGATAGGTGTTAGCTCTTCTCTAAATGTTTGATAGAATTCGCCTGTGAATCCATCTGGTCCTGGGCTTTTCTTTGTTGGAAGATTTTTAATCACAGTTTCAATTTCAGTGCTTGTGATTGGTCTGTTCATATTTTCTATTTCTTCCTGATTCAGTCTTGGCAGGTTGTGCATTTCTAAGAATTTGTCCATTTCTTCCAGATTGTCCATTTTATTGGCATAGAGTTGCTTGTAGTAATCTCTCATGATCTCTTTTATCTCTGCAGTGTCAGTTGTTACCTCTCCTTTTTCATTTCTAATTCTATAGATTTGAGTCTTCTCCCTTTTTTTCTTGATGAGTCTGGCTAGTGGTTTATCTATTTTGTTTATCTTCTCAAAGAACCAGCTTTTAGTTTTATTGATCTTTGTTATTGTTTCCTTCATTTCTTTTTCATTTATTTCTGATCTGATTTTTATGATTTCTTTCCTTCTGCTAGCTTTGGGGTTTTTTTGTTCTTCTTTCTCTAATTGCTTGAGGTGCAAGGTTAGGTTGTTTATTCGAGATGTTTCCTGCTTCTTAAGGTGGGCTTGTATTGCTATAAACTTCCCCCTTAGAACTGCTTTTGCTGCATCCCACAGGTTTTGGGTCGTTGTGTCTCCATTGTCATTTTTGATTTCCTCTTTGATTTTTGATTCCTCTTTGATTTCTTCAGTGATCTCTTCATTATTAAGTAGTGTATTGTTCATTATTAAGTAGTGTATTGTTTAGCCTCCATGTGTTTGTATTTTTTAACAGATCTTTTCCTGTAATTGATATCTAGTCTCATGGCGTTGTGGTCAGAAAAGATACTTGATACAATTTCAATTTTCTTAAATTTACCAAGGCTTGATTTGTGACCTAAGATATGATTTATCCTGGAGAATGTTCCATGAGCACTTGAGAAAAATGTGTATTCTGTTGTTTTTGGATGGAGTGTCCTATAAATATCAATTAAGTCCATCTTGTTTAATGTATCATTTAAAGCTTGTGTTTCCTTATTTATTTTCATTTTGGATGATCTGTCCATGGGTGAAAGTGGGGTGTTTAAGTCCCCTACTATGAATGTGTTACTGTCGATTTCCCCTTTTATGGCTGTTAGTATTTGCCTTATGTATTGAGGTGCTCCTATGTTGGGTGCATAAATATTTACAATTGTTATATCTTCTTCTTGGATCGATCCCTTGATCATTATGTAGTGTCCTTCTTTGTCTCTTTTAATAGTCCTTATTTTAAAGTCTATTTTGTCTGATATGAGAATTGCTACTCCAGCTTTCTTTTGGCTTCCATTTGCATGGAATATCTTTTTCCATCCCCTTACTTTCAGTCTGTATGTGTCTCTAGGTCTGAAGTGGGTCTCTTGTAGACAGCATATATAAGGGTCTTGTTTTTGTATCCATTCAGTTAATCTGTGTCTTTTGGTGGGAGCATTTAGTCCATTTACATTTAAGGTAATTATCAATATGTATGTTCCTATTCCCATTTTCTAAATTGTTTTGGGTTCGTTATTATAGGTCTTTTCCTTCTCTTGTGTTTCTTGCCTAGAGAAGATCCTTTAGCATTTGTTGTAAAGCTGGTTTGGTGGTGCTGAACTCTCTCAGCTTTTGCTTGTCTGTAAAGGTTTTAATTTCTCCATCAAATCTGAATGAGATCCTTGCTGGGTAGAGTAGTCTTGGCTGCATGTTTTTCTCCTTCATCACTTTCAGTATGTCCTGCCACTCCCTTCTGGCTTGTAGGGTTTCTGCTGAGAGATCAGCTGTTAACCTTATGGGGATTCCCTTATGTGTTATTTGTTGTTTTTCCCTTGCTGCTTTTAATATGCTTTCTTTGTATTTAATTTTTGACAGTTTGATTAATATGTGTCTTGGCGTATTTCTCCTTGTATTTATCTTGTATGGGACTCTCTGTGCTTCCTGGACTTGATCAACTATTTCCTTTCCCATATTAGGGAAGTTTTCAACTATAATCTCTTCAAATATTTTCTCAGTCCCTTTCTTTTTCTCTTCTTCTTCTGGAACCCCTATAATTCGAATGTTGGTGCGTTTAATGTTGTCCCAGAGGTCTCTGAGACTGTCCTCAGTTCTTTTCATTCTTTTTTCTTTATTCTGCTCTGCAGTAGTTATTTCCACTATTTTATCTTCCAGGTCACTTATCCGTTCTTCTGCCTCAGTTATTCTGCTATTGATCCTATCTAGAGTACTTTTAATTTCATTTATTGTGTTGTTCATCATTGCTTGTTTCATCTTTAGTTCTTCTAGGTCCTTGTTAACTGATTCTTGCATTTTGTGCAATCTATTGTCCATTCTATCTCCAAGATTTCGGATCAACCTTACTATCATTATTCTGAATTCTCTTTCAGGTAGACTGCCTATTTCCTCTTCATTTGTTAGGTCTGGTGCATTTTTATCTTGCTCCTTTATCTGCTGTGTGTTTTTCTGTCTTCTCATTTTGCTTATCTTACTGTGTTTGGGGTCTCCTTTTTGCAGGCTGCAGGTTTGTAGTTCCTCCTGTTTTTGATGTCTGTCTCCAGTGGCTAAGGTTGGTTCAGTGGGTTGTGTAGGCTTCCTGGTGGAGGGGGCTAGTGCCTGTGTTGTGGTGGATGAGGCTGGATCTTGTCTCTCTAGTGGGCAGGTTCACATCTGGTGGTGTGTTTGGGGGTGTCTGTGGCCTTATTATGATTTTAGGAAGCCTCTCTGCTAATGGGTGGGGTTGTGTTCCTGTTTTGCTAGTTGTTTGGCATAGGTTTTCCAGCACTGTGGCTTGCTGGTTGTTGAGTGAAGCTGGGTGCTGGTGTTAAGATGGAGGTCTCTGGGAGATTTTCGCCGTTTGATATTATGTGGAGCTGGGAGGTCTCTTGTTGATCAGTGTCCTGAAGTTGGCTGTCCTACCTCAGAGGCAGAGCCCTGCCTCCTGGCTGGAGCACCAAAAGCTTTTCATCCACAGGCTCAGGATAAAAGGGAGAAAAAGTAGAGGGAATTAGTAGAAGTATGAGGAAAGAAAGAAGGAAAGGAGGGTAGGAAGGAAGGAAGAAAGAAAGAAAGAAGCAAAGAAGGAAAGAAGGCAAGAAGGAAAGAAAGGAGGGAGGGAGGGAGGGAGGAAGGAAGGAAGGAGGGAAAGAAGGAAAAAGGACAGAAAGAAAGAAGATACAGTAAAAATAAAATAAAGTATAATAAAGTTATTGAATTAAAAACTTCTTATTTAGGAAAAAAAAAAAAAAAGGGACGGAAAGAACCTTAGGACAAATGTTGGAAGCAAAGCTATACAGACAAAATCTTACACAGAAGCATACACATACACCCTCACTAAAAGAGGTAAATGGGGAAAAATCCTAAATCTTGCTGTCAGAGACCACCTCCTCAATTTGGGATGATTCGTTGTCTAAAGGAGGGAAGGAAGGACGGAAAGAAAGAAAGAAAGAACGAAGGTAAAGTATAATAAGGTTATTAAAATTAATTATTAAGAAAAAAAAATTTAAAAAAAAACATGGACGGATAGAACCCTAGGACAAATGGTGGAAGCAAGACTATACAGACAAGATCTCACAAAGAAGCATACACATACACATTCACAAAAAGAGGAAAGGGGAAAAAATCATAGATCTTGCTCCTAAAGTCCACTTCCTTAATTTGGGATGATTGGTTGTCTATTCAGGTATTCTACAGATGCAGGTACATCAAGTTGATTGTGGAGCTTTAATCCGCTGCTTCTGAGGCTGCTGGGAGAGATTTCCCTTTCTCTTCTTTGTTCTCACAGCTCCCAGGGCTAAGCTTTGGATTTGGCCCTGCCACTGCGTGTAGATCGCTGGAGGGCGTCTGTTTTTTGCTCAGACAGGATGGGGTTAAAAGACCCGCTGATTGGGGGCTCTGGCGCACTCAGGCCGGCAGGGACGGAGGGGCACAGAGTGCGGGGCGGGCCTGCGGTGGCAAAGGCCGGCGTGACTTTGCACCAGCCTGAGGCGCGCTGTGCGCTCTCCCGGGGAAGTTGTCCCTGGATCCCGGGAACCCGGCAGTGGCGGGCTGCACAGGCTCCGCGGAAGAGGGGTGTGGAGAGTGACCTGTGCTCGCACACAGGCCCCTCGGTGGCGGCAGCGGCAGCCTTAACGTCTCCCGCCCGCCTCTGGGGTCCGCGCTTTTAGCCGCGGCTCGCGCCCGTCTCTGGATTCCGCGCTTTCAGCCGCGGCTCGCGCCCGTCTCTGGATTCCGCGCTTTCAGCCGCGGCTCGCGCCCGTCTCTGGATTCCGCGCTTTCAGCCGCGGCTCGCGCCCGTCCCTGGATTCCGCGCTTTCAGCCGCGGCTCGCGCCCGTCTCTGGGGTCCGCGCTTTCAGCCGCGGCTCGCGCCCGTCTCTGGGGTTCGCGCTTTTAGCCGCGGCTCGCGCCCGTCTCTGGAGTTCCTTTAAGCAGCGTTCTTAAACCCCTCTCCTCACGCCCCAGGAAACAAAGAGGGAAGGAAAAGTCTCCTGCCTCTTCTGCAGGTGCAGGCTTTTCCCCGGACTCCCTCCCGGCTAGCTATGGTGCACTAACCCCTTCAGGCTATGTTCAAGCCGCCAACCCCAGTCCTCTCCCTGCGCTCCGGCCTCAGCTCGCAGCCCCGCCCGCCCCGGCGGGTGAGCAGACTAGCCTCTCGGGCTGGTGAGTGCCGGTCGGCACCGATCCTCTGTGCGGGAATCTCCCCGCTTTGCCCTCCGCACCCGTTGCTGTGCACTCCTCCGCGGCTTCGAAGCTCCCCCCTCCGCCTCCCGCAGTCTCCGCCCGCGAAGGGGCTTCCTAGAGTGTGGAAACTTTTCCTCCTTCACAGCTCCCTCCCACTGGTGCAGGTGCCGTCCCTATTCTTTTGTCTCTGTTTTTTCTTTTGCCCTACCCAGGTACGTGGGGAGTTTCTTGCCTTTTGGGAGGTCTGAGGTCTTCTGCCAGCCTTCAGTAGGTGTTCTGTAGGAGTTGTTCCACGTGTAGATGTATTTCTGGTGTATCTGTGGGGAGGAAGGTGATCTCCGCGTCTTACTCTTCCGCCATCTTCCGCCTTCTCCCCGGCGTTTTGTTTTAATTTGACTTTTTTTCATGAAGATAGTTCATCATCTCTATTATACTTATGAGTAATTTGTATTTCTTTACCTGTGTCCTTAGGTTTTTACAAAAATTTTCCCTATTGAGTTGATGGCACTTTTTTCTTTAATGGTTTTATTAATATATATTTCACATACCATATAACTTTTCTATTTAAAGTATACTGTTCAATGATTTTTAGTTTATCCACAGGGCTGTGTAAGCATTATCAAGTCTAATTGTAGAATATTTTCTGCACCCCCAAAAGAACCATGTACACATGAGCAGTCATTCCCTATTCCTTCTCCTCTCACCCCTTCCCCAGTCACAAGAAAACATGAATTTACTTTCTAAATGCATGAATTGCATGTTCTAGATATTTCACATAAATGTGATACCATATGAAGTCTTTATGACTTTTTTTTTTCATTTACCTTTGTGTCTTCAAGGTTAATACACATAGCACGTTATCAGTACTTCATTTATCTTTTATTGCTGAATAATATTCCATAGTACAGATATACCACTTTTGGTTATCTATCATCATGGCAGATGGTTTATCACTCATGATTTTTCATGGTAGACATCCATCATGGATATCTATTGGTGGACATTGGATTGTTTCCACTTTGGGGCTATTATGAATAGTGTTGCTATAAACATTTGTGTGCGAGTTCTTGTACCGACATGTTTTCATTTCTTTTGAGTATACCTACTAAGAATTACTGGGTCACATGGTTTAGCAATGTAAGGTACTATCAAACTCTTCTCCAAAGAGACTTCACCATTTTGTATTGCCACCAAGAATGTATAAAGGTTCCATTTTTCCCCACATTCTTATTGACTTTCCTTTTAATTTTAGCTATTATAGTGGGTATGGAATGATATCTCATTGTATTTTTTATTTACATTTTCCTAAAGACTAATGAAGATGAGTATTATTTCACATGTTTATTGGTCATTTGTATATCTTCATTAGATAAATATCTATTAAAATCCTCATCGTTTTTGTTTTTTTTTTTTTCGGTACGCGGGCCTCTCACTGTTGTGACCTCTCCCATTGCGGAGCACAGGCTCCAGACGCACAGGCTCAGCGGCCATGGCTCATGGGCCTTGCCGCTCTGCGGCATGCAGGATCTTCCCGGACCGGGGCACGAACCCATGTCCCCTGCATCAGCAGGAGGACTCTCAACCGCTGCACCACCAGGGAAGCCCAACCTCATCCATTTTTAATTGAATTATTTATCTTTTTAACATTGAGTTGTAAATGTTCTTCGTATATTCTGAACACAAGTCCTTTGTCAGATACATGATTTGCAAATATTTTCTCCCATTATGTGGGTTGCCTTTTCACATTCTTAATGGTATCCTTTAACACAAAAAAGGTTTTATTTTGCAGAAGTCCAATTTACCTATCTTTCCTTTTGTCATTAATGTATTTGGTGTCATGTCTGAAAAACTATTGCCTAACCAAATATCATGAAAATTTATTCCTATGTTTTCTGAGGAATTTTATAGTTTTCTTACATTTAGATCTATGATCCACTTGAGTTAATTATTGTGTATGGTCACAGCCACTCCAGCTATCTTTTTTTTACTGCTTTCATGGTATATCTTTTCACATTCATTTACTTTTTTTTACACTCTTTTTCTTTGAATTCAAAGTGTCTCTCTTGTAGACATATATAGTTGAATGATGATTTTTTAAAATTTGTTCTGCCAATCTATGCCTTTTGTTTTGATTCATTTACATGTAATATAATTACTCATAAGATAGAATTTACATCTGCAATTTTGTCATTTTTTTTTCCTAAAATGTCTATCTTTTTGCTTCTCTGTTCCTTGATTCCTATCTTTTTTGTGTGTGTTAAATAGGTATATTCTAGTGTATCTGTAGTGGTTTGACTAGTGTCCCTCAAAAGTTCACATCCACCTGGAACCTCAAAATGTAACCTTTTATGGGAATAGGGTCTTGGCAGATGTAACTAAGGCAGGAATCAAGATGAGATTCTACTGGGTTAGTAGATCAGTAAGAAGACCATGTGAAGATGGATGTAGAGATTGGAGTTACACTGCTACTTGCCAAGGAACAACAGGAGCCACCAGGAGGTGAAAGAAAAGGAAGAATTCTCTTCTAGAGCCTTCAGGAGAAAAGTGGCTTGCCAACATCTTGATTTTGGATTTCTGGAATTCTGAACTATGATTAAATAAATCTCTGTTAAGCCACTCAATTTATGATTATTATGAAAGCCCTAGGAAATTAATATAGTATATTTTTAATTGCCATATTGTTGCTTTTACTATATTTTTGAGGGTTTTTTCTAGTGGTTGCCCTTGGAATGACATCTGGCATCTTAACTTTAAAACAAAAAAATCTAGTTCAGAATAATACTAACTTAATTCAAATAGTGTACAAAATCTTTGTTTCAATATACCTCCATTCTCTCCCCTTTGTGTTACTATTGTCATATAAATTACATTTGTATACTTTATAAACCCATCAACACACTTTTAAAATTATTGCTTTATACAATTGTCTTCTAAAACAGATAAGAGAAGAAAAATGTAACAAACAAAAATGATTTTTGCTTTCTTTCATAATAACTATGTCATCTCTTTATCGGTGTCCTTTTTCTCTTCACATGGCTTAAAATTACCTTCTAATATCCTTCCATTTCAGCCTGAAGGACCCAGCAAATTTTGTAGAGTAGATATGCTAGCAACACATTTTCTCAGTTTTTGTTTATCTAGAAATATCTTAATTTCTCCTTCGTTTTTAAAGGACGGCATGTGTGGATATAGAATTCTTGACAGTTTTTTCTGTCAGCAGTTTAAAGATGTCATCCTACTCTATTATGGCCTTTATCACTTCTGAAAAGAAGCCAGCTGTTAATTTCACTGAGAAGACCTGATACATGATGTCACTCTTCTCTTGCTACTTTCAAGATTTTCCTTTTGTCTTTGTCTTTCATCAACTTGACTATAAAGTGTCTAGGTGTGGCTCTCTTTGATTTATTTCATTAGGAGTTTGTTGATCTTCTTGAATGTGTATTCTAATATTTTTCATCAAATTTGGGAAGTCTTCAGCCATTATTTGTTCAAATATTTTTGTCTTTTTTCTCTTTCTCCTGTCCTTCTGGAACTCTCATTATAGGTATGTTGGTATGTTTTATGATGTCATATGTCTCTTATGTTCTGTTCATTTTTCTTCATTCTTTTTCTTTCTGCTTCCAGACTAGATAAACTTTATTGACATATCCTCAAATTCACTGATTCTTCTGTCAGACCAAATCTGTTGTTGAGTACCTCTAGTGAATTTTTCTTTCTGATATTTTATTTTTCTGCTCTAGAATTTCTATTCAGTTCTTTTTTATAATATCTATCTCTTCATTGACATTCTCTATTTGGTAAGGTATGATTGTCCTCCTTTCCTTCAGTTCTTTATGTTGTTTCCTTTAGTTCTTTAAACATATTTATAATAACTGATTTAAAGTCTTTGCTTACTAATTCCAAAATCAGGGCCCTCTCAGGGATATTTTCTGTTGGCTCCACCGCCCCCTATGAAGCATCTTTTACTATTGCTATTCATGCTCTATAAATTTTTTGTTGAAATCTAGACATTTTAGATAATATATGGGATCAGATTTCCCCATCCTACAAGGTCTGTGCTGTTTTTCTTGATGTTTATTTGTTTAGTGACTTCCCTGGACTAATTCTGTGTATTCCACATTCTCTGTAGTTATAGACTTTAAGTTTTCTGTTAATTTTTTTAAGTGCTTGTTTATATTTTTAAGCCTGGCTTCCGAAGAGTCACACCTGGGTTTATATAATTTAGTGGTCAGCCAATGATTGGTCAGAAAGTTTTATTAACTAACATGCTTGTGTAGCTTTCACTTTTGCCAAAGGGATCTGTATGAGAAAGCCTTCTTTCAAACTTAGACAGTTTACATGACAGCCTCCGACAGCTTCCATCTCCTTACAGAGGGCCTCAAGATAAGTCAGAGATGAGCAAGCTACTGATGACTTCTCTTTTCCTGTGTCTTTCTTTCCTGGGCATGGACATAGTATGGCATGTGTGCACAGCCTTATAAAAATCCTGGGATTTCAGAGCTTTTCAACGTTCCTCATATTTGTTTATTTGTTTTTATAGATCTGGCCAGGCTCTTTGTCCTAATTGAATTCACAGACCTAGTCACCTGAGAGGTTGCCAGCATTTTGCAATTGTTCAAATTAATCCTTGGAGTAGGCATTTTCCCACTCTTTCACTGTGTTCTAGGGAAGAGGCTTTTAACAGAGTTCTAAGAACCATCAGATCTCTTTGTTTGCAATGAGGACAGATTTTGGTTACCATGCCAATGAGCTAGTGAGAAGAGGAAATATATATAGTCCAAGTTAAAATATTATAGGCTCTGTGGTCTTACTGATGTTTAATAGTGTCTCTTAGATATATGATTTTTAGTTCATTCTTTGGCTTTGGTTAATAGTCATAGTTCTGAAATTGTTGACATTAGTTTTTTGTTCATACTTTCATTGTTTTACAGGGAGAGCAAGTTCATTGAGGTCCTCACTCTGCCATTCCATTTTTATTGGTCTTTGAGTGCTCTTTTTATATAAAGGAAATCAGCCTTTTTTGTGTGTCATATATTACAATTTTTTTCCAGATATGTCATTTCTCTTTTAATTTTGCTTATGGTATTTATTTTTTACCACTAAGAATTTTCTTTTTAAATGTTTTTAGAAATAAATATAACATTTTAAAACTATTTTAGTACTACTTTTATTATTTTATTTTTACATATAAATCTACGATTCATGTGGCTCTTTCAAACGACTGGTCAATTAATACACTTTCTGTAAAAAATTGATAAATCCACTTTTCCCCCCTTTATTTGAAAAGTCATTTTTTTCTTACTACATTTGCATATAAACAAATATAGTTACATATGAACTAACACAGTTGACCCTTGAACAACATGGGTTTGAATTGCCTGGGTCCACTTACATCCCAGTTTTTTTTTAATAAATATGTACTACAGTACTACCTGATCCACAGTTGGTTGAATTCATAGATGCAGAACCGTAGATACAGAGGGCCAACTATAAAGTTACATGAAAATTTTTGACTGGGCAGGGGGTCAGCATCCCTGGCCTCCATGTTGTTCAGGGTCATCTGCATTTATTATTTATTTATTTATTTATTTATTTTTGCAGTATGTGGGCCTCTCACTGTTGTGGCCTCTCCCGTTGCCGAGCACAGGCTCCAGACGCGCAGGCTCAGTGGCCATGGCTCACGGGCCCAGCTGCTCCACGGCATGTGGGATCTTCCCGGACCGGGGCACGGACCCATGTTCCCTGCATCGGCAGGCGGACTCTCAACCACTGCACCACCAGGGAAGCCCTGAATTTATTTTGTCCCAATAACCTGATATTTTCTGTACTGACCATGTGCTTTTTAAACTATTGTACCTTAAAATGATTTTTAATATCTGATAGGAATAATTTGTCATTTATAACCTTTTTTATGTATTTTTAAAAGCTATTCTAGCATTTTTCTCAGGTGAACATCAGGACCATTTTGACACGTTTTTAAAAATCCTGTTAATGTTTTGATTGTGTTCATACTGAATTTATAGTTAAACTCTGGGAAAATCCACATTGTTCAAAAGTAGATATTCCTACCCAAGAAAAAGATACTGCTTTCCAAATTGTATATATTTTTATGTTCCTCACTGGTATTAACTTTTCTTCATACATGTCTTTCACATTCTTTAATTTACTTAGCTGTACTTTTCCCTTCATGTGAATGGAGTCTTCTATCTCATTATCTTTTTTACATTGCTCTTTTTGTAATCACATATTCTCTGTATTCTTTAACCATAATGGGCTTCCTATTCCTTTAAAGTTTAAATAAAAATGCTTGAGCATTCATTCCATATAATAGTAGTATGCTAACTACTTCATCCCCATATGCACATTTTTTTCTGGTGTATTTGAAAAGATGATTTTTTTTTTCATATTAGCTCCTGAGTAAGGTCTCCTGTGCATCTCACTCTTTCTTGCATCTCATGAAGACTCTGCTCATTTTATGCTTCTCATGCTTAAAATTCTGAGATTGTAACCCTTTTTGTTTCTTTTTTTATAACAACACTAAATCAGTGCTGCTAATTATACAGATTTTATTGAAGAATTGTGAACTGTAGGCAATTAGAGTTCAGACATAAAATAACTTCAATTTTAATTTCAGATAGACTTCCTATAAATTCTGTGGATCAGAATATCTGAGTTTAAAAACTGATCTCATCAATTATCATCTTTGGAGTGTTGCATAGTCATGGTGATAGACTCTTGTTTTGTCACTGTCCTCAGTGTGGTTGCTTCTACTGTGTTAACGTTACACATGATGTTGGATTTTGGTTTGATACATTATCAAGGATATTTGTGTGTGTGTGTGTGTGTGTGTGTGTGTGTGTGTGTTTGGTGGCTTAGTTCTTCTGCTTTGATGTTGATTGAATTCTTTCTTTGTCCTTGAATCTTGAAGTTCAGTAACTTCTCTTCAAATTGTGTTGCTCTTGATATTTTCAACTATTTTTTGTTATTTATTTCCCTGAGATCCATAATTTCATTTCTTTCTTTATTCCAGGAAAATATTATTTTATTATATCTTTGAGTATTTTACTTTTCAATTTGTTCCATTCTCTTCTTCAGGAATACCAATTATGCAAATCAGATCTCTATTTTCTCTCTTGTAATAGTATCATCTCATGGCTTTTTGCTCTTTTCTATTTTCTTTTATATTATTTTTCCAAGCCATATTTCACACATTCACTCTTTTAAAGCAACATTTATTCTAATCTGAGTACTTCTAATGTGTTCTTATTTCCAAAATCAAATATATATGTATATTTAATTTAAAATATATGATTATATATATATTGAGCTTAGACATGTCACTTTTTAAGAACTTCTATTGTTTATCCTATTTTTTTTTAACTTGGATGCTTACATGTCTTCTTTGAATAAGACAATATTCTCTACAATTCAATTGTGTAAAAGAAATTCATATATTTTCCCCTGTAATTCTTTTTGTAAAATGTGTCTTTAATTCACTTATATTTTTTCCTGTTTAAAATATTTTCTTTGCATAAGAAACATGTTGGATAATTTTTCTTTGCACCTTAATCCTCTTTAAAAGGGAGAATTCCATCTAAGCCCCCCAATAAAGATGAGTTGAGAAAATGAGCTGGGGAAGTCATCATCTCTTTAATACAAGTATGTTGCCTTAAAAAAAACTCCTTCATCAAATTTGCTGTATCCTTCAGTCTTGGTGAACAAGTCTGAGCATGGCAAGTTCACTTCTTGAGATGAATGGTTTACCCTGATAAGAAGACTGCATGACACACTAAATATTTTGTTTATTTTGTTTTGTTTGTTTCATTCGTTTTTATGTATCTCCGTTCAGTTGACTCTTGCCAACAACTTCAGAGTTGTTTACTGTGCAGTTCTCTCTTTCTTAATGTTCTACCCTTTATGTTTTCTGGGTTGAGGTGAGGTGAATGAATTTGGCAAATATGGGCAAACACTTCCATTAGTAGCCTTCCACCCTATTCTCCTCTGGGTAGGACTGGATTGCTCTAAGAATGCCTTCTATGACTCTTGTATCCACCTTCCTTACCACACATATACCATTTCTCATGACTCCAAGGAAATCAACATTACTTGAATCTTTCAAGACTCTAACTTATTGCAGGTAAATATGCACACTGACTGAGATTTGGAATAGTATGTGTTATTTCACAATGTGTCTACATTGTACAATTTTCACTCTATTTGTCAGATTTTCTTCTTATCTTCTTGGAAAATTGAATTTTCTCTTTTTAAAAAAAAGTTTTTGCTTTTGTGGAGCCAGTTTCAGGGAATGGTATGGAATAAACACTTTACTCTGCTTTCTTTTACCAGCAGTCTTAAAAATAAGACATTTTAACATAATATTACACAGAAATAAAATCATCCTTCCATTACCTAGATTGTCAAGTAAAAATTGTGGTATATTTTTGAATGTATTTTATGTGAGAAATTTTTAGAGTCTTCAGTTTCATTTGAGGGAAGGAATTTCTCAAAGGAGAATCCTTCATGGACAAGATCTTTTCTTCTGCTGTTAAAAACATAGTGTTTGAGAGTTGGAATATATCTCATCTTGTAACATGGCTGTGATGAGAAGCCTAAGGTTATTGTAACACATACACACACAGACAGCTTGTCTTTGATTCTCTGAGTTTCAGCCTTATCAAAAAGCAAATCTCAGTATTTTCAGAGAAGAGGTTTGCTTTATAATTTGATGAATTTGCCATTGTGTGAGTTAAATATTTCAGGCTTGGTTTTTGATAGGTCATTGCTTGACTTGTGTGTGGTTTGGCCTCTGCTAAATTTCACCAGGTTTTCCTGGGGGAAGTCAGGCCTTAATTTCTTCATAACCTTCTGCTCTTCTGTCAGCTAGTCCTCTTCATTCAATATTCATCGATGACATTGTTTAGGAAGGGCCAGTAGTCCAAGTCTTTATCTGTTTGACCCAAGCCAGAGAGTTGTCAGATCAGAGAAAGCAGCCACAGCCTCTTGCCACTGCTCTGGTCATAAGCTTATAGTTCAGGCTTCTCTTCGTAAAGGATCATCAACATCAACATGTTGTTTCCAGGGTCATAAATTTGCAATGTGATGAGACACAACCAGATGTTGCCAAACGTGAACTGACTCATAAAGCTGCCTCTCTCCTGCTCTGTCTTGCTTTCCAACTCATAGAAGCTGGTGGTCCATTTAGTTCTTCATACTCAGCTGAGGGGCTTTGTTGTCGAGATTGAAGTCAATCACTTTCCAGAGCAATTATATTTTTCAAGCTGAATAATGGAGTAGCAGTTATCACATACTCCACAGATATTTTCTGGTACTTAATGCTCCTGTGTGGAGTTTATTGCCATTCTTTGGCAACACGGTTGTTGTGTTGTGTTGTGTCATGATATTGTCCCTTGTATACAGTAATGGGAAAAAATGGCACGTCTGTCTAATGTCCTTACTCCCACCCCTGGACGTATGGTCTGATTCTACTTATGATTCCAACTCTTTCAAACTTATTAGGACTTGATTAATGCTTTTAGGATAAAATCAACTATAATAAATGTTCCAATGTGTAGTCCTAGAAATAGCAAACTTTAAGACCCTTTGGGCTTTTGCATATTCTCTTCATTTAAAGTTGAAGCAACTGAGGCCATGGAAGTTAAGCAAATTATCCAAGATTATACAATCAGTTATTCATACCCAAGGCTCCAGTCTCCTGTTTGGGTACATTGTTGTGCTTCTTCAGGAAACTAATAATATAATATAATGTAATATAAATACATAATTATAATCTCTGCACTTTAGATTTGAAGGCAGACTAAACTTAAAGCAAAAGTCAATGGAAATAAAAACATTAAAAAAATCAGATGTTATAATCCTTCATGACAGATCATTCTTTTTCTGAATTCCATTCTCTTTTATATAATTGGGTGATAACAATACGTCACTCTTTCATAATATTGTTGGTAAGGCATATTGACTAAGGATACTCATAAAGGGTTCTTTGAATTGTCCTGTGAAAAAGTTCCACAAGGTAATCTAGTTTATAACTTTATGTCTAAAGTTTTTCTGTCTTGTTTGCTCTTAATTAGGGCTGTTTTGTTAACTGATAATCTGGAGCAACTAGCTCTTCTTTTATGACCCGCAGAACCAGAGAAACATGAGAAATACAGCTAACATGTGAATCAAGCATCTTTAAGTGCATTAAGGATTCTATAAGTCACTTCAATTTTTCAGGGGAAAAAATGCTACCACATGTTTACATAGGCTGTTTTTGTTGTTTTATTTTATATTGTTTGTTATTCTTAATTTAAGTGACTTTAATTTTCTCAAGTATGTATTCTTCAGATAAAGCATTGATGTTTGAAGTTACTACTTTTTTCAGTTTGAAATCTAAATATTCTCTTCATTCTGTAATGTTAGTTCTCCTTAATACCTGAAGAAATTGAAGTCAAATTTTGTATTCCAGGAATCATTCTTACCAGTTTAGTATAAAGTGAAAATACTATCTTTTTTGCAGGTTTGTTTTAATTATTACAAACAATCTTAAAAGTCATTCAGGAGACTGGCTTTCAGTGCATCAGAGTCAACTAATTTTGAAGCATTTGGGGGACCACACCAATTCTGAGCAGTTTTGTTTAATTTATTGATGATTTAGGCCCAGGCATTCGTGGTTTTCAAAAGCCCACAGGTGATTTTAATGTGTAGCCAGGGATGAGAATCATTACTCTGGTACAACCCTTCATTGATAAAACAAAACAGTAAAGAAATTAGAGTTCATTGAGGTTCTGTGACTTCCCAAAGCAGTGACTAAGTTAGCTCCAGAACCCAGCTCTCCCGTCATTTATTCTACTTTCTCCTCCCCCAAAAAACAACGCAGAACAAAGCCGTAAAATTTCCCAATGACCGCTCAGTGCCTTGCATGATATCAAGTACATCAAAAGTGCTCAAACACTTGCTAAATGTTGAATGAATAAATAACTGAATGAATGTCAGATGGTTCCCTGTGTCTCATTCTGTAACTTCATTGAAATAATAGTACTTGTCGCTGAGCATTCTGACAAGTAAAGAGTGTTGGGCTTGGTAGAAAGATTCCAACATTCTCGGAGATGCTAAGAATGTTGTCACATTTGAGGTCATGAGAGAATTTCCAATTAGCTTAAGAGGTAAAAAGAGATAAACTTACAGTGAAGGGAGGTTTCCACAGCATTGAGGGTGATGCTCAAAGGAGAGGAGTCTTGAGAACACTTTAGATCCCAGAAGAGTTGCTATAACAGTTTCCACAACCAAACATACAAATGCAGGGAAATTTATTAATCTGAAAATCAAGAATTCTAAAAGGAGGGCACTCAAGGCTCTCAGGGACCAAGGCCTGTCTATTGTGACTGCTAATCCAAGTGAGTTTGGGTTAAAAAGGGTTAACAGCCCTCTGCTGTAACACATGATTGGTCTTTATGAGGTTGAAGCTCTTGTCTGTTTGAGGCCTACAGATGATGCTAAAGAGCCAATAATGACAGCAATTCAAAGCAATCTAATTATGCAAACGGGAGGCTAAACAATTTCATCATCCTTAAATTAGATTGTCCTAATGAGATAAAGACACCAATTAATCCTGAATTAATTTCAATAGCCTATTTCAGGCAAACACTTTAATATGCAAATGTAAATGAGAAACAAAGCCTACTGTAGAATGCCAGAGTTCAGAACCCCTCTCTTCGCAGCTGCAGCGGGTGTAAATAGTGCCTAATGAGTTTGCGTGGAAAGATACAACCAGTTGAAAATTTTAGACTTCATAAAGCACAGCCGGTGCCTCAGGTATACTGGATGTGGTCTGGAGCCAGATATGAAAGGAGCGGGAGTTTTGCTGGGGAATGATGTAGTACTGTAAGTGTACACAGCCGAGTCATAAACACCTTTCTCTAAGCAAAAACCGGGCAGTCCTTCCAGCTTAGCACTCAACTCTGTGTGTGTGTGTTTATGTGTATGTGTGTACATGTGTGAGTGTACCTCTGAATGTGTGTGCATGGGTCTGTGTGTGTTGTGAAGGGAAGGTAGGGGTGGAAATAGTGAAGAGGATCAATATGGAGACACTTTAATGAGTTGATATTTGGAGCGCCAAGTTGTCATAGCACACACCTGCACAGAAGTCTCTTCTGGACATAAAGTTGATTTTAATTAGTGACCACTAATCTTCTTAAATCAGCCATTCCCAACACATTTAACATTTCTAAATAATTAATTTCCTAAATAAGACATGGGAACAGATTCAAAATCTTAGGTGCCTATGCTGAATCCAAAGATCTGTGATTTTAATGATATTTGGCTGGAGGGCTCTTCAATGTGCTAATTCCTTTCAGAACTACCAAAATAACCCCACAGGTAATAACCTGGGTAATAATCTCTTCTGTCTAGAAAAGAAAGTGATAGCTGATATTGTGAGTGAATCTAAACCGAAAGAGAGAAAATATACTCTTCAAGTCTGTCTGCACTAAATGAAGCTGTCTGAATTTAGTTTAAAATGACTAAAAATGAAGACCAGTTTCCTTATTCTTCATGACACTAGAAACTTTAGGGTACAAAATAATGCCAGGATTGCCATATAAAATACACGTTATCCATGTAATATTTGGGACATACATAAGCTAAAAAAGGTTCATTGTTTATCTGAAACTTAAATGTAGCTGGATGTCCTATATTTTATTTGCTAAATTGAGCAACCCAAATAAAGCCATGTTCATAATAGGTGTTCAATAAATATTTGTTGAATAGAATCAAATTAACCTGTAATAAGAGATTTGGAATGCCATTTCCAAAGGAGAGTATAACAGATATATTTTTGTGCGTGAGTCTCCATTTTCAGGAAGGGGACCACTCCACTCCTCAGTCAAGATCCTCTGGTTAGAGGATGCACCCTCAGGTTACAAAGCATGACCAGCCCCGTCAGAAATTCCCATCTCACTCAGTCTTGACTAGGAAGATGTTGACCCTCAAGGACTCAGAATTTGTCCTGAAGAGCTAGAATTATACTTTTCCAGTACCTTGATCTCTTATGCATAAACCTGATATTTGTAGAGGGAGAGTACCTATTGCCAAGTATAGGAATGTGCAAAGTGGTTAATAGAATTAGTCCTGGAGTCAGAATGGCCTATTTTCAAAACCTTCTTCTATCAGTTAAGAGTTTGGGAAAGTTACTTAACCTCTCTGAGGCTTAATCTCTTCATCTGTAAAACGGGATTATTTCCTAAAGTTGTTGTGGGCATTAAATTAGTTACTATGTAAATGAAACACAGAGCAAGTGCTCAATAAGTGTTAGCTAGTAACAATACTATTTTGTGAGGATCAGAGGAAGATAATCTTCAAATAGAAAAGAAAGAAACAGACTTGCAGATCAAGCAGAAATGAGAAACAGGAAGAGTTTCCATCAAGGCTTCCCCATTTCCAGGCACATTCTGGGATTTGAGTTCACCTCCAGATCCAATCTCTTTTCTTCTTAGGTTTGATTGCCTCTAACTAAAGCAAAGATATTTAAAGTTTTATCAGCCTCAGCAGAAGTTTAGGCTGATTGTTCAAGCTAGGAGATGCCTCATGGAAGCCAACTTCTAAGTGTTCTAAATCTCTATGACTAAAAAAATCATCAAAAGTGCCCTTAACCACCCAGCTTTCTCTGAACTGCCAAACCATTTTTCTCCTTATTATTTCTTTCAAGCTCCTCAGATCTAAAATCTCAAAATCTTATCACCTTTTCAAATTTCTGAGTCAACTTTATGTGGAGTGACTATATTTTATTACAAAAATCGAAATATGTGGTCTGACAGCATGAGTATACTTATGGGGGACCACAGGACAAGCTATTTGATATTAGAGCTGTCCTGAAAAATCTGAGACTTATGGCTCCTTACTTCTACATCCTTTGCTACACTGTTTACTTCCTCTTAACTATAAACTACAATCTGGTTTTCAAGTGAAAGGGCTAGCATTCCCATGTCATTTACCAACTTTTTGGGAGTCAAATTGTTGGGGCTCTGAAGAAATTCTCTTCAAAATCTTTACTTCAGTTTATTTTTCTGTTAAAGGGTAAAGAATTGTAGATTACAAGATATATAGATATTTCCTTTGTAAATTCTACATGGGGTTGGTGGGGGGTAAGGGTCTTTTCCACAATGACTTCGGTACCTTATTTCTCTTGTACTGGTCTTTGGGGCAAAGTTGAGTTTGGAATTCCATCTTAATATCCTATTACATTTAACAAAACAGGTTTAAACTACTTCTGAGAGCCACTTTTTGCAAAGTCATGAAGCTAGGTATCCAGGATTCAAAAATAAATTTAAAAAGTCATCAAGAGGGCTTCCCTGGTGGCACAGTGGTTGAGAGTCCACGTGCCGATGCAGGGGACACGGGTTCATGCCCCAGTCCAGGAAGATCCCCCATGTCACGGAGCGGCTGAGCCCATGAGCCATGGCCGCTGAGCCTGCGCGTCCGGAGCCTGTGCTCCGCAACAGGAGAGGCCACAACAGTGAGAGGCCCGCGTACCGCAAAAAAAAAAAAAAAAAAAAAAAAAAGTCATCAAGAGTTTCAGAATGTAGTGGAAGAAAAAAATCCTGCTTACAGTTTCTTGCAGAACAGTGTGATGTGCGTGATAAAACAAGTATGTAGAAAGGCAATGTCAACACGACAGAGGAGATAAGAGACTCTGCCTAGGAGGGATATGGAAGGCTTCTTAAGGAAAAAGTTGTAGTTTGTAAGGCTAGACAAAATATTTTATGACTCCCAGGTATAGAAAGTAAAGTCATATATGGTTAGAAGTTGAATCAGGAAACAAATGTAATCAATGGATAGGCAAAGCTGATCACTAGTTGATATTTCTGATCTTTTACATAATCCCATGGAAATGATGAAGCTGAAAGTGTGATGATGAGAAGGGGTTGAATGGCGCATACCAAAAGGCATTCCATATATTTAACAAAGATATTTGCTGCACTAGAAAATAGAGCATATGTGTAAACTATACACTACTTCATTTTGTGGATTATACCCCTAAGCATAATATTGCTACTAAGATTGCACCCTAACTGCCCTCATTTTAGCAAGGTAATTGATTAACACTGTGTAGTTCTCCTGTGTATAAAATACTAGGACAAACTTAAGCTGTTGATAAAATTTTAAATATGAAAGAAATTTGTAAAATTTAAAACACTACACAAGGGCCAGTAATTCCTTTCCCTACGTGACAACAGCAAATGTAATAGTTGTTTCTCTAGAAAAGAGACAAGGCCCCAGAACTTAATTTTATTAGTGTTAAAAGAGGATCAGGGCTTCCCTGGTGGCGCAGTGGTTGAGAGTTTGCCTGCCGATGTAGGGGACACGGGTTCGTGCCCCGGTCCGGGAAGATCCCACATGCCGCAGAGCGCTGGGCCCGTGAGCCATGGCCGCTGAGCCTGCGCGTCTGGAGCCTGTGCTCCGCGCAACGGGAGAGGCCACAACAGTGAGAGGCCCGCGTATCGCAAAAAAAAAAAAAAGAGGATCAAACCATAATCTATTTCCTTTTGTATGTACAATTCTCTGTCCCTGTCTCTATTGCACATTGAATGGACTTTCTAGAGCTTTAATGGAATGCCAGGCATATTTTAAGCATGGATGTGAGATGCTATTCACAGACCACTGCTGTGAGATAAAGTGGGATAGAGTTATGATAACAGATCCACACATCCTGGCCAGCAGACCAGATATACTGCTGTTTGATATACCTAATAAAACAGTAGAGCTTGTTGATATTTCTGCTCTACTAGGTGAAGTAGCCCGAGATTGTCTGTCCTCTGGAATTGAAGCTGAACTCAAGATGGAGAGGAGCAACAGCCTAGCGAAGCCAGCTCTCTCAGTGGCAAGGGTGGCTCTGAGCCCTCGATTTGACAGTGTCACAAATTCATTATATTCTGGTATTTATTCTGAAGATAAGGAGGGCTTCTTGATAAATGTCCTCTGTTAATGGGAGCAATATATGGCTTCAATTCCTCTCTGAACTTGTGTTCTGTTGGTCTTGGCAGGACATTACAGAGCAGGGCACGGATGGGTCACTGAGACTCCAGCCCACTCAAAGCACATGTCATACTATGACAACTGGAAACATCACACAGAGATGTCTTGGCTAACAGATTATTATTGCTTTTTCTACATTAAGAAACTATGTTACATTAAGAAAGTATGCTAAATTAGTACCATAGAATTAATGATAGAATACACTCATTTACTTATTGATACATTTGTCAATCTGTGAAAAGCAAATAACATTTGCACAAATGTCAGATTACATAAACTTAGTGATTTATGACCCAAAAGAAAATTTTATTTCCCTAATGATCAAATCTGTTTTTTTCTTCTCCATATCACTAAATGGTACCATTGTCTAAACAGTTTCTCAAGCCCTAAAACCAGGTGTCATCTTTTTTTTTTTTTTTTTTTTTTTTTTTGCGGTACGCGGGGCTCTCACTGTTGTGGCCTTTCCCGTTGCGGAGCACAGGCTCCGGAAGCGCAGGTTCAGCGGCCATGGCTCACGGGCCCAGCCGCTCCGCGGCATGTGGGATCTTCCCGGACCGGGGCACGAACCAGTGTCCCCTGCATTGGCAGGCGGACTCTCAACCACTGCGCCACCAGGGAATCCCGGGAATCTGCCAGGTGTCATCTTTGATTCTAATCCCTTGAGCTTCCATATCAAATCCATTCAAGTCCTGTGTATTCTATTTCCAAAACACTACCTACAATTTATTGGAATGGTGAGAAAAATTTTGGGGATATCTGTGAGTTAGAAGTCCATTTTCACCATTATTTTTCACCTGAGGTTATGAAATAGCCTGTTAACTTGGTTCTGCACATTATCAATTTTTGTTGTTGTTTAACAATAACAGACAAAGTAAACTCAAACAACCTTGATCAGAGGATGTTTAAATTCCTCTAAAGGATAAATAGAATAAAGCCCACATTTATTCCCTGCCCCAATATGATAATGAGTATGATAGTGTGTTGAGCAGAAGCATTTGGAAGTATTTTGCTTACAGTTCTAGATAACTAAAATAAAGTGGGAAGTTTGAGCTGATCTACTGATGGAACCACTTTAAAACTGGGATGTCAAAACTGCTTTATTTATGCCCTGTCACATAATATACTCTCTTAGAATGGTTGTGCCAAAGAAGTTAAGACTACAAGACCTATTTCCCCTGAACCTAGCTTGCTCACATTGACCCTCTTATTTGTCCTCTTATCTTCACTAACTATATTCTCTATTTAAACAATGGGAGGGATTAGCCATGTTTATGCACATATAAGACCTAAATGTCCATCAACAGAGGAATGGATAAAGAAGATATGGTACAGATATAAAATGGAATATTACTCAACCATAAAAAAGAACAAAAGAATGCCATTTGCAGTGATATGGATGGACCTAGAGATTGTCATACTGAGTGAAGTAAGTCAGACAAAGAAAGACAAATATATGATAACGCTTGTATGTGGAATCTAAAAGAAGGGTACAAATGAACTTATTTACAAAACAGAAGTAGAGTCACAGCTATAGAAAACAAACATTATTACCAGAGTATAAAGGAAGGGAGGGATAAATTGAGAGATTGTGATTGACATATACACACTATTATATATAAAATAGATAACTAATAAGGACCTACTGTATATAGCACAGGGAACTCTAATCAGTACTCTGTAATGGCCTATATGGGAAAAGAATCTTAAAAAAGAGTGGATATATGTACACGTATAACTGATTCACTTTACTGTACACCTGCAACTAACACAATATTGTAAATCAACTATACTCCAATAAAACTTTTTTTTAAATGTTTGTGTTTCTTTGTCAATTAATAGAAAAATCCAAAGTAGAAGTCATTCTCTTAAGTTGGGAGGAGAAAACCGTACATCAAAGACCCAAATTACTGAGTACCGACTGTATGTCAGGAAACATTTTAAGAACTTCATAATAACGCTATAATATAGGCATCTTTATTTTTTCTATTTTTGTAGATTAAACAACAACAACAACTAGTGAACTAAGACATTAAATATCTTGTCCAAGGTCATACAGTCACACCAGATGGTCTGGCTCTAGAGCCCTCACTCTTAACCACTGCCCCATATGGCTTTACTCTATGAAAGACTGACAGGGAATGTGAGAGTAGAAGAAAGATGTTAAAAGAATGAACTGAGCCTAGGAAAAATGGAAAGGACAACCTAAAGGACATCATCACTAAGTTAAAAATAGTTTGACCCACTATCAGTGTAATGTCCTTTTCATAATATATTGTACATTTTGAGCTATTTTTATTTTTATATAATTTCAAACTTTGAGGAAAGTAACAAAGTAACAAGACTAGTACAAGGAATTTCTGTATACCATTTAAAGAGATTTACCAATTATCTATAACATGGACAATTTGCTTCAACATTATCTATCTATCTACCTATTTCTCTAATCTCTTTCTTTTTCTGAACCATTTAAGAATACATTGGAAACAACATGTTTCTTTGTCCCTAAATACTTCAGTGTGTATTTCCTAACAATATGGACAAGTTCTATATAACCATAGGACAATGATCAAGATCAGGAAATTTAACACTGATATAATGTTATTATCTAATTTATTGTCCATATGCAAATTTTATCAATTGTCATCTTTAGGGCTATTTTTTTTTTTTTGGTCCAGGATCCAATGCAAGATTAAGCGTTTATGTAGTTGTCATGTCTCTGTAATCTCCTTTAATATGGAATGGTCCCTCAGTCATTTTTGTTTTTATTGTTCTTTACATTTAAAGAGTACAGGCTAAATATTTCATAGAATGTCCCTCACTGGTGTTTTTCTGAAGTTTCTTCATGGTTAGATTCATGCATTTTCTGCAGGACTTCTAGAGAAGTGCTGTGCTGTTTTTCTCTGAGCATATTAAGAGGCATATGATGTCAGTTTGTCCCAATATTGATATTGCAAAATTTGACTCCCTGGTTAAGATGGTGTCCACCAGATTTGTCCATTATACAGTTACAGTTTTCTCTTTGTAAATTAATAAAATTGTTGAGAGGTATTTCGGGACTGTGTGATATCCTGCCCCTCATCAAAATTTACCCATTAATTTTAGCTACTGATTATTTCATTCCTTTCATGTTTACTAGCTGACATTCTACTATAAGAAAAATATTTTCCTTTCTCACTCTCCTTCCTTCCTTCCTCCTTCCTTCCTTCCTGTGGTGCCTTATGTTTCCTTCAAATAGCCCTTAAAGTTTTCAACTCAAGATCCTGATCATATACTACATACATAACCTGCATGACCTTATCTACACTCATGGCTTGAGGTACCATTTGTATGATGACTTACAAATATATATCTGTAGCTTAGACTTCCTGTTAAGCTTCAGAACTCTATTCTGCCAGACACTTCCATTTAAATGTTCCATAGACATCTCAGTTTCCACAGGTACAAAACTTAATTCTGTGTTTTTTTCCCAAACACCTGTTTCTCCTCTTCCATGTCTTTTCTCAGTGAAAACGTAACCGCACACCCAATCATGGAAATCAGAAACCTGGTATTCATCATAGACTTCTCTCTCCTCCCACTCATTCAACCCCCAAATGCAATTACTCACCAGCACCTGTAATTCTGCCAGGCAAATGTCTCCCAAATCTGTTGTTACTTCTCCTTTTTTGATATCAAGACCTGAGTTCAGGTTCTCAATATACTTTTCTTGGATTGCTGTTGTATTCTAATGGCTTTCTCTATTTCCAGTTTTGCCTGTTTAGGACCCATTTTCTACCTTTCTACCAAAGTGATATTTCTAGAATGCTTATCTGTTCATATCACTCCCTTGCTTAAAATTATTTAGTGGTTCCCATAATTTTCAGGATAATGTTCAAATTCTTTAGCACAGCACCCAAGCAGAGTTCCTTCACAGTTTAGTTCAAACCTGTCACTATATAATTTTTATATATATATATATATAATATATACATAATATTTATATATAATATATAATGTATAATCCCCTATAAAATTTCGATGAATGCCTTCTGCTCCAGTCATTCAGAACTTTGTGACTGTGAGTTTCATGCCTCAGGAGTTTTGCATGTGCGCCAATATCCCCTCACCTAGGAAGGTTTTCTAGCCTTACTGATTCCCTGCTTATTTAGATGATACAAGTCTACTTCTCTGGTCTCACATCTCTGGCATACTTTGATTTGTCCCTCATTACAGAGGATTATATTTATTAATTTATTTTTCTCCCTACACCATGAGACTGAAACCCTTTAAGAGTAAGGATATTGTCTTCTCTGGATTTGTATCCCAATGCCTAGCATGATACCTGGCAAAGAGTGGGTAGGTAATAAATTCTAATCAATAAATGATTATGCACATATGAATAAAATGCTAACTAGAAGAAACTAAAGTATATTGGGTCCATAGATAGAGTTGATGAATAATTCTATTCACAGTATATGAAAAATGGAACGATGTTCCAGAGGAATGAACATAGTATTGTGCCTAGGATCCTACCAGTAGGCCTAGTCAGACTGAGCATTAGAAAATGTTGAGAAAGCCAAAACATGGCATCCAAGTGGAGCTAAAGAGCCTGGGAAAGACTGGATTTTAGAATATTTGGATAAAGTCATATGTTGATTATTTAAGACATATATAAGAACAGGAATAATGACCTAACGACAAGTGCAAAACCAGAAGAATAGTCTTAGTAGGGAAGGAGAGCTGGACAGATAAATCCATCATTAGCCAAAGAATTTTATCTAATCTAAAATATGAGTCTCTCCAAAGCAAAAGAAGATATACACTTTTCTTTGTACAGTTGTGTTACCACTAACACAAAGAGAAATCAAGTATGATAGCAAATCCAGTGATGATTAGCAAAACTTTGGCTTGTGATATGTTGAATTTGACATTCTAACAAGATATCAAGAAAACATTTGGAAATTAGAATCAGCTTTCAGGGAAGCAGCCAGGACTGGTGGTGTATGTTTGATATCCATTCCCACAGAAGTAGAAGCAATACCTGTCCAATCTCTCCCTTACCGCTAAGACTGTTCTTACAGGCTTGTATTTGCCTTCAAATTTTTATCTGTCTTTGAAAATATATTTTTAATAATGAACCAATCTTCTTGCTCTAATATTCTAAAATTTTGCTGTAACCTGGCTTTATAGATCCACTTGAACACAATATTTTAACTTTCCCAACACAGCATAAATGTCAGATATGGCTAAGCCTAGGAAGAAATCATGGCACAAGTGGTACAAACAGGCATTTCCTCAAGGGAAAAAAAAAAACAACAAAATTACGACATGAGATTTAAGAAAAGAAAAGAGAAAGCTATAGACTAAATCTAAGAAAATTTCAGTATCATTTGGGAAAGGACAAAGAGAAGATAACAAAAGGAAGTGTTGGGATATAAAGAAGAAAACATGGAGAGCACATTTTCATGGAACATGAAAAAGCAAGGGGGCTTCTGGTAAAAGGGTCATCTTTAGTTTCAGTAGCTAAGAAAATGTAGAAATCATGAAAACTGAGGAAATGTCACAGATTTTTGTAACCAGAAGCTTAGCAATGACCTTCAAAAGAGCATCTTGTTCTTCTCAATTTGGTGATTGAGTTTGATTGCTAGCCTCTTCAGGTGGTCATAAAAGATTTGTATGTGACCCAAAGTATCACCAAGATCAACTGGAAAAAAGTGTTGTCATGGAGTATTACCACAAAAGGTCAATTTCTCAATGCCCTTATACATTTTATTGTCAAGATGAAATACAGTAACTGTTGCTTAATGGGCATTTGGTTTGAGCCTCCATTTCTAAACGCATTAATCCGTGACTTTTAGCTTCTTTCTCAAAGTAGCCTCTTTTTAATTAAAGCAGATATTTGATTTTGATAAACTGCTTATGCAGATAACTTTTTTGTGATATAATAGTTATACAGATATCGATGTTCTGAGTGTAATAGATTTGATCACTTGTTTTTATTAACTGAATGTAAACAAGTATTTTGCCCAAATCAACATTGAGCTTTTCTACTCGGCTTCGAGGGGTACTGCACACATGTGCACATACACACACAATATACACACAATACACATTAGGACTTTTAATTCAGTAGGTATCATGAGCCATTGTTTCATCTTCAAAAATTGCACTGCTTTAAGGATTTTCTGAAATCCAACTATTCTCACTGTATGTGATAAGTACCAAGTTTTGATCACAAGCATTCAAATCCTAGAACCTAACTGAATTGAATGAATAGATGGTCCCAATTTCATTTAAAAAATGATACGTACTCCAACTTTGTAAAGATGGCCCTTGGGAAAGAGGAAGTGACCCAGAAACATTATCTTCCCCATTCCAATCCATACATCTCTAAAGAAGATTTGTAACTCTTTTTCTGAAACCCAGTCATATAGAGAATGTGGAAAAGAATGAATTTTCCCCTTTGAAAATGTCACAGGGCATCCAGGAAATCTCTTTTAGTTTTATCTTGGCAAACAAATGTCCACTGATCAATATAAATGAGGAACAGGCACATCAACATCAATAGGAAATGACTTTTGTGAAGTATGATTTGATTCATGGCATGGAGTGGCCCTTACCAAGTTCTGTGCTATTATCAGCTTGAAAGAAGAAGATATCATAAAAGGGGCCTCCAGATGACTGTCATTTTCAAGTGGGGTGTTCTTAAGTTATAGACTTCTGCCACCTCTGAGATAAATGACTGGCTGCCCTTGACTGACCCTGCCTTTAAAGAAGGGAAGGCTGTCTTTACAGACACAGAGATGTATCCTGGAAAACTTTGAAAGACATAGCATTTAGAGACAATTTTATTTCTTTATCAACTGATAGTTCTCTACTTCACTTCTCAGGTTTTTATCACTTGCTGGCATATATGTCGAAATAAGATCATGAGGTCTCAGCACTCTTTTCCTTTGGCCTCTTAAAGACTTGCTCTATCAAAAGTGCAATCTTGTATTTAGTGGAGGTAGCAAACATTATGATGTCACACCCCAAGGGCAATGCCTGACTTTGTGCTTGATGAGCAGTCTGCAATTATTAATTATTTAACAATCACGTCCTGTTTTCTTAACAGTATTTTTCATGGTGGGAGAGTAGAATAACCACTCTGTGTTATGAAGTCACTGACGGGATTACTTAGAATATTTTGCCATGCAATGATAGATATTTCATGGAAATCTAGTCCAGAAAGTTGGAATAGTACCTACCAGTTTCTGCAGTTGTTATGGGACCAAAATAACTTTCTAATTAGGCAGCTGCAGAATAGGACAGTAGATGACATCTGGACCCTGAAGCCAGAGATTGGGTTCAACTCCCAGGTCTAACCCTTACTAGCTCTGTGACCTTGTGGAGACTCTTTAGCTCCCTGTGCCTCAGTAACCTCATGTGCAGAGTGAGGATAATAAGACCTATTCATAATGTTGTGACAATCAAATGCAAAGCACTTAATTGCTCAACACCTATCAGCGGCTGCTATTCATCATCTTTTGCCTTCTTTACCTTGTCTTCTTCCTCCTCTGCTGCCTCCTCCCTCTCCTTATTGTTATTATTATTACAGAAATTCCAGGTACATTTTATTTAAATAGCACTTTCCTAAAAATTCAATGGGCTAAGCCCTAAATTCCAAATGGTGAAAAGTTATGCATGTCCTGAAAGCACTTTTACAAGAGTTATATGTATCTGTGATCAGAGCTTAGAAACTGCTGAAGAAACCACTTCTAAACCATACGAATATCAGAGAAGCTTTCTGTTGCATCGTCAGCCTCCACTGAGCTTTAGTTAAGCCCTGCCTTTAGAATAAATGATATGAGGTTAACAGGCTTCTTTTCTTTACTCTTTTAAAACATATAACTTCTTGTTGATAGTATGGTGTAGGAAGCTTTTTCAAACATTTCTTTTGATTACAGCCCTTAGTAAGGAATATATTTCACATCCTGATTCAGCACACACATATGTATGTACAGAGGCACTGCTAGTTTTTAAGATGTCTTCGTGAAAATTATTCAAAGGTGCCCCCTCTGGGTGGGGAAAGTAGAAACAGATGCTATCTTTTGCAGACATAGCCACTGGAGCACATGATTTGGCCTTTGTGAAGATGACTGCATTTATCCCCTGTGACCCCAGAGCTGGGTGCCTCTGTGAAGTACCCAAACTGCACAACTGTACCAGTGAAACTGTGTTATGTCTACCCATATCTGAAACAAATGTTTCACACCAAAAAAATAATAATAATTTCCTTACTTTGTGGAATGCATTCTAATATTTTCTACCTTTTTAAATTCAAGTCACGAGCCCTGAATTATTTTGCAACTCATTACAGAGTCGTTATTTGGAATTTAAAAAAACATTGCAATAGGCATTAAAGAAGTGGGCTGTAAAACCAGAAAGCCTGGGTGTGATTCCTGGTTCTACCATTTTATTACCTGTGTCCTTGGGCAAGTTTCTTAGCCTTCCTCAGCCTTAGTTTCCTTCTCCACCAAAATGAATATATGAGTACCACCATTATAAGGCTGATGTGAGAACAAATGAGTTAATGTATATAAGGCACTTAGAATGTGGCCTGACACAGAGCGGCTATGTTAGCTATCATTAGGGTTAGTGATCGACAATTAACATGTTCACTGAACTTCCCCTTCAAAGCCCAGTTCTTCCTGTACTGCTACAGCACAGAGAGGTACAAATGCAAGCAGGGTGTGGGATGTGTGAAGCGGATGGCAACAGTAGCCACCCAGTCTGGTGCTGAAAGTTTAAAAAGGACTACACTATTGCAGGTAGACCCAGCTGTAGGACACCCTTTTTTTCTCATAAGGAGTCTTAAAAATCATGAGACTTTGAAGATGAAAGTCTGCTGTAAATTGTAGAGCACTCTACAAATATTTACAATTACCATTTAACAAGTGTTTATTAAGCAGTTGCTTGGGTCCAACATTGGGCACCATTCTGGGGATGAAGAGGTTGTATTCTGGAGAAGTCCTGGAGGAGTCAGACATGTAAATAATTATAGGAATAAGATGGCTGAAATTTAAAGGTCTGAATGCGGCCGCTAGAGACTAAGGAAAGAAAAGAAGGCTAGAGAAATTGATGTTTAAACTGGATCTAGGGTAGAGTAGGGCCTTTCAGTCAGAAGACAGTGGGAATTTAACTACATGTATGCATGTTAACCATTGCTATTATGATTACAAATAGTGCTGAAGTGAAACAATTCATGGGCACTAGAATTTAATATGGCTGGAAATTAGGTTTCTGAGGGATTATGGATTGGGAGCGTGAGGAAGAAAAGGTAAATAGAGGCTGGATCGCAAAGTACATAAATTACAATTTGTTATTTCAAGATTGGCATGCTACCCCCTGTGGTATTATTTTCCTAATTTCCATCCTTCTATTTCTGCCTCTGTCTTAATTTCTTGTGGAAATCAGTACTAGGGAAGCAGTTAGTTAGTAAATGGAATGGGTTAAAATTCAGTTTATTTGAAAGGAGTTTGGGAATTTTAGCAGGTGAATAAAATGGGTGATAAAGGGTGGTGTGAAATAGACGTAATTATGGTACATTGGCTATTCAATTACCTTTTGTGTGAAATCAAGTAGCATTTTAATTCAATTAATTACTTTCAGTTATTTTTTAAGTAATATAATATGTTTAACAGAAAACATTCTCTTCTTAGAAAAAAGGCAAAGACAGAGTCTAGTATTTTTCATATCCAGTCACATATAAAGGGCCAAAAAGTACTCCATAAAGTTTAGTCTACAAGGTAAAGAGATTAGCATACACACAGAGATACATGCATATATACACATATATATAACATATATACATGCATGTATATATAACATATATACATACATACATACATGTATATATGTGTGTGTTTGTAATGGATATTAGCCTATATCCATAACATATGTTGCAAATATGTTCTCTCAGTTTGTCATTTGACTTCCGAAATTATGTATTGTGTTGTCTGCCATGTAAAAGCTGTTTATTTATATAATCAAATATCTTTTCTTATTTTACACCTGAATTCTGACTCCTATTTAGAATGTCCTCTCCTACACCTAAGTTATAAAGGAATTAACCCACATTATCTTTAGTACAATTATAGTTCCATTTTAGAAATCAAGATCACTGATCTCTTTAGAGTTGATTCTTGTGTGTAGTATGACAAATAGTTCTGTATTACCTCTTTCACATGGCTATTCAGCTGTCTCAAAACACTTATGAAAGTGTTCCAATTTTGCCCCCACTGATTTGAGATGCCACCTTTACTAAAGGTTCTTAGGCACTTGGGTCTATTTTTGAATTCTTTCTCTATTTCATTGGTTGGTTGTTGATATGCTGAGTATCATACTGTTTTAACTATTAAGACTTTGTATAATATTTTTATATCTGATACCTCTTCCTTTCCAGTGTTTTCCCAGCTAGTTTTTGTAGCTACTTTTCCACAAGAACTTTAATATCAATTTTCTAACTTCATAAAAACAGCTTGTATTATTTCATATTGGGATCATCTTAAACTTATAAATTAACCTAGAGGGAACTGACATCCTGATAATGTTGAGACACTATCCAAGAATAAGGGAGTTTTTTCCATTTGTGTGTTCAGAAGTGTTTTAAATTTTCTTAATGCAGGCTTTGAACATTTTTTAAGTATATTCTTAAGCATTTAAACTTTTGTGGTTGCCTTTGCTATTGTAAATGGGGTTTTCTCTTCCAATGTGTCTTCTAACTGGCAATTAATTTTTACACATTAACTTATATCCTCATATCTTGCTGAATTATTTTTTGTTTGTTTGAATTAGGTTTACCATTGATTTTCAAGGTCTAGTTTTTTCCCAGGTAATATGAAATTATCTACAAATAGTTCCCTTTCTTTTGCAATTCTTATGCCTCTAATGGTTCTCTCTTTCCCTATTGTATTGGCTAATTCCTCCAATACACTGTTAATAATGGAGATAGTGGATATCTTTGCCTTTTTCTTGACCTTTGTTGGAATGTTTCTATTGTTTTCTCATTAAGTAAGATGCTGGATTTTGGACTGAAGAAGTTATCCATCCATTCCTCTTTCCCAAGAAATATTTTTGGGAATAGTCCTCTTATAAAGAATATGTTGATTTATTCCAAGGCTTTTTCAGCAAAAAAAATTGTGGAGATAATTATGATTTTTGTTCTCCTTAGATATATTTAAATGATACATTATATAACAGATTTCCTAATGCATGTTTGCATTTCTGGTATAAATTCTACTTAGACATGGTGTATTATTTTCTTAATTTGGTGTTGGAGTCTGTTCACCAACACTTTTTTTAGGATTTTTGCATCATCTTCTTAAGTGCTTTTGTTCTATGATTTTCTTTATTTAGCCATATTTATCCCGTTGGGTATATCAATGTTTTGTTTGCTTCATAAAAAGAATTTGTTTCATAGAAAAATGCTTTGAAACAATTTATGTAGCATTGGGACAATCTGGTCTCTAAAGGATGGGTAGACTTACCCTCTGAAAAGATCTGGGTCTGGTAAGTTTTTTTCTTTCTTTGTTTTGGTTTCGTTTTGTTTTGTTTGTGGTAGAATAGTTTCTCCATAATGTTCTTGATTTCTTCTGTGGAAATTGGTCTTTTAAGTTTTTCCTCTCTAATGCAGTCAGTTTTGTTATGCTGTAATTGCCTAAGAATTGTCTCAGTGTTCAAACAGATTTACATGAAGTTGTACTAAGCAGACTTTTGTATTACAAATTTCCCCTGTATCAATAGTTATTTCTCTTGTCAATTCTTATTTTCTGTATTTGTGCATTCTCCCTTATACCTTAATTACATTGACTAGTGGTTTGTCTATCTTGTTTATTTTTTTTTTAAAGAAACCAGATTTTGATTTAATTTGTTCTACAGTTTTCCTATCTCCTCATAATTTGGTTTTATTATTACTCTTCCACTTTTTGTGCTTTCTCTTGGTTTACTTTGTTCTTTTTTCTTTTTAAGTTGACAAGTTAATTTTTGATTCCTATTATTTTATTTGTACTAACATAGGTGCTTGTCTATAAATTTTCCTCTGATCGCAGTTTTAAATCTCCTCAATTTTGATATATAGTGTTTCCATTTTCATTATTTTTCAAACATCTGTTTATGTTTTCCATTTAACCAAGAGTTTTTTAAAGATTTCTAACTTTCTAGATAGTATCCTCTTCTTAAACATAATATTTTAAATTTCTACTTTTGTTGCATTGTGATCAGAAATGTTCATTTGTAATATTTTAATTTTATGAGAATTACTGATGTTTTCTTTGTGATCAATTTTCATGATTGTTCCATGTACAAATGAGAAGATGTAGTCTCTGTTTTCACAGTGTTTTACACACACACTCACTCACACATCTATATGGTTTATCTGATGATGATGTGGTTTATATCTTCAATATCCTCAATTAGTGTTTTGTCCATTTGCCCTGTGTTATACTGACAGTAATGCTCATCTCCTTTTATTAATGTGTCTATTTTTTTTCTCCTTTAACCTCATGCAGTTGCTGCTTTAGGTCACTGCAATATTACATGGTGCAGAAGTATTCATAACTATTATATCTTCATTTAGAGTAATGACTTTTAGCATTTAAAGTGTTCTATTTTATCTCAGTTCATGCTTTTTGTTTGGTAGTCTGCTTGCCTGGTAATGGCATTATGAAATTTTCTTTCACTTTTTTCCCCTCATTTGACTATCTTTGCACATTCCTTTAAATTTAGTCTTTTTGAATCACTTTATATTAGATGTGTCTCTATACAACATAAATTTGGTTTTGCTGTATGTACCAATATGAAAGTCTTTGTCCTTTTACTATGCTAGTTCAGCTCATTTAGTTTTATTGACAAGATTAATATACTTGATTCTTCTAATTCTTCTAATATATGATTCTTTCATATTATCTTATAATTACTATGTATATTATATCATATTTACTGTGTTTTTAAGTAGTTCTAACAGATGTGTCTTCACTGTTCTCTTTTTTTAGTGGGTGGGTATTTAAGGTGTACATTTTGATTCTAACAGTTACATGTACCTCTGTACATTTTAAAACATCCTTAATCCACCACCCCTTTTTTCCTTATATAACCTTTACTAACTAATTTGTCAGTTTTACATAGTATTCTTTGACTCCTATTTATCACCTTTACCATAATAAATGATTTTATTCTACTTTCTCCTTTCTTTTTCCTTGCCTCACATGTCTAGTTGTAATATTTTTATTTAGTAAGCATATACAATGTTTACATACTACTTTTTTAACCCTTTACCCTTGTTTTGATTTTAAAGGTATAATTATATATAGTAAATGTTCACGATCACACTCTTTTGCCATTAATTTCTTGGTTGGATAAATCTTATCCTTTAGTAGCTGGGTTAGACAAAGCATTCAAATAAAGTATTGCCTGAGTCCTTCTGTGTTTAAAATAGTTTATATCCTGATCTCCGAAGGGTAAGTTGGCTAGATATCAATTTTTTGGCTGGTACTTTCTTTCTTTGAGTTTCTTGAAAATGTTTTCCAGAGTTGCCCTATGTTCTTAAGAAGTCTGGTGCCAATCACATGTTCTTACCTTTATTAAGTTTTTTTGTTTTTTTTAATTTTTATTCCTGAAGACCTTGTAGTTTCTTTTCTTTTTCTAATAGTTTATTAAAGTATGTCCCAGAGTTGACCATTCTGTGTCAATTTTCTCAGGTACTTAGTTGACCCTTGTTAATATGTGAGTGTTGTGATTTTGTCTTATTTCAAGAAAGTTTTCATTGATGATAACTATAAATATTTGTTTTCTTTCATTGTATTATTTTTAGGAAAACCAAGTAAAAGTATGTCATATCTACCTTTCCTGGTTTTTTTTTTTTTTGAGTTTGATCTAATCTCATTGCATTTCATCCTGTTTTTGCCAATTTCTCTTAGCTTTTGAAGTTCTGATCCTAGGTATATTAGTTTTCTATTGCTGCATAACAAATTACTTTGATTCTGTTCTCTTAATACCCATTCATACAAAAATTCACAGTAAAATATCTAGGTGTCTAGTGATCTGGGGGATAAAATATCCTTTCCAAGGTGAAAGATAAATTGTTGGTCTGGCACCTCCTGTAGTGGGCCTCTTTGCATTTGAGGTATACCTCATATAGCTGTACTACACTGACCCATTTATCAAGTGATCTGAAAGCTGCTAGTTTTGAGAGGCTTCCAGAACAAGAGAAGATTCCTCAACATGTCCAGTCTGCCTTACAAGCCACCCTAGCACTTGGGCTATATGATCCAGCAGATATAATGGTGCTTGAAATGTCAGCAACAGATAGAGATGTGTTTGGAGGTTTGGGCAGCTCCATATAAGTAAATTACAACACAGACCCTTAGGATTTTGGAGCAAAGCCATGCCATCTGTGAATAACTACTCTCCTTTTGAGAAACAGCTTTTAGCTTGTTACTGGCCCTTAGCAGAGATGGAATACTTAACCATGGACCACCAAGTTACCATACAACCTAAGCTGGATGTTGTCTAACTCACCAAACTATAAAGTTGGATGTGCACCTCCAGACTGCAGTATTAAATGAAATTGGTGTATGTAAGATTGGCTGAAGCAGACCTTGAGTACATAAGTAAGTTTCATGTGGAAGTGGCCCAAATGCCCATGCCCAACTCTTTCTGCACTACCTTCTCTCTATTAGCTTACACCCACCTATGTTCTTATGGACAGTTCCCCCACAACAAATCTAGTAAGAGAGAAAGAAAACATTGTCCTTGTTCATTGCTGGTCCTGTATGACATTGCAAGTGCCAGCCACAAGTGGACAGCAATATCTCTGCAGTCCTTTTCTAGGATACCACTGAAAGACAATGAAGAAAAGAAATCTTCCATTGGGCAAAACTTCATGCAGTGCACTTGATTGTTTATTTTGCTTGGAAGAAGAAATGGCCGGAGTTATGAGTCTATACCATTTCATGGACTGTGGCCAATGGTTTAGCTGCTTGATCAAGGCCTTGGAGGGAACACGGTTGGAAAATTAGTGGCAAGAAGGCCTATGGAAGGAACTATGTGGATAAACCTCTCAAAATGGGCAAATAACATGCAGATATTTATGTCCCATGTGAATATTCACCAAAAAGTGATTCAGCAGAGAAGGATTCTAATAATCAAATGAATATAATGACCTGTTCTATAGATTTCAGGCAGTCTCTTTTTTTAGTTATTCCTGTAATTGTCCAATGGGCTCATGAACAAAGTAGCCATGGTGGCAACAATGGAGGTTATGGTCGGGCTCAACATCATGGACTCTCGCTTAAAAAGGCTCCCAGGCTAGAGCCACTGCTGAGTGCCCAATCTACCAACATTATGACCAACACTGATCCCCCAACATGGCACCATTCCCCAGGGTGGTCAGTGAGCTGCTTGATAGAAGTTTGATTACGTTGGACCACTTCCACCATGGAAGTGTCAGTACTCTTCTTTTACTGGAATAGAAGCATGCTCTAGATATGAATTTGTGGTCCCTGCCTGTGATGCTTCTCTCAAAATGACCATCTTTGGACTTTCAGAATGCCTTATCTTGATATTCCACACAGCATTGTTTCTAATCAAGAAATTCATTTCCTGATAGTATGGCAGTGGACTCAGGCTCATGAAATTCACTATTCTTACCATCTTCCGCATCAACCTGAAGAAGCTAGTGTGATGATACTATTGTAGAATGGTCTTTTGAGGACTCAGCTACGATGACGACTAGGTGGCAGTACTCTGTAGAACTGAGGCCATTTCTCCTCAGATGAGGTACATATTTTGAATCAGCATCCAACATATGGTGCTGTTTGTCTCTTTTCCAGTATTCATGGGTTGGAGAATTAAGGTATAGTATAGAATAGGGAGCATCTCCTCTCAGTATTACTTCTAGTGATACACTAGCAAAAGTTTTTCTTCTTGTTCCTGTAACCCTCAGCTTTGCTGGAAGAGTGTTTCTAGTTCCTAATGGGAGAATTCTTCCATCAGGGAACATAACAATAATTCCACTGAACTGGAAGTAGAGACTGTCACCTGGCCACTTTGGGTTCCGAGTGTCTCTGAATCAACAAGCAAAGAAGGGGTTATTGTTGGGGACAAATTGTCCTTACTACCAAAGGGAAGTTGGGTTGTTATTATTCAATGGGAATATCGAGGAGTATATCTGGATTATAGAAGATACTTTAGGGTCTCTCTTAGTTTTCCTATGTTCTATAATTAAGGTCAATGAAAACTCACAACCCACCTCAGGAGTACTAATAATAACCAGAGATTTCAGCAATGAAGACTTGGGTCACCATGCCAGAGAAAGAACTATGACAAGTTGAGGTTGTCTGCTTCAGCAAAAAGGTAGTTATAAATACCACCTGCAACTACATTTCATCATGAGGACAGTAATAGTTATGAGTATTTTTCCTTATTTTGATATAAACTATTTTTGTATACAAATTAACCAAGTATTTTTGTTTTCTTCCTTCTTTTATCTACTTATCAATAAACATAATATGTTTTAATAATGGATAAGTTTATATCTCAATGTTTAAGTTACAGCATTTCAAAAGAGAAGGGTTACCAACACCCAAGAACTTGGCATTCTTTTCTGGGGAAAGGGTTAGCATGGTTTGAATTGTATGCAGGATAGTTGTATTATGTTAAGAGGAGGTCTGTCTTTATCTTTGTCTTTATTTGGAGATTAAGTATGGCTAAGGAGATGTGTTCTGTGGGTGCCAATTTGACAAAAGGAGGACAGTGATGGCTTTTTGATGTGATGTCTTGGCTAATCTATAGTCCCCAGTTATTAAATCAAACATTAATTCTGCTTACAGCTGTAAAGGAATTTTGCAGATGTAAGTCAATTAATCAGTTGACTTTAAGTAAAGGAGATTATCCCAGGTGAGCCTGAATAATCAGTTGAAAGATCTTAAAAAGCAGAGCTATTTGACATAGTGTAAATCTTGTAATAACCTATAATGAAAAAGAATCTGAAAAAATAATATATATATGTATGTGTGTGTGTGTGTATATATATATATATATATATATGTATATATACTGAATCACTTTGCTCTTCACCTGAATCATTGTAAATCAATAACACTTCAATAAAAATTAATTAATTTAAAAAAGCAGTGCTGAAGCTTTCCCAAATGAGAGAATGAATTCTCACTATAGAGAACAATTTGAGGGGGGATCTTCAGATGGCAGAGGAGTAAGACGTGGAGATCACCTTCCTCCCCACAAATACATCAGAAATACATCTACACGTGGAACAGCTCCTACAGAACACCTACTGAACACTGGCAGAAGACCTCAGACTTCCCAAAAGGCAAGAAACTCTCCACATACCTGGGTAGGGCAAAAGAAAAAAGAAAAAACAGAGACAAAAGAATAGGGACAAGACCTGCACCTCTGGGAGGGAGTGTGAAGGAGGAAAAGTTTCCACACGCTAGGAAGCCCCTTCACAGGCAGAGACAGGGGTTGGCAGGGGGGAAGCTTTGGAGCCATGGAGGAGAGCATAGCAATAGGGGTGCAGAGGGCAAAGCGGAGAGATTCCTGCATGGAGGATCAGTGACGACCAGTACTCATCAGCTTGAGAGGCTTGTCTGCTCACCCGCTGGGGTGGGTGGGGGTTGGGAACTGAGGCTCGGGCTTTGGAGATCAGATCCCAGGGAGAGGACTGGGGTTGGCTGCGTGAACACAGCCTGAAGGGAGCTAGTGCGCCACAGCTAGCCGGGAGAGAGTCCAGGAAAAATTCTGAACCTGCCTAAGAGGCAAGAGACCATTGTTTCGAGGAGTGTGCAGAGAGGGGATTCTTTCCCTGTCTGCCCACAGAAGATGCGCATGAGCTACGGCTATCAACTGGGACACCAGAGGCTGGAATGAAACACTAACACTGCTGCTGCAGCCAACAAGAATCCTGTGTGCAAGCACAGGTCATTATCCACATGCACCCCCCCCACCTGCCCCCGCCGGGAGCCTGTGCAGCCCACCACCACTGCCAGGGTCCTGTGATCCAGGGACAACTTCCCCGGGAGAACACACGGCATGCCTCAGGCTGTTTAACATCACACCGGATGTTTTGACAAAATTCAACCGATTTGTTATAAAAACTCTCCAGAAAGCAGGCATAGAGGGAACTTACCTCAACATAATAAAGGCCATATATGACAAACCCACAGCCAACATCATTCTCAATGGTGAAAAACTGAAAGCATTTCCTCTAAGATCAGGAACAAGACAAGGATGCCTACTCTCACCACTATTATTCAACATAGTTTTGGAAGTCTTAGCCACAGCAATCAGAGAAGAAAAAGAAATAAAAAGAATCCAAGTCAGAAAAGAAGAAGTAAAATTGTCATTTTTGCAGGAGACATGATAATATACATAGAAATCCCTAAAGATGCTGCCAGAAAACTACTAGAGTTAATCAATGAATTTGGTAGAGTATCAGGATACAAATGTAATGCACAGAAATCTCTTGCATTCCTATACACTAATGATGAAAAATCTGAAAGAGAAATTAGGGAAACACTTCCATTTATCATTGTAACAAAAAGAATAAAAAAACTAGGAATAAACCTATCCAAGGAGACAAAAGACCTGTATGCAGAAAACTATGAGACATTGATGAAAGAAATTAAAGATGATACAAACAGATGGAGAGATATACCCTGTTCTTGGATTGGAAGAATCAACATTTTGAAAATGACTATACTACCCAAAGGAATCTACAGATTCATTGCAATCCCTATCAAACTACCAATGGCATATCTCACAGAACTAGAACAAAAAATTTCTAATTTGCATGGAAATACAAAAGACCCTGAATAGCCAAAGCAATCTTGAGAAAGAAAATTGGAGCTGGAGAAATCAGGCTCCCTGACATCAGACTATACTACAAAGCTGTTGTATTCAAGACAGTATGGTAGTGGCACAAAAATTGAAATATAGATCAATGGAACAGGATAAAAAGCCCACAGATAAACCCTTGCACATATAGTCACCTTATCTTTGATAAAGGAGGCAAGAATATACAATGGAGAAAAGATAGCCTCTTCAATAAGTGGTGCTGGGAAAACTGGACAGCTACATGTAAAAGAATGAAATTAGAACACTTCCTAACACCATACACAAAAACAAACTCAAAATGGATTGAAGACCTAATTGTAAGGCCAGACACTATAGAACTCTTAGAGGGAAAGATAGGCAGAACACTGTATGACATAAATCACAGCAGCATCCTTTTTGACCCACCTCTTAGAGAAATGGAAATAAAAACCAAAATAAACAAATGGAACATAATGAAACTTAAAAGCTTTTGCATAGCAAAGGAAACCATAACCAAGACAAAAAACCAACCCTCAGAATGGGAGAATATATTTGCAAACAAAGAAACTGCCAAAGAATTAAGCTCCAAAATATACAAGCAGCTCATGCAGCTCAATATCAAAAAAACAAACAACCCAATCCAAAAATGGGCAGAAGATAAATAGGCAATTCCCCAAAGAAAATATACAGATTGCCAACAAACACATGAAAGGGTGTTCAACCTCACTAATCATTAGAGAAATGCAAATCAAACCTACAATGAGATGTAACCTCACACCGGTCAATATGGTCATCACAAAAAAATCTACAAACAATAAACGCTGGAGAGGTTGTGGAGGAAAGGGAAACCTCTTGCACTGTTGGCAGGAATGTAAATTGATACAACCACTATGGAGAACAGTATGGAGGTTCCTTAAAAAACTAAAAATAGAACTACCATATCACCCAGCAATCCCACTACTGGGCATATAGCCTGAGAAAACCATAATTCAAAAAGTGTCATGTACCACAATGTTCACTGCCACACTATTTACAATAGCCAGGACATGGAAGCAACCTAAGTGTCCATTGAAAGATGAATGGATAAAGAAGATGTGGCTCATATATAGACTTGAATATTACTCAGCCATATAAAGAAATGAGACATTCACAGAAAGATAGACAAGATGAAAAGGCAGAGGGCTATGTACCAGATGAAGGAACAAGATAAAACCCCAGAAAAACAACTAAATGAAGTGGAGATAGGCAACCTTCCAGAAAAAGAATTCAGAATAATGATAGTGAAGATGATCCAGGACCTCGGGAAAAGAATGGAGGCAAAGATCGAGAAGTTGCAAGAAATGTTTAACAAAGACCTAGAAGACTTACAGAACAAACAAACAGAGATGAACAATACAATAAGTGAAATGAAAAAGAAATGAAACTGAGTTATTTTTAGTGAGATGGATGGATATAGAGTCTTTCATACATAGTGAACTAAGTCAGAAAGAGAAAAATAAATACCATATGCTAACACATATATATGGAATCTAAAAAAAGAAAAAATGGTTCTGATTAACCTAGGGGCAGGACAGGAGTAAAGAAGCAGCCATAGAGAATGGACTTGAGGACACGGGGAGGGGGAAAGGTAAGCTGGGACGAAGTAAGAAAGTGGCTTGGACATATATACACTACCAAATGTAAAATAGATAGCTAGTGGGAAGCAGCTGCATTGCATGGGGCGATCAACTCAGTGCTTTGTGCCCACCTAGAGGGGTGGGATAGGGATGGTGGGAGGGAGAGGCCAGAAGGAGGGGATACGAGGATAAATATATACATATAGCTGAATCACTTTGTTATACAGCAGAAACTAACGCAACATTGTAAAGCAATCATATGCCAATAAATGTGTGTAAAGATAAAGAAAGAAAGACAACAAGTTGAGCCTTTGTCCATGGAGTTCTAACCTGCTTGAGTTATTCCCTTCCTAATAGTCTGCACTACAGACTTCAGATTTTCTTAACCAGTGCAGTGTTTAATTCTGTGTGTCAGTTTGATTGGCCATGGGGTTCCCAAATTAAACATTACTTCCTAGTGTGTCTGTAAAGTTGCTTCTGGATGAGATTATCATTTGAATCTGTCAACTCAGTAAAGTAGGTTGCCGTCCCCAGTGTGGGTGGGCAACATCCAATCCTTTGAAGCCCTGAATAGAACAAAAACTAGACGAAGGAAAAATACACCCATTTTATTCCTGCCTCACTATTTGAGCTAGGACATCTCATCTCACCTTCTCTGCCCTGGGACTGGGATTTACACCATCACCTCCCCTAGTTCTCCAGCCTTTGGATTCAGATTGAGTTACACTACAGAAGTTTTCCTGGGTCTCCAGCTTACAGACAGCAGATTGTAGGACTTCTCATCCTCCTTAATCACATGAACAATGTCTTCATAATAAATCTCTCTCCTCTTTCCTCCTTTCCCTGTCTCTGTATGTCTGTTTCTCTGTTTCTCTCCCTTTTTCTCTCTCTCTCTCCTTTATAACAGGCTTATTCTAGTCTCACTAAAATGAGTTGTGGTATACTCTATTTGATTCCAGCCTCTGAATAGAGTCTCTGCATGAATCAGGAATTACCAAACACTTGAAAATTTAGTGGAACTTTTGGTAGAATAATTTTTTCTCTTAACTAGTATTGCCAGAAGCTTATTTTATTACTTATTTGCCTCTCTATTATATATATTTTTGATTTCTGCACTTTATGGTGTCCTTTATTCTGCTGTTCTTTTCCTAACCCCTTAAATCAGAAACTTAGAACATTCACTTTTTGTCTTTGTTCCTTATTAGTAAGCATTGAAATTTATAAATTTAGTTTGAAGTGCCACTTTTATTTCATCCTACATTTATATACGTAGTATTTTTACTATTATTTAATTTTGTAATTTATTCTAATATGATTTCTTCTTTGACCCACAAGTTAATTAGAATGATTTTGTAATATCCCAAAATTGGAGTTTTTACTTTCTTTTTGCTACTAATTTCAAACTTAATTTCATTATTTTCAGAGAATGTGATACCTACGGACAATTTTTTTACATTTGTCAAAATTTGCTTTATGGTCTAATACCTATTTAACTACTGTATGCATTTTATAAATGTTTGAGAAGAATGTGGTTTTTTGCATTGTTACAATGCCCATTAAATCAGGCTTGTTAATGTTATTATTTAAATCTTCAATAATTTTGGTAGCTTTTGTCTAATTTATATCATTTTTACTAAGACAAGTGTATTGAAAACATCAGCTCTAGTAAATTAGTCAACTTCTCCCTATAGTTTTTTCTCAACTTTTTGATAAAACTTTGAGATTATTTTATTAAAGGCATACAAGTTAGATATATGGTATTTTCTGAGTGATTTGAACCTCTTTTTACCATTATGTAGTGTCTATTTTTATCCTGAATAATGTTATTTGTCCTATTTTTGTATGTTGATGTATACTTCCAGATTAATTTTTGGTTAGTATTCAACTACCATATCTTTTACCATTCCTTGACTTCATTATTTTTTTTGTCCTCAGGTTTTAAATATGTATCTAGTGAAAATAATATATATAGACTTTTTATTAAATGAATATTGACACTCTGTCTTTAATGGGCAATTCTGACTATTTGTATATATTATGGTTATTAAAGTATTTGGTTCTTTTTACAATTATTTTACCATATTTTTCTCTTCATCACATTTGATTTTTTTTCTCCCTTTTTGCCTGTTTTGAAGTGAACTTAATACTCTAAATAAAGCACCCCCTAAAAACAACTAAAGTGCTGAGCAACACACAACTAACATCTTTTATAAATGCATTACTGATTTGGTAATAAAGTAGAAAAAAATCTTAGAGACCAAAAACTAAATGAAATCCAGAGAGGAAAGCAGAGAGCCAATCCTGGCTTCATAGTGAAGGAATTTGTCAAATTTGGATGAACTTCAATTTCCAGTTTCCAGCCCCATCTGAGTATCCACTCAAAATGAAATCTAAAAGGAACTTCAACCTCCACATCATATATAATAAAATTAAGATTCCAGTGTTTGATGCTCTGTGTAAGGGTAAACAAGAAACAAACCTACCAAGATTCTTAAGAAAATTGTTCACTGGTACATCAGCATTGAAAAAAGAGAAGAAAATAATACTCTGAATATTTGTAACTACAAGTTGGCCTTCATACAGATATGAGACATTGATACCTACTACCTAAGTATTTTCAAAAGCCTCAATCTTAAAATTTAATTAAAAATTGTATGAGTTGATAATACCATAGGTGTTTGGTAGAAGATAATGAAAATTATTTCTGGAGGAATTTACTTTCTATGAAATTTTCAAAGTATCGCTATGGATTAGCTTTATAGAAATATGAGCTCATAGTAACATGCACACACACGTGCACACACACCCCCACACACATATAGAATAACATGGCACCAAAAATAAAAATGAGCAGAAAAAATAAAAATTGTACCTTAAGAACTTCAGATATTAAAGTTATCAAACCTAGACTATAAAATAAGTATACTCAATTATTTAAAAAATAAGTGATTGAATATATGTGTTAGAAATATGAGACTATAAAAATCTTCAAATAGATTGGAAAAGAACCAAACTGAATTTGAAAAACTGAATGGATAGGTTTAAAAGTAGATGATATAGGTAAAGAAAAATTCATGAACTATCATACATTTGAAGAAAATATCCAGAATGCAGCAAGAAATACAAAGATATAGAATATATGAATAAAAGTTTAAGATCCATAGAAAAGAAAGGGAGAAGTTCAACACATGTCTAATTAAATTTCCAGATGAAAAGGAGAGAAAGAGTAAGCATAGTCATTTTCTAAGAAATGTCTGAGAATTTTCCAAATGTTTCTGTTCAGAAAGCTGCTGTCAATCTAATCGTCATTCCTTAAAAGACACATCTTTTTTCTTTCTGACTCTTTTTATGATCTCTTTGTCTTTGGTGTTCTGTAGTTTTGAGTATGGTGTATGTACACATAAACTCAAAACTGGAAAATTCTGAAGTATTGTTTTCATATTCCTTTTCTACATTTCCTCTAGTCTCTTCTTTTGGTCTCAGAATAGATGTATATTAAACTTATTGATTCAATTTTTACATATTTTGGCATATTTTCCATAATTTCTATGTATATTTTTCCTGTACTTTTCTAGTTCATTCTATTCAGCCAGTTAGAATCCTTGTTTAAACCATCTACTAATATTAATTTAACAATTATCTTTTTATTTCTAAAAATGACTATATTTAAATTTTTGTTTCTATACTCTTGTTTCTTGCTTTTCTAAATTTCTTCTTTATTTCTTTAAACATTTCACACATTGTATTAATTAATAAGTGCTTGATAATTTAACTCTCAAGTTTTAGAGGGTGTATATCTAGTGGGGGTTTTTTTGTTGTTGTTGTTGTTTTTTTACTGAGTGTTACTCATGATATCTTTTTTTATATATGTTAAAGGATTTTATTATGTGCTTGCATGTTACTGACTGTAGTCTGGGAAAATTCTGAGGGTATAAGGTGGAGATACTTTCCTCTAACAGAGAGGAATTGCATTTCCTTTTTCTGGCAGTAGAGAACTTACTAACCTGGAAACAATTTTAGAACCAGTTTCAATTCCCTCCTCTTGAGGTGGGTCCAAGACTTAGCTTCCCTATTCCAGTGACTGCAGGGCAATCCTAGGTTTTGTTCTTGCTTACTCCTCATGGCTACTCTCCGTAGTTTCAGCACCCTGTGTTTCAAAACTGTGGTTATTTAGCCCTTAGGATTTCCCTTTATTTGTGCTAGCATTGAAAAATGTATCAAAAGTAGTTTTGCTGTAATATATTTAGGTATAGTTATGGATGTAGTTGGAGGGCCCTTCAGTGCATCATAGCAAAATATCTGTAATTTTTCTGGCCCCCTTATCAGAAATGGTAATCTTTCATTTCCCAAACAGCAATAATCTGAGAACTAATGCCATGTGGCCACAAGAAGTCCAGTCCTTATCATGTCTTTCCCCAGCTATCTCTGGACAAATGTGAGGAACATTTTCATGTTAAACAGACCCAGCTTAGTTTTCATTCATAATCTTGTAGGACAGACTGTTAATGACCCTCTCTGCTCAGCTCCCATAATCACCTCTTGCCACTGCATAAAGAGTTGCTGCTTCTCTTCACATTCTAGTTTACTTTAAATGAGAATATATTCCTGCTCCCTAATCACCAAAGCACTATGAAGGCCAGTTTTATCAAAAGTCAAAACTTGACCAATAGCCTGGGGCAAAAGAGAAGAATTAAAGTTTTGGGGGGAAGAAAAAGCAATAAAACAAAAAATCTTCATCTTGAATATGACTGTTTGCATATATGGTCTCCTTCAAGGAAGTCCATTCCTGATACCCAACAGAAGGAAATAAATCTGTTTCCTTCTTATTCCAAGTTTAAGGCCAGGCTTTCCAACAGTATATTTTCAGAGATGCTGTCCACAGAGAAAATAATTGTCCATGTTCCCATGAGAATGCTTTAGGTTTTCATAGCCTGGATCCTTGCCATTCTGGAGTAGTATCAAAAAGTCACCTTTGCACATTGAAAATGTATAATATTTCCCCAAAATGCAAGAGGATAATTTACCTTAAAAGAAAAAGTCAAATATCTTCTCTATAGAATGAAAGAATTGCCACCAGCTTTGGAATATAAATTTATGGCGTTCTAGCCTTAATGGTTTCAAAGAAGTATTGAGTTCCATTACTAACTAGACCACCCCCTTTTCTTGCTACCATGTTTGTGCCTCCCAAACAAAACATTTTGTAAGCTCTTCAAAGGCAAGAATCTTGTCTTTTTGTTCCTGGTACCAAACAAAATGCCAGGTACATGGTCATGCTCAATAACTGGAGTGCATCAATCAGTGAATGACCATGTAAATTCATTTTCCACTAAATATTTGGAAAAGTTCAGTAGGGGAAACTTTATTTCATTTTTATGAAATGTCTTGCAAAATGAGAGAGAGAGAGAGGAGAGAACGAGGGAGGAGAGAGAGAAAATATACATGTTTGTCTTTCTTATGTGAACAACATAAGATTGTTGCAGATTTGAATTTTGATGAAGTGGAACCAAAGATCCACTGTGTGCACTGAACTGGAGTGAGACAGAAAAATACAGCAGACTTGTGACCAAACAGGAAATGCCCTAGTCTGTTGATGTAGCATACTCTGAGCCCAACGAGTAAGCAGCATAAACTGACATGAATGAATTTGGTTAAACATGAAACAGCCATCAAAGATGTGTCTCTTCCTGCTTGGTGGCTCCCGGATTTCAGAGGCGTCCAGCAACAAGGGATAGGGGAATCTGCATAAAATATTCTGAGCATGGGTAGCTGGTTCCAGGCTAGATAAACAATTTAACAAACATCCAGGAAGAATGTCTCTAACCTTCATAAAACTGAAAGGACAGGCAAGAAATGAGATGGACGACACTGTCATGGAAATTACAGTCTCAGCAATTTGGAGACATTTCATTCTGCAGAGGAACTGGCACACTGGAGGAGGGATAAACAGGAAGTTTGAAATCTGTCTGAAATGGCATGGCATATTTTTCTTGGGGTATGGTATTAAATGAGACTAAAGATCTCTCCAGAAAATCATGTCACTTAAAGTTCAACTCATCTTTTGAGCAGCTTAAAAGATTGACAGGAGTTATTTAAGCAATTGCTAAACATGGGTTCCTAAAAATCATGAGACTAAATAGAGTCTTGGGAAAGAAATTGCTCTGAAGAGAAGAAACATGGGTTTATCAGTAAACTGGAAAATAAATAAATCATGAAACAGTCCGTCTATGTGTGCAGTCCTCTTGTGCTTAGAGCATTATTCTAGGCACTCTAATAGGAAGACAGGCTGAGCAGATTACTCATACCTTTGAAGAGTCTAGTTAGGGAGAAAGGATACACATGGGTATGCCTGAGTCATAAACGTAGACAGATTTCTCTCCAGTTGAATACACAGAGTTCAGGAGTGATCAGAATACATAGGTATTACTTGAGGAAATCTTCTTAAAAGAAGTAAGTTTTACACTATGATTTAAAGGGGGTATTTGAAAAGTGTATTAAACAATTGATATTCAAACCTTGAGATACAAATTATTTATATATATACGTATATATGTGTACATGTGTACGTGTGTGTGTGTGTATATATATATATATTTTAGCTTTCTATTCAAAGGCAATTTTTTTCATTATAGAATCACACATTATTTATGCCTTAGAAATTAGTTGCAGCATTTCCTGAAGTGTCCAGTGAAATTCTGTTAATAGGTTGTTAATGGAAGAATAAAAAAGAACTAAGGTTGTGGTTTTGGAAACTATTTTATTATTTTTCCTTCTTGGACTCTAAAGCACATTGATTTATTAAAGGTTTTGAGAAATCTTCCAGTGAAGAAAACTATTTAATTTATTTAACCCAGCAATTTCTAATGTTACTTGACAGAGTGCTTTTTACCTTTTTTTTTAAAAAAAATTTTTTTTAGGAAGTCTATCAAAATGTAAGGAAACCAGTAAACAATTTTGGAATGACTGATCTAGTTCAGCTTCTCATCTTATGAGAAAAAGAAATGGAGATAAGACACTTGCCCGTGATTAACAGCCCACTAATGCCTAAAGCTTAAGCAGGTTGTTTTCTGGATTACCAGTTCTACTCATCCTCTGCTTTGTAATTGTATTGAAATCTAACTGCACTGAGTTTAGTTTTTTTGGTTAAAACTAATGACCTTAAGCCTGATGGTGAGATTTTGATAAGAGATAAAAATCTAAAGAAAGAAAAAATTGGCTCAAAATTATAAATTTTCAAAGTAAACTTGCTAGAAAAGAGTGGCTCCTAAGACAGCTTTCCATCCTCAGAGGTCTTCAAGCAGAGATAATGACTTGTTGGGAGTGTTATAGAGGACATTGCTGAATGAGTTAGGTACTCACAAACTCAAAAGTGCTATTTTTGCTCTGAGAGTTTCTTATTCCATTCATGCCTTGATACAGCTAGGTTTACTACAATAGAATTTGAGCATCAAGGAATCCAGGGTCCAAAACTACCAACCCACTTGACAAGACAGGTGCCAGGGAGAAAGACTTAGTTGCCCATATTTGAAGAAGACACAGCTTCCCAGCAGGGCATGATGTTCACAGAACCTGGCAGGAGACTGCAGGTATTCATTCAGGCATACAATTACATGAGGGCTAGACATATGAAGCCAGAGAGTCAAGCAGCAAGCAAAAACTTGGCATCTGGAAATATCTCAGCAGGTGGTAGAATTACCAACACAGGGTTGAGAGTCACAGGCAGAACTGTGACTCCATTCATAATGTTACCTAGTACCTTCTCTGTAACAGAAGGGCAGGTTCTGAGCTAGGTGGTTATTTATTTCTGGTTCTAGAATTGGGCAGATTGGGGAAAGGGGGTTGAGAAAGGTGGAATGAGATTGGCACAACCAGGTATACATTTACGAATAGGACATAAGGTTCTTATCAGATGAAGGAATAAGGTGGGAATATGGCAGGAGCTCAGTCACCACAAATGGACTGTGAAATATACATCAGAATAACAATAAGAGTGACATGATACTGAGTCCCTTTAACTGTTTACTCCAAGAAGTGTTTCTAAAAACCAGGGTGGGGCTGAGCCTAATGGGAGAAGTCAAATATCTTCAGCTGTGGGAAGAGGAAACATACAAAAGCTGAGCTCAACAGCTGCTTCCCTCTCCAAAATGGTTCTCATCAAATAGAAAAAATAAAGGAAGCAAACCTTAATTACTTCAGCATCCTCCTGCCAACAATTTATGAGGCAGACACAGCAAGCTTAGAGAGTAGTTAGTTTATGTTCAAGTCTATGTGTTATGTTAAGCTGAGAGCTGATATTACTTATGTCAGTAGAGTGAAGGAAACTTATGCAGGAAGAGATGAGAAGTTAGCCAGAAGAAGTAAAGGAATATTTCAGTGGCCTATCATTACAGCATTGACTCATTCGGGGGGGGGGGGGAATATTGCTTTATTTAAAACTTTAGAAGATGGTGGAGTAGAAGGATGTGCTCTCACTTACTCTTTCAAGAACACTGGAGTCACAATGAATGGCTGAACAATCACCAACAGGAAGACACTGGAATTCACCAAAAAAGATACCCTACATACAAAGACAAATGAGAAGCCACAGTGAGATGGTAGGAGGGGTGCAATCACAATAAAATCAAATCCCATAAACACTGGGTGGGTGACTCACAAACTGGAGAACACTTATACCACAGAAGTACACCCACTGGAGCGAAGGTTCTGAGACCCACGTCAGGCTTCTGAGCCCGAAGGTCTGGAAAAGGGAGGAAGAATTCCTAGAGAATCAGACGTTGAAGGTTAGTTTGATTTTATTGCAGGACTTTGACAGGACTGGGGGAAACAGAGACTCCTCCACTCTTGGAGGGAACATACGAAGTAGTGTGGGCATCGGGAACCAGGTGAAGGAGCAGCGACCCCATAGGAGACAGAACCAGACCTATCTGCTAGTGATGGAGGGTCACCTGCAGAGGTGGGGGGTGGCTGTGCCTCACCATGAGGACAAGGACACAGGCAGCAGAAGTTCTGGGAAGTACTTCTTGGCATGAGCCATCCCAGAGTCTGTCATTAGCCCCACCAAAGAGCCGGGGTAGGCTCCAGTGTTGGGTTGCCTCAGGCCAAACAACCAACAGGGAGGGAACCCAGACCAAATCACCAGCAGACAAGTGGATTAAAGTTTTACTGAGCTCTGCCCACCAGAGCAACAGCCAGCTCTACCCACCACCAGTCCCTCCCATAAGAAATTTCCACAAGCCTCTTAGATAGCCTCATCCACCAGAGGGCAGACAGCAGAAGCAAGAAGAATTACAATTCTGCAGCCTGTGGAACAAAAACCACATTCACAGAGATATAGAAAAGATGAAAAGGCAGAGGGCTAAGTACTAGATGAAGGAACAAGATAAAATCCAGGGAAAACAACTAAATGAAGTGGAGATAAGCAATCTTCCAGAAAAAGAATTCAGAATAATGCTAGTGAAGATGATCCAGGACCTTGGAAAAAGAATGTAGGCAAAGTTCAAGAAGATGCAAGAAATGTTTAACAAAGATCTAGAAGAATTAAAGAACAAACAGAGATGAACAATACAATAACTGAAATGAAAAATACACTAGAAATGATCAATAGCAGAATAACTGAGGCAGAAGAACGGACAAGTGACCTGGAAGACAGAATGGTGGAATTCACTGCTGCAGAACAGAAAAAAGAAAAAAGAATGAAAAGAAATGAAGACAGTCTAAGAGACCTCTGGGACAACATTAAACACAACAACATTCACATTGCAGTGGCCCCAGAAGGAGAAGAGAGAAAGAAAAGACCCAAGAAAATATTTGAAGAGATTATAGTCGAAAACTTCCCTAACATGGGAAAGGAAATAACCACCCAAATCTAGGACATGCTGAGAGTACCATACAGGATAAACCCAAGGAGAAACATGCTGAGACACATAGTAACCTAACTGGTAAAAATTAAAGACAAAGGAAAATTATTGAAAGCAGCAAGGGAAAAATGACAAATAACATACAAGGGAACTCCCATAAGGTTAACAACTGATTTCTCAGCAGAAACTCTACAACCCAGAAGGGAGTGGCATCATATACTTAAAGTGATGAAAGAGAAGAAACTACAACCAAGATTACTCTACCCAGCAAAGATCTCATTCAGATTCGATGGGGAAATCAAAAGCTTTACAGACAAGCAAAAGCTAAGAGAATTCAGCACCACCAAACCAGCTCTACAACAAATGCTAAAGGAGCTTCTCTAAGTGGGAAACACAAGAGAAGAAAAGGACCTACAAAAACAAACCTAAAGCAATTAACAAAATGGTAATAGGAACATACATATCAGTAAGTACCTTAAACGTGAATAGATTAAATGCTCCAACCAAAAGACATAAGCTTGCTGCATGGATACAAAAACATAACCCATACATATGCTGTCTACAAGAGATCCGCTTCAGACCTAGGGACACATACAGGCTGAAAGTGAGGGGATGGAAAAAGATATTCCATGCAAATGGAAATCAAAAGAAAGCTGGAGTAGCAATACTGATATCAGATAAAATAGACTTTAAAATAAAGAAACTTATAAGAGACAAGGAAGGACACTACATAATTATCAAGGGATCAAACCAAGAAGAAGATGTAACAATTATAAATATATAAGCACGCAACATAGGAGCACCTCAATACATAAGGCAACTGCTAACAGCTCTAAAAGAGGAAATTGACAGTAACACAATAATAGTGGGGGACTTTAACACCTCACTTACACCAATGGACAGATCATCCAAACAGAAAATTAATAAGAAAACACAGCTTTAAATGACATGATAGACCAGATAGAGTTAATTGATATTGATAGGACATTCCATCCAAAAACAGCAGATTACACTTTCTTCTCAAGTGCACACGGAACATTCTCCAGGATAGATCACATCTTGGGTCACAAATCAAGCCTCAGTAAATTTAAGAAAATTGAAATCATATCAAGCATCTTTTCTGACCACAACACTATGAGATTAGAAATGAATTACAGGGGAAAAAACGTAAAAAACACAAACACTTGGAGGTTAAACAATACGTTACTAACTAATCAAGAGATCACTGAAGAAATCAATGTGGGAATCAGAAAATACCTACAGACAAATGGCAATGAAATCACAATGATGTAAACCTATGGGATGCAACAAAAGCAGTTCTAAGACCGAAGTTTATAGCTGTACAAGCCTACATCAAGAAACAAGAAATATCTCAAAAAACAATCTAAACTTACACCTAAAGGAACTGGAAGAACAAACAAAACCCAAAGTTAGCAGAAGGAAAGAAATCATAAATGTCAGAGCAGAAATAAATGAAATAGAAACAAAAAAAAAAACAATAGCAAAGATCAATAAAACTAAAAGCTGGTTTTTTGAGAAGATAAACAAAGTTGATAAGCCATTAGCCAGACTCATCAAGAAAAAGAGGGAGATGACTCAAATCAATAAAATTAGAAATGAAAAAGGTGAAATTACAACAGAAATACACCACAGAAATACACAGCATCCTAAGAGACTACTACAAACAACTCTATGCCAATAAAATGGACAACCGGGAATAATTGTACAAATTCTTAGGTATAACCTTCCAAGACTGAACAAGGAAGAAATAGAAAATACGAACAGACCAATCACAAGTAATGAAATTGAAACTGTAATTTAAAATCTTCCAATGAAAGTCCAGGACCAGATGGCTTCACAGGTGAATTCTATCAAACATTTAGAGAAGAGTTAACACCCGTCCTTCTCAAATTCTTCCAAAAAATTGCAGAGGAAGGAAAACTCCCAAACTCATTCTATGAGGCCACCATCACCCTGATACCAAAACCAGACAAAGATACTACACAAAAACAAAATTACAGACCAATATCACTCATGAATATAGATAAAAATATCCTCAACAAAATACTGGCAAACAGAATCCAACAGCACATTAAAAGGATCATACACCACGATCAAGTGGGACTTATCCCAGACATGCAAGGATTCTTCAATATAGGCAAATCAATCAATGTGATACACCATGTTAACAAATTGAAGAATAAAAACCATATGATCATCTCAGTAGATGTAGAAAAAGCTTTTGACAATATTAAAAATTTGATTTCCTCTTTGATTTCTTCAGTGATCTCTTGGTTATTTATTTATTAAAAACACCCATTTATGAAAATAACTCTCCAGAAAGTAGGCATGGAGGGAGCCTACTTCAACATAATAAATGCCATATATGACAAACCCACAGCAAACATCATTCTCAATGGTGAAAAACTGAAAGTGTTTCCTCTAAGATCAGGAACAAGACAAGGTTGTCCACTCTCATCACTATTATTCAACATAGTTTTGGAAGTCCTAGCCATGGCAATCAGAGAAGAAAAAGAAATAAAAGGAATCAAAATTGGAAAAGAAGAATGAAAACTGTCACTGTTTGCAGATGACATGATACTATACATAGAGAATCCTAAAGATGCCACCAGAAAACTACTAGAGCTAATCAATGAATTTGGTAAAGTTTCAGGATGCAAAATTAATGCACAGAAATCTCTTGCATTCCTATACACTAGTGATGAAAAATCTGAAAGAGAAATTAAGGAAACACTCCCATTTACTATTGCAACTAAAAGAATAAAATACCTAGGTATAAACCTACCTAGGGAGACAAAAGCGCTGTATGCAGAAAACTATAAGACACTGATGAAAGAATTTAAAGGTGATACCAACAGATGGAGAGATATACCATGTTCTTTGTTTGGAAGAATCAATATTGTGAAAATGACTATACTACCCAAAGCAATCTACAGATTCAGTGGAATCCCTATCAAATTACCAATGGCATTTTTTAGAGAACTAGAACAAAAAATCTTAAAATTTGTATGGAGAAACAAAAGACCCCAAAGAGCCAAATCAGTCCTGAGGTAAAAAAAAAAACGGAGCTGGAGGAATCAGACTCCCTGACTTCAGACTACACTACAAAGCTACAGTAATCAATGCAATATGGTACTGGCACAAAAACAGAAACATAGGTCAGTGGAACAAGATAGAAAGCCCAGAGATAAACCCATGTACCTATGGTCAACTAATCTATGACAAAGGAAGCAAGGATATACAATGGAGAAAAGACAGTCTTTTCAATAAGTGGTGCTGAGAAAACTGGACAGCTACATGTAAAAGAATGAAATTAGAACTTTCCCTAACACCATATACAAAAATAAACTCAAAATGTATTAGAGACCTAAATGTAAGACTGGACACTATAAAACTCTTAGAGGAAAACATAGGAAGAACACTCTTTGACAGAAATCACAGCAAGATCTTTTTAATCCACCTCTTAGAGTAATGGAAATAAAAACAAAAATAACCAAATGGGACCTAATGAAACTTAAAAGCTTTTGCACAGCAAAGGAAACCATAAATAAGATGAAAAGAAAACCCTTAGAATGGGAGAAAATATTTGCAAATGAATCATCGGACAAAGGATTAATCTCCAAAATATATAAACAGCTCATGCAGCTCAATATTAAAAAAACAAACAACCCAATCCAAAAATGGGCAGAAGACTTAAATAGACATTTCTCCAAAGAAGACATACAGATGGACAAGAAGCACATGAAAAGCTGCTCAACATCACTAATTATTAGAGAAATGCAAATCAAAACTACAATGAGGTATCACCTCACACCAGTTAGAATGGGCATCATCAGAAAATCTACAAACAAAAAATGCTGGAGAGGGTGTGCAGAAAAGGGAACCCTCTTACACTGTTTGTGGGAATATAAATTGAAACAGCGACTATGGAGAACAATATGGAGGTTCCTTAAAAATCTAAAAATAGAATTACTGTATGACCCAGCAATCCCACTACTGGGCATATACCCAGAGAAAACCATAATTCAAAAAAACACATGCACCCCAATGTTCATTGCAGCACTATATACAATAGCCAGGTCATGGAAGCAACGAAAATGCCCATCAACAGACAAATGGATAAAGAAGATGTGGTACATATATACAATGGAATATTACTTAGCCATAAAAAGGAACGAAATTTGGTGATATCTAGAGACGTGGATGCATCTAGAGACTGTCATACAGAATGAAGTAAGTCAGAAAGAGAAAAACATATATCATATATTAATGCATATATGTGGAACCTAGAAAATGGTACAGATGAACCGGTTTGCAGGGCAGAATTTGAGACACAGAAGTAGAGAAAATATGTATGGACACCAAGGCGGGAAAGCGGCGGTTGGGAGGTGGGGGTGGTGGTGGGATGAATTGGAGATTGGGACTGACATGTATGCACTGATGTGTATAAAATGTATGACTAATAAGAACCTGCTGTATAAAAAAATAAATTAAAACAATAAAAAAAATTTAAATTAAATAAAATAAACTTTAGGAATCAGACAGACCTAGAATATCTTGTTGTAAATGAGAGAGAATATACTGGTTAAGGACATGAATTCTGGAGTCAGTCCTGTTTCACATCCCAGCCCCATCATTTACCAGCTTATGGCTTTAGGCAATTCCCTAACCTCTTTGTAATTTAAATTTCTCATATAAAAAATTGAAGATAACAAAAGCAAGTATTAATAAAGTTTTGTGATATATATGTTTATATGTATGTGCCTATATATCCAACAAACTAAAATTCACAATATCTGGGAACACTAGAGAAACTCTTCCAGAAAACTGAAAAGAAGAGTATATGTCTCCAACTCATTTTATAGGATGAGCATTACCCTGATACTGAAACAAGACAAAGTCATTACAAGATAGAAAAACTATAGACCAATATCGCTCATAGATGCAGAAATTTTAAATAAAATATTAGCAAATCAAACCCAAAAATATAGAGACAGTACATCATAACCAGAGGGGGTTTATCCTAAGAATGCAAAGGAATATTCAAAAATAAAATAATGTAATTCATCATATTCACACACTTAAAAAGAATAATGAAATTATCATCTCAATAAACACATAAAAAGCATTTGACAAAATCCATCATCTACTCCTGATAAAATTTCTCAGCAGACTAGGGATAAAAGTGAACTCCTTCAACCTGATAAAGACCTTTACAAAAAACCTACAGCTAACATCATAATTAATGTTGAAAGATTGAATGTTTTCACCCTAAAAATCAGGTCAAAGATAAGGATACCTATCTCACCGTGTCTATGCAACATATAGGTTCTACTAAGTACAATGAGGAAAACAAAAATAACTAACTGAATAAATAAAAGCATCAATATCAAAAAGAAAGAATTCTTTACTTTCAAGCAACATGACCAAGAGACTCTACAAAAAAGCTGCTAGAACTAATAAATGAGATAGGCAAATCGCATTTTTATGTTCAACATACAAAAATCAATTGTATTTATAAATACTAACAATGAATAATCAGAAAAACTTAAAAACTAATAAAAATGGGCAAAATGTTTGAAGGACACTTTGCCAAAAAAGACATGGATAGCAACTAAAGCCCATTAAGATCTCCATAAACATAGTCAACTGATCTTTGACAAAGGAGCAAAGGCAGAACAATGGACCAAAGATAGTCTTTTCAGCAAATGGTGATAGAACAACTGGACATCCACTGCAGGGAAAAAAAAAGAATCTAGACACAGACCTTACACTCTTTACAAAACTAGCTCTAAAAAATTGCAAATCTAAATGTAAAATGCAAAAGTTTAAAACTCCCAGAAAGCAAACAGGAGAAAACCTAAATGATCTTGGGTATGGTGATGACTTTTTATTTTTTTATTTTTTTTAAATAAACTTTTTAAAATAAATTTATTTATTTTTGGCTGTGTTGGGTCTTCATTGCTGCACATGGGCTTTCTCTAGTTGCTGTGAGTGGGGGCTACTCTTCACTGTGGTGCACGGATTTCTCATTGTGGTGGCCTCTCTTGTTGCAGAGCACGGGCTCTAGGCAGCAGGCTCTAGAGTGCAGGCTCAGTAGTTGTGGCACACGGCCCTAGTTGCTCTGTGGCATGTGGGATCCTCCTGGACCAGGGATCAAACCCATGTCCCCTGCATTGGCAGGAAGATTCTTAGCCACTGTTCCACCAGGAAAGTCCCGATGAAGACTTTTTAGATACAACACCAAAGGCAAGATCCATTAAAGAAAGAAAGGATAAGCTGGACTTCATTAAAATTAAAAAGTTTTGCTCTGTGAAAGACAATGCCAAGAAAATGAGAAGACAAGACACAGACTGGGAGAAAATATTTGAAAAAGGCACATCTGATAAGGGACTGCTATCTAAAACATGCCAAATTTTCTGAAAACTCAACAATAAGAAAACAAACAACCTGATTAAAACATGGACCAAAGATCTTAACAGGCACCTCACCAAAGATACTTAGATGACAAATAAGCAAATGAAAAGATGCTCCATGTCGTATGACATTAGGGAAATGCAAATTAAAACAACAATGCTACTACACGCCCATTAGAATGGCCAAAATCCAGAATGCTGACCACACCAAATGCTGGCAGTATTGTAGACCTACAGGAATACTCATTCATTGCTGGTAGGAATGCAAAATGCTATATCAACTTTGGAGGGCAGTATGGCAGTTGCTTCAAAAATTAAATATACTGTTACCATACAATCTAACAATCGAGCTCCTTGGTATTTACCCAAAGGAGATGAAAACTTATGTCCACAAAAAAACCTGCAACTGGGTGTTTATAGCAAATTTACTCATAATTTCCAAAATCTAGAATTTGGCATTGCACCAAATTTCATTCACCTTTAGTAGGTGAATGAAAAAATAAAGTGTGGTACATCCAGACAATGGTATATTATTCAGCAAAAAAACCCAAAACTATCAAGTAATGAAAAGCTATGGATAGAGGAACTTTAAGTGCATATTACTAAGTGAAAGAAGCCTATCTGAAAAGGTTACATACTATATGACTCCAACTATGTGACATTCTGGAAAAGGCAAAACTCTGGAGACAGTAAAAAGATTGGTAGTTGCCAAGGATTGGGGATGGTGGAGGGAAGTATGAACAGGTAGAGAACAGAGGATTTTTAGGGCAGTAAAAATACTCTTTGTGATACCATAATGATAGATACATGTCCTTACACATTTGTCTAAACCCATAGAATATACAACACAAGGAGTGAACTATGTAAACTATGGACGTGAGTGATAATGATGGGTGATGATGATAATGTAGGTTCATCAACTGTAAAAAATGGACCACTGTGGTAGGGGATCTGAATAATGAGGGAGGCTATGCATGATTCAGGGCAGAGAGTATTTGGGAAATATCTATCTTTCCCCTCAATTTTGCTGTGAATGTAAAACTGCTCTAAAAAATAAAGTCTGTTAAAATTAAAATTTAAAGTAAAAACACTTGTCAATAATAGTGTTGACAAAGAAGTAGAAGAACTAGAACTCTCATGCACTGCTGATGAGAATCTAAAATTGCACAGCCACAGCTTTGGAACATAGTTTGGCAGTTTAAAAAAAAACTGTAAATATAGTTAAGCAAATATCTACCAAATGATCTAGCCATTCCACTCTTGGGTATTAGCCAGAGAGAAAATAAAACATATGTCTGTAAAGATTTTACACTGTGTTCATAGCAATGTTTATTTTTAAAAGCCCAAAACTAGAAACAACATAAATGTATCAGTAGGTAAATGACTAAATTGTGGTATAACCAAACAACAGAATGTGACCCAGCAATAGAAAGAAATAAATTATTGATACATGCAGCAACATAGATGAATCTCAAAATAAACATAATGAGTGAAAACAGCCAGAAAAAAGAGTATATACTGTATGATTTCCTTCATATAAAATTCTATAAAGTGTGAGATAATCTATAGTGAAAGAAAGCAGATGAGTGGTTACCTGAGGAAGGAAAGGGGTTAAGAAGGGATGGGAGGAAGGAACTTCTAAGACGCAAGAGGAATGTTTTGTGAGGAATGGATATGTCCTTTCATAAAACTGTGATAACAAGTTCATGACTGTGTACATACATCAAAACTTATCAAACTGTACACTTTAAATATGTGCAGTTCAATATGTTCATTATGCCCTAGTAAAGTTGTTTTTAAAAAAATAGCAACTTAAGAAAGAAAAGATTTTGGAGAGTTCAAATCATCAGAGCTCTGTGATTAGATCTGGTGACAAATGGAGAAGAATGAAGAATAAAGGATGCATCTGAGATCTGGATTGAGCACAGTGTGGGGTAATGGCATTTACTGACAGAACTGAGAGATGCTAAGTATAAAAATTAGCCATAAACCTGCTTATCCACCTATGCTTTCCATCTTAAAGGCAACAAGATCCATTCAGGGACTCAAAATGAAACATCTAGGGTTTATTCTCAAAATTTTACCCTTCTCTCCAAATTTAATCAGTCAGAATGAAGACATTGTGGAGTGGATACATAAATAAGTTAGCACTCAGATCAATGAATTAATATGCCAAAGGATATACCAGGGTTTAAAAAACATAATCTATTCATAAAATTAAAAGAATTTAATTCATTCGTTTTACCTTCATATGTAAAGAGTCACTTAGAATCTACATACTCTCAAAGAACTTTAATATTATAGTGCTTTATTTTATCACTTTTCAACCTGAAAGTATGTTTGAAAATACTAAGAAATTGTGGCAATAATAACATAGCCACATGAAAATTTCCCAGCTGGAGAGCTCTCTGATTTCCTGATATTTTTAAAATTTTCTTTGGACCAAAGAAAACAAAGGGAAGATCAAGCAACCCTGAGACTTCGGCTTTAAGAACAAGTTACAAGTGCCCACCATGTTCTCAGTAGAGAGAGTAAATTCCACATCCCTGAATTTTCAAAAGGCAATATTACATTTTACCTATTAGCAACAAATTTATCAATAAAAGTAGAGCAAAATTTAATTTCTCCAACCCCACATGCTCTGGATTAAAATAAAAATTTTGAAGATTTACATGGGTTTGTTTTCTCATTTCCCAGAACAATGATTAAAAACCTGCCTTTGGAGAAAGATTTTACACATGAACATTTCCTATAAGCTGCAGCCCTCTTCTTGCCTTGTCTTGTATTTTTGTGCATCCACTCAGCAGTGAAAATGATTGTCTCCAGGTTCCATCTGAGGGAAATGAAATCACTGGAACAGAACATGTTGCAGGGATCATCTGTCTGTTTATCCAGCCAAGAGTTTATGTGTTACCTGTCATTGGGTTACCACTTCAACAGAGCTCTGGGCTGGACTGAAAAAGGGAAATGTAGACTCTCAGAGCTAGAAAGGGATGCAAAAGTTCCTCTAGTGAGTTCATTGACATGCATGAGAGCAAGTTTACAATTTTCACAGGTCCTTGAAGCCTTCCAGAGATTCCCTGAGATCCCTGGAATCAGAAGCCACTCATGATGCCCTTGGGGAGTTTTGGAGGCAAGCATGACAATTGCATCAATATTCCTTTGTCTGACAGAATCTTGTCCAAAACATTGGCCATGAACATGCTTTACTTACACTTTAATCTCAACTACTTTGGAGTCCTCTAATGTACACTATTTTATCTTTATTGCCTCTTTCTATAGAACCAGGTCTGACTACTCATCTTTACTCTTCAGCTTCTCCATAGTATCTAAATTATTGATCCAGTGGTCCACAAGTTCCCCACTATCAACCTTTATACACAGACCTTCACACCACACTCCTAGTTCTTCAACTGCTGTGGCTGGTTCATCTTATCCATATGTGGCAACCTCTGAGTGAACCAACATAAGTGATGGCCTTATCATTGATAACAGATTTCTGTCCAAGACTTAATCCATCCTAGCTCCTCTCCTCTCCCCTGTCCTTGTTGAGTCACTACTTAATGATCTTTACTCTTTAGGAAAATAGTTTTTACAGATAATGCTTACTTTTGTGATAGTATGAACTAATATGGCTTATTGAGACAATTTCTTTTCTAGAGAAGCATAGATACAGCTCATGATGCAAAAACCAAATGATCCTGGCAATATCAATAGAGAAATGGCAAAGAAGCCATAAAAAGAGAGAAGCAATTGAAGAAGCATGTGATTATTTAGTGATTTGATATAGGCACATTTTATTAATTACAACATATAACCACACATACAATTAAAAACCCCAACAACTTGTGAGATGTTTCTACTAATTAGGAGCGTGGGCAGATTGCGTGGGATAAAATCCTAGCCCTCTTCTTTACAGATGTTTGGTCTTAGACAATGTAACATTTCTTTCCAGCCTCAGATTCTTCACTTGTAAAATGAGAATAATAATACCATTTTCCTAGGGTTGTGATGAAAAATAATTAAGAGAATCCAAAAAGCACACTTCGTATAGTGCGTAGGACATAGTTGTTACCATCTAAAGGATTATGGTTAAAAACCTCTAAGATAGCTGTTAGTTATCATTTTTTATTAAAATTACTTTAATCCCATTTATCATTGCTTATTACCTATATTTACTATTATTATTATATTACAGGCTATTATATTGCAGGCTATTTCTAAGTGATCCTCAGATTTTTTTTTCTTTTTTCTTTTTTTCTTTGGCTTTTCCTCATAGGTCTTACATCTGTCTTATTAACATGTTCTTTGGAGAAATAGTTATTATGTGATGTGACAGATGTGTTAGTTAACAATATGGTGGTAATCATATTGTGATATATAAGTGTATCAAATCAACATGTTATATACCTTAAGCTTACACAATGTTATATGCCAATTATATCTCAATAAAGTTACAAAAACTAAAGAGGAAAAATGGAGATATAATTGACATTTAGGTAACTAATAGTGAAAGAGGAGGGCTGGGTGTGGTACCCCAAGGTTTTGTGAGGACAGTATCATCACAAAGCATTAAGTATGCATAAAGTTGAGTTTTTGTTAAAAAGTTGAGAATTAATTGACTTAGTCCCCTGGCTTCTGAGCTTCCAGTCAAAGAGAAGCAACAGTGATATGTGTCTAAGGGAAATACACATTGACCTCATATTGAAAAGATATTAAATTTTATATGATTTATTTCTTTAGCTAGGTATTGAATATAGAGATATTAATTATGTAGTCATCTGCACTTTCATGTTTGCCTAAAATATTTTATATTAAATAAAATTTAAGTATTCAGAAATGGAGAAACAGACTTGAGAACAGTTCAACAAATTTATAACCTTTGCTTTTATAGACCCTGAAACTATGCTTAATTTATTTCATATTAAAATTTAATTATTGGTGTATTAAAACTTGAGGGGGATTTATACTTTCTTTAACATAGAATGAGATGTATTTCATATTTATTCATTTTGTAGTCTGCTCTGTTTTCAGATATGCCTAATCTGAGAAATATATGTGTAACTCTGCTTATATATTTTATCTTTCCATAAGTGTATTCCCTCTTATTAAATATTCTGTACTTCCTATCATAATACAGCTTGCCTTAGTTGTACTGAATTTTAATATTCATTCTACTAACTAGCATGGGACCATTTGCATACCTAATGAACATAGTCATTCAAATTATTGATTGAACAATTAAATACCATTAAATGCAGAAATAATTATGATGGAAAATCAATTGTTATGTCATTTCAGGTCATCATAACCCATTGATGTCAATTATTTGCATATTCACCAGTTAGATCTATCCACCTCATTGTTTACATATGGTCTGTTATGCCTACCCAGGTAATGAATACATATAGGTCATCCAAAACAGAATCGAAAGCCTAACTATGACATAATAGATTAGATCCACAATTTTTCCTTTATCTATAAAATCAACCATCAGTTGACAGTAGAATTTAAGTAATACAGCAAAACTACTTTTTAAAAATCCAAGCAGTTCTCTGAGAAGTGACTCATAATAATCTCACTTAATATCCTCATTTTTAGATGAAGAAAGTGTGGCCCTGAGTACCTAATATGATTTCATTATATGATTTTAATTTTCTGTAGTGTTCAAAGACAAATATACTTAGGAAATATTTTGTATTACTTTCCCATTTTGCATTATCTATTGCATTTTAGATGGTAATTAAGTGGCTTGTGGATTATATCATCTTATTATTTTCCCAGGGATAAAAAGTAACAGGTCATAAATTTTCCATCTATCTTCCAATGATGTCAAAATATGGAAATAACAGCTATATAACATTTTAAATGAGCTGTTAAGTATTCCAAAGGTTAACACATTACTCTTGTTATCTTTAGAAAGTTTTAATAATTTACCTATTGGTTATGTCATTCTGTGTGATAAGATAGTGCCACACTCTTTATAGCCTAAATAATTCAGTCATGAAAACAGTAATGAGGACCTCATGCTATGATTAGTATGACCTACGGTCACGGTAAATGAAAAGAATCAGTGTTGTAGCCCTTATCACAAACATAGCAAAGAGACTTTGTCTGCATTTGACTTCTTTCCTTCCCCATGAATAACTATATTTCATGAGATAATCACAAGTTTTTTAAAAAGGTACAAAAGATCCAGAGCAGGATGTTATCTTACACATATTATAAAACTAAGACGCCCTGAAAGACCCTTGAGAACAGTTCCAAGCCTGGAATATTCAGCATTATTTTACTCAAATTAAGGTGTTCAGATTCTCAATCCCACAGTTAAACATGTTAAAACTACTACCGAAATTATAATTGAATAATTGAAAAAATGAATTGATGAAATGAAGCAGTCCTGATAAATTTGAATAACTGGCAAGACATTTTTTAGGCCTAAGAGGTCATTTTTGGATCCTTATTTACTCTAGAAAATTATATAATAAACCAAATCCCCAAATAAACCAGGCAACTGTCCAGCTGGATCTAACTGAATTACTCTGAGGTCATCCAGATCTTTCTAGGAAAGATAATTTTCATATTTAAAGAACTATATTTTGAAGAAATTATAAAATATTACTGAGAAGTATAAAAGAAGACTTGGGTAACTGTGGAGCTATGTGATGTTCCCGGATGGAAAGATAGTATTGTAAAAACATCAATCTAGAAAAATTATTTTAAAAGTTTCTTGCAATTCTGATCAAAATGCCAATGGAGTTTTTAAGAGAAACTGGGAGGAAAAAACAAAATGATGTTAGAATTAATTCAGAATAATCCATAAGAAAGAATGGACATTTTCATAACAACTAGAGTTATCATGAATGGGAGAACTTATCCTGTGAGGTAGTAAAGCATAGCACTGTTAATATATAGTTATTAAAGCCTTGGCACCAAAAATGCACCAAAATAGGCCAATAACAGCTCCTCATATATAATCAACAAATAATAAATTAGCATTGTAAATCAATGAGAAAGAGTGATAGTCAATGAATGGTGTTGCAGAAATTTACTAGATATGTGTCAAAAAGAAAAATTGGATTTTTATCTTACCCAAAGTATATATGCAGGCCTATATCTGGAGTTTGAAAAAATCTTTATTTATTTATTTGGTTGCACTGGGTCTTATTTGCAGCAGGCAGGCTCCTTAGTTGTGGTATGCATGTGAGATCTAGTTCCCTGACCAGGGATGAAACTCAGGTCCCATGCATTGGGAGCGTGGAGTCTTATCCACTGCACCACCAGGGAAGTCCTACAGATCCAGATTTTTGAAGGACTTCAGCTATCACAATTGTGAGTGTCCTCTTTAACAAGAAGAATACAATATTACAAATACAAAATTAGTCATGAAAGGGAATATTAATTTAGGATGAGAAAATCACAACAAAATACAAACTTCAGAAAAGCTAATAGAGCCCTCAAATATGAAATCTGAAAAAAAATTAATTAAAAAATTGTCTGACACTTCTACTTCTCCCTATATCTGTTCTGGCTGCATGCTCTTTGATTACTTTTTCATAAAAACAGCCATTTTATTTTTTATTATTGATAATTCAAAGAAATTTCTTCAGAGTCTCAACTTATTTTTGATAATGTCATGTAAGTGTTTAGGACTATTGTCAACTTTGGGAAAATCTCTATCAAGTTTCTTTCATATATGAGCTGTTAGATTTGGAAAATTTTCACAGATTCATTTCTGGGTTCCTACATTTCAAATCTTGGTGCTCCCCCACTAACCACACACTTTCAGTGGTAAGCACCAGAAAACATATTCATATTGGATTAGAAATTCTACCCATACATCTTAGTATCAAAACACCAGGAGGTTGGCACAAGTAGAAAAAATTGTTGGAAATCATTCCTCCACTAGCAGGGCTAGCTGTACATGAAAGTGGTGGTGAACCATATAAAAATATCTCACAAACCCAGACTCTAGATATCCTGTTAGCTGGATCCCAACATGCCTGCAGCTACTACAATGCAATGTGTCATAAGGCAAAGTATAATAGAGGAAATGTACGATAGAGGGGAAGAGTGATAAAGGGAAATTGGAATAGAATGAAATTGTGGTCTTACATGAGTATTGTTCAAATATTTCACTTTTGCAAATTTTTCAAAAATGTAAAACCATGTGAACACAATTCTAAAGTGCTTTCTTGGCTTCATGGTATATCTACCTCTGATTATCCTCACCTGCAATTTAGGAAACCGAAGCTGGGAAGGGAAAGCAACTTGTCCATAATCACATAGCTTGTAAACTGCTGGCTGAGCTTAGAAGTCAAGGTTGAATGATTCCAAAGATAGTACTCTAAAACAACAAGCTATATTTCTAATATGAGATAAAAAGTTAATATATCCTTAATATTGAAAAAGATAATTTGAATCAGTATGAGATCACCGTATTCCAATAGAAACATGGACAATTTACCAAACAGTAAAAAATGGTTAATTATCATTAAAAATTGCTCAACTTTAAAATAGATATATATTTTTTCACATTTGAAAACAATTTTAAGTGATAATATACAGCATTGATAAAATAAGATGGGCACATACATTGCTCCTGAGAATATGAATTTGTACGAGTTTCAGGAAATTAATTTGTTGATTTGATAATGTGTATCAATAGCTTTAAAAATGCTCATCACATCATGCCGTCATTCCACTTCCAGGAAAATAATCTGAAATAAATATAAAATTTTATACAGAAAGACATTGCACTATTTATAAAGGGGATATAGAAAAAATATAAAGGGAACAGTTAGGTGAATTATGGGATTATCATGTAGAAAATGAAATACAATGTGTGCCATTACATTATAGTTATGATATTTCCAAAATACACGGAAATGCTTATGGACTGCCAAGTGAAAGAAAGTCTTTTATGTATGATACACAACACAATCTCAACCACATAAAAGTACACATGCAAACACACAAGCACACACACACACATATATAGACATTAAGCAGAGATATAGAGCTACTTATACAGATATATACATGAGCTATAATTTCAGAAGTGACATTATACCATTTTAACTTAAATTGAAAATGCAATTTAAAAAATAATTGCTTTGTTTAATCTACAAAACAGAACATTTAGTACCTACTTCTTGTTGGCAAGTTTCAGAATTGATGAGGGTGTGTCTATAATGAGGCTCTTGAAAGCATAGATTGTTATCAAAGCATTCAATTTAGTGCAACTCAGAAGGGGCGTCTGATGGCCTTCGGCTCCAGGTTCACCTCCCCCACTGCCTTAAAGTCTGCACAGCTGTAGTTGTCTGCCTGGTGGTCTCCCAGAGGTGGCTGTGTTTCATTGTAAGACTGTGTTGGCGAAGCCCCTGGGCTCTTATGTGAGGAAAGACACTATATAAATGCAAAATAGTCTATTTTATTCATGCTGTCATATAAATAGAGATCTCCTTTATGTTAGCAGTTTTTCAAGGAAACTGGCTACTCTTAGTATCAGCCTCCTTATCCTCATTCTCAGGGCCTCCATAATCTATTAGGCAAAATTATTTTCCACCCCAGGACAACAGGTGCCTTCCCGGGTACAGAACAGTCATTAGAAGTGTCACCTTGAGCCAATACTTGTCCACAAGGAGGACTAGATGGCTCAGGCAAGAGCTGCTTTAAGCTGAGTCTCGTTCTGGCTGGAGTCACAAACATCAGTCTGCAAGGACCCAGTGAGGCCACTCTTTTCTACTGGTCTCAGAAGTGGCCCCCTTTCACAGCATCTCCAACATGGGGACATAGGGATTAAGACAGGCTCTGCAGTCAGATTGACATGAGTTTAAATCCTGGTTGTGCTATTGAGAGCTCTGTGTCTTTGAGTCTCATTCTTCGTTTTTAAAATTAATGCACCCACCCATTAGGGGTGTCATACGATGATTAAATGAGGCACGAGAAAAAGTCATTGGACACAATGCCAGGCACATGGTAGTTCAATACATGTTATCTATAGAGTCAGTGGTACTGCTTCCCTCATTCAGTACCAACCTGAGAAATGTGTTTAGCACACTATGCTATGAGCAGGGAGTGGAGGATAGCTGGAGAACAGGAGTTATAAGGCCTTGTATCTGACTTTTAAAGAATTTACAAGCTCTAAACATAGAAAGCTTAGAACCAGAAGTGACTTCCGTAACTTATCTGTCCCACTCCCTTCATTTTTCAAATAAGGAAAGCTTATTAAAACAAGCTAGTGTGACTTCCCAGCTTTGTCTGACATGCTGTGTGCCTCAAAATGAATCAAATACACTTGACACATTAATTTAGTTCAGAGATCCTTTGAGTTATAGGCCCCTCTTTTCTCTTTTTCTTCCTCCCCCTTTAAAATACTAACCTAAATTTGCTCTATGGTGGGACAAAAACTCTTCGTATTGTGCTATAATTTTTTCTTTTTTTTTTTTTTTTTGCGGTACGCGGGCCTCTCACTGTTGTGGTCTCTCCCGTTGTGGAGCACAGGCTCTGGACGCGCAGGCTCAGCGGCCATGGCGCACGGGCCCAGCCGCTCCGCGGCATGTGGGATCCTCCCGGACTGGGGCACGAACCCGTGTCCCCTGCATCGGCAGGCGGATTCTCAACCGCTGCGCCACCAGGGAAGCCCTGTGCTACATTTTGACCACCACCCACCATCACAGCATAATCCTGTCTATTATCTTGATCAAACTTGGATTGCTCCTTTAGCATGGATGCTCCAGAAAGCTACTCCTTTTCTTGAAGTGTTTAGTAGAACTATACATTTTTGTCTCACCTCACTTTTAAAAATTTTGAAACCCTTACAAATGAATGTGTAAAAGAATGAAGTCTTGCCCTTTGCAACAACACGGATGGACTTGGATGGTATTATGCTAAGTGAAATAAGGCAGACGGAGAAAGACAAATACTGTATGATGTTACTTATACGTGGAATCTAAAAAATAAAACTAGTGAATATAACAAAAAAGAAACAGACTCACAGATATAGAGGACAAACTAGCAGTTACCAATGGGGAGAGGGAAGAGGGGAGGGGAAATATAGGGGTGGGGACTAAGGTATAAACTATTAGGTATAAAATAAATAAGCTACAGAGATATATTGTACAACACAGGGAATATAGCCAATGTTTTATAATAAGTATAAATGGAGTATAATGTTTAAAAATGATGAATCTCTATGTTGGACACCTAAAACTTCTATAATAATTGTACATCAACTATACCTCAATAAAAAAACTAATTATAAACAAATGAATGACTGTGTATTTAGAAAAGAGAGCTTAAATATAAGTGCCAAAATGACAAGGAACAAAATGGCTCCTCTGCATCATTTCCATTGCCATGATGCTGATTCCAACCCTCTCACAACATGAAATTGAAATTAAGCATTGATATCCCTGCCTGCTCTCCCAAGACATTCCTTAATTCTGTGGATCTATAATTGATTGAAACTCTCAGAGAAAGAAATTGTATCAATTCTGTGGAAGGGGGAAAAAAAAAGCCTCTCCTTCATGTTACCACCTCTTCCTTATTCTACCTCCCTTTAAAAAATGAAGAGTTAATAATATGACTGGACAGACTGTAGTACATTCTTTGGTGCAGGTATTTCTAGTAGTATCCTCTTCTCTCTAGTACAGGCATCTTAATTTTTCTGTGCCATGTACCCCTCTGGCAGTCTGGGGAAACCTATAAACCCCTTCTCAGAATAATGCTTTTAAATATAAAACCAAAATGGGTAAATTTCAAAGGAAACTTGTTTTATTGAGATAGTTATCAAATTAAGGAAAACATTGTGCTATAAGACCATATATGTCCTTATTAACACATTAAATAACAAGATCTAGTGTAGATCTAATAACCACCATAATCTCAAGGTAGTGATGAGCACAAATGTTATTTGTAGACAGCGGCAACAACTGTAATGTGGTATAAAAGTATCTGTGATTTCTATTGATGACGGCCATAAATTCTGCTAATCATATTGTGATTTCTTTCCTACATTTATAATAGAAGGAAATGCTAAATTCTGGTTAGAAGTTAGTGAAAATGAAAATATAATAGTTACCTATTTATATTCAGGGACCCTGTGAATTCTAGTAGAGAACTCCTTAGCCTCGGCAGCCTAAAACTCAAGCTGTGATTCCCGACAGAGATCTAAGTAGGCCTAGCTCAGGCTAGTCATTTGGTCCTGCACTTCCTCTTCCTCTTCCTAAAGCAATACTCTGGTGTACAGTTGCTCTTGGGGACTAGCCATTTCTTTCCTCCATGTCTTGTTTCAAGAACATAGGTGAGGAGAAAGCAAATGGAATTTTCCAGTTAGAATATGTTTTCTATACTACCAAGTCCTCTCTTCTCCTACCCAGTCTTCATGACAGATTTTTTTTTTTAATTTTTAAAAATGTTGCCTTTTTTTTTTTTTTTTTTTTTGGCATGCGGGATCTTTCGTTGGGGCGGCGCAAGATCCCTTTGTTGCAGCGCTCGGGGCTCTCTCTAGCTGTGATGGGCGGGCTTCTCTCTAGTTGTGGCATGTGGGTTTTCTCTCTCTAGTAGAGGCGAGCTTGCTCAATAGTTGTGGTGCGCACGCTTAGTTGTCCCAGGGCATGTGGGATCTTAGTTCCCCAACCAGGGATTGAACCAGTGTCCCCTGCATTGTAAGGTGGATTCTTTACCACTGGGCCACCAGGGAAGTCCCCACCACAGATATTTTCTGATTTTCTCTCTCTCTCCCTCTCTCCCCACTCTGTGTATTTCAAGACACCAAGCCTAGGTGGACTTTGAATGAAGATAACTCCTCTGGGAGACTAGTAATACTATTTCACTTCTTTATCATGAGGGAGAGTTATCTAAAAAATACTCAGTTTTTCTTCCTTCTTGTATTTCTCCTCTTCTTTGTTTTCATATTTTCTCAACAGAAAATACAGTCTTCAACTCACCTAGATTTAGTGTCTCAAACCATCTAGGCAACACACACACACACACACACACACACACACACACACCCCTCTTCCTCCTCTGTAGATGGCTATAGATATTTATACATATATATGTAGATACAAACATAAACATAAATACAGATATAAATATATTTTGTATCTTTTATCCTTTAAAATTTGGAGATGACCCCAGAATTTTTCCTATAAATGATAACCTTATTGTAATGAAGGTTCCATGAGGGTTAGGGACTTTGTCTTGTTCACTCTTGCTTCCATAACAATTAGAAAAGTGCATGGCACTGGTTGAATATTTATTGAGTGAATGCTCAAGTATGTTAGCTGAAAGGAACTCTGTAAATAAAGTGGGCTTATGAAGATTTTTTTGGTTTTATCTGAAATCAGTGATAAGAGAGAAAGCTGAGTGCTCCAGAAGTACTTTTCATAAAATTAAAACCAAACCTTAAGTTTTCACCTTAGGAAAATACATACATACATACACACTTAATAATAACACAACTATTCTGTCCTAAAATAGCAAAAGCTCTTATTTTTAAATCAAAATAAAAGGCTCTGATTGCTAGTGATGATCTAGAAGACATGAAATAAGAGATATAAAGGGTGAATAAAACTATCCATACATGCCAGCACAGAGGAAAAATGAAGCAGAATAAGTGAACACTGTTACTGAACTCTAGAAATACCAGTAGCATGGCTGTACTGCCATGGGTAATCAATACATATGTGTTGAATAAATAAATTATGAGCTAACAATTCGACACCAGGTAACTTTGTACTCACCTTACCTTCCAACACTGCACAAAGATGCTAGACCTGTACCAATGGAATAATAGAAACAAAAAGGTGAATATTTAGCTGGGGGAGGATTACAGAGAACAGGGAAGGAATTAGTGGCCATACAATATGACTTCTGGTCAACCACAAAAAGCTGAGTATTGAGAACAGTAATTCAGATTCTGATGTAATGAAACAGGAAAAGATGGACTGGAGGGAGTAGTCCATTAGGAGTTTACAGAAACCCAGTCCATGTACGTTGCCCAATGACAGCATTCAAAGCATAGCATCCCTTAACCCACTAGATGGTAATTGAGATACTACTTTGTATAAGTCATTCCCTAAAACAAGATTTCTCAAGCACACCTGGAAAATGCTCACACAGCTCCCTCTTGGAATGTTTCCAGTGACAGAGATCACATCACTTTTTAAAGCAGGCAGCTCAATTATTAACAGACTTAATTATTAGAAGCTTCATCTTTATAAGACTTGATATTTACCACCCTATAATTCTACCCAACACTGAGCACAATGCCTGATACATAGAAACCACTCAATGATTTCTTTTGCTGAGTTAATATTCTCTTTTTTTGTTGCCTAGGATGGGGAGGGGCATGGTGGAAATCTCTGCTCACTTCCAGATGATAGACTATTTGTTGTTTTTCCTGAAAGTATAGGCTAATTGGGAGTAGTGCCCCAGTGGACAGGAGCTCAACACCTCATGACCACAATGCATTGATTTATTCATATATGTGTGTGTGTGTGTATATATATATATATATATATATATATATATATATCTTCAATCTTTAAAAAAAAAACTCTTGGTACTCAGAGGTGGGGAAAGAGGATACAAGAAATCATACAACTCTTCAAATATTAAAATTGGCTTCCAGGATACCTCTCTCAAAATGTTCCTTTCTCCAAATTTCCCAAATCATCATTTGCCTAAGCTTCAGCCTTTACAGCTGATGAACAGGTTCATCAATTTTAGACTTGTAAAGGGCAGTGCTCCAAACTAGACCCAGACATTCAAGTGTGGCATGACTTGTCATTGTATCAATACAATGAAACCGTCCTAATATTTGATTCAGACATGGACTTCCATTTACAAATGTAATGGAAAAAAATGTTTCCAACAACTATCACACTTTGAGTTTGCAATTTGAGTAAAAGCAATGAGTTTCTCATTTAACTCTGTCTCTCATAACTTTTTTAGTCAATTTATTTTTGATCCCAAATACAGACATTAGCCCTGTTAAAAATTTTATTTTGTTGATTTTCATGCCACAGTTCTACCTGTTGAGAACTTCCATATTTTCATTCTTCTTCCATTTTTCCCTCTAGCTCAAAGGACAAGGCATCCTTCCACCCTGATTCTTGTTTCTCACCTTCTTCCATTAGGATTGCACCTGTCTTCTTCAGTTATCCTTCCTCTCTCTCTTTTAAAATTGATCTTGCCCACTTCTACATTGTTCTCACTGAAGTTATGTTCACCAATAACCACCTAATTTTCAAATCTAAAGAATTTTAAAAAGTTTTTATCTTATTTTGTCCTTCCTCAGTATTTGACAGTATTTGATCATCCTTTATTTGTGAAAAATCTCTTTTCCTAACTTTCATTACATTATTTTTTATAGTTCCTCTTGACATATTCACAGTAATAAGTATCCCTATAGAAAAGAGTGGACATTTCTATTTATGCAAGATTAATTTATGTTCCTAGATGGGGGGACTTCTAATAGATTCTGAATATTCCTTAACAAGCCAAACTTTCAATATATTATCATTTTTGTTGTTATTGACAATGCTGCCTTCTCTTTCAATTGACTGCTAGTGTGCAAGAGAGTTTTTTTAAGTGTTAATTTTGTAATCTGCAACTTTTTGAATTCTCATAAATTCTAATAGTTATTTTTTTCCTTTTGAATCTTCACATATAGAATTTTACCTCATGTCATAATAATTTTGCTTTCTTCAAGTTTTATACTTTTTATTTCTTTCTCTTGTCTAATTTATTGGCAAGTACATCTAGATTTTGGGACATTGTTTAATTATAGTAAGCATGGTAGGCACCGTTGGCTTATGTATGGCTAATTTTAAGGAAAATGTGACTTTTTTTTTCATTAAACCTAATGCTGGATTTTAATTAAGATATATAAATGTATAACTGAAAGAGAGAGAGGGAAGGAGAAGGAGAGAAAGTTTTAAAATTATTGTCTTCAATATTTAATGAGATATTTCACCAATTGCTTTTTTTTGTTTTGTTTTCTATGGGTATTGACCATATTTTTTTAGCATCATGTATTTTTATTGTTAGATTTGCTAACATGGAACTAACCATATGCTCATAGGATTAACCTAACTTGGTCAAGATTACTGTTTTAGATATGTCTCTTTTATACATAATATCTTGGGTATTCCTTCTTTATTAATCCCTAGAGCAACTTATTTTTAATATGTATATCCTGTTAATATTTATGTATATGACAGATATGTTTGGTCTTAATTCTGTCATTGTGTTTTAAAGTCTTAAGCCTTGTTCTTACTTTCCCACAAAGTGGTATATATTTATTATGATTTGCATGTTTATGAGTTTATTCCAGATAATTTAGAAATTTCTTGTCTCTTTATATAAATTCTAGTAATGATATCTACAACTTGGGATAATGTCCTCAAACCTGTATTTCTTTAATTATAATCTTTAAACATAGAAGACAAGAGATTTGTACACTGACACTCCCATTTCTTACATTTTTTTCCTCCACTCAATTTCATTTCTACTAATGGTTACCTTTATACATTAGAGTAATACACTCAAACAGTGATTATTTGATGTATCTCATTTAACAGTATATGTAGCTCCTCTGCTCTGAAAGATGAGGAAATCTACCCATTTCTACTATCTTCTGTCCTCATCCCTCACTACTTCAAATTTTGGGATATTTACTTATATTTTTATTTCTACATTATTATTCCCTCAATAGGTTAGCTTTAGCCTGTATTAATTTAGAACAATTTTCACCACCTCACCTATTTTCAAGAGTTCCCTATTGATTTTCCAGGTATCTGAAATTTTTTCAAGTTCATTTTAAAAGGCTCATGATTGCTAATTTCTAGACTTTTTTCGTGTGTAAAATATCTATTTCTTGCCTTAATTGGAATGAGTTCTGGCTTTTAAAAATTTCTTGATAAAGCTTTCTTTGCCTTAGAACTCTATAGACAGCATTCTATTGACTTCTAATGCTGGATTTGTTGTGGTTAAGTATGATGCTAGTCTGATTCTTAATAAGAGGCTTGGCTTTTTGAGGAGGGGGTGGTACCTATATCAGTGGATTCTCTCTTGGCCATGGAAGTACTATAACTTTACCAGCTGTGTCTTGGTGTTTATGATTGTATATCTTTAGACACACTGTAAATCCATCATTTCATCTATTTCATGAATATTTTCTATATAACTTGGAATTTTTAGTGTTTCATTTGTACTATCTTCCTAATTGATTCCAATGATGTGCCTGTTAAATCTTTATATAAATTCCATATCTATTATTTTCCTTTTACTCATTTCCAGTCACTTGTATTTCTTTTTTTCGGTTCTGTCCTCCATGTCCTTTCCTGTGGTTTCCAGAGTATCTATTCCCTTTTTTGCTGCTATTAACAGGACTTTCATTTCTGAAATTTCCCCCTTCTATTTGATTCCTGAACTCTGTCAGCTCAATTTTCATCACATTCTGTTGTCTTATTTTTCTTTAATCCATTATATTCATTTTTAACATCTTTATTGGAGTATAATTCTTTACAATGCTGTGTTACTTTCTGATTTATAACAAAGTGAATCAGCTATACATATACATATATCCCCATATCTCCTCCCTCTTGCATCTCCCACCCACCCTCACTATCCCACCCTTCTAGGTGGACACAAAGCACCAAGCTCATATCTGCATGAGATGCAGCTGCTTCCCACTAGCTCTCTATTATACATACGGTAGTGTATATATCTCCATGTCACTCTCTCACTTCGTCCCAGATTACACTTCCACCTGCCCATGTCCTCAAGTCCATTCTCTACATCTGCATCTTTATTCCTGTCCTGCCCCTACGTTCTTCAGAACCTTTTTTTTCCCTTAGATTCCATATATATGTGTTAGCATATGGTATTTGTTTTTCTCTTTCTGACTTACTTCACTCTGTTTGACAGACTCTAGGTCCATCCACCTCACTACAAATAACTCAGTCTTGTTTCTTTCTATGGCTGAATGATATTGCATTGCATATATGGGCCACATCTTCTTTATCCATTCATCTGTCAATAGACAGGTTGCTTCCATGTCCTGGTTATTGTAAATAGTGCTGCAGTGAACATTGTGGAACATGACTCTTTTTAAATTATGTTTTTTTCAGGGTATATGCCCAGTAGTGGGATTGCTGGGTGATATGGTAGTTCTATTTGTAGTTTTTTAAGGAACCTCCATACTGTTCTCCATGGTGGCTGTATCAATTTACATTCCCACAAACAGTGCAAGAGGGTTCCCTTTTCTCCACACCCTATCTAGCATTTATTGTTTGTAGAATTTTTGATGGTGGCCATACTGACTGGTGTGAGGTAATACCTCATTGTGGATTTGATTTGCATTTCTGAATTGATTAGCAATGTTGAGCATCCTTTCATGTGTTTGTTGGCAATCTGTATGTCTTTGGAGAAATGTCTATTTAGGTCGACTGCCCATTTTGGGATTGCATTATTTGCTTTTTTTGATATTGAGCCGCATGATCTGCTTGTATATTTTGGAGATTAATCCTTTGTCAGTTGCTTCATTTGCAAATATATTCTCCCATTTTGAGGGTTGGTTTTTCGTCTTGCTTATGGTTTCCTTTGCTGTGCAAAAGCTTTTAAGTTTCATTAGGTCCCATTTGTTTATTTTTGTTTTTATTTCCATTTCTCTAGGGGTGGATCGAAAAGGATCTTGCTGTGATTTATGTCATAGAGTGTTCTTCTTATGTTTTCCTCCAAGAGTTCTATAGTGTCTGGCCTTACAATTCGGCCTTTAATCCATTTTGAGTTTATTTTTGTGTATGGTGTTAGAAAGTGTTCTAATTTCATTCTTTTACATGTAGCTGTCTTCTACTTACATGTAGTTTTCCCAGCATGACTTATTGAAGAGTCTGTCTTTTCTCCATTGTATATTCTTGCCTCCTTTACCAAAAATAGGGTGACCATATGTGCGTGGGTTTATCTCTGGACTTTCTATCCTGTTCCATTGATTTATATTTCTATTTTTGTGGCAGTACCTTACTGTCTTGATTACTATGGCTTTGTAGTATACTCTGAAGTGTAGGAGCCTGATTCCTCCAGCTCCATTTTACTTTCTCAAGATTGTTTTGCTATTCAAGGTCTTTTGTGTTTCCCTACAAATTGTGAAATTTTTTTGTTCTAGTTCTGTGAAAAATGCCATTGGTAGTTTGATAGGGATTGCATTGAATCTGTAGATTGCTTTGGGTAGTGTAATCATTTTCACAATGTTGATTCTTCCTATCCAAGAACAGGGTATATCTCTCCATCTGTTTGTATCATCTTTAATTTATTTCATCAGTGTCTTACAGTTTTCTGCATACAAGTCTTCTGTCTCCTTAGGTAGGTTTATTCCTAGGTATGCTATTCTTTTTGTTACAATGGTAAAAGGGAGTGTTTCCTCAATTTCTCATTCAGATTTTTCATCATTAGTGTATAGGAATGCAAGAGATTTCTGTGAATTAATTTTGTATCCTGCTACTTTACCAAATTCATTGATTAGTCTAGCAGTTTTCTGGTAGCATCTTTAGGATTCCCTATGTATAGTATCTTGTCATCTGCAAACAGTGACAGCTTTACTTCTCTTTTCCAATTTGGATTCCTTTTATTTCTTTCTCTTCTCTGATTGCTGTGGCTAAAACTTCCAAAACTATGTTGAATAATAATGGTAAGAGCGGGCAACCTTGTCTTGTTCCTGATCTTAGTGGAAATGGTTTCAGTCTTTCACCATTGAGAATGATGTTAGCTGTGCGTTTGTCATATATGGCCTTTATTATGTTGAAGTAAGTTCCCTCTATGACTACTTTCTAGAGGGTTTTTATCATACATATGTGTTGAATTTTGTCAAAAGCTTTTTCTGCATCTATTGAGTTTATCATATGGTTTTTATCCTTCAGTTTGTTAATATGGTGTATCACATTGATTGATTTGCATATATTGAAGAATCCTTGCATTCCTGGGATAAACCCCACTTCATCATCTTGTATGATCCTTTTAATGTGCTGTTGGATTCTGTTTGCTAGAATTTTGTTGAGGATTTTTGCATCTATGTTCATCAGTGATATTGGCCTGTAGTTTTCTTTTTTTGTGACATCTTTGTCTGGTTTGGTATTAGGGTGATGGTGGCCTCGTAGAATGAGTTTGGGAGTGTTCCTCCCTCTCCTATATTTTGGAAGAGTTTGAGAAGGATAGGTGTTAGCTCTTCTCTAAATGTTTGATAGAAATTGCCTGTGAAGCCATCTGGTTCAAGACTTTTTTTGTTGGAAGATTTTAATCACAGTTTCAATTTCAGTGCTTGTGATTGGTCTGTTTATATTTTCTATTTTTTCCTGGTTCAGTCTCAGAACGTTGTGCTTTTCTAAGAATTTGTCCATTTCTTCCAGGTTATCCATTTTATTGGCATAGAGTTGCTTGTAGTAATCTCTCATGATCCTTTGTATTTCTGCAGTGTCAGTTGTTACTTCTCCTTTTTCATTTCTAATTCTATTTATTTGAGCCTTCTCCCTTATTTTCTTGATGAGTGTGGAGGATGGTTTATCAATTTTGTTTATCTTCTGAAAGAACCAGCTTTTAGTTTTATTGATCTTTGCTATTGTTCTTTCATTCCTTTTTCATTTATTTCTGATCTGATTTTTATGATTTATTTCCTTTTGCTAACTTTGGGGGTTTTCTGTTCTTCTTTCTCTAATTGCTTTAGGTGTAATGTTAGGTTGTTTATTTGAGATTTTTTTTTTTGTTTTTTGAAGTAGGATTGTATTGCTATAAACTTCCCTCTTAGAACTGCTTTTGCTACATCCCAAAGGTTTTTAGTCATTGTGTTTTCATTTCCATTTGTTTCCAGGTTTTTTTGGTTTCCTCTTTGATTTCTTCAGTGATCTCTTAGTTATTTACTAGTGTATTGTTTAGTTTCCATGTTTTTTTTTAAATTTTTTACAGATTTTTTCCTGTAATTGATATCTAGTCTCATAGTGTTGTGGTCAGAAAAGATACTTGATACGATTTCAATTTTCTTAAATTTACCAAGGCTTGGTTTGTGACCCAAGATTTGATCTATCCTGGAGAATTTTGCATGAGCACTTGAGAAGAAACTGTATTCTGTTGTTTTGGATGGAATGTCTTATAAATATCAATTAAGTCCATCTTTTTTAATGTATCATTTAAACTTGTGTTTCTTCATTAATTTTCTGTTTGGAAGATCTCTCCATTGATGTAAGTGGGGTGTTAAAGTTTCCTACTATTATTGTGTTACTGTTGATTTCCTCTTTTATGGCTGTTAGCATTTGCCTTATATATTGAGGTGCTCCTGTGTTGGGTGCATATATATGTATAATTGTTATATTTTCTTCTTGGATTGATCCCTTGATCATTATGTAGTGTCCTTCCTTGTCTCTTGTAACATTCTTTATTTTAAAGTCTATTTTAAAGTATTGTTGCTACTCCAGCTTTTTTTGATTTCCATTTGCATGGAATATCTTTTTGCATCCCCTCACTTTCAGTCTGTATGTGTCTGTATGTGTCCCTAGGTCTGAAGGGGGTCTCTTCTAGACAGCATATATATGGGTCTTGTTTTTGTATCCATTCAGTGAGCCTGTGTTTTTTGGTTGGAGCATTTAATCCATTCATGTTTAAGGTAGTTATTGAAATGTATGCTCCTATTACCATGTTCTTAATTGTTTTGGGTTTGTTATTGTAGGTCTTTTCCTTCTCTTGTGTTTCCCGCATAGAGAAGTTCCTTAAGCATTTGTTGTAAAGCTGGTTTGGTGGTGCTGAATTTTCTTAGATTTTGCTTGTCTGTAAAGCTTTTAATTTCTCCATCAAATCTGAATGAGATCCTTACTGCGTAGAGTAAACTTCTTTGTGGTTTTTCCCTTTCATCACTTTAAATATGTCCTGCCACTCCCCTTCTGGCTTGCAGAGTTTCTGCTGAAAGATCAGTTGTTAACCTTATAGGGACTCCCTTGTATGTTATTTGTTGGTTTTCCCTTGCTGCTTTTAATATTTTTTCTTTGTATTTAATTTTTGATAGTTTGATTAATATGTGTTTTGGCGTTTTTCTCCGTGGATTTATCCTGTATGGGACTCTCTGCACTTCCTGGACTTGATTGACTATTTCCTTTCCCATATTAAGGAAGTTTTCAACTATAATCTCTTCAAATATTTTCTCAGTCCCTTTTGTTTTTCTCTTCTTCCTCTGGCACCCTTATAATTTGAATATTGGTGCATTTAATGTCCCAGAGGTCTCTGAGTCTGTCCTCAAGTCTTTTCATTCTTTTGTCTTTATTCTGCTCTGTGGTAGTTATTTCCACTATTTATCTTCCATGTCACTTATCCGTTCTTCTGCCTCAGTTATTCTGCTATTGATTCCTTCTAGAGAATTTTTAATTTCATTTATTAAAATGAAGTTAATTATGTTGTTCATCATAATTTCATCATTGTTCATTTGCTCTTTAGTTCTTCAAGGTCCTTGTTAAAGGTTTCTTGTATTTTCTCCATTCTATTTCCAATATTTTGCACCATCTTTACTATCATTACTCTGAATTCTTTTTCAGGTACACTGCCTGTTTCCTCTTCATTTGTTTGGTCTGGTGGATTTTTACCTTGCTCCTTCATCTGCTGTGTATTTCTCTGTTTTCTCATTTTGGTTAACTTACTGTGTTTGGGGTCTCCTTTTCACAGGCTGCACATTCATAGTTCCCATTGTTTTTGGTGTCTGCCCCCAGGTGGTAAGGTTGGCTCAGTGGGTTGTGTAGGTTTTTGGTGGAGGGGACTGGTGCCTCTGTTTCTGTGGATGAGGCTGGATCTTGTCTTTCTGGTGAGCAGGCTGCATCTGGTGGTGTGTTTTGGGGTGTCTGTGACCCTATTATGATTTTAGGCAGCTTTTCTGCTAATGTGTGGGGTTGTGTTCCTATCTTGCTAGTTGTTTGGCATGGGGCTTCCAGCACTGGAGCTTGCTGGCCATTGGGTGGAGCTGGTTCTTAGCGTTGAGACGGAGATCTCTAGGACAGCTCTCACCGATTGATATTACATGGAGCCAGGAGGTCCCTGGTGGTTCAATGTCCTGAATTTGGCTCTCCCACCTCAGAGGTTCAGGTCTGACACCTGGCCAGAGCAAAAAGACCCTGTCAGACACATGGGTCAAAAGAAAAGGTAGAAAAATAAAAGAAAGAAAAAAAGAAAGAAAGAAAAGAAAAGTCATTAAAACAAAAAATAAAAAAAAAATTAAAGTAAAAAATAAAAATTAATTAAAAAAGAGAAAGAAAGAAGAGAGCAACCAAACCAGAAAAACAAACCTACCAATGATAACAAGTGATGAAAACTATACAAAAAACAAAACAGAAACAGACAGACAGAACCCTAAGACAAATGGTAAAAGTAAAGCTGTAAAGACAAAATCACACAAAGAAACCTACACATACATACTCACTAAAAGAGAAAAAGGAAAATATATATATATATATATATATATATATAAAGGAAAAGAGCAACCAAACCAGTAAACAAATTGCCAATTATAATAAGCTCTAAATACTAAACTGAGATAAACATAAAACCAGAAACAAATTAGATGCACAAGTCAAACCCCAAGTCTATGTTGGCTCCTAAAGTCCACTGCCTCAATTTTGGGGTGATTCATTTTCTATTTAGATATTCCACAGATGCAGGCTACATTAAGTTGATTGTGGAGATTTAATCTGCTGCTCCTGAGGCTGCTGGGAGAAATTTCCCTTTCTCTTCTTTGTTCACACAGCTCCTGAGGTTCAGCTTTGGATTTG